>NC_050182.1:22617490-23342490 GCF_008315115.2 Sander lucioperca | reverse complement strand
CGGCCCGAGCCCGTCAGGCATTATGATATTTATGTCCGAGCCCGACCCGAGCCCGAAAATCTCGTTGTTTTTTTTCTCATACTAATGACACATGTACGTTTGTTTGTGTGGAAAGTCCGCTTTTATTAAGCAACTGGAAGGCATTCGGAAATGTCAACAGATGAGCACATCAGCGCACACGGGGGAACAAGCTCACGTTAATAAGCTGTTTAATTTAAAATGTTCAATGTGTTAACCTTTCCTGCTTGCTTCGATTCCGACCGTGATCAGAAAACCAGGGGAGACTTGTTACCACCCGTCGGGCTCGGGTCGGGTATCCATGCCTTAGTGTATACGCAGACACACACACCGACACACGTATGGAAACGGTTCAGGATCTCATGCTAACACTACACAAGAACAATGGTGTTGTGTAGCAAGGACAGGGTGGTCTCTGTGATAGCGCTGACCCTGATACACTCCACATTTCCACTTCCTCTCTGTTGCTCCCAGACGATTCATCATTCTGACCGTTTGACAGTTACACTGTCAGCTCCATATATAGCATTCTCACTAGGAAACCTTTTTCCTGCCTGTGTCTGGATGGATGCGTTTCGTCAGATAATTTAAGTGTACAGATGCAGCTTCTGAGGTAGAGGATCGGACTATACAACTTTTATGTCTTTCAGAATGGTCACTTTGTCAGATTAGGCAATTGTGATCATACTGTGACTTGGCCAATCAACTTAGACTTAGTGAAATGTCCATGCGGGTCTCTAAATCAGAGAAAATCATTCATTTGGTGAGGTGGGGGGGTGGATGATTTAAGCATATTTATTACCAATACTGTGTTATATTTCAGAGCAAAAAACACAATGGGTAGATGTGCATGTATTGTCTGTCTGACATAAGAACCCCTGCTTTCCAGGTGTGTGAGAGCAGAGTGGACGACTCTTGACACTGCGTCAGACACAGACTGTTTTTTTCTTTTTTTTTTTTTTTAAACACTTTATTTGTACTTTTCCAATTATCACATAAAACAATCGTATTCTCTATTTTACAAATAACCATAGAAAAACAATCCCAACAAGAGAAAGACAAAGACAGACCAAACCCCAAATCAACCTGACAGACTTGTCACAGACAACCGACGGACAAAAAAAAAACTAACCATTCCTTATTACAGGACTGACCAAGGGCAGGTGTAAACATTTATAGTTCCAGTTCCAGACCAGGTAAATTGTTCACATAAGTTATCAGAGGGTCCCAGGTTTTGTAGAATCTGTTAATGGAACCGTTGAGGGTACAGCTGATTTTTTCCAGCTTAACATTCTGCATAATGTCCCTAATCCAGTGGTGGTGTGATGGAGGAGTAGCAGCCTTCCATTTAAATAAAATCAAGCATCTAGCTAATAAGGAGGAAAAGGCAACGACCCTCTGTAGATGAACAGGTGGGACAGATCCCATTGTATCAGAAAACCAACCAAAAACAGCAACCAAGGGAGAAGGTGAGATGTTATAAGCATAAGCATTAGAGATGACTTCAAAAAAAGGATGACCAGAAAGGAACAAAACCCATGGGCCCACCACCTGTGGGAGGAACCGCTGGGGTCGGGTGCGCTGCCACATGGGTGGCAGTGAAGGTCAGGGGCCTCGACGGACCAGACCCGGGCAGCAGACGCTGGCTCTGGGGACGTGGAACGTCACCTCTCTGTGGGGGAAGGAACCGGAACTTGTGCGGGAGGTGGAGCGCTACCAGTTGGATCTGGTGGGGCTTACCTCTACGCACAGTCTCGGTTCTGGAACCATACTCCTGGATAGGGGTTGGACTCTTTTCTTCTCCGGAGTTGCCCAGGGTGTGAGACGCCGGGCGGGTGTGGGGATACTCACAAGCCCCCGGCTGAGCGCCGCTACGTTGGAGTTTACCCCGGTGGACGAGAGGGTCGCCTCCCTACGCCTGCGGGTTGTGGGGGGGAAAACTCTGACTGTTGTTTGTGCGTATGCACCAAACAAGAGCTCGGAGTATTCGGCCTTCTTGGAGACCTTGAATGGAGTCCTGTATGCTGCTGCTGGGGGACTTCAACGCGCACGTGGGCAATGATGGAGACACATGGAGAGGCGTGATTGGGAGGAACGGCCTCCCTGATCTAAACCAGAGTGGTTGTTTGTTGTTGGACTTCTGTGCTAGTCATGGATTGTCTATAACGAACACCATGTTCGAACATAGGGATGCTCATAAGTGCACTTGGTACCAGAGCACCCTAGGCCAAAGGTCAATGATCGATTTTATAATCGTTTCATCTGATCTGAGGCCGTATGTTTTGGACACTCGGGTGAAGAGAGGGGCAGAGCTGTCAACTGATCACCATCTGGTGGTGAGTTGGGTCAGAGGGTGGGGGAAGACTCTGGACAGACCTGGTAAACCCAAACGGGTAGTGTGGGTGAACTGGGAACGTCTGGAGGAGGCCCCTGTCCGACAGACTTTCAACTCACACCTCCGGCGGAGCTTTTCGTGCATCCCTGTGGAGGCTGGGGGCATTGAACCCGAGTGGACAATGTTCAAAGTTTCCATTGCTGAAGCTGCGGCGGGGAGCTGTGGTCTTAGGGTCTTAGGTGCCTCAAGGGGCGGCAACCCACGAACACCGTGGTGGACACCGGTGGTCAGGGAAGCCGTCCGACTGAAGAAGGAGTCTTTCTGGGATATGTTATCCCAGGGGACTCCGGAGGCAGTTGCAAGGTACCGAAGGGCCCGAAGGGCTGCAGCCTCTGCCGTGAAAGAGGCAAAGCAGCGGGTGTGGGAGAAGTTCGGAGAAGACATGGAGAAGGACTTTCGGTCGGCACCAAGGTGCTTCTGGAAAACCGTTCGCCACCTCAGGAGGGGGAAGCGGGGAACCATCCAAGCTGTGTACAGTAAGGATGGGACGCTGCTGACCTCAACTGAGGAGGTAATAGGGCGGTGGAAGGAGCACTTTGAGGAACTCCTAAATCCGACTAATACGCCCTCTATGGTAGAGGCAGAGCTGGAGGATGATGGGGGATTGTCGTCAATTTCCCTGGTGGAAGTTGCTGAGGTAGTTAAACAACTCCACAGTGGCAAAGCCCCAGGGATTGATGAGATCCGTCCAGAAATGCTTAAAGCTCTGGGTGTGGAGGGGTTGTCTTGGTTGACACGCCTCTTCAACATTGCGTGGAAGTCGGGGACGGTGCCTAAGGAGTGGCAGACCGGGGTGGTGGTTCCCCTTTTCAAAAAGGGGGACCAGAGGGTGTGTGCCAATTACAGGGGTATCACACTTCTCAGCCTCCCCGGTAAAGTCTACTCCAAGGTGCTGGAAAGGAGGGTTCGGTCGATAGTCGAACCTCAGGTTGAAGAGGAACAATGCGGATTCCGTCCTGGTCGTGGAACAACGGACCAGATCTTTACTCTCGCATGGATCCTGGAGGGAGCCTGGGAGTATGCCCAACCGGTCTACATGTGCTTTGTGGATCTGGAGAAGGCGTATGACCGGGTCCCCCGGGAGACACTGTGGGAGGTGCTGCGGGAGTATGGGGTGAGGGGGTCCCTTCTCAGGGCCATCCAATCTCTGTACGACCAAAGCGAGAGCTGTGTCCGGGTTCTCGGCAGTAAGTCGGACTCGTTTCAGGTGAGAGTTGGCCTCCGCCAGGGCTGCGCTTTGTCACCAATCCTGTTTGTAGTATTTATGGACAGGATATCGAGGCGTAGTCGGGGTGGAGAGGGGTTGCAGTTTGGTGAGCTGGGGATCTCATCGCTGCTTTTTGCAGATGATGTGGTCCTGATGGCATCGTCGGCCTGTGACCTTCAGCACTCACTGGATCGGTTTGCAGCCGAGTGTGAAGCGGCTGGGATGAGGATCAGCACCTCTAAATCTGAGGCCATGGTTCTCAGCAGGAAACCGATGGAGTGCCTTCTCCAGGTAGGGAATGAGTCTTTACCCCAAGTGAAGGAGTTCAAGTACCTTGGAGTCTTGATGGAGCGGGAGATTGGTCGGAGAATCGGCGCAGCGGGTGCGGTATTACACTCAATTTATCGCACCGTTGTGACGAAAAGAGAGCTGAGCCAGAAGGCAAAGCTCTCAATCTACACTCAAGTCAGTTTTCGTTCCTACCCTCACCTATGGTCATGAAGGCTGGGTCATGACCGAAAGAACGAGATCCAGGGTACAAGTGGCCGAAATGGGTTTCCTCAGGAGGGTGGCTGGCGTCTCCCTTAGAGATAGGGTGAGAAGCTCAGTCATCCGTGAGGAGCTCGGAGTAGAGCCGCTGCTCCTTCGCGTCGAAAGGAGCCAGTTGAGGTGGTTCGGGCATCTGGTAAGGATGCCCCCTGGGCGCCTCCCTAGGGAGGTTTTCCAGGCACGTCCAGCTGGGAGGAGGCCTCGGGGAAGACCCAGGACTAGGTGGAGGGATTATATCTCCAACCTGGCCTGGGAACGCCTCGGGATCCCCCAGTCGGAGCTGGTTAATGTGGCTCGGGAAAGGGAAGTTTGGGGTCCCCTGCTGGAGCTGCTACCCCCGCGACCCATTAACGGATAAGCGGAAGAAGATGGATGGATGGATGGAGAAAGGAACAAGCTTCGGACAAGACCAGAACATATGATAGGAAGTAGCTGGCGTCTGTTTACATCTATCACATAATGGGTCTACATTCGGAAATATTCTTGCTAATTTGGCTTTTGAGAAGTGCAACCTGTGTAACACTTTAAATTGTATTAAAGAATGTCTGGAGCATATGGAAGAGGAGTGGACTCTAGTAAGAGCCATATCCCATTCTTCATCAGACAGCTGCGCCCCCAAGTCATTTTCCCACTGTTCTCGAATATGTGAAATAGAGAGGTTGCAGCTATCCATGATATGGGAATAAATAAATGATATTCTGCTCTTATTCAGCATATTAACCCTTAATAGGGAATCTAAACAGGAAGGAGAGGGGAGAGTAGGAAAATTAGCTAACTTTTTACGAGTAAAATCTCTAATTTGCAAGTATCGCAAAAAATGATTATTGGTCACACCGAATTTTCTGGATAGTTGTTCAAAGCTAGCAAAAGTATTATTAATATACAAGTCCTCAATACTATGAATGCCCTTGTCATACCAAATTTTGAAGCCATTGTCCATTAGGGATGGTTGGAAAAGATGATTATGTATTATTAGACTGTTTTTTTCAGCAGCACAATGGGGGTCCACGTTGATGTTGATAGTGTCCTTAATTAGGCCAGAACCAGCCGTTCAAAGCATTTCATGACTATCCGGGTGAGGACCACCCAATGGTGGTCATTCCTGCTTCCCACCACTGATTTTTTGGGCAACGGAACGACAGTGGACGTCTTGAGACAAACAGGCCCCACAGCTTGGGAGAGTGAGATGTTAAAAATGTCCGTCAACACCCCTGTGAGCTCCTGAGTACAATCTCTCAGAACCCCACCCGGGATGTTGTCTGGGCTGGCTGCTCTGATGGAGTTGACCCTCACATCTGCAGCAGACACACTAAGGGGCAGCTCACCTGGTACTGTGGGAGGAGTTGGACTCAAAGCGAGCATCGAAGGTATTCAGAGCATTAGGAAGAGATGGATCCCGAGGGCATTCAACATCCTCCCTTTGTAGTCCATAATGCTCTTTATGCTCTGGGGGTCATAAATGTCCCTGTATCCTGAGGGCATAATCAGCCTTTGCCCTTTTGATGCCAGTAAGGATATGATGAAAGGGTCTTGACTTTCTATTGGGGCCAATGTAAAATGAATGACTTCTATATTCTTGTGGAGAATGACTCTTTTCTGGACTCAACACAGCGCTGTGAACAATGGACAGAGAAGCAAAATATGGAGGAAGAAATACAGAAAAGCGAGCAGCGATGGTAAATGTCAAGTGAAAGTAATAAGAGTCCATTGTTGGAAGAAATGAGCTTCTACTGTTGTGCTAGCTCACATAAAACTACCATGTATGCTTTAATACAGCGGTGTCAAACTCAATTTCGCTAAGGGCCACACTGGAAAAAGAGAATCACATCAAGGGCCAGACATGTATAGTTTATTGACATGCTTTTATTTCATTGAAAAAGTAAAATTTCTTTGACTCAATTATTGCATGTCTCATATAGTCTTCTCACTTACAGTTTGGTCCACATAAAGCCCTGAAAAAGTGAGCAAAAAAGTTCCAAATCCATCCTAGAATTTAGCAAATTAAGCAAAACAATGATTACATTTTCTAAGTAGGCTAGCACACAGCTGACTCACAATAAGCTCTTTCACAGCCGGAATATGCAAACTCTCTGGTTCTGTGGGAATTTCTGAGTCTCAAAGTCGGCAAATTTGCCAAATTCTGCTTTGAGTATCATGTAATTGCAAGTTGAAAAACAGTTTCCCATGTTTTTGGTTTGGCGCACAACTAGGTGGGCCAAAATTGATTGTGAACCTAAATTGATATGCGGGCTGAATCAGAATTTGTGAGGGGCCGGATTTGGCCCGCGGGCCTTGAGTTTGACACATGTGCTTTAATAGTTAGCCATAAGGGAAGTGGCAGATTGACGATGAGGTGAATCAGAAAGGGGTCAGCCCTATGTTCCCACAGCCCAATGGTCCCACAGCCCTATATTCCCACAGCCCAGTGGTCCCACAGCCCTATGTTCCCACATTTCTAAGATTTTTCTTAAAATTAGGCCCTATGTTCCCACATTTCTAGGACATTTTCAAAATTAGGTCTTGTGCTGTGGGAACATATGGCTGTGGTAACATAGTGCTGTGGTAACATAGGGCTGTGGGAACATAGTACTGTGGTAACATAGGGCCTAATTTTCAGTGAAAAAAAAAATTCTTAGAAATGTGGGAACATAGTGCTGTGGGAACATAGGCACGTTCCCAATCAGAATCAGAAATCAGAATCAGAAAAGCGTTTATTGCCAAAGTAAGTAACTCTTACGAGGAATGTGCCTTGGTGGTTGGTGCAGACATAAACAAACAACATATTGAACATTAATAGGAACTAAACAATAAATACAGAAACGTCCTTCCTTAAGTCCACAACCATGTCCAGTGTCTTCAGAGCGATTATCTCCAAGTTGTTCTGACAGCACCAGGTCACCAACAACTTTCTCTTTGCCTTGTCTTCTGCTCATTAAATGAACATTTCAGCCTCAAGCCACATGCTGCAACATTAGCTGTCCCTCAGTCCACAAGGCAACAGGTGGACAGGCACATAGCGCCTGCATTTCAACACGCTGCATCCGGCTGCTTTCAATTAGTGCTGGGACTGTGTGTGTGTGTGTGTGTGTGTGTGTGTGTGTGTGTGTGAGAGAACGGACACGCCCATTTTCGTTACCCCATGTGTCGTACTAATCACCTGCAGATGTGTAGATGAAAGTGTGACAGGATCATGTGTGTCTGTGTGTGTGAGCGTGTTTGAATGGGTAATAGAGCTGCTGTAGGAAATGCTGGTGGAAACAGAGCGGCAGAGTTGTACTGTAGTTTGTTACAGTTAGCATCACAACACACAAAACAAGCTGAGCGTGTTGTTTTTTCTTTCAGCAGTTGGTGGAATTCTTTTTAAAACCTTCCTGCTTCCTGCCCTGCTCAGAAGGTGAAGACAAACTGCTCTCTCTGACAATATGGCATGTCTGGACTTGTCTGGAAGAGTGAAGGAGAGAGAGAGAGAGAGAGAGAGAGAGAGAGAGAGAGAGAGAGAGAGAGAGAGAGAGAGAGAGAGATGTTAATATGTGGGGTCAATATTAAATGAATTGAAATAATAGAGCATGATCTGGCTGTATGTTTTCATGAGGTCACTGGTGTATGGATGACATTTTTATTTGACATTATTATCAGAGCCTTTAGAGGATCTCCTGCTTGATGACAGTGAACTCAGGAGTAACACAGACTTTGTCATGTGTCCATTTGACAGAGGGGTTGGCGTTGCTCTTGTCTTCCCTCACAAGTCTGTCCATCGCAATGTTTCTATTAGGTTTTGCTTTTTGAATAAATGTTAGTATGTTGAATACTTACAGCAAGCACTCTTTTATATTGTTCCCACATGAATCCAATTCCTTCAAATCAATAATCGATCGATTAATTGATAACAAAGACAATTGTTAGTTGCAGACTATGCAATGTTTGCTTTTAAATATTTGCACAGATAGCATATGATACTATATACTTTAGCTTGTGTGTGTGTGTGTGTGTGTGTGTGTGCGTGTGCGTGCGTGCGTGCATGTGTGCGATACCCTCATGAGGTTAGGTTTCTATGGAAATTTTTTTGGTCATGTCCACAGCTGTTCTCCACATTCCGTACTGGAATCTGCAGGACTTCCTGGAGCGCACGCACACACGGTATACCACTGTGCACAACAGGTCAACTGTTGAGTAAGTCTAAGTTAGAGTAATACTAAGAGTTACTGTGACTGCGTGTTGCCTTATGAGCCCACAGTGAAGCACACAGTGTCTCTACTTTATGACAACTGTGTATTGTCATTAGCTTCTAACATACAGAATGTGGGTTGAAAACAGAGGGCAGGAAGTCCCTGCTTGTTGAGCAGATTGTCATGGTGACAAGTGATTACAACCAATAGGAATGCAACTGTGTTGACAGAGAGACAGAGAAAGAAAGCGGGCAGATCTGACTCACTTCAGAGTGTCTGTGATTGTGAGTGTGTGTGTGTGTGTGTGTGTGTGTGTGTGTGTGTGTGTGTGTGTGGGGGGGGGGGAGTGCTGTATATTCTGCGTGATAAATGGTATAAATAGGGACTTATCAGACACATGCAATTACACTTCACACCACACACTGGTGCAGCAGACGCACACCTCTCTGCACACTGCTGAAGTTGTCACTCAGACCTTTTCTTCTCTACTCAGTACCTCAGAAAAGTGTTTACACACCTCCTCCTCTGCATCATCATTGTGGTCAGAAACAAAACGTCACACAGACATCTGTACCAAACATTTCCAGTCTGGCCTGAAAGTAAAAGAGCATGAAAGAACCAGATACGTATGTTAAAATGCACTACTTACTGTATAATCTGTCTGATCTAGAGCATATGTGGACCTTAACCACTCCCAGGTTATCATTGGCAACTCACTTTATTTGTGCCAGTACTTTTGTCTTTTACTAAAATGGTAATAAAGACATTATAAAGTAGCGTATGTAGGCTATTCTTAACCTTCACTTTTTATTCATAGCAGGTGTAGCTGCAACTAGCAAGAACACTACAGAAAAGAAGCCTTTTGGCTGCCTTCATCAGTTTACAGGCTGTAGTGGTCCCTTGAGAGTGTCCATTACACTGAGGGATATTAGCCAAACACTCACTTTAGGTTTTACCACCAAAAAAAGTGGTTTCATTAATCTGACTAACTGGTGGCTTGTTTAAAACCTGTCTGATCGGCCTTCGTTGTCGATGTGAGCACAACGTGATCATTAGGACCCCAGTTAAAATAAGATGAAATGATCCAAGAATATGCTATAGTTACCATTTTTGGTTGGTTAAATTGATCGTTCAAAATATCAACATCCACACTAAAGACCACAGACATTGTTTTATTTCTAAACGTTCAGCTCTCTATAATATTACTCATCTTGAATAAAAAAAGAACTAGCTTGCAGCATTTGAGCGAATGAACTCGAGGGGAATACGTGGATGATTTTGTCCCAGAGCCAGTCTTCCAGACATGGTGCACCTTTTTATATGCCTCCTGGGGCCCAAGACACAAAACTGATACCACATGAATCCAAATAAATATTCTTTTGGATGTTTAGGATGTAAAGCATCACACACAGCAGGGACATTCTGATGGAGACTGTGGAGCGTTTCATGAGATATAATGAATATATATCAAAGTGTGGGGTCTGGGTGTCCTCCCCCAGGGTTATTTTGTGCGTCAAAGACTTCATTTCCTGCATTCAATATATAGCAGTAAGGGGGCTTTCACATCAGGGACCTAAGCTGTCTGAAGTGAAAGTTCTGTCACAAAACGATGTTGTTGCGTATCATTGCACATTTTTAAGTTGGTATATGGAAATCCTGGAGCTTTCTTAGTAGGTATACTGCGTATACCTGCGTATCACGTAGACTACACCACTGATATACATACATATACAGTGTATATACACAGCCCTGTATAGAGCCCATTGGGCTGGTGTTGACAGTTGGAATGACTAATAAAGAAACTACACCCACGCCTACACACACTGACACATCATATTCATAATTCTAGCTCTTGGGAAAACACTGAGCACTAAAAATCTCTTATTTTGAGACGTGAATGCGTCCAGTAACACCCATGCTCTCGGTGTAATCTGATCTCCAATTGGGAAATAAATTGTTCCATGGTTTCAGATTCTGACAGCAGCGATATAATGATGCAGCAACCCCGCCTACTCCCCTCCATCAGCAATTATTATAAATCATAGTCACCAGTGACATTTATAGTATACTCCACATTATTGTATTACTTAACAATTTCTGCACATTAGGAGATCCAGTGCCAGTGGTAGCATTTGGATTTGTTGTTGGATTTTGCAAACCAATATGCCCAAACCTACAAAAAGTAACTCATCAAAAAGGAGTGCATAAGACACACATTAAGAAGAAACTGCAAAATGAATTCATAATTAATAGTAAGTTATAGCAGTTAGTTAATTTATTTAAGTTCTCAAAACTATCTCAAACAAACAAATGCCAAACTCAGTTTATTTGAAGTCCCAGGCTATAAAAATATATTCTAGTGGGACCCAAAACTACACAGAACTTGGACACACACACACACACACACACACACACACACACACACACACACACACACACACACACACACACATTTATTAGGAGAGAGAGTCTTCCCTTCTTCGGTTTCCTGTGTGTGCGTGTGTGTGTGCGTGTGCGTGTGTGCGTGTCAGAGTGTGTGTGCGGATGGTTCAGCAGTGAGTCTCCAGCTGCTGAGCGGAGTGGAGCGCACTGCTCAGCGGACTCGTCCCCCTCGTTCCTCGGCGGGTTTCCTCTATACCTTTCCCGTTAAGGAGAGTCTTTGGACAGCAGGACACAGAACCATGGAGGCACAGCGCGGCCCTTTATCTGTCCGGGGAGCTATATCTTTCTTGTTCCTCACTGTGCTGCTGGAGAACGGGACTCTCGGTGAGTTGCGCATTTCCTAAACTTTAACAAGGCTGTGTTTGTTCATCGCTACGAGCCCACTACACTCCTCTCTCACTCTCAGTCTCACTGTATTTGGACCAAACGTGGACTCTGTAGTTGTAATGGGCCTGGGGAACGTGACGCAGAGCCGAGACACAGCCAGGACAACAGGTGACTCACCCAGCGGCCGATCCACTGCTCAGCTCTGCTTCAGTGTTCACGGCGCGCTCCCACGCTAGATACCTGCTGCTAACAAGTGTTGTTCCACACAGAGTACACACGAGAAATGTCTTTTCCACGTAGAGACAACCTTTCATCCATAACACCAGCTAGAGGACTCTTCCCTCCATAACATCTGATCAGATTGGACAACTTCATGGTTCTGTTAGGTAGAATCTTTTCACCAATCTTTTCATTTTCAGTGCAAAGCTCGATTTGAATATCTTTAAAAGTTGTTTCTAAAAACATTATATCAAATGTTTATATTAAGTGCAAAATCATTTCCTTGTAAAGATATATTGTCCTGCATCTCCAGTATCTTCTGCTGAACTTCTTACACACATGACAAATGCACTTGTCTTGTGCACCATTTTAGACAATTGTCCTTATATTTGGTATCTTTGTAAATGTTTGGTTTCCACTTGAATTTAAAAAAACAGGTTTGCATAATGTTACGCTGCACAGTGTTAGTTTGTATTGAATGTCCCATGTTAGCTAGTTCCTCAGTTCCTGCGTAATCATAGTGAAAAAGGGTTCTTCCGGGCAATGTGTTTAAGTCTCCTTTTCTCACTTTCCCTCCTTTACACTGTAGTCTCATGTGTTACAAGTGGCAAGTTAAGAGACTTGGCCACTTTCCATCTGTCATACCAAACACCTCCCATTTCAGTCAACCACAGGAACGTCCCCACGCTTGTTGACAGGTGGGTGGATTGAACACAGCATGACTATGACAAGCACAGTTCTGCCTTTATTTGCTGTGGATGCACACATCATGTGTTGTCTCCATTCTCCTTCCCTTCTCCCCTCTTCTTCTTCCCCCTCTCTATGCTATTTGTTCCTGCCCTCCTCCCACGGTGGGGCCTATTTTGAACCTGGAAATCCCACATACCAGAAGGGCTGTGTGGCCCTGTTGCATTGTATGTATCACAAATAGACATGCACACCAACACACATGCATATGCACAAGAAGACATGCACAAACTTCCACCCACATGCCCCCATGCTGCCTAACATACACATTAAAACACACACTCCCTGTTCCTCTGCCTTCTCCAGAGCAGCTCAGCCGGAGGAAGTTGCTCCCCACTCTTCCAGCACCGAGTAGCCTGACATTGGTTATCCAAACACCAGGCCGGACTCTGTTGTTTTTTATCTTTTCCTTCTTTGTTTGCTTTCAATTGATGTCGATAACCATCCGCTCAGTGGGCTGTCACAGGAAGGTTCCTTTTTCCTTCCTTTCTAGGGAATCTTAGTGTCTGGGCAGAGGCCACTGGGTGCTTGTACATTCCCCACCCCTCATGCTGAGCCAAGATAGGGTCGGACACAAGCTGTTGTGAAGGTGGCAATCAAAAATCTAGGCTGAAAGGGGAACAGGAGGCTGTTTGAAAGCGGAACCGTATAAATATAATAGTTTAAACACAGAGATTGTCTTTTGGGCGATTCATTGACTTACAGTATGTGTGTTATTGAAGCTGTTTGAGAGAGCCATTCTTACTGTGGGAGATAGTTTGAGTGTGTGGCGCATGTTCATGCCCGACTTTGTTCACTCTGACTTTATTTTGGCTTCAGTGTGTAGAAGAGAAGAGGAGGGAAGGGTCACCCACTTTAACCTCACTGAAGTGTCTCACTTTGATTTTGACCATATTAGTCGACTTCCCCTCGCGCTCTCCACTCTCGACTCGCTTCACTGACTCCCGGGTCAAAAAAAAGAAGAATGGCTGGAGGTGGAGGTGGCGGAGGGGGAGAGGGAACCAGAGAAAGTCAAGGGAGGAAGATAAAGGAGTGAGGAATGAGAGGATTGTGGGCAGGTTGAAGGGAGGTGGATGAAGAGGGAGTTGAGGTGGAGGATAACTTTCATGGGCAGAGGCAGAGAGCTGAGCCGCCTGCTGCAGCAGTCATGTAGCCCTGCGCAGCCTCTTGCCAGTTGTCCCCCCTCATTTCAGTGACAGGACTAGACCCAAAAGAGGAAGGATTCTTAATTCAGACATATTTTTATTGCATTGCTCCAGCGAGTGAGTCCATGGGGCAAATGTCTGTGATTACTCCACATTTTAATTGGGATATGTTGTGAGTAAATTCTGAATCTGCAAGGTTCTCTGTCAGGTAAATATAATAGTACAATGTTGCCCTCTAAGTAGTAGGAGTAAGTAGGAGTACACAGTAAGTCAGGAGTAGGCTATACAATGGGATTGCATATTAAGTGCTTTGGGGTCCTTGTGTAAGTCATTTTGGGGTACAATGGTTCTGGAGAAAGCTACAAGCAGCAAAACCACAGGCCAAGCAAATCAACTACAATCAACAGGGACTGTGTGCTAGCACTGTGCAACACGTGTGGCTAATGCTATCTGCAATACTTCCAATATGAGGGCGCATTTACAGAGACATCACGCCAGTGTGTCCGCTGACAGCACAAGGAAGAGAAAGTCAGGTACAACTGAGCAACTCCTTCTCCCCGCAGCGTTTGAACAGCCTCTCCATGCAGATTCACAACATTGAGGGGTTTATAACCAAAGGTGTGCAGTTGTGGAGGATGCAGGTTTGAGCATGTGATCAAAGTAACGTTACTTGACGCTATAATATCTGCCGAAATTTTAGCAACAAGTAAACCAAACTGTATTTTCCTTGCAGAGAAACATGAAGATAGAATGATCAGAGCAGTGTGTATACTGTGTGTTTGGGTTATGTTGCACTTAATGTGTTTTGTTTTTTAATAACATAGTGGCACTTTTACTTTTGATGAAAAAAATCAGTGGCAGCAACATCAACTGTGTATGAAGGAGATGAATCAGCTGATTAATGGTGACAGTGAGGCAAAGACATCAGCAGCTGACTGCGTGTCGATTCATTTCATCAGTAACTTCATCACTCAGTGACAGAGAGCTTTGTGTTTATAGGGCTATATAGGTATCGATTAAGTACTCTATTGGTATTGGTATCCCTTTAAGAGTACTCTCAGTCCCTCCAGGATTTCGCGATGTCGCGATCGCAACAATTCACGCAAATTCAACCAATCACCGTGAATTTGATGCGACTCACAATTTTGACCAATCACTGCAACGTTTCCGCAAATTTGACCAATAACCGGAGTTTCCCGCAACTTCAACCAATCCCAGCAGTCCCACGTGCCAGACTTTGTATCAGTATGTGACTCTGAGAGCCAGTGACCAAGCGGGAGTGAGAACGGGTTGACGTAACACACGCATGTCGCCAAATTCATTTCCTTGTTTCTGATTTGAAGACGAGACGTGTGTGACTCGAACATCTCACATTTACCAACAAAACGTACAGCAAAAGACTTTTCAGACCATCCTGCCAACCTGTATACACTTTAACATCAATGTACGCTGTAACGTTTTCACTCTAAAGTCGCTGAAAGCTGGTGCTATTTTAATCATGTCGGCTCTCTGCGGCGGGCGGGGCTGCTGCTCAGTTCCCCCTGCGACTGACGCTCTCTCACACACACACACACACACACACACACACACACACACACACACACACACACACACACACACACACACACACACACATTGGATGCAGGAAAAAGGAAATGAGACGACATTTGATTACCTAAATTGAGGACAGCTACGCTCATTATTGTAAGTGCAATGATAAGTTAAAGGCCAGAATAGGAAATTAATTAACAATGTGGAGGGACTGGATAATGCCACAAGACATCAATGAGGTTTTTCAGATATGGAGAGGAGCAGCAGTAAAACAGTATCAGGCCAGCAGCCGCTTTGCTGTCACTCACATTTCGGTGTTGAAAACTTTCAGTATTTAACCATGTTTTACAATGTCGATAAATAGAAAATAATTAGTTGGATTTTGATGTCTTTGCGGGCTCTTTTGAGTTAATTATAGAGTACGAGACCCCCTGTACTCGCATCCCGAAATAACCCCACAATTCAGATCATGATTCAGATATCGTTAAATCATGGTTGACATCACATTATCCCTAGTAGCGAGCCTTGGCCACTTTCAACCAGGCAGAAGAGCACATACATATAACATAAAAACAGAAATCTCTGAACAGCTGGTGCTCATGTATAGGCCCATCACTCATAGTGAAGAGTGACACTGACCTATACTACGCCTGCCTGCTGTGCACATTTGAGCAGTGTGGGGAAGTCTTTCCTGTATATGGGTGATAAACTGCAGTCCAGTTTCCTGTCTCTCCTCCCATCCACTGTGAGCTCACATCCTCAGTGGATTTCTAAACCACTGAGGATGTGAGGAGCAGGGGGTGTATTTCAGCTGTTTGCTTTTAAATGACAGGGAGTTTTAATGCTGATAAGCATAATTCTGCTTTACGTAAGCTCCAGAAAACAAAGTTTGCATTGGAATTGGCTTTTGCGTTTCAGGACATATATTTCCTATTGTTCAGATGAGTTAGAGTACAGTGGATGTGATGAATAATGATTTTCATGTTACAGGCAAGGAGGACAAAATGTCAGTAGGCCTACACCAACCTAAATATTTCAGGTTAAGATGCACATACGTAGGAACAGTTTGACATTTTGGGAAATTTGCTAATTCAGAGTTGCCCAGAGTTTTAGGAGAAGATTGATTCCACTCTCGGACATAAGTTTGGTATCAATCTTCTCATCTAACTCTCGGCAACAGTTTAGAGTTATACATGGGTATGGTTTATTGATATTTTGAAGAGTGTCCGATCCACAGCTTCCACAGTGATAGAAAACTTTAATTGCTTCAAGTGCTTTTTTGTCATTTTGTAAAGTAGACACTTGTCTTCACCTTCTTTGGTGCTAAAAAGTGAAACATAGTATTTATCAAGGCTATTCATTGGTCTGCCAGCCAGCCAGAAGCAGCCACAGTAGCATGAGTTTCCTCCTGCAGGGACAGGAACACAAAGAAATCTCACATTTCAATTACAGCCCCTTGAGGAGCCATCAGGAGCACAGTAAATGACAGTCCACACTTTCCTCCTCCACTTTCCTGTGGCACACTGAGGTCACTTGTGTTTTCATACTATAATTCCTGCACAGGGACTAGCAGCAGGAAAAAGTGCAGTCGTAATAAAAGAGAAAGTCAAAGCGCTTTAGCAGCCGGAACAATGAGCCACATACCACCACAGACCTTCAGGCACACTTAGCCTTTAACTTTCTGGCCCAGCACAATCTGCTGCAACTTCAAAGTAAAGGACGTAAAGTTGCAGCCTTGAACTGTCAGATCGACAGCGCTGTTATTTCATTATTTACCTACTGTTTTTTTGTCTTGACACTTTGAAACGAATGCCCCTTCTTCTCAGTGTCATAACTGAGTCACATTTCACATGATAGCAGATTCTCATAGAAATGTCAGGTATTTATACCCCTGAACACACTGTCTATTATTCATGAACAAATATTTGCTGTGGTAAAAAAACTGTAGACATATAGGTGGAAACAACCAAAACAACAACAACAGCAGTACACGTCTTTAGCACTGTAATGGATGACAAGCTGATCCCTGAGCCTCATTTGCATGCTGTGTGTAGAAAAGCCCATCAGCCCATGCATTTTTATTGTAACCATCAAATTCATAATGAAAATCTGTTATTCCTGTTATTGAGTCAGTCCTCACATTCCCCCTTTGTCAGCTGGTTACTTACACAAAAAAATAGAAACAGATTGCAGGTTATCGTCAAAGTGTGCAGCAGAGTTACAGGCAGGACTTTGAATGGCCTTCCTCATGTGAACAGGGTTATAGTACAACGTATATACTATAGTATAGTAATATAGACACGTACTGTACAATAGAGACAACAATATACATATTAGCACATATCAACATAATATACAAAATACAAATAAGACATAATATCAAGACAAGTACACATGGAGTGGGATGTAGAGTTCAAAAAGTAATAGTGCAAAGTAGTGTGCAAGATGCATATTGGAATGGTAAGAATGTAATGTGTACAGAAGTGAGTGAGTGGCCAAAGTGGGGATGACCCCTCTTATCCGCAGTTCAGTAGAGTGATTGGGTTAGGGTTAGGGTTATTGCTCTGAAGAAGGCTCAGTCGGTCCTGGCTGATCATAGCCAGCCCGCCCAAGGAGTTCAAGTTGCTTCGGTCTGGCTGCAGATACAATCTGCCAAGATGCAGGACAAATAGACTGAAGAACTCTTCTGTCCCTGCTGCCATTTAAAAAAAACAAAAAAAAACATCATGTGAGCTATTAGTTGTATTTATTGCTTATTTTTTTAAGTTTGTCTGATGGTTATGTGGTTACTGCTTGCTGTGCAACAAATTCTCCCACAGGGATCCTTGATGTGCTCTTAATGAGTAATCAATGATCAAAACAGCGTGCAATAAAGATTAATCAACACCATAACGGAATGACTGAGCTCAATGACTGCACAGTGCAACTCATTCACATGCATTCAGTCTGCTGCACTAAATCAGCAGGTTTTATTTGTCTCTGAGGTTGGGTGGGTGTTACACTCTGTCCTGCCCCACACTAGACTCTGTGTGACGGAATGTGTCTTGGAAGTATATTAACTGCTTTATGCACACAAAGACACACATCCACTCGTATTAACATACTATACACTTCAGCAGTGTAGTCTTTGAGGAGAATGTGTAGAGATTGACGAAATGAGGGAGAGTAATGATAATTCATGCGAGTCAAACCCTCTCTGGTCGGCTTTCACAGTTCAGCTCTGGAGACATGCTCAATTGATTTAGCGATAGCACAGACTGCACTGCATGCAGTTGTTTTGTCTCTGTCTTGGATGTCAGACGTGTGAGGGCTGCTGTTGTTTAACCCTTCATCGTGGTGAAGTGGTTATATGTCGTATCAGACCTCCTCTGTCCTGACTCTATCTGTAGAGAGTCTTTTAAGGATGTGTGGGTATGTTCTTTAGCTGCATCTTTGTTATCTGAACGCTTTAATTGAACCGTGTGACTCTGATGATAATAACTAAAGTCATCTCTGTAGTGTAGTGTACTGCAGTTCAGCTGACCAAAACCAAACTCGGTTAGTTCCGTCTATGGCAACCAGTAATGGAGCATAGCATTAGTTTAGAGTTGTGTTTGTGTTAACTGATGGCAACGGCTGCTTCATTCATGCTTCATTCACTGGCTCATTCACTGGCTCTGTTGCTATCAGCTGACAAGTCATGTCCAGTCGTGTCCATGCTCTTGTACGGCATGGCCATTAAACAGTAACTTGACACTTCTCATAATTACTCTGCTGATAGGCTCCCTCCACCACCTCACAACTAAGATTGATGACTATATCATGTAGTTGACAATGTAATATTTCCTTGATCACAGTGTTGTTTGTGCTTTAATCACTAGTCCTGCAATACAGGAATGTCTGAAATATGTCACCTAGGTAAGTTAGTAAGTACAATGTATTTATAGAGTGCTTTTCACAGATAAAAATCACAAAGTGCTTAAACATACAAATGATAGATATTAAAATGTACACAAAGTAATACATAAAAGACAAAGTGCAGACAGGTTAACCAAAAACCAGTTTAATAAGGTAGGTCATTTAGGGATTTTTAAAAGAATCCCCAGAAACAGCAGAGCGTAAGGTAAGGGAGGAGGCAGAGTGTTCCAAAGTCTCGGTGCTACTGACTGGAAAGCTCGATCACCACGGGTCCTAAGCAGGGTGGAGGACAGTTAATAGAAGTAACATATTAGAGCTTAGAGGACGCGCTGTCAAATAAGGCTGCAGTAGGTCGGCCACATACGCAGGTGACTGGAACTTCTTTCCATCTCGTGGTTGTTTTTGTTGTTTTAACAGCAATTTACTGGTGAAGTAAGTTATTGTTAAAGTTAAAGTTATTTTTAGTAAAAAAAAATTATAAATCATTTAATTTTGACCATATGGCCTTAGCAATAAACAAGCCGTTGTTGCAAACACTATTTCCCACAAGACCAAGACCTTCACCGGTTAAAGCAATACTATGTAACTTTTCCTACTTCGGTCACCCTACAGATTACAGCCGCGCGAGCTGTAGTTCTAATGAGACAACCTGTAGGGGGAATGAAGAGGGAAAAGTTACATAGTGTTGCTTTAAATGCTACAGCTTAACAGACTGAGGTCCAGTAAGTGGCAGGCTAGAAGACGAGATATGGAGGGCCGCACTGCTACATGATGGATAAGAGAGAAGCAGTTGTAACTCACGGTGATGTCTAATTAAAAAAAATAACAGCGATGCAGCAATGTGCTGGGAACATTTAATTTGACCTTTTTGGATATTAACAAATGAATTGTTCCAAATCACACAGGTTCACATTGAAGTAGCTAGTGCTGTATATAGTCATTGATTTTAGAAAATCAACAGTATGAACATGAACACATTTCTCTTTTTCAGAAAGACCAAAGAAAGAAACTTTCAATTTGTAATTGCATCAAGCTAAAGAAGCCAATGGAACAGCTGCAAGGTGGGGCGTCAACAGGACTTGAAGCTGGAAGGAATTCAGTGTACTGCTCAGTGAAGCTGAACCAGGGCAGACGCTGAAGGAGGGTTTCTTCAGCTCTGAAACCACCCTTCTGCACCACAACGCCTTGGATACACAGAGATCCAACCACCTTATTTGACCTTTTTAGATGCATAAAGAGGCATATTTAAGCTGTGTAACCTTCATGCTAACACAGGTTAACATGGATTACCTGGGTGTCTTACACAGCCTTACTAGGCCATACATCAGGGGGTTTGGAGTCAGAGAGACAGGTCTGAACAGGTCATGGAGCCCAGGGAGGGCACAGAGGCTTAGAGGAATGACGGGGTTAAGATTGTACTGATTACACTGCCAGCCAGTGTACCACATGCAACACCTTCCAACCAAACAGGGTGATGATATCAAACAGTGTAACTGTATCTGTGGGCTGAGTAGTCCTTTAATATTAGGCTCAGGAAAATAAATGCTGATTTAAGCTATAACCTGTCAAACATGAAAAGTGCCTGTCTATAATTAGCCTTGTTTGTCATGTTTTTGGGGAGCTTGTGAATCATTTATCGGATGGATTTGACGTTCACGGTTGACAGATTTGTACATTCACCTCTTCCTTCCAGGAAGTCACAGCCTCACTCCACATCCTGTCTTTAATGTTTTAATGAGTTAAAAAAGATGGAACTTGATGTATTAATTCTTTCAGGAAATCCTTTTGCATAGTTGTATTTGAAGGTATTTGTCCGTGAGGTTTTGGGTTATGTATCTAAAGTGGTTTGATGTAAGAAATGGCTGTACCTTGGCTCAGCCTGTCTATTGATTCAGCTGTGGTTGTCTGTGTTGGTGGGTCAGTGTGGTTTCCTTTGGCAAATCCAGCACATTTGAGGTGGTTGATGTAATCACCTGCAGTGCATCCCACTGGAGGTCTTTCATTGGTTGTGGTTGTCTGTGTTGACAGTTGTGTGATGTACAGTATGTATTTTACAGTGCCATGTGTACCAGGTTCAATCTTTCCCTTTATTTATTTGCAGCAGGAATTGTCACTGATTTGTTGAGCAAGTTGCACAAAACTTCCAACCAATAAGCAACTTAGTGTACAACTTAGGTACCAGGCTGGGGACTTGGACTTGAATCAGAATGAAGTCACTAAAAGGAAGTTGTGAGACTTGACTTGTCTGAAAGACTTAAAGCTCCAATATGTAATATATTTACTGTAATAAATCCAAAAATGACCCCAATGTGTAATCAGATATTAAGGAAAAAACTATATCCTTATAAGAATGAATTTATTCAATACATCTCACAGTTATGTGATACTTGCAATGATAGTGTACAATGAAGAAAGTTCCCAAAACATATGTAGTGTCCCAAAAGGAAAGGATCATCCTCTGGATGTGCTAATCATGTTTAATGACAATGTCTTCATTAGATTTTGTTGTTTCCTGTGCATCACCTGAAATATTAGGCTTCATCATCTGGGGACCATGCATATCCACAACACATTTCATTGTTGCTTGCTGTGAACCAAAGACCAACACTGCCATTGTTTTGTGCTGCAACATTGAAAAGTTACCAAACACGTGATGGGCATACTATTTCTGTCATGTAGCAGTTCTGTCAATACATGTGTTTGATAACTATTTGTTGCATAATTTATTCATTAATTTACCAACGTTGTTCTGCTTCAAGCCAGAGCAAGAATTCTGCACACTCCGAGAGCTGCCATTAGAGGTTGCAGTGTTTTCAGTGTGAAGCCAACCTGATGGAGATGTTTCTGTCTTCTGCAGGTATGCCCCCTTTTTTCCCTACGAAGCAGCTTTGTAAGTTCTGTGATGTGGAGCCTTCCTCCTGCAATGGTACAGGAACCTGCATGACCAACTGCTCCATCACATCCATCTGTGCGGACATCAATGAGGTCTGTGTCTCTATCTGGTAGGTACCTTAGAGCACAGTGCTGCCTTTGGCTCTTACATATCATTTACTAGATAACTATAGATAGCTTTAATGTATACAGTTTTAATCATTACGTCTCCGTCTGTCTGTCTCTTAGGAGGAAGAATGAGACCGGCTTCTCCATTGAAACTCTGTGTCATGACCCGTCTGAGCCTCTCTATGGAGTTCTGCTGGATGACTACAACAGCTCCACCTGTGTGATGAAGGAGAAGAACACGACGAGTGGGATGGCTCACTTCTGCTCCTGTACTGATGAGGATGAGTGTAACGACAACCTCGTATTCTCCCCCAGTGAGTATATATAGGGGTCACTCCCAGAGAATTATCTCTGCAGTTCCCCTCCCCGGCTCTATTGAGCACTGTAGCATCTTTCAGCTGTCTCTCTTCTGGGCAAGTCTCACTGCTCTCATCAGTCTCCAACAACAGCACGAAGATATTTGATATATTTTCATTTAAAAAAAAAAAGAAGCTTAGTAATTTTCTAAAATGCTGGCAAATGTAGGTTTTGTTAAAAGTGAGTGAAACAGGAGGACATAGCATCTTTGTTGAGGACTATTTTCAGTGGTGGATGAATCCACATGTGGTGTTATTGTGAGTATTAGTGTCAGCAGGATGGTGTGTGTGTGTGTGTGTGTGTGTGTGTGTGTGTGTGTGTGTGTATGTGTGTGCTTATGGTGATGAAGGAACAGCAGAGGCTCACTGATGGTTTTTATGATCCATCAAGACTTGTTAGGAGATACATTCACAGCTGGTTTTGGCCTTTTTGTGAGATTTGTTAACAATAAGAAACATATAAAATATGCCAGCCTCATCCTTTGAAGACATGTTTGTCTATGTATATGGCTGCTCTGAATATATTTGATGTGACCTCTACGGGAAGCAGTTAGACAAATCAGCCCGACAAAACCCAGCAAAACATTATTCAAAGGGAAAAGATTGTGCGTTGAACCCCCTGTTGTGTGCAAAGGTATGTTGTGTGCAAAGGTACACTGTCTTTTTAGTACAGCAGGGTTTATATAGCACCTCTTACACACCCACCAGACAAGAGAAAACGTACTCCCCGGGTCATCTGTTGACAGCTGGACAGGGTTAGGGTTAGTCAACAGTTGCTGAGCAGAAAGATACATCTCTAACCCTTTCTCAACTGTAAATGATTAACCGAGTGCTGGTGTTTACTGTTCTTTGCCCCTCCATTTCCTCTTTGTGTAACAGGTTGTCTACTGCTGCTGCTTTCTATAACGGAGGAGTAAGTCGTTATTCCCCTCTTTGCTGTCATCTTCTCACCCCTTCCCCTTCCCCCTTCTTCTCTGACTTTCTCTCCAACCACTGACAGGGAAACTCTGTGTGTTTTGGCACGTAAAACTGTGTTTCAGAAATTGTTGTTGGTTTTTAGGACTTATTGTGGTCGCTACTGTGTTGTGGAATGACTGGATATTGCACCGTCATCACAAACAGGAAGTGGAAACGTGGTGTTTGCATCACATGTAAACATGAGTCAGGGAATCCTCAGTGTGGTCACAGACGTGCCGCTGGGTGCATACTGCGCTGTGATTGGCTGCTACCTCTCACTGCTTAGAAGAAAATGTGGGTGTCTGTCTCAGCCTGTGTGTGTGTGTGTGTGTGTGTGTGTGTGTGTGTGTGTGTGTGTGTGTGTGTCTGGAGAGCTCAGACATATGGTTTCCTGTCTATGTTTAACTCAAATCAGAAACATCTCCAGCCCACAGTGAACAGCCCAGATACACAGAGCAGCACTGTAGGGAATGACAGTGAGGTAAACTCAGTCTGCTGCTACGGGCCAGCTCATGTATTCTCTTCTTATGTACCAGAATCATTAAAGAAGATTGGATTGCTTTTATCTACTGTATACTGCATAAAGCCTCCCACGTGGTCAAGTGTTGACTACGTGTCAAGAAGGTTCACCTGAATGAGCTCTTTTAAACCGACTGAAATGTTCACAGATAAGACCTTTTGACCTGAATTCACTTCCATTGCTCTGCTGTTTATTTCTTCTTCAGAACACACACTTTAAATGCTCTGATCACCTACATTGCAAATAAATATTTTTTCTCAATGGTAGTTATATTTTATACTGATTACCTATGTAATTACATACATAACCCTAACCCATATTAGAAACATCTACCAATATAATATTTTCAGTAGAACACCACTAACTATGACCTTTGTTTACACTTTTTAAAACACTTTTTAATAAAATATAATAAATAAAATATATATAAAATAAAAAAAGAATAAGAAAACTACTGCTGCAAAGTTCTCCACTAAATAAAATACTCTCAGTCTCAAACCAATATCACATAATAAAATATAATGAAAAATATAAATAAATAACTATGGATTACAGTGCAGCATTACCAATCCCAGCTTGTCAACAACCGAGTATGGTCGTAGATCAGCTGCTATAAAAACACCAATTGCTTTCGTTATTGCGTTGGCCTGATCGGAATTACCAGCAAAGGTCTGTTTAAATGCCAACGGGAGCTGCGTTTGAATTACAGTCGTTTTTTTCCTTGTAGTAGTGATGTTCACACTTGCGTGATGCCTTTTCAAGTGCGTTAACAAGTTTGAAGTGTTGCCAGAAACATACCCGATCATTCCTGAGTCGGCACACTGCTTTCGTCTTATCGACTAGTCTTTGTCTGTTGACGTATTTCACTGGGAAACCAAAGTGTTCCCAAACAGGAGACCTTAATGATATGGGTGGCTCTTCATGCTCCGGCTTGTCCATACTGTCTATGGGCTTGTCTGCGTTGGCCATGACACTAGCTAGTGAGAGGCTGGGCTAAAGCGTGCCGTGTATGTTGTTGTACAGCGTGTGATTTTAATTTTTTTCCCCAAACCACTTCAGCGGAAATCCCGCCCTGCAGTCAATTTCATTGGTTTAGATTACAGTGACGGCAGGTAGGTTTAGAGATCAGTGTTTGGTGTAGGCAATCTGTACAGTGATTGACATATTGACATGACCAATGAAAACTTTAGAATCAGCTGCAGGGCGGGATTTGCACTGAACGCGGAGACTTCCGGCACGTAATATGTTCGTGTGGAAACACGAAAATTGACCTATGTTCCGCACACAAAAGTTTGCGTTCGGCCGTTCAGTGCACACGTGCACCGTACCGAAAGCCCTGTACCGAAACGGTCCGGTACAAATACACGTACCGTTACACCCCTAATCACAATATACTACTTAAAGTGAAAGTACTCATTATGCAGAATGAAAGTACAGGTCTAAGGTCAAGAGTGTTTTCAAGTGTTCGTCACGTAGCAGACAAGATTAAAGTTCTGATTGGCCCATTGAAATGCCTCAGAAATTGAATACTACAGTATTGATTGGACAATCCAAGAAGGTCGATGCCAGCCTGGGTCAGAGGGAAGCACGATCTCATAGCAAAGACAGATAATGCGCAATCGCAGTGATGATTCACGTGACCTGGTTGATACTATAAACAGCAATTGTCGTGTGATGGTCAGGTATGACAATGTTGCCAAAAAGTGAACATGACGAGCTTAAGGCAGATGTCATGACAGGACTGTTGTATTGGATTGCATTTGATTGCACAGGAGTACCTTTCTTTGGAATTTTTTGCATCACAGAGAAGACAAAGGAAGAGTATGCATGTTGCGTTCTACTCATCTTATATCTAATAAAGGGGACACTGAGTGTATGGTGGATAACTATCTGGCCCAAGTCTGGTTCCAGACCCCTGAATCACGACCCACATCTGGAATTTGTTCAGATAGGTCTGGTGTTCACATCGATGACTGTAAAGCAGTCAACCAATCAGAGCTTTATCGGTGGGATAATTTGGCTAGCAACCTGCCTACCCATAAACATGAAAAATAGTGGCAGAAAAACAGCCACAGAAAAGGCAACAAGCAAGGAGGAGATTAACGCAGCCAGTCAGCTGAGTCAGCACTCTGATCTTTCTGTTATTGATCCCTACAGTGACCAATACGCATAAGACAACGCCATTCTGCATCAGACGTAACGTAACAGGCAAGTCTGGGAGCGGAAACCCTAATACTAAATCTGGCAAGTTCAGTAGCTCCATCAAAAGAGTAGTTTGTGTAAAAAAGAATACACACATGCACGCACGCACGCACGCACACAGAGCCCTGAGGGTCAGGGTTGTGGCTCCTTCCTCCCATTGAGGACATATGCAGCAGGAAGTCCCTATTTGTTTATTGGACCACTGCCATGGCTTATTCCCCCACAAATGCCTCACATTGTTCTCCCCCAGCATTGCATTCTTATGACGTGCCTGTAATAGTGGTGTGCATGTGGTTTATTGCTTGAGAGTCATACTCATGGATTCTCATGTATGTGTTTGAGTGTGTTTGAGTTTGTGCATTCAAACATGTGCTACAAATGTCATAGTGAGGGAGTGGACATTGTGACTCCCCAGCTGCAAACACTAACAGGGATGGTTGGTTTAATGGGCAGCTGAATCTGCCTGTTAGAGGTTTATCAGATAGGGAGATGAGTGCTGTGTTGTCACTGGCGACGTGATAAAATAGTAGATCAGAGCTTCTGATTATCTTCGTCTCAAAGTGCGATGCACAGGTGTGTCTGGATGCTCTCATGCAGCTGTTGAAAAAGCTGTCATAAACCCACGGTACACTACCTGCCCAGCAGCAAGCACTAATCCGGATCCAACGATTATAGATTTTGTTGGTACGATTATTTTCTAAAAAATAATCACAGTTTCATGATTATCACAATTATAATGCATTAATTAATTTCACTGCCAATGCATGTAATTACATGAACACTCTAGATTTTAATTATTATTTAGTTATTTATTGCTGCCTTTTGAAACAGAAATAACACAGTAACAGTTTTGAATGTTTTGAAAATGATTATATGATCAATCATCAACCTTTTTATTTAAATTCATCTGAAAAGATTAGATAATAGAGGTGATACAGTCACACCACAAACAAAGGCCAAGTTGGAAACAACAGTGCTGTCCTTCTTAAGAAGAAGTTGGCCCTTTTTGGGTCCTGCTAGGTTGTGTTTCTAAAAGTTGGAGGAGCTGCTAGACAAGATGCGCCTGTCACAGGGAGATGCACAGCCAAGGAATAAATGTGATGGAGAGCTCTCTTTGCATCCTTATGTCCCTAATGAGATGAAGAGAAGTAAGTCAGTAACGTTAAGTGGTAGCGTCAGTGACATGTTTTAAGTAGTTGTAGAGTTTTGACTCGTACGAACGTAATGCTATTGTCAGCTTGCTCACTATAGTCGGCTTCTGACTTGTTAGCTGTTAACTGTAATGTTACCTTTAACATTAAAAAGGCTAACGCTAGCTAACTGGCAACGTTAACAAGCTAACACTTAACAACAACGTTAACAAACAATAAGTCGCTAGCAAGCTTACCAACTTGGGTTGAATCCACCGGTCAGGGCCTGGCTCTGCTCCGTGTTTTCCTGCTGTTTGCTAAATTTATGTAACACAAAAAAAAATGCAGCAGTAAGTTAACCCACCACGGAGAGTCACTGTCACTCTGACAGTCAATACTCGCAGTGACCGGACAGGTGTCTGATGTGCTGCTGTGTGTGTGCGCAAATGCAAAGATTTTTTTTAAGATGATTTTTGGGGCATTTTTAGGCCTTTATTGACAGGACAGCTGAAGAAATGAAAGGAGAGAGAGAGGGGGGAATGACATGCAGCAAAGGGCCGTAGGTCGGAGTCAAACCCGGGCCCGCTGCGTCAAGGAGTAAACCTCTACATATGGGTGCCCGCTCTACCAACTGAACTATTCGGGCGCCCCAAACGCAAACGTTTATGTTGTCAAGGAGGTTTAATAAAAACTGCACACAATGCTACACATAACTTGCAGTCAGTTAACACTCGGTGTAGCGAGGCCTTTACGATTAATTAACCTTTTTAAGACGTTTTAAAGCGTGGTTAATAGTGAAATCGGTTAACGGCTGCATCCCTAGTCAGTAACCAGTATGGTGAAGCATTTAGGTGAAGAGACAGCTGTTTCCCTCAGAATATGCCAGGTGGCCAGAAACACAACTGATCATGTTGCTCTGTATTTGCTCTGATTAGAACATGTGAGCAACAAGTTAAGTTTGGACACCAAAAAACGACTAAGATTAGATGAAAAGATTGTGTTTGGGTTAAAACAGTGGCCCTCCTTAAGTATTACTCTTGGGACAGGAACACCCGTTTCCTGGGTGAAAGTCTTGTGTTTTCCCCTAGACTTCTTCTGGGACACAAACTCTGTTCCCCGAATGAAAGCCCTGCGCCCCTTCGTGCTCCGCTCACATGCTTCAAGTTTGTAGTTCTTTACGGTCATGTGCACAACAATTACAAGAAGCAGTTGCTGGTTACTCACTTTTTACATCATCAAGGAGGCAGGTGACCACATGTACTCTGAATGACTCTACTCTAAAATCCATCGCAATTCAGTTTTCACACTGGAAGAGGATTCTGACGAAGACAAAGGCTGCTTCCCAAGTCTCGAGTCTTATCTGATATCTCCTTGCTCCTCGCTTGAACCAGAAGTCATTGTGGCCCCCTTTTTGAAGGCCGTCTCAAAGCTCTTATTCCTACCCCGAGGATAGATGAGGGAGGATGGAGGATGAAAGCGTGAGGATGGAGGATGGAAGAGTGAGGATGGAGGGGTGAGGATGGAGGATGGAGGAGTGAGGATGGAGGGGTGAGGATGGAGGGGTGAGGATGGAGGAGTGAGGATGGAGGGGTGAGGATGGATCTAGATATAGATGGGATCCATGAGCTCTCACTCTGACAGGCCTCTGTGACAGAGCAGTTGTTTGTAATTAAGATCTGTACAGATGATTGAGAGCAGACTAATGCCACCTCTCAGCCAGTGTCAGTTACACGTTTGGAGCTTGTGAACTAGTTTCAGTGAGACGGGAAGCATTGATATTAAATACTACCTTGTCATAGTAACATGCTATTTGTTTTAGTGCTATATTTACAGCTGTGCTCTTGTGAAAGTCTGTTTTATATTCTTTGAGGCACGCTATGTGAGGAATGAGAAGAAGGTAGAACTAATTCATGTCTGACATGAATTCCTTTCCTGGTACAGTCTGCGTTTTTCCACAGATGTCCCTGATCTCCTCCAACTCACTTCATGGGTTATTGTGATATATTCCTCATAATGAATGAAATCTTCCGCGTGACATGAAGTGGGGATTTTTGAAGTCAGCGGGGGTGTTTCTATTTTGATGATAAAGAACAAGAACAAGAGATAAAAATAAAAAAGGGAAAAATAATTAGAATGACTTCTTAATGCAGCCAACCAAGAGGAAGAGGAAAAAAAGTATGGATATGGAGCGATAAAGGAAAAAGTGTCTGTGCATGTTCCAAGATCTGTATTTATGTATTCTTATTTTTTATAGTTCCTCCTTAACTGTGGAATCATGGCTTGCTTTCAGTGAGTACACCAGTCTTTCAGTCACACAGCAGCCTGCTGTATAGAGAAATGACTCAACTCTTAGATGCATGAGGAGGGAAACAAGAAGGCCAGGTGAGGCACTGAGATGGGGTGAGGAAGTAGATAGGCAGCTTTATCAGGCAGTTTGGGTTGTAAAGGCAACGCAGTTACCATAACAAGTAAATAGTGAGTGTGATATTCAATTTTAGTCAGTGTCACCACCCTCCACGCCCCAACATAAGACGATGCCCGCCTGGATAAAGGAAGGTTATTTGTATACATTTATGCGAGGGAAAAATGGGAAAGAATGAAAAACTTTTTTAATACAAGGTTCATGTTGTGACATGTAACACATAAATAATGCAAACATAACTTAAACCTGGGAGCCCTTTTGTGTGCTGTGCAACGATAAACTGGAGTTTTAACAGCAAATATTTACTAATTTAATTAGTTAATTTAAAGTTACCTAAACCCTACACAAACTGATTATTTGACAGTTATGGTGAACATTGATGACCAACAAACATTCATGGATTTAGGCTTTTCACAGAGCTGAGATCCATCTGCTGCGTGCTGTAAAGGTGATATGTATGTATATCTGTGATAGTGGAGGGCAGTGATTTCCAGTTTTGTATTGCTGTAACAGAAAATGATAATAGACCAAATGTGCTTTTCCTGAATGGGATTAGAAGCTCACCTCGTGTGGTGCTTCTGGTGATCTGACTGCTGTTGTTATGTTGGATTCTGAATGAGTTAAAGGTGCCCTGCCACACGTATTACTTTCAGGTTTTCCCGCAGAAATTTGTTAGTTAAGGTGGTAGGCTTGCCATCTGACCGGGGGGGGGTATACAGTACTACACACAACACTTAATATTAAATTTAAATAATAATATATAATTAATAAATAACCAGCTTTTTAAAATAACAGTTGCAATGTGCAATGTTAAGCTTATTAAACTATTAAAAAAAAATGTGCTATAACAGTTTTACTCGCATTGCTCCCATTTCCTCCTTGACACGCTCTCCAAAACAACCAGCTGTGAGATAACAGAGCTCAGCCCATCGCTTCACTCACTCAAGCAGATAGTATGCGTGAAATAAAAACAGGACACGTCATTTCACTGTGTAGTGTTAACTACGCTGACTAACCGTGTGTTGTGAACCATATGTAGTGATTAAAAAAAACAGACAACAGCTGTGTCTCAAAGACCGGGCAGCAGCCGGGACGTTGAGAATCGCGAGAGGTGATGACTGGAACAGTCACTTCGTCATGTATTCACTTCGTTGAAACTAGAGAAGAAAGCCTCACTGATGTGAAGAACAGGACAGAGAAACATATATAAATGTTCTCTGCCTGCCATATGCCAACGCTCCGGTAAGTCCACTCACCCCGTCTCTGCCTGGGCATGCCCCAGCTGCCCGCACATTTGTTGACAAACTACGACGTGCACGCGACGGTGAAATGGCGATTTATCCCTTTAAATGTGAATAAACGACAGATACAGTCACCGCCAGCAAATGCTCTTTCCGTTGTGATTGGTGGTATCTTGACAACTCGCCATTACCTTGTTTCCTACAGACTGTGTTGATGCGACAGTACATTACAGCCACTCAAACAGGACCGAGTAACACGGCGGATTTTTTTTTTTTGAAGACTTAGTTAAGGCGGCATGCGTGTGTTGTTAAGGCGGCTGCCTTAACACTAGAAGTGCCGGAATTCCATAACTACTAGAACTGCCGTGAGCGGTCATTTTGACCGCCAGATTCCAAACTCTATAATCTCTCATGATAAATACCTAATTGCAATATTGTATTATGTATTGTGTTAGGATATCTTTAGAAAAACGTAATAACACCGAAATGTACATTTTTACGAGTTTAATTATACATTTGAGTAGTAATACGTGTTTCAATTATTCATATCATGGCATAGTAAACCGTAATTATTTCATACATTCATATCCCAAAAAATATGGTGTGGAAATTCATTCAACTTAACTCATAACAGCCAAATAACAATTATAAGTATCTTATTTGAACATTTAGCTATAACCTAACCTGGCACTGCCTCCGTTTTGGTGTCTGCTGCGGTCCGCAGCGCTGCTCGGACCGTGAGCCGCTGCCCTTTTTTCCTCCATAAACTCCACTCTCAGCTCCTCTGCCAGTTGCTGCATGAACTTCCTCCGGACAATTTTACTGCTGGTGCAGTCCTTGGAGAGGATGTGTGCAACGATTCCAGCCAGCTCGAGGATGTATAAAGTTATATGAACATGTAAACAGCCACCGGCCATCTACGTGTACGGCGCCTTTCACAGAGCGAGCGCCCGGTGTTTGCCTTCTGATTCAGAACAGAGTGCCTCCACGCCGTAGTAGCCTACGTTACCGACTCTGGCTTTGCCTTCGGCCCATTGGTGATGCCCACACTTGTTACTCGAAACCGCTAGTTACGTTGCTCTGACAGAGACTATGGTAGTTACTAAGCAACCAAGATGCATCTTCAACCGCGCGAAAAATTAAAAACAATACCGCGAAAATCCGAGCGGTCAATATGACCGTGTATGGCCGAAATAGGTAAAAGTGATTGTATTTTCTTTGCCTTTTGTGTAATGTATATAAAAACAATTTTAAATTAAAATACAGACTCTTTTAGGAAAAGTCAGGCAGCAGCAGGATTGTATTTTTTTATTCAGCAAAGTTATTACACATATAAATTTCAAAACGGTCAAAATGACCGTCATGGCCGTTCTAGTGTTAACTGCAAAGTGCTACGGGAAACCCTGACTTTGTGGTAATGTCTGAAGTTCTAACATGGACTCTAACCCTTGGTTACCTTGTTTCAAGCCATTCTAGCGTGGTATAAAAAGCCTGCAGGAAGACTCAGCTCGATTTGTGCCAGTTCTCATTAATATTCAATGAGCTAAGCTGCTTGACGCTGATTGGCTAACAGCTAGCCAATGAGAGCCTGGCCATCAGCATCCTTTACCCAGCGCAACTGGGCGAGCTCATGAATAGTAATGAGCTCAGGCAACACCACGTCAGACTGACCAGCTTTTGTAATTGGCCTGATTTCTTCCCGTATTTCTTTTCAGTGGCTAGAGCTGACAGAGGAGGTAGCAGTTCATGTTCACATTCACCACATAACACAAACACATATGGACCTAACATATTTCAAAAAATACAAATAAAACCAGTTTTGTGTGGCAGGGCACCTTTAAAGAAGGAGCAGTGTAATGGAGACTGTTGTAGACCAGGCAGATGCTTTTGTATTTGATTGTAGCTTTGTCTGCTATACAGTGTATCAAAGTAAACACCTGATTGTTTTCGGCCAAATGCTAAAGGTAGCGTTGGGTGTGTTAGCATTCTGCTAGCTCCTTCCCCTGCTCCGTTAACTTTTCTGTCCCCATGTAGTTTCACAGCAACAAACTGTGTGACTCTTTATTAGATCACAGCTCTGTAGGAACATGTTACTGTTCCCCATGGATGCACCCATCCCATGATGCACTGCATATTCCAACCTGGTTCCTATTGATACCAAAGGCTTCCTATTGTCAATTGTCAAAGATCTAACATATTATGTACCATGCAATAATACCGTATACCACATGCTGAACATTTTGATTTGAAATTAATAAGTATTAGAAACATGTTGAAATTGTCAGGCAGCTCTAAATGCTGATGGGTTAACTGAAGAATCCATCCAAACTGGGCCCTGAGAAATGCTTTTACTTTCCTCATAATGTAAATACACTTAAAATCTCTTCTTAATATTTGGTTGTATGAACTCCATGACTGATTCTATGAGAAATCAAAGCGCCACAAGGTCAGTCGTGGAGCTATAGCAGCATCTTATCAGTATATAGCATCATCATAAAGCTGTCACCTGCCAGACGTGACATCATCCTTCACATGTTCACCGTTGTCGTTGCAGCTGGTGAACGCCACGTGTTAGCATCAGCAGTTTATTATATTTGGAAAGATGCAAGGAGAATTCACAACACACTTCAGGATAATATGCAAAAATGTGATTGATGTACATAAATTATGTCATCGAGTAATTAACAAACTTATAATTTATCAATTATTATTATTATTATTACATCAGAAAGTAACCACTATGGCTTTAGTTAAATGCAGGGCTTAATTTGAGCCGGAACACGCCGGAACATGGTCCGACGTTGGATCCGGGACCTTTTTTAACGTAGCTCAGCGTAAATTCTGTCAGGGAGACTTCTAATACGTTGTCTCTATTCTCTTTAACTGATCAGCTGGGCAGTGGGTGTTTCGGTTCTGTATACCAGTTAGAATCGGGCACGTATGTTCTATCCAATCACAGCATGACTACCTTGTTTTAAATATCTTCTCTCTCCCGTTTCTGTCAGTTGTATTTTCAGACGAGAGTGCGAGTGCGACTAGTAGTTGTTGGCTTATGGCATTAGTGTTTTTCTATGTTGCGTCTGGTTCGTGGGTATGTGTCATTTCAGGTTAAGAGCACATTTCAATTCACCTTTTCCGGCGTGTCTCGTGTGGCAAATGTAGCAAATGATGTCTATCCTAGAGGATTTCTCCAAAATGAAATCACTCCAGACGTACTTTCACACGACTGCAGTCCCGGAGATTTTGCCTTGTTCGTAGCTCCCGACTCGCCGCACGGCCCGCTCTGAACTGCAGCTGGGCTCCAGCTGCGACTCTCAGCCGTGGCGTTGTACGTGTTTTGGTCAGGTTCATTACGGCAGAGGAACGGCATGTCAACTCAGATGAATAATCCAACCCTAATTAAGTTATCTCATCGGGCATATTTTGTTCATTCATGTTTGCCGCCCACCAGTAATGCGGATCAGGTTGCTGTGGCCTGGAGTTCCGGGCTCTGTCTAAACTCTGGCTTCTGCCGCAGATTCCTCTGCATCTCTGGGGCCTATTTACCGTAAATTCTATGATAGAGACAGCCGGGGACGTCGTTTTACTTCTATACATGCATCAAGGTTAATTGTGTACTTAGACTGGCATGTCTTTTCTCTATGGGCTCACTAGGCAAGCTGCTTTTTAGTTTTTCCGACATTTTTATTTTACTTAGTGTGCTGTCATTGCAGCTGACGTTCTAAAAAATGACGTGCGCATTTACATGCGCATTTACGGTGGATTCAGTTTTTCAACAGGTGTTGCTCTGGACATGGATGCATTAGCTGGATGGTGACACTGAAGTATGTTAGGGCTGAGCGCTACTGCGCAGCTGCAAACTGAGTTTACCTACGTAGTTGTGGTATGAAGAGCCTGTCCGAAGTTGTAGTCTTCTGATGGTTGTGCATGAGTAAACTCCATCGTGTCAATCTTGCAGAGTGAGATTGAGTTATGTGCTAGGAATAATGTAGGCAAGGGGTAATTGTTGCTAACTAGAATGCTAGTTAACATTAGTTATTACCTTACAAGTAACGGTAGCTTTTTTTTAACTATAAACGTCTGTTATGGAGCACACCGTGACATACAAGCTATGGAGCATTTATACATTGTTGTTGTGTTTTCTCTGTGGGGGCCTCTTGGTGTTTACGTTTTATTTAATCTATTTACAAAGATATGTTGTTCATTTCCAATAAGCTTCCTATGTTGGTAATAGATTGGTGTGAGTCCTGCAAATCAGATTCTGACTGATTCCCGGTAGATGTGTTGGAACCGGTGGCAGCCCAGGTTTCTAATCACTACGCGTATTCACTTTCGGTTATGGCTGGTCTCGGTGGTTAGTCTTGCATCAAAGTACGTTGTCTTATTCATGGGCACGCAAACTCAGCATGGTGCATATGGGTCGCGTGTCAGCATTATGGTCATCGCATCCTCCTATTTCATGGATCCTTCTTGCGGTATCCTATGTCTGACTTTGTTACTTTGTACCTAGATTCTGCGATGCCCTCTGAAGGTAAGTATTTTGTGTATTTACCCAGACACTTTCTATCACTTATGAAATATTATTTTGGGCATGTCAAGAACAATACATTTTTGTTGTGGTTGGTAGTCACTTGTTTCGCATAATCGTCATCGTGCGGTTGGCTTCTCTGTCTTAACCACGCTAGGTCAGTTGGTATCTGGGTATTATTAAGGCACTGTATTAATAATACATGTGTGGCACTCGTTTTCTTTTGCTGAGCTAAGTTTTGGGGGAATCCCTATCATAAGTATGGTGGTGGTAGTCCATCTTACTGGGCAAAAGGCAGTCGTTATTGTCTTATGTTACTGATTGAATTTTAGCAGCTAGTTGTACAGTTCATCTCTGCAATATGTTTAAACAGAATTCACCTTTGCAATGGGATTCTTATATAGCTACATCCTATAGATCTCCTCATATCTATGTCTCATTATGAGCATGTTTTACACGATATCGTTGCAGCACAGCCAGCTATACTTCATATTATGCACGTTTAAATAGCTTCTTATTGCAGCATGTTTAACCTGTTTTTCTCGCAGGATGGGTAAATTCTCTATTGTAACTCTTCATTTATGCAGTGCATTAAGTGACGTTATCACTGACCTTGTACGCAGCTAACTCATGACATTTGACCTCATTAAGTTGTACTCCTTACAACACTAACCTTCTAAGTCTCAGACACTGCTTCTTTTCATTGCTTTTAATCTAAGATTAACTACTCATTGCTTATGCTCATACTAGAGGTTTTCCGGGTGTATTTCGGTTTAGCCATCATTTAGTTTTCTTTACTCAGTTTAGTCGGGTCATTCATTCAGAATAGGGGCAGCTACTAATGCGGGAAATCAAGGCATTTCATGTACGTCCCTGCAACAACCCGGCATATGGTCTTCCTCTGTTTATTCCCCTTACATTCGTGACGTCTTCGCAACCCAGAGATCTTTTAGGCATAATCCAGGTAAGCGTGCATATAACTGGTTGTGGTGTATTGATCTCTTAACAGTGGTATATGTAGTACTGCATCTCAGTAAAATAACCAGGCATATATTTATTTTAGTAAAAGTACTATGATAACCCTTTAGTAACAGTACCCGTTTCTAATGTACTTTAAGTATTAAAGTATAAAGTCTGCAGAGGTTCTGTGTTTGTTCCGGCCTGAATTGCCGAGGTTTGGTTTTGTGTTCAGCCTTCTTAATGTGGATGCGCTAGTTCAATCATTGTTGCCCGCACTGACACAGTTTTGCCATTTAAAGATATGATTGAGTATCTATCTTACAGAGTAGTACCCTGTCACCCTTATTTGTATTCCTGGAGATTTCCCTATGTCAAAATGTTGGTTTAAACAGCATTTGGAACTAGTCCTTATCAAAGCTAACATTTCACCAAAGCGTTTTACGAGTCATTCATTTAGAATAGGGGCTGCTACTACTGCTGCTAGTCGAGGGGTCTACAGTACTTCTCTACAACAACTTGGACGGTGGGCTTCCTCTGTGTACTCTTCATATATTTGCTCTGATGTAGAAGACATCATCAATAACCAGAGATATGTAATGTGTAATGTGTAATGCACGTCATCCACAAGCGAACGTCATCCACAAGCGACAGCAGTCGGCGGGGACGAGGCAGCCGGCAGCTGCCTTCAACCTCCTACCTAACAGTCGGCTCTATCGCCTAGTTTTTATTATACTAATAAAGTGTTTTTAAAACCAAAGATACATTTTTACGTGTAAGTAAGTATTAGCCTCACGCTAATTTATCAAGACTAGGCCTACCGGCTAAACTAACGCTAGCTTCATGGCAACCTCTACACCTGGCGAGTCCCCACTCCCCCTCAGGATTTCCTCGTTGTTCAATAATACAAACAAAGAAATTGCTGACCTCAGGGAAGATGTTCGTCGGCTTTCCGAGGACTTAAAAACCAAAGATGCTTTGTTAACCGCCTGCTTGGACGTGGCTCATAATCAGTCGCTCCGGATCTCATCTCTCTCGGCGGCCTTCCAGGATACCGCGCCATGGGACCCAGCTGCCTGCCCACGCCCATCGTCCTGCTCGACACCGGTTGTCAAGCCACCCTGGACTGAGGTGGTTTGCGGCCGAAAGAGAGCCTCGGGTAGGGCTCCATCGCCTCCTGCCCTCAGCCTCTCCAACCGCTTCAATGCTTTGTCGGAGTCGGAGCCGGTGGTGGCCAGTGCGGCTCACCGGGCTCGCCCCGCTTCAAAGCAGACTGACCAGCCGTCGTCACGGAAGACGATTGCTACCGCGCGGCGAAAGCTTCTGAGGGATGCGGTAGTCAGACGGTCCGGTGGCCTACACTGCCTGGATCGGCCAAATGACAACGTTCCTCAAAAACAATCTCCACAACCGAACGGTAAGCATTCTTCCTCTTCTTTTCCCTGCCCATCTGAAACCGACACTGACTGTTCTGCTCCCGTCACCGGCTATCCACACCCCCCCACTCCTCGTCCGCTCTTCCCCCTAACCACAGTAATTATTGGGGACTCCATCACTAGAGACCTACGGTTTCATAATGCTGTCACACACTGTTTTCCCGGAGCCAAAGTTGCAGACATCCTGGCTAAAGTTATGGACCTGATACCCTCATTTCCGACCTCTATCAAACGCATCGTGGTCCATTGTGGACATAACGACATGTCCACTCGGATTCAGGAGTGTGAGCGCACAAGGCGAGACTTTACCACTCTCATTGAGGCTTTAAAAAGCACTGGGAAGTCGGTTTTTATTTCGGGCCCACTTCCATCTCTAGGTCGCGGATCAGGCCTCTTTAGCAGACTACTCTCCCTTAACACCTGGCTCCAGCTCACATGCAGTATTCACAGGATAGGTTTTATTGACAACTTCAATCTGTTTTGGGAACGTGGCTCCCTGTTCAGCAGGGATGGGATTCATCCCAATACACGCGGAAGCCAGATGCTACGTGGAAATTTGCACCACGCCCTGCATACCCAGACCTCTGATTGACTGTTTACATCCCGTAAACACTCCCACAAGCACACTGACCAGACACACTCTCCCAAAGTCAATAATCAGAGATACAGCGCTACACGCCCCTCTGTGCTCCCTTCAGAGCAATCACCCATTCATAATCCCATAACCACCGTGTCTGTCCCCCGACTGAGACCGTTTAAACCAAACGCTAACAAAAGAGGTGCTATACTAAACAACCTAATTGGAATTAAAACAACCACTGCAACGATAGAACAGAATAGGAAAATCAAATGTGGACTATTAAATATTAGATCTCTGTCATCGAAAGCATTATTGGTAAACGAATTGATATCAGATAACCACATTGATTTATTCTGCCTCACCGAAACCTGGCTGGGCCATGACGAATATGTTAGTTTAAACGAAGCCACTCCTCCCAGTCATAATAATACCCAAATTCCACGAGGCTCAGGCCGAGGAGGGGGAGTTGCAGCCATATTTGACTCGAGCCTGTTAATTAATCCTAAACCTAAACTAAATTATAACTCGTTTGAAAGCCTTGTTCTTAATCTTCAACACCCAACATGGAAAACAGTACAGCCAATTATATTCGTTGTTGTTTACCGAGCACCAGGTCCATATTCTGAGTTTTTATCTGAATTCTCAGAGTTTTTATCATGCGTAGTCCTTCAATCAGACAAAGTACTTATTGTAGGTGATTTTAATATCCATGTGGACATTGAGAGCAATAGCCTTAGTACTGCTTTCAATTCACTGCTAGATTCTATTGGTTTCAGTCAGAGTGTGCATGAGGCCACGCACTGTTTTAACCACACCCTCGACCTTGTGCTAGAATATGGCATCAAAATTGACGATTTAATAGTATTTCCGCAGAATCCTTTATTATCAGACCATTTTTTAATAACTTTCGAATTCCTACTACCAGACTATACAAAATTAAATAAAAGTTTCTACACTAGATGCTTATCTGACAGTGCTATAGCTAAATTTAAGGAAGCTATTCCAACAGCACTTAACTCAATGTCATGCCTTAATATAACAGAGGACTGTTATGTTAACTCTAGTCCCTCCCAACTTGATAACTTTGTAGACGCTGCTACGGCCTGCCTACGGACTACTTTAGACTCGGTTGCTCCTCTCAAAAAGAAGATGATGAAGGAAAGGAAACTAGCACCTTGGTATAACTCCCAAACTCGCAAATTAAAACAAATCTCACGAAAACTTGAAAGTAAATGGCGTTCCACCAAACTGGAAGAATCTCGTGTGGATTGGCAAGATAGTCTAAAAAATTATAGGAGGGCCCTCAGAAATGCCAGATCAGACTATTACTCAATACTAATAGAAGAAAATAAGAACAACCCAAGGTTTCTTTTCAGCACTGTAGCCAGGCTGACAGATAGTCACAGCTCTATTGAGCCATCTATTCCTATAGCTCTGAGCAGTGATGACTTCATGACCTTTTTTAATGATAAAATTATAACAATTAGAGAAAAAATTCATCACCTTCTGCCCACAGCTTCCAACGACTCACCATTGGGCGCAGGAGGGCTAGAGAGAACGATAAGACCTGATACTTATTTAGACGGCTTTTATCCTTTAGACCTCCAACAATTAATGTTAAGGGTCTCTTCAGCTAAGCCAACTACCTGTCTCTTAGACCCCATTCCAACGAAGCTACTTAAAGAAGCACTACCCGTGGTCAACACCACATTACTAGATACGATCAATATGTCCTTATTAACGGGTCACGTACCGCAGTCTTTTAAAGTAGCTGTGATAAAACCTATTCTGAAAAAACCCACCCTCGACCCTGAGGTCTTAGCCAACTATAGACCTATATCTAACCTCCCGTTTCTCTCCAAAATCCTTGAGAAGGTAGTCGCTAATCAATTGTGTGACTTTCTGCATAGAAATAGTCTATTTGAAGACTTTCAGTCAGGATTTAGAAAGCATCATAGCACAGAGACGGCACTGGTGAAAATCACTAACGACCTTCTAACTACTGCTGACAAAGGACTTGTCTCCGTACTTGTCTTATTAGATCTTAGTGCTGCATTCGACACTATTGACCATACCATCCTCTTACAGAGACTGGAACATTTAGTTGGCATTAAAGGAATCGCACTAAGCTGGTTTAAGTCCTATTTTTCTGAGCGATCCCAATTTGTTAATATTAACGATAAACCATCCAAATACGCTAAAGTTAGCCATGGCGTTCCTCAAGGCTCAGTGCTTGGACCAATTCTATTCTCTTTATATATGCTTCCTCTAGGCAATATTATTAGGAAACACTCAATTAACTTTCACTGTTACGCAGACGACACCCAATTATATCTGTCAATTAAGCCAGACGAAAGCGGTCAGTTAGCTAAACTTCAAGCGTGCATTAAAGATATAAAATCCTGGATGACCCACAATTTTCTGATGTTGAACTCAAACAAAACGGAAGTTATTGTGCTGGGACCCAAGCACCACCGAACTTCATTATCTAAATATATAGCTACCCTAGATGGTATTGCCCTGGCCTCCAGCACTACTGTCAGAAATCTAGGAGTCATTTTTGACCAGGATCTATCCTTTAACGCCCACTTAAAACAAACCTCAAGAACAGCCTTTTTCCATCTTCGTAACATTGCCAAAATCAGGAACATCCTGTCTCAAAACGATGCTGAAAAACTAGTCCATGCATTCGTAACTTCCCGGCTGGACTACTGTAATTCTTTACTATCAGGCTGCTCAAATAAGTCCCTCAAGACCCTCCAGCTGATCCAGAATGCTGCAGCACGTGTTCTGACAAGAACTAACAAAAGAGATCACATTTCTCCTGTATTAGCTTCTCTGCATTGGCTTCCTGTAAAATCCAGGATTGAATTTAAAATCCTTCTCCTGACCTACAAAGCACTAAATGGTCAAGCACCATCATACATAGAAGAGCTTTTAGTACCTTATTGTCCCACTAGAGCACTGCGCTCCCAGAACTCAGAGCTACTTGTGGTTCCTAGAGTCTCTAAAAGTAGAATGGGAGCCAGAGCCTTCAGCTACCAGGCTCCTCTCCTGTGGAACCAGCTCCCAACTTGGGTTCGGGGGGCTGACACCGTCGCCACATTTAAGAATAAACTGAAAACCATCATCTTTGATAAAGCTTATAGTTAGGGAGTGAGGAGTTGCAGCATAGTAGAGTAGAGTAGAGGGAGGCAGGAAGTACAAGCCCGTTCCGGCAGGGGAGAGTACGAGCCCGGTCCAGGGCCCCTCTCTTTAGCCTGCCTCTCTTAGTTATGCTATTATAACTCTAGACTGCTGTGGGAAGCTCCTTCCAAGGACACAATGAGCCGCTCCCTCTTCTCTCTTTTCACTTGTCTCCTTTTGTGTGCATCTTAGTCCCAGAAATGCCTGTTACTAACCTAGCTCTGGGGAGTTTTCTTCCCGGAGTCCCTTTGCTTCTTCTTCACCCAGAACATCGCCTTGGAATTGGGTGGCACCTACACCGGGGTCCTGGGTGCAGCTGACGCTATGGACTTACTACACCCTGCTACGCTCTGCGTTTCCCCGCAGTGTCCGACTGCGTCCTGCCGCGTCCAACCGCGTCCACCCAGGCTGCTGTGCCACACTACACCCCGTAACGCCCTGCTGTGCCCTACTATGACATGAACTACTATGACTACCATTGTGATCACTGCTTCACTATCTTTATTATGACTATTATTGCCACCATTCACCACTCCCCCAACTGGTGCCGTCAGACACCGCCTACCAAGAGTCTGGGTCTGTCCGAGGTTTCTTCCTAACAAAAAAAGGGAGTTTTTCCTTGCCACTGTCGCAATAGCTACTGCTAATGCTTGCTCTTGAGGCAACCACTGTAATAGTTGGGGCTTCGTAAAGTACAGAGTTTGGTCTAGACCTACTCTATCTGTAAAGTGTCTCGAGATATCTCTTGTTATGATTTGATACTATAAATAAAATTGAATTGAATTGAATTAAAATTGAATTAATGGATGGGTGGTGTTCTCAATGGTACTGATGTATTGTTATAACTGTTTTCATCAATTTAGATTTTATTTTGCATCTATCGTAACTACAGGTTCTGTGTTTGTTCCTGCCTGAATTCCCAATGTTTTGTGTTATGTTCAGCCTGAATTGCTGATGTGTATTGCCCTTATAATTACAGGTGCCTTTGTAACTGCAGAGGTCTGTGGTTGTTCCTGCCTGGATTGCTGAGATTTTGTGTTCAGCCTGAATTGCTGATATGTATTTTTTGTTTTAGATCTGCAGAAGTTTTGTTTGTTCCGGCCTGAATTGCTGATATGTGGTTGTTTTGTAGTTACAGGTGCCGTTGTAACTGCAGAGGTCTGTGGTGTTCCTGCCTGGATTGCAGAGTGCATGTTCAGCTGAATTGCTGATATTTTGTTTGTTCCGGCCTGAATCACCGAGTTTTGTTTGTTTCCGGCCTGAATTGCAGAGCTTTTGTTTTGTACCGGCCTGAATTGCCGAGTTTTGTTTGTTCCGGCCTGAATTGCCGAGATTTGTTTGTTTCCGGCCTGAATTGCAGAGATTTTGTTTTGTTCCGGCCTGAATTGCCGAGTTTTGTTTGTTTCCAGCCTGAATTGCCGAGATTTTGTTTTGTTCCGGCCTGAATCGCCGAGGTTTTCTTTTGCAACGTCGTATTCTTCTCATGTCTTTTGGGGTTTGTTCAATGTCAATGCTGAATGTCTTTGTTACACTGATTATTCACTGATTATTTAACACATTCATGTTTGTATTACCATACAGATTGTGGCGGCTGTAAGGGATGTAGGCTATATTCATGTCATTTAATCACTTAAATTCTTTTCAAGTTTTGGGGGATGTGTTTGGTTTTCCTAAACATTATTTGTATAGATCCCCTTTACAATGGAGTCTAATCTCCAAATAATTGTTTGTACTTGTTTGGTTAATTGTTAGTAATAAATGTTTGCATATCTGCAACGAAGTCTCTCCTGATTGAATTGGATCCGGCACCTCCTGTGTCACTATGACAAATTAATCGCCTAAATAAAAAAAATAAGTGACTGTTTGTGTAGTGTTCAATGTTGTTATCTGTCTTGTTAGTCTTTATTCCCCATTAAAGTTCCACAAAAATCTCGTTTTTGCATTTTCGATGCGGTTTGAGGGAGGGGGGATCGGCACTTCAAGTGACACATGAGCTTGTGCTGGTTGATATTGCTGTTAGCCTCGTTTCACTCAGGGGAAAAATGTCAAAAAGACAACAAAGTTTGCTTAACTTTTTCAAATACGCTGGCCAGTCGGATCCCAAACAAACAAAAATTGTTTCCGCCGATCAAGAATGTGGAGACATTACATTTCGTACCTATGCAGTGCATGTTCTGAAATTAAAATAAACATTGTCCTGATGTACACACAGCGTTGTTTAGGCTTTTTTTGTCAGAGAAGCTACGTAGGCAGTGTACATTTGTTTTTGTTCCGTTACCTCCAACCCCCGTTTTGAGTCGCCGGATCCACCCCCACTCTGCGCTCCGGGAACTCCCACTTTACAAATTAAGCACTGGTTAAATGAGAATGTTTGATCCAGTCAACATGAATAATGCTATTTAAATCATCATTACAATTGTTTTTCTGGCGCAGAATACAAACTGGCACAGTGAAGTGTGCTTCAACCTCCTCAGTGTTTAAAATTGCTTCCATCTAGTCACCCATCACCTGTTTCCAACATGAAATCATGTCTGGCTCTGTCATTTTCCAAGGAAAACTGTTCCTTTTTAATATCCAACTCACAACTTTGTTATTCACCAAACAGTGTAAGGATCCAAGTAATTAGCAATGGTCCCCTGATGGTTAGACATAAGAGTGTGAGTCAGAGATGGCAGCGTTTTAAATCCCAGCATACACATCCTGAAACACACACACACACACACACACACACACACACACACACACACACACACACACACGCACACACACGCACACACACAAGACATGTACAGTAATTGCATCCTGGAGGCAAGGATCTCTCTATTAGTTGGAATGATGTGTCAAACCTCCATGAGCACTGCATGAGAACACTCTGGCATACTGATTGGAAAAGGCAACATGAGTCGGATTAGCAGCTTGTCTTGGCACCGTCTGATTGGTTGTTACTAGCGCGAATGAACACACTCATGCACTCTAATCATGGCAGAAATACAGCAAGGAAATAAACCTAAAACCTCAAAAACCTCCAAGCAATCTTAAAAGACTTAAAGCATACACACATGTACAGACACATGGAATTTAAGTAGTAGTGTCTGACTGTCTGGTAGTTACTACCAGACTTTAAAGTCTGTGTTCGGTAGCTTTGATTCATTTCATCCGCGGCTTTGCCCAAAGCTATTTCAGAAAGATATACTGCTTTACACACACACACACACACACACACACACACACACACACACACACACACACACACACACACAGACACACAGACAGACAAAAACAAGATGAAGATATGAAGATATTATTCATTCCACTGTGAATATTACCTTGCATGATCACACAGACTCATCCATTTACAGGATATATATATATATATATATATATGTGTGAATGCCCAGTACATGATGGATCCAAAGGCAATCACTTCTTTAAAACAAAGGGAAGTTAAACTATGTCAATCAGACTTACAGTTAGTGTAATCATATGAATGTTGCGACGATAATAATGCGATGATATAAAGCCATATAACAGTAGCTCAAGGATTTTAATACTAGCAAAGTTAACTGCACTAATTAGAAGTCCAAAGACACCTTGTGTATATCTTCATAACTTTATCTTCATTATCAAGTGCATGTGTCTTTATCAAGGAACACGTGTGTGATTTAGTGTCTCCTTTCTCATAATGTCAATTGAGAGTCACCCAATTAAATACTTCCAAGTAGCATTAGCTTTCCAGCTGAAATGCTGTAGCTACTTTTACAATACATTGACACTACAGCAGTATGCACAACACTGGACTGGACATGCATGAACATGCTCATGTCATTATCAAATAACCATTAGGTAAATGGTAAATGTGGTAAGGAAAATATGAAATATTTGGAGTGGAAAATAGGAAAAAGATGAATCCTCCCGCTTTGAATGTTATCAGCCCATTGAATGGGTGTTGTATCACTACCGTTAATATGAGGCAATATGGCCATACTACTCAGTAGGCTGTTATCATCCATAGGTAAGTTGGATCACCCATCCACGTCAATATTCAAAGCTTAGAGCAACTGCTTGACTGCGGTGCTGTAAAATGACTTGGTGTGAAGAATGGTAGTGAGTAGTATAAAAAGTAAAAGTCCTCATCAGGACAGAAGGTTGGGGCGGTGGATCGGTCAAACAAACACAGGACTTTTACCTGGAAAATCAGTGTTTGTGTCCCGTTTGAAACTTTTTTTGGAGTTACGTAGTTACATAAGTTGAGTTTCTAACATAACGTTCCTTAGGTAACTTTCTTAACTAACACCACAAATGGAAATTGTTTAACCCAAACCACAATCTTTTACTAAACCTAAGTAGTTTTGTTGCCTAAACCTAACCAAGTAACGTTAATTTTTGTTTGAATTCACGGGACTCCCTGAGCAGAAAGTAACGCCAAAGGGTCCTGAATGCAAAATAGATGCATGGTGGTTGCGACTTCTTCAAGGGTCAGTCCTTGGTCTGAGCTCTTCCAGCCAGCCTATGTGACTGAGTGAGACACTCTTTGAAAAGGTGCCCAGCTAGAGCAGAGGAGGCTGGCCAGGCCAAGCCGAGGCAAACAGGCTCTCCACTGTTTTCTCCCCGCCGCTAGAGCTCTGGTGGTTGGCTGCCGTTTTGTCCGAGCTGGCAGTCAGAGTCAAAGGAAGTAGTTAATGCTGTAGCTCATGAAGCTGTAAAGGCTACTCACACTGTAGTCCCATTACCAGAGGACAAAGTCAGCTCCCTGCTGAGATCACAAACCTAAAGATACACACACTGTATAAATAGTGGCAGGGAATTGCAGTGTGCTTGCTGCTGCTGCTGCTGCTGCTACTGCATGCAGCACGCCAAACCTACAAATTAGTTGTTCTCCAAATACCTGCCTTTACACCACCACCTTCGCTTTTAGTTAGTTTTCTGTGGAAATGGTGGGTTTCTGAAGAGGAAGAGGATGTTTTGTGGGTGCTAGATACAGCATGGCATAAAGGGAATCTAAAAATAGAGTTGTGAAGCAGTCACCGCAAACGCAACGTATTTGTCGCCGAGGTTAGCGCTGATCATGATCGTTCATCAGAACTGTAAAATATATTAAACATGACACGCTCATTTTCTGCATTGTTTGACAGCTGATCAGTTTTAAATATTTCAGGGAGGAATGGAACAAGAAGAAGCAACAACAGTGTGCTGTTAGATGAAGAGCTGCATGTGACAGGCTGCACACCTCCAACTTCTCAACAAGGTAGCCCAGTCCTCTCAATGTGCCCTGCTGTTGTGTGGAAAACTGCTTGCACCGTGTGCAGCATAAGAAGTGTTTGCCAAACCTGCTGTCCACCAGTAGGTGTCAGGTGTCATCAAATCAACCAGGACCGAAATCTGAAGGATTGTACACTGAATTTGGCTAATGTGTGCTACAGTTTTAATAGCCATGTTATAGGAACAGAGTTGTTGTGATGAAAGTTTAAATTCACACACAATTGCTGTAAGCACCTGCCGCTCCTTTCCTAAGCAGTTAAACTTTGAAACATAGATTTCGACCAACTTGTAAATTCTCTGGTTAACCCTAACCAACCTAAGCGAAGCTACTGCTAAGCTACTAATCAGTTCGCTTCAATGGAAGGCTAGATTGTCAAAGCGGAGTTTGCATTAACTTTTAACAGTCCCAAAATGACCACTATCCTACTCTTGTTCTTTAACAGTGTTATCCCCATGTTGGCTGTTACAAAATGCCCATCTTAGTTTCAGATAGGTAGGGCCAACCCTGCACACACTACCACCCAAAAAAAATGGGATGACAGCAAAATCCTGACTCATGTTTGCAGTGTTCACCACAATCTGCACATGCTACATTACAAATCTTCATGGCTGACTCAATCATAATGTCACAAGCAGTTTAGCTCTGCGATGGTTGAATTCTATAACCTGCTTGTAGCTAAATAAAATCTGGGTATGTCATAAATACTGTTGGGTTTACCCTCCATATTTCGCTGATTGTGCATAGTGTATTCCATAGTCTAAATCTTGTATGTAATCCAACATCAATTGTCTCATTTGATTTCTTTTCAGCGTTTTTTGTCCCTGATGAGACTCTTGGTCTCACGCCATATACTCTCCACATTTTATATTCATCTCATTTTCTGTCTGCTTTTCCAGTTGTGGATCCAACTCCGGATGATCCCTTGGTGTCGGTGATTCTAGTGAGCCTGCTTCCCCTGCTGGTGATGGGCATTGTGGTTGGGGGAATGTTCTTCTGGTACCGAGCCTACCGACGACGCCTGAACCAAGAATGGGAGAGCAGCAAAAAGAAGCGCAAGCCGAAAGCTGGTGGGCTGGACTGCAGTGATGCCTGTGCCATCATGATGGATGACGATAGGTCAGACAGCAGCTCGACGCATGCCAACAACCTGAACCACAACACTGAGCCCCTGCCTATAGAGCTGGATCTGCTGGTACAGACCTAGTGGTATTTCCGAGTTGTTTTGTGGAGCAATTCTTCTCTAAGCCACCCTGACTTCAATTCTTACTAATATCATACCTTTTTGATCCCATCTCAGGTGGGAAAGGGTCGATTTGCCCAGGTATACAAGGCTAAGCTGAAGCAGACCACCTCAGATCAGTTTGAAACAGTAGCTGTGAAGATATTCCCGTATGAGGAGTACGCCTCCTGGAAGAATGAGAAGGACATCTTCTCCAACACAGATCTCCGACATGAGAACGTCCTCCACTTCCTGACAGCTGAGGAGAGGAAGATAGAGAAACAGTACTGGCTCATCACAGCCTACCACCACAGAGGAAATCTACAGGTGAGATGGCCATTATTACTCCATGTTGTGAATTGCTGTGGTGGACATATTCAGACCCTTGACTGAAGTAAAGACACTTTGAAATTATTCCATTACAAGAAAAAGTCCTGTATTGACATTTACTTAGGTAAAAATATAATAAGATAAATGTCCCATGTGACTGCTATACTATTATATCATTAAATCATTATTTCTCATGCATTAATGTAAATGCAGGATTTTGAACAAAATTAATTTTTTTTATGGATTCATCTGCAAGTTATTTTCTCCATTAATCAATTGATTATTTGGCTTGTAAAAATAGAGAAAATAAATGGCTTAACAATTACCCAGAGCCAAAGGTGACACCTTTCACAATGTTTTTGTCCAACCAACAGTCCAAACCTCTACATCATTACCAATACATTAATCTTGCGTGTCAGACCTTCCTCCACAGCGCCACGGGGGAAGGTCTGGCTAGTCCACACAGCATTCCAGAATGGGAGAAAAACGTGCTCTGGTTTATTGGCATTTCTTTAAACCAATCACAGTCATGTTGGGCGGCGCTAAGCGCCGGACGGAGCAACGGTGCCTCTGCTAAATAGCCTCTGGAAGGAACTTGTTTTGATGGAACGTGTACGTTCAAAAGTAGTTTTAGTCGTACAACAGAAAACTCAGATAAAATAAGTTAAACGCGTTATTAACGCATTATAACTCATTTTAACGGCGTCAATTTTTTTATCGCGAGATTAACGTTCTTTTTGGCATAGCAAACTTTGTAGTTTTTTTCACATGCTGTTGCAACAACTAGTAACGTTAGAAAAACTACAACACCACACCGGATCTAGCTAGACCGGAAACTAAACAAAAGGCACGCCGCACACACTTGTTTGGGCTTGCGAGCCGGCCAAAGAGTAGTAGGCTAACGTTACGTTTTGAGTGGATGGCGAGCGCGAGACGCCGAAATGGACGTCAATAAGATTCTGAATGGAAAGTTTACTTTTAAAAAGTTGTCAAATGGTTCCATTGACAAGACCAAAGTGATCTGTGTGTTGGTCGTTGTGAACTGAGCTATCATCGCAGCACGTCCAGTCTGAAATACCACTTGATGGCCAAGCATACAGCTGATGCCAATTCTCCCCCCCCCCCTCGTCAAAGCCAGGCGACAAAAGCACAGAGCAAGCCGATCCACTTTTCCATGTTGATAAGAGCATTAAAATGAGAAAAAATAATTGGACAAAAAGAAATCTAGGGACATTTAGAATAGATAAAAATGTGCGATTAATTGCGAGTTAACTATGACATGAATGCGATTAATCGCGATTAAATATTTTAATCATTTGACAGCACTAATTATTACAAAACATTAACATTAGTAACATTATTACTAATACATTAACATTATCAAAAGAAAAGCAGCAAATCTGGAGTACAATAGTAAAATATTTCCTGAGATGTAGTGGAGTACAAGCAGATGAAAAGTACCTCAAATTTGTACTAAAGTACAGTATTTGAGTAAATTAACTTAGTTACATTCCACCACAGTTGATAGTTGATAAGTTTTTTTATTAACCTGTTTTAAATTTGCAATTTGACCAATCCCATCATCCCTTGGCCCTCCAGGAGCACCTGACGCATCATGTGATCAGCTGGGAGGAGCTGCAGGTGATGAGCATGTCTCTGGCCCGGGGTGTCGCCCACCTCCACAGTGACCGCCTCCTCTGTGGACGCCTTAAGGTAGGACTGTGTGAATATGTGACAACATAGCAGACAAAGCATCACATCTATGGAAGGGTTGATGTTGTCCAGTTCAGAGGACGAGGAACTGAAGGACTACACTCCGTGTTGGAAATAAGATTCAGATTTTTTTTCAGATTTTTAGTGCATTCATTTGGAATGGTAAACAGTCAGTTTTATTGGAACTACTTATTAGGTGTCCTATATCACTTTTCAGTGGACACCCTGCAGCCAATCAGAATTGAGTGTTCACTCAGACCATGATATAAACAGTATTTATTTTATGTTTAATTTTTAGTTAGGACAAAAAGTCTAAAGCCTTAATGCCATTTCTTTATTTATGTGTTCTTTTTAAAATGTAATTAGTTCTTTTGACCCCCATACTTGTATTGTGCCTAAAGGTGCCCATAGTCCATCGAGACCTGAAGAGCTCCAACATCCTGGTGAAGAACGACCTGACGCTGTGCCTCTGTGACTTTGGCCTAGGACTCCGTTTAGACAGCACTCTGTCTGTGGATGACCTGGCCAACAGTGGACAGGTCAGATTAAAAGTCTTTTTTAATTACTTTTCTTATTTATTATGTCAGTTAATAGTCTTCCTTTTCATAGATTATTTTATCCAGAGACTGAGTTGAAAGAGCACATTTGCTCTTTTGTATTTCAACTTCAACCTGCAGTCTTCTAGATCGGAATGGCAGCAAACGACCTAAAGAGTACCAGACTATCTACTGCAACTTGTCCACAGTAATCATTTATGATCTAAGACTACTTGTACTACCCTGTAAAAAATATTTAAGTCGTACATTTGAAATACTACTTAAAGTGCTCATATTACGCTCATCTTCAGGTTCATAATTGTATTTAGAGGTTGTACCAGAATAGGTTTATGTGGTTTAATTTAAAAAAACACCATATTTTTGTTGCACTGCACATTGCTGTAGCTCCTCTTTTCACCCTGTGTGTTGAGCTCTCTGTTTTAGCTACAGAGTGAGGCATCGCACTTCTGTTCAGTCTTTGTTGGGAGTCGCACATGCGCAGTAGCTAGGTAAGGACTACTAGCCAGTCAGAAGCAGAGTATGAGGGCGTGCCAGGCTAGCAGCTAGGTGTAACGTGTGTTACAAAGTGACGCATGTTTGTCACGGAATGAAAGGCTGGACTACAATAGAGCTGTTTGGAGCAGTTTGTGAACAGTGTTTTCTGTTGGAGATGGTAAGTCCCTTTGGGGTGGACTTTGGGCTTTTTTACTTTGCAAACCTATAACATACACAGAAAAGATATATAACACAATAAAGGAAAGGGAAAAAGCCAAAAAGCATAATATGAGCACTTTAAAGTGGCTGTATGTAACATTCAGTTTGTGTTGATTCTAGCTGCCGCTTTGGACAAAAGGGTGTTTTTACCACACCTGCTGTCGTAAAGCTCTTTTATTTACGGTGCTGTATTGCCCACTGTAGATTACTGAGTTAGCGCTACCGGGAGGTCATATACTCACGATGAATGTTTTCCTCGGACAGAAAATCATTCATTTACAATAAGAGAATACGTTACAGATGCATCGTTGCATTTCAAGTGTTGCATACAGTAACTTAGCCTACTTTGGATGTCTCGTGAGCTAAACCGGGTAACGTTATCACTGTCACTGGGTCATGAGCCAAAGCATTAAGAGTTTGTTGAAGCAACCAATGTAATAATAACTTAGATTAATATAGCGCATTTCATGAAATCCACAGACGCTTTACACAAGTACAGGGGGACAAGGGAACAGAAAATAGTAGGTAGAGCCCGACCAATATATCGGCGGGTCGATATTATCAGCCGATATTAGGCATTTTCCAAACTATCGGTATCGGCATTTATAATGGCCGATAAATGAATATTTAAAAAGTAAAATAAAAACGGACGAAACACCCTTCAACCATGTTCTGAGTGTTGGCGTTGCATAGTTTGTCCACCAGAGGGCGCTCTACAACCTCCCTGTTGGCAACACTCGTGTTTAACCCTCTAAGTTTCATATCTTAAGTTTGTATTTTTATACATTTTATTTATCAGAACTTTAATATATTTTGATGTTCTGTTGTGACAATAAAACAAACAAGTTTATTTTTAAACTGCATTTCATGTTATTTTAGTGAGGACTCATAAATAATTACAAATAACTAATGTTAGGGAAATCTGTTTATGTTTTGTTACGCGTTTCTGCATTTTCTTTTTAATATACAGCATATCGGCCGATATATCGGAATATCGGTTTTTTAAATCACCAAATATTTGTATCAATATCGGCCTTAAAATTCCTTTATCGGTCAGGCTCTAATAGTAGGCCAACACAAACACGGACTAAAAGGAGTAAAACATCCACGCTAATGGAAGGGGGACGTAATCGTATGTTAAAGTTATTTTAAGCCCAACCCAGTGTGACTCGGTTTCGCCCGTTATCTTTCCCTTTCCCTTTTATCTTTTAGTTGTTCTTCGTTTAATTTCCTTCTTTTCTGTGATGGTCCTGCCCCAGTATCAGCCATAACTACAACTGGCTGGATACTCACTAACACAGGCTTTTCCAGTGATTCACCGAAATCTGTGACCCATCAGAATGTGTGACTGTAGCGCGTCTACCTGCCGTAAATCATTCTTCTGTGACTTTGCGGGAATAATCAGACCTGGGCAGATGCCTTACTAAAAACTATATAAAAATAGCATTCTTTTCACTGTTAGTCTCGTTTGCTGTTACAGGTCATTTATGATCATTGTATGAAAAATGACAGAGCTTCAGAAACATTAAAAATGTACATATAGTCACTTTAAGAAACATTCTTAGCAAATTAACAAAAATAAAAGTACAAGTTCTGCAGAGAAATGGCCCCTGTTACTAATAAATTGTAACATAATTAGATTGCTAATACTAATACATCAATATGTTATCAGCATTTGAATAATATATTTTATTTATGGGCACCTTTCTTGATACTCAGGGACACCTTACACAAACAAATAGTAAAAGATAAAAACAGATGTACAACAAAGACCACACAGAATTACAAAGCAAAGAACATCAGACAAATACTATCACATTACACTGAGTATGGCAGTTTGAAGAGGTAGGTTTTTAGACAGGAGTTGAATGCGAGGAGAAAGTCAGTATCACTGATGGCTTGTGGGAGGGAATTCTAGACGGGGGGGGGGGTCTGCACAGCTGAAGGTTCTGGACCCCATGGAAGATGGCCGTGCAGGAGGAGTGATGAGGAGCATGGAGTAGGAAGAACGGAGAGTACGGGTAGGGGGGGAGTTGGGGAGGAGAATCTTGAAGTCTATGCAGTGTTTGATAGGGGAGCAGTGCAGTTGCTGAAGGACGGGGTGGGGGGGGGGGTGTTGGATGGTTGGGGCTCTGGAGATGATCCGGGCAGCTGCGTTCTGGACCAGTTGAAGTTTATGGAGGAGTTTGAGTGGGAGACCGGAGAGGAGAGAATTGCAGTAATCTAAACAGGATTTTACTGATGTAGCGGTTCGAGCCTTTTGACTTGATATCCTCCCTAAGCCCAAAGTGTGGGCCAATGTGTGCTTACACAACAAATAAAAGCCAAAATATTAATTTTAAAGCAGGTTCATGTGTAGGTGTGAAGCACACAGCCACTTTATTGCAACGAATAAAAGCAAACACAACTTCAGAGTTTTGATCGTGACCTACACGTTAAGAAAACCAAACATAAGTAAACCATTGCAGAGATGTGACCTTCCTTCAGCTGTTACAGGTTCAGAATGTGAGTACAGAAGTTACTGAGCAGATTTGACCATAACAGTATTTGTCTAGCTGGAGGAGCGTACCCTTATTGGTCTTGAGTTGGGACATGACTTAGGTCCTTACTCGCTACTTTTACCTACTTTATATACAGTAAAGTACAGTGGTTTTCATTCAAGGCGTAAGTAAAGGTTCCTATAAAGGGCACTCAATTACAGTTCTTGGTGAATACTTAGTTACTTTGCCCCACTGAATGACAGTACAAACCATGAAGTCAGCTGTTTAATGCTGTACGTTGCTACACCGTTTGAAAACAAAGTGTATTAACTCTCTTTGTTTGCCCTCAAAGTCCTGCATTTAGTCCACTTTGGTTTTGAGATATGAGCTGACTGTGTGTGTTTGTGTGTTTTGTTGGGATACATCATGTTTGCTGACTGAAGAAGGGATGAACAGAGATGTGAATGCTTTGTTGTGACATGCAAGCTCCCTAAAGGCAGCTCTCAGCTCATTCTCAATCTCTTTCTCAGTCTGTCTGTGTGACTATCCTAATTTATGATTGATAATTTACTGGCTCGGAATGCAGCAGGGACAGGTGACAGGGAGTGTTGACTAACTTATAAAACAGACACCTGTGAAGCCTCTACTCACACAAACGCACACATACTGTAGATGCAAATACAGAGAGAAGCTGGCTATGACTCAGCACACCACCACCTGCCACCCCACAGTCTCTTCCTGGTCAGTAGCAGAATGTAAACAGAGATTCTCTACAGTTGTTCTCCGTGGCATTGGTTTATCCATTCAAATGTTCAAATTATGATATGTGACTGTGAGCTTGTTTTCCATTTAGAACTGGAAATTCTCAGCTGGTAGGTTGTAATTTTAACCTCCGTGAGTGTTCATGTGGTTTCCTACTTTCCTGATTCTGATATGACCGATCATTAGTCGCAGATTCCTGGTTGGATAATGTTGATAAAACCCAGCAGCATCTCGCACCAGTATGCAAATCAATACTGATATATGCAATAACATTACTCATAACATTGCAACACATCATCAGCTGACTTCTGTGTGTATAGCACCAGTGGTATGCAAGCAGCATCTGATTACTTCAGACTTGACTTGACAAAATCAAAAAAGACTTGTAGCTCGACTTGACCTGAACACCAATTACTCGTGACTTTTCTTGAACTTCAGCCTTTTGATTTTAAAGGACTTGATATCCTCCCTAAGCCCAAAGTGGGATCAAGAGCAACCAATCACAAGCCAGACAATGGAGGAGGGTCAACATTACGCTCCTCCAGGCTCATATAGGGTTTGATATGTGGGTGATGTTCCAGAGTGAGATGCTGCTGCTATTCTGTGTGTGTGTGTGTGTGTGTGTGTGTGTGTGTGTGTGTGTGTGTGTGTGTGTGTGTGTGTGTGTGTGTGCGCGCGTGTGCGTGCGGGCGTGCGTGTTAACCCCTCCTGTTATCTCTGTACTGCAGGTGGGTACAGCGCGTTACATGGCTCCGGAGGTGCTGGAGGCCCGGCTAAATCTCGAGAACACAGAGTCCTTCAAACAGACCGACATTTACTCCATGGCCCTTGTGCTTTGGGAAATGACGTCGAGGTGTGAAGCTATTGGAGGTCAGTGCACACACACACACACACACACACACACACATTCAGTAATTACATGTATGATGTCATGTAACACACAAGCACACACTTACATAGAGAACAAAACAAATCCTGCTGAGGTGAAGTGTTAACCACTGAGAAGACTCAACAGTGACAACTTAAGTCATCTGTTTCAGGTTATCACAACAAGTTCAGCAGGCAATCCGATTGGCCGGTAGTGATGACATCATGCTAGAGTTCATCAATCCTCACATGTAGCAGTGAAGGCAGCATGTAAAGGCGTGTATCACATCTGCAATGTAATCTGCTTAGCCTCTTCTTCTGTTGGTACTTAACTATCTTTACTCGTGAGCTCAGCTGCATGGAACATCTAAATGCTCCATAGACATCTATTGCATATCTGGATTCCTCCTCTGCTGCTCTTCTTGAGGTTTTTCACTATTGACGTTTTTTTTTTCCTTATGTGAAGGGTCTGAGGACAGAGGGTGCTGTATGCCGTACAGATTGTAAAGCCTAAGCCCTAAAGCAGATCTGTGATATTGGGCTATATAAATAAAAATTAACCAGACCTGACTAGAGCTGAGTGGAACTGCAGAGTTGGTGATAACTCTCTGTGTCCATCACTATGAGCGACATCTTTCCACAGATGTGACAAAATAAAAGGTAAACACTTAAGTTCACAAACCTATTATCGTGTCGGTTGTTTTTGCTACATCCGTTACTTCAGGCTGGATGATAATTTTGGATCAGATTTACAGTCAATAAATCAATCAGTCGATCAATCTAAGTTTTTCTTCTCTATTCAGTTTGGCTACCATTAACCGTAAGTTGATTCTGATAAGGAGTTGATGGAACTAATGATAAAGGTCTTACAACATTTAGTTTTTTCCTGTTGGAGTGTGAGAAATCATTCAGTATTTTACACTGTGACTATTTGGCATATCCATTGCTCAGTTTGAGTTACAACAAACATAGTTTGGATCATTTGGAAGTACATATATATATATACAGCATAATTGCCTTAGTCCCTTACCGTCCTACTCTGTGTGTTGCCGTTCTCAAAATCCCTACGCTTCAGGAAACAACAAACTTCAAGCTACATGCTAAAAACAGCAAGTTTTGAAGAAAATGTGGATGATGCAAAAAGGCAGGCCTGCTTGGTTCTTTCAGGGAATGATTGTAAAGATTTACAAATAATATTTCTATGGTATTTACTATCTAACTGGGAAATTTTGGGGCCGATTGGTGGGATTGCTGTGGACGAAGTACACATGACAATACACTGGTGAGAGCCAATTACGTTTAACCATTTATCTAGCTAATTTTAATAGCTCACATTACTGTATTGTGTAAACTTAATTTAATATTTTATTCGGCGTTTTCTTTTGCGGAGTGCAGATGTTCCACCAAAACAAGTTCCTTCCCGAGACCATTTTGCCATCGTAGTTGCGTCCGGAAATGCAAACAACCCAGAGCGTCTTTTTCCTTTTTTACCAGGTTGTATCTTTGGTGTAGCCAGAACTCACTCCACAGCGCTGTGGAGATAAGTCTGGCAATGCAAGATTATGACAAACATGATAAACACTTACATAATGACTAATTGTAGCCATCAAATCTGGGCAGAAATGGATTATTGACCGGTGTGTATATAGAAATATATGTGGGTTACATCAGTTACGCAACTTTACCTGGTCAGGATCATGTCCGTAACGCTTATGACACAAGATTGTCTGCATTGTAATGACATTTTTTTAGTAGCACTTTCAGCCACACATCTATTTATCTTTATCCGCTTATCTGGGGTTGGGTCGCCGTGGCAGCAGCTCCAACAGTGGAGGCAGTGTGGAGATGTAATCTCTCCCCCTAGTCCTAGGACTTCCTCAAGATCTTATGCCAGCTGAAAGTGCCTAGAACACCTCCCTAGGGAGGCCTTAACAGATGCCCAAACCACCTCAGCTGGCTCCTTTTGACACAACGGAGAAGCTGCTATACTCTTTACGGAGGTTCACACCCTTACTCTAAGGGAGACGCCAGCCACCCCCTTGAAAAAACCCATATCGGCCACTTGTACCCACGATCTAGTTCTGTCATAACCCAGCCTTCATGACCATAGGTGAGGGTAGGAATGAAAATTGCCCGGTAGATCGATAGCTTTGCCTTCTGGTTCAGTGCTCTTTTTGCCACAACATTGCGGTAAAGCAAATGCAATACTGCCCCCACTCCTCTGATTCTCCGGCCACTCCATTGTCCCCTCACTTTCAAACAAGACCCCAAGGAACTTCTTCACTTGGCGTAAGGGCTCATTCCCTTACCTATTCACACTCAGCTGTGATTCAGTGAGTGCTGAAGGTCACAGACCGATGATGCCATCAGGACCACATCGTCCCCAGCCCACCGAACCACAACCCCTTCCGACCACGACTACTCCTCGATACTCTGTCAGTGAATATCACTAAGAGGACTGGTGACAAAACACAGCCTTGTCCCCCCACCTTGAACCAGTCCAACTTCCGACCAACTGCCGAGAACCCGGACACAGCTCTCACTTTGGATATACAGGGATTGGATAGCCCTAAGAAGGGCCCCCCAGTATCTCCAGGGGGACCCGTTCATACGGCTTCTCCAGATCCACAAAACACATGTAGACCGGATGGTCATACTCCCAGGCTCCCTCCAGGATCCTTTGCGAGAGTGAAGAGCTGTTCCATTGTTCCACAACCAGGACGGAACCTGCATTGTTCCTCTTCAATCTGAGATTCAGCTATTACTACTGAACCCTCCTATCCAGCACCTAGGAGTAGATTTTACCAGGGTGGCTAAGAAGTGTAATACCCCTGTTGTTTGGCACACACTCTCTGGTCCCCCTTTTTGAGCAGGGAACCCACCACCTCGGTCTGCCACTCCTTGGGCACTGCCACAGACGTGGACAGAAACAGAAAACATGAAAACTTTATTTATATTCTTTAATTCACACTTTTTATTGATCTCCAGAGGGGAAATTGCTATTTCAATTACTTCCATGACACACACTGTTAAAGAGGTGTGTCATCCAAAACAACCCTTCCACACCCAAATCTTTTGGCATTTCTGGATGGCTCTCATCTGTGCCACTGTGGAGTTGTTTGACAACTAAATGACTTCCACCAGGGAAAATGATGGCAATCCGCCATCAGCCTCCAGCTCAGGGTGTGTTAGCTGGATTGAGGAGTTCCTCAGAGTGCTCCTTTTACTGCCCAATTACCTCCTCCATTGAGGTCAACAGTGTACCATCTTTTCTGTATCAGATTTATAAATGTAGTGACTGGGGGCTTGGGTGGGGTTAAGAGTCAATGTCAGTGGAGGTCTGGGGCCTTGTAAAAAAGGCTGACTGCTGAAGGGAAGAAACTGATGGACCGCAACCTTCTGCCAGAGGGAAGGGGTTGAAACAGTTTGTGTCCGGGGTGAGAGGGATCGCCCACAATCTTTCCTGCCCAACTCAGCGTCCTGGAGAGACAGCAGATTGCAGCCAATCACCGTCTCAGCAGAGCAGATGATAGGCTGCAGTCTGCCCTCTTCCTTAGCAGTGGCAGCAGCGTACCAGATGCTGATGGAGGAGATGAGGATGGACTCAATGATGTTAGTGTAAAAGTGCACCATCATTGTCTTTGATGGTTTTAACTTCTTCAGCTGCCGCAGGAAGTACATCCTCTGCTGGACTTTTTTTGACGAGGGAACTGATGTTCAGCTCCCACTTGAGGTCCTGGGAGATGATGCGTCCTTACGAAAACCCACAACCATCTCCACTGTCTTCAGAGCGTTTAGCTCCAAGTTGTTCTGACTGCACCACATCACCAGGTGATCAATTTTGCACCTCTAGACGGACTTATCCCTACCAGAAATAAGTCTAATGAGGGTGGTGTGGCCTGCAGACTTCAGGAGCTTGACGGACTGGTTACTGGAGGTGCAAGAGCAGAGGGAAAAGGACGCAGCCTTGAGGGGATTCAGTGCTGATGGTCAGAGACGTGTTTCCTCAGATTCATGTGCTGCTTCCTGTCAGACAGGAAGTCTGTGATCCATCTGCATGTGGAGTCAGGCTCTGCTACTGGGTCAGCTTGTCCTGCAGCAGAGCCGGGAGGATGGTGTTGAAGGCAGAGCTAAAGTCCACAAACAGGAGTCCAGGTGCCGGAGGATGAAATGAAGAGCCATGTTAACCAGTTGTGGTTCTGTGAGGGTTTTGAGGAGAGCCAGAAGTCAAAAGACTTCATAACCACTGAGGTCAGGGTGATGGGTCTGTAGTCATTCAGTCCTGTGATCCTTGTTTTTTGGGAACAGGGATGATGGTGGAGGAATTGAAGCAGGCTGGTACATGGCATGTCTCCAGTGAGGTGTTAAAGATGTCTGTGAACACCGGAGACAGATGATCAGCACATTGCTTCAACAACAGTGCTTCCTTCAGCAGCTGTCTGAGTTTACGTGATGGTACACAGCTGTCCTCACAGAAGCTGATGTATGATGTCACAGCCTCTGTGTACTCATCCACACTGTTGGTAGCAGTCTTGAAAACATCCACCACAGCTTCACTGGTCCACTTGTTAGATGTCCTCACAACAGGTATAAAAAGTTTATATTTTTGTCTGTAAATCAGGCCAACCAAAAGTCCCTCTCCATGGTTTCTCCGAACTTCTCCCACGCCTGATGCTTCTCCAGATGTTCCCAGTTCACCCCCACTACACGTTTGGGCTTACCAGGTCTGTCCAGAGTCTTCCCCTACCACCTGACCCAACTCACTACCAGATGATCATTTGACAGCTCTGCCCCCTCTTCACCCGAGTCTCCAAAACATGCAGCCTCAGACCAGACGATACAATCACAAAATCGATCATCGACCCTCGGCTTCGCTCTGATACCATGTGCACTTATGAGCATCCTCATGTTTGAACATGGTGTTTGTCGTAGACAATCCATGACTAGCACAGAATTATAACAACAGCAACCATTCGGGTTCAGATCAGGGAGGCCGTTCCTCCCAATCAAACATCTCCTGGTGTCTCCATCCATTCTTTTCATCCTAATTATCATACATGATTGTGCACACTGTAATCTGAGAGTCCATATACATCTACTGCCTACTGTCTGTGACCTACATAGTGCAGACAGGAGGTTCAGGCTACTATTTCCTGTTAGGCAGTAACTGCGGGTTTGTGTGTCAACAGGGAGTCTGATGGTCATGTCTGTCGGACTGCATCGCAACCTCAGCTTCAGGTCTGCAGCAGGAATCTCAGGAATGTCTGATATGTAAGGGAGACAATCTAAACTCTGCTGTTGCCCTTCTTTGGGTAGGAAACCAGGGAGAAATAGAGAACAGCAGTGGATACTCTACCTGTTTCAGCTGGCCGTGTGTGTGTGTGTGTGTGTGTGTGTGTGTGTGTGTGTGTGTGTGTGGACTGTATCCAGCTGAACTTGAGCTTCACCTAAGTGATAAGTATTACAAGGCAGGTGTGTTTTACGAAATCAACAAACACATAAACAGTGCATTTTAGGAGCCCACCCAGGGACCGCAAGGCAGAGCCTATTTTGTTTATACATACAGAATATAAAATTTGTACAGAAGATTATAGATTGAATATAACATTTCTTTCACATGTGAAATAAAAAGTGACAGCACTACTAAATCATGGTACAGTGTTTCCTTGCATTGCCTCAGCAGAGACATAAAACCCCCAAAAAACCACTTTCAACTAAGTTACATGTGACTGCCAGGATAAAGATACCGACTTGAATTTATACAGCCAAAGTATGGAGACTGTGGATTTTTTTAAAGAGCATTCCTGCTATAAAGGAATTGTTTCAGTCAGTCTGGAGAGCGGAATGATTGTAGCAACGAATAACTCTTTCACAATATGGTGTGAAAGTATTTCATTAAGATAATCTTGAAGAATCTAAACCTAAATCTTTCAACTCTAAAACTAAGTCTAAACCCTCAAACAATCCTTTGGGCTGGACAAAATGTCTTAACTTTCCAAAAACTTCCTTAGTCTATGAATTACATAGATGGAAGTACACACACACAAACTTCACTACGCTCCTGAAAGTAGAGAGCGAGTCTCTTTGGTCCACTTCATTACCTCTGCCTAGTGTGCTTTTCTAGACAGTCTGAGACATTTAGAATGAGACAGTCACATTCCAACGTGCATGAGTTTGTCTGTGTATCTATTTCAGAGAGAGAGGTACATAGAAACAGAGCACGAAAGAGGGAGCTATTACACAAACACCCACATCTAGCCCTGTTTCTGCTGCATGTCTCAATATGGGATTGTTTGTGTGTGAGTGTGTGTGTGTGTGTGTGTGTGTGTGTGTGCGTGTGTGTGTGCGTGCATGTGTCTGTTCTCTGTCTCCACCCCAACAACAGGGGCAGCATGGTGGATAGAAATACTACCCTGCATTGGCATTGTTGTTGTGGTCAGTTATAGTACATTCTCTGTGTGTCTCTGAGCATTTTATTTACATACTGTATCCTAAATAAGCCTGCAGGGCGCGGCAGGGCCGGCATGTTCTGTTTTAGCTGAGGGTTTTGCAGGGTAATGGAGCGGGGCAAAGAGTTTGCAATGTGCCAGGCAAAAGACTTCCTTGCCTTTGACAGCTGGTGAGGGGATGATCATTAACCCCTAATGGGGCAAGGGCAGATGCTGACTACCTCATGCCTTGCGCACAATGATATTGATCCTTCATCTTTTGTGTACTAGAAAGCAAATACATTTATTTCCCAGCCTTTTTTTTTTACAAGAATAATGCACAATAATCAGCTTCAATATATACGAGTCAATGTAAACTAAGTGGCTAATATGTTGCCTCTTGGCCTGATGTGAAATGATCTATTTAAAAAACAATGACACAGACAACATGTTATATCAGAATAGAACAAGGCAAGTGAAGGAAAGCAAAAGAAATGAAGAGGGACAGCTCGGCCGCAGCCTTTGGAGGGCGAAAAGTCCGCAACTCCGATAGTAACTGCAAGCCTTCAAGCAGCGAGCTTTGTAACAATCAATAGTATACAGTTCCAACCATAGCTAATGCTAATGTTATGGTAGACAACCTGCTTAGCGAGAAGATGAAAAAGGAATGAGCTTGGGGATGACACCGGAACTTAATACCTTGGCCAAGGTCACCCCGGGTGACAGGTGACTTTGTTGAAATAAATACTCGACCTGTGCAAGCGCGATACAGAATATATTCAGTGTTAAGCACTGCCTCTGGCGGTCAGTAAGGATGAAATAGAACAAGTGTGACAACATAGCATGCAGATAGTATACATGATAACTGATTGCTTATCACCCAAATGATAGGAAATATTAAGCCTTATCAAACACCATTCACAGTATTGACGTTAAACGTTAACAGCAGCCTGATGTGAGAGGATTTGTTTTGATAAGAGGGTGGGGTCATTAGTTTATGCAGTTTCACTTCTACTTCTTATGATGTAATTTCTTATTGCATCCATGTGGGATCGGTCTCTGTTATTGGACTGTCGAGAGTCTAAGGTCTCTTAAACAGCAAACATAGTGTTTCTTTCAAGATAGCAGATCCCAGACAGTGTAGTCAGCCTCAGAGGTTTCTGTGAACCTTTAGGCCACAAAGGTTTCAGACAGATAATCTGAAAAGGAAACTGTCGTAAACCGCTTCCCAACCCTTAGATTGAATGTACCAGGCCTTTAACCATGGGCCCCAGACAGTGAAGGCTCTGGTTGCAGTCTCTTGTGCAATATGTTCTCAAACCACACATGCAATTCTTCTCATAGCTTTCAAATGTCCAGAGCTGTTCAAGGGAAGCGGGCAGCATTCTCGTATAGACTGCAGCAATGGTCTCTCTGTCTGTCTACTTCTTCATGTCCCAGATACTATTCAGAAATATGATATTATATTATTATATAATATAATAGATATAGATGTTATTATAGATTATATATATGATATAATATTTTATTACAGCAAGGAATTACACCTTTTCCCACTACAGTCATGTCTTGATGTTTAGAAAGTGCTCCACCTCTTTTTATTTCTGTTTTCAACTTTCTCATTGTAGGTCAGCTCGCTCTCCGCTGTTCTGTATTTCAGCTGTGTCCAGTCCAGAAAAATGTGTGGTATTTATTCCAGCTCTGTGGCAGGAGATCTAAACAGCAGAGAACTGAACACATTACCAGCCCTGGCATAAACAACCTCCAAGGGAATGGGTCGGGCCTGGCTGGGTCCTGTTAAAAAAAAGAAATTAAAACGGGGGAAGTACCACATGTCAAAAACAGGAAGTGTGGACCTGTAGAGTCAGCTTCTTTCCTCGCAGTCCCAATCCCAGACCTCCAACTTCCTGTCTGGGGGTTCAACTCCAACCTTCCTACTTCCTTTGTTTGAGGACACAGCGGCAGAGACCGCAGGGGCTTGATTTACATTAAACCACTGCAGCCTTTCCTAGATTTCATCATACCATTCTGCTAATTAAAATGTACATATGCTATTTAAATTAATATTTGCAGCTGCCGAGGCAGATAATGGGCAGTTAGGAGACTGCAGAAAAAAACAACCTCAACACAAAGGGAAATTTAGTAGCTGCTTTGGGGTCTTTGATCATATCACATGATCCTAATCAGGAGGTGGAGTACATTCAGTTGTCATGGAAGTGAAGATAAATGCATACACGTCCTTAAAGTGCATAGAAAAAAGTGGAAATGCAAATATCTACATTCGAGTGTAATCTCTGCCCTCCTTATTTACTTTTGCTACACCTATCATGCTTCACATTCTCACAATGCATATGCAGTTTACAATACTGTAACAGTGGAAGATTTACCTCTTGAAGCGTAGTTATTTTTGAAACAATGGGTCCTTGATTTCAGACAGGTAGAAAAAAGCAGCTACTGATATCTAGCACAGGACTGTTGATTTTGCTGACTGAAATAAAAACTGACGCTTTCAGATTTAATGTTTCCACTTGACTCCTTTTGAAACTAGGATTGTATAAGGAATCTTAAATATAGGCTGGATACATGATATGCTAGAAGACAGGCTAAAGTGGTATTTTATTTATATTATTATTCTGCAGGTGCTCTACGTTAATGGCCTGAGGTTTATACTTGTGTGTGCGTAGATCTCTTTAAGAGAATAGCAGAGCCGGCATTTGTGTGTGCATGTGGAGTGTGTGGTAGAGCGAGTGAGAGAGGGGTTAGTGCCACCAGAAACTGAATTTGAATCATTTATATTTGAATTTGAATTTCTAAACTTGAATAATGGCATTTAAAAAACTGAATTTCAGCCCATAGGTTAGTTTCAGAGCGAGTAGTGACTCTAGAGTCATAGTGAGAGAAACAAAGTGTCTCCCCTGTTCTTTCTGACCACTTTCATGGTTTTGACGTTATCCTCTCTCTTTTTCCTGCTAGTCTTTCAACATGAAATACTAAACATAAAATGGCAGATTGGTACGTCCGGGAAGTGTTGCAAATAACAGAAACATAATTGCACAGATAACATGACCTGAGAGAGGATACTTTCTGCACTTGAGACTCAGATGATGATGTGCAGTCCATATCTGATCCAGTGGTTGTGTTTGTGTTTGCAGAGGTGAAGGACTACGAGCCTGCATACGGCTCTAAAGTGCGAGAGCACCCCTGTGTGGAGAGCATGAAGGACAACGTGCTGAGAGACAGAGGAAGACCAGAGATCCCCGACACCTGGCTCAGGCATCAGGTCAGACATACACTGAGCGGCTATACTGGAATGACATTTACATACTACTCACACAGATACTAACTGTAGACCAATACCATTATTGAACATTTTCTAGGAAATTTTTATTTATTTTTTAGGGCGCATACGTTCCACAGTAGTTTTGTATACATGATGGAGGCAGATGAGAAAATGTTGCTCAGTGTACTGAATGGACAATTTACATTCAGTCAGGTAGGCTCACCATTTCGATGGCTCTTAAATGCCTGCGCTGCCCTCTGGTGTTCTCAAACAGACATTACAGACAACAGAAGCATTTTGTTATAAGTTATAGAATACATGCTGAGATAAATGGTTTAGACTTTCTTTAAATTAATCTTAATATATATTCAGTGCATGAACATACTTCAATTCCAACCAAAAATTAATTATGCTACTTTGTACATAATACATTAAATGATACATTATTCTGACTGCATTAATATTCAACTCCATGATGATTATTACACCATGACACCCTTGAACACTATTGTAATATCATACAAATGTGTCTTTCACTTACAAAGAAACGTGCATACTCTTATGAACATCTGCATGTATTTCACTTTCTGTTTTGGACATTTGTTCCAACATGCACAAGCGGTAAACTAACACATTGTGAAATCAATGGTAACTGTATGTTGGGGATACATACTGTATGTTGTTGGTAAAATGCAGCCAACAACTCAAATTAAATCGCGTAATAGAATGATTAGCACAGGAGCAGAACAAGGCTGTCATATCATCGTTTTTTACACATTGTTCACACATTGGGACGGCTGTGTGTGTGTGTGTGTGTGTGTGTGTGTGTGTGTGTGTGTGTGTGTGTGTGTGTGTGTGTGTGTGTGTGTGTGTGTGTGTGTGTGTGTGTGTGTGTGTGTGTGAGACTGAATGGGTGAGTGAATGGGTGAATGCTGGTTTATGTTGTGAAGTGCTTTAATTGGTCGCTAAAGACTAGAAACTATATAAATGGAGCCCCTCTGACCCGCTGGCTGTAACTGTCCCTCCTGCTCCGGAGAACGCCTCCCAACTGCGTCAGACCGCTCCCCTACCAGCAAGCTGTAACGCGTGTTTTCTCCTTGACAACTAACAACAAGTGCCATTTTGTTTAGTTTTAGATAAATGACCATGGAAAACAGTTTCAATGGTCTTTCTAAACCATTTTATTTCTATGCTACTGCCATCTTACTCCTGAACTCAGGTCTGGCCAGGGATGTAGGTGGTGATGGTACGCTTGGGTCCTGATGTTGATGATGATGATAATAATGATGATGATGATGATGATGATCATGATCATGCAGAAAAGGCTAGGTTGTTATTATTACTATTTATTGCCTGGATTTGTATTTCTATGGTATTTCTTAGTGTTTGTATATAGCGCATTAGTGTTACTTTTAGTCTTATTGATTGTACTGGAATAGATTTGTAGTGATTGGTTGTAGTTTTATTTTGGATGGTGCTCAGATTTGATTAGTGACTGATGATGGTTTTTATATATGTGTGTATTTATTTATGTGGATTTTGTTAATTTTGCACTGGCCTTTATGATGGGAAACTGACACTTTAACTATGGAATGTAGGACTCTAATTATTTTAAGTTATGTGAATGTATGGTTGTATTTCATGTGTTTATTATTCAGTGACCCACTTCATATTGATCTCCTTATTTTGTTGTCTTTTGTTGTGCTGTGTTTCTTATTGTGTTGTCTTGGCATGTACGCCTTGCTGCACCACAAATTGCTCCTCTGGGACAACATCAATAAAGTTGAGTTGAAATGCTCTGGTGTATGATGCTCCAGTGCCAACATAGACCAACAGAGGACTTTTGTAGTATCGGTGGTTATGTGTAAATGGTCATATTGCATTAAAATAACTTGAGGATGGTTGAGAATATGCCACCTTTACGCACACAGTTCAGTGCATTGTATTTAATATGGAGTCTAACATCACTGCTCTCTTCCTCTCTGTACAGGGCGTGGCGGTGATCTGTGCGACCATCATGGAATGCTGGGACCACGACCCAGAGGCCCGACTCACCGCCCACTGCGTCGCTGAACGCATCTCCGAGTTGGAGGACGAGATGGACAAACTGTCCAGCCGCAGCTCCTCAGCAGAGAAGATCCCTGCGGAGCTGAAGATCCCGATAGAGGTGGAGATCCCGGCAGAGGAGGTGAAAATCACAGAAATACAGGACATCATAGCTGTGGACTGCTCCGTGAGCGATGAGAAGTGAGACAAAGTTTTACATCTTCATGGACACTGTGGGAGATTTTTCAACAAGGGCACTTATTCTGCTTTGATGTAATTGAAGACTCAGCCATGATGTTCAGGAGTTGAGCTCCTGCATCCAAAGACTTTGAATTGAGTCCCTGTGTCATATCATATTCTAGCCTGGCAAAGGTCTCTGGGTGAGGCTTTTGGTCTTCACTGCTTCTAAAATGTAACAAATTGCCTTAATCAGCTGAAAATCTAAAGAGCCAAAAAGTTAACTGGAAGTTTCCAAAGATATGCTGAACATGGAGACAGTATTTCATTAATAGTCAAACAGGCTCTCTGAGTCACTCTCTTTATGAGAAATGAACAGGGCAATAACTATTAAACCAAAGACATTTGATGTGCACTTTACAATGTGATACTTATGCATTACAGACTTTTATTCATGCAGTCTAACATTTTGGAGTTATTAGGGCAGTTTGTGCCTAAAGTGTCTTTGTGTGTCCTACTTTGAGCCAAAGTGTCAGCAGAGATATTGCCTTAACACTAATGATGCTGTGGACTTCATCCTTGCCAGCAGGAATCCAAAGGAGTGTGTGTGTGTGTGTGTGTGTGTGTGTGTGTGTGTGTGTGTGTGTGTGTGTGTGTGTGTGTGTGTGTGTGTGTGTGTGTGTGTGTGTGTGTGTGTGTGTGTGTGTGTGTGTGTGTTTTACCGTGTTGTTTTTACCCAGCTATACTCAAACCTTGTTTGCCAGATGAACAAGCACAATGTACATAGAGACAATAAACTGTACATAAGAGACTAATCAACCAACAAGGGAATGTAATCCAACTACTTATCTTTTAATATCAACAGGGAACTGAGGAGTGCCAAAGATTTTTTTTACCCTGCCTTAAATACAATTTGTGTAATTTGTAAAATATTGTAAATCTTTTATGAATTAAAGATATTTCTGCATTCTATATGAAGCTGTTATTTTGTTATTGTGTGAATGCTGATTTAGCAGCATACACAGTATTGTTATCCGATTCTTCCGTACAATTTATGGTCACCTACTACTTCTGCATACTTTCAGCTACAAAAACCATTGAAATATCAAAATGTTCAGCTCTTTAAGGACATTTGTGCTTGTATTCAACTTTTCTCCACCATTTATGCTTTTTAAAATATTAAGCTTTTTTCTTTTTACATTGAAAGTCAATGGGAGCAATCTTTAAATCCTCTTCAGGCTTCTTCCACTTCTAAATGCTAGTCTTCCCACATACTTTCACCTACAGATGTCATTCAAACTTTAGACTGTTCACAAAACCTTCATATATTACAGTGTGATTCAGCTTTTCAATATATTTTACAGTTATGTTATCACTGTTTAAGTGTAGTGCTTTTTTTTGTATTTTTTTTTTGCATTTATAATGTCTGTGTATTGCGTGACTATGCTATGACTGTTTTTGACATGCTTTATTTGTTTGCATGGTAGCTCAGTGGTTAGCACTGTTCTAACTAGCACCAGCAAGTAGGCACTGCAGACTCTCGCCCTTTGTCGATTCCCAGTATGGGCTGGGCCTTCTTCTTCTTCCAGACTTTCTTTGACATACTATACTATGACGTTTTAAATCACTTTTTTTTAATACTATACTACGGTATGACATTTTTCAATATTTTTGACATAAAATACTATGACTTTTTAATCACCTTTTTCAACATACTTTACTATGACTGTTTTCTACATACTATACTATGACTTATTTCAACATACTATACTATGACTTTTTTTGACATACGATACTATGACTTTTTCCGACATATACTATGACTTTATCACTTTGACATACTATAATATGAATTTATTACTTTCTATACTATGACTTTTTCGACATCTCATACTATGACATACTATACTGTGACTATCAATTTTGAGCTACTATACTATGTCTTTGTTTGACATGCTATACTATGACTTTATAAAAAAAAAAAAATTTGACATACTATGACTTTCGACATGCTATACTATAAATTTATTACTTTTTATACTATGACTTTTGACATGTTGTACTTTGACTTTTTTAAATTACGTTTTGACATCTCATACTATGACTATCAATTTTTTTGACATACGACTTTTTAAAATCACTTTTGACATGTTATACTATGACTTGACATTCTGTGATGGTGAGCAGGGGAAAGAGGACCCAAACGCAGGCAGGCAGGCAGAAGGTTTGAACTCAAAGTTTTATTTAACAAAAACACGGCAGCACGGGGACTGGAAAAAAACACGGGGGAAGAAACTTACAAGAACAAAAGAATGCAGGGAAGATTCCAACAAAAGGCACATGGCTGACACACGCTGACAGTGAACAAGCAGACAGGGCAAAAACACGAACTGACCGGACGTAGACACACACTGACGGGCAAAACTGAGGAAGGCAAAGACAATGAGATACAGCCAAAAAGTCCCCAGAGCAAAAGATTTAAAAAAAAAAAAAAAAAAAAACCACACGCAAGTTTCCAAAAAACACACTAGACAGGATACAGGCACAAATTAACTGGGCAAGGACACAAACAATCTGACAAGAGACAAGGGAGACACAAGGGCTAAATACACTAGGTAATGAGGTAACGAGGGGCAGGTGACACAGCAGGTGAAACACATTAGGAGAGACAGGGTAATCAACAAAGGTGGGAAAACACATTAAGTAAAACTGGACAAGACAGAAAACCAGACTATCAAAATAAAAACAGGAAACCAAAATATACACAGAGAACAGAATGCACAAAACAGGATAAATTCACACAACGGAACAGAAATATACAGAATAAATATACAAAAACAGGAAACATACATAAATCATAATACAGGCAACAGAAATGTCCACAACCACAACAGTACCCCCTCCTTAAGGGACGGATCTCAGACGTCCCAACAAACAAAAAAGTCAATCCTGGGAAAGCAGAGAGGGATCAAAGGGGGAATAATCAAACAAACTGAACAACCTATGCTGGGGCCAGACATAGGTCTGACCGTCGACAGGACACGAGGGGCAGGAGTAGGCCTGGCCGCCGACAGGACACGAGGGGCAGGAGTCGGCCTGGCCGCCGACAGGACACGAGGGGCAGGAGTCGGTCTGACCGCCGACATAGGAAACGTCTCTGGGGGGCAGGACAAAGGCAAAGTCTCGGGGGCGGTCTCGGGGGCGGTCTCAGGAGCAGTCTCAGGGGCAGTCTCAGGGGCACTGGAGACCGACAAAGCCTCAGGGGTGGTCTCAGGGGCGCTGGAGACCGGCAAGGTCACTGGGGAGATCTCTGGGGAGGTCTCATGGGAGCCGGAGACCGGCAAAGTCTCAGGGGGAATGGGCATAGCAGGTTCAGGGAGGCTGGACGCCAGCCAGGACTCAGGAAGCAGGAATTGAGGGGAGTGGCTAGCCAGCCGGGGCTCAGGGAGGCTGCTAGCCAGCCGGGGATCAGGGAAGCTGCTAGCCAGTCAGGGTTATAACTAACTGGGCAAGGACACAAACAATCTGACAAGAGACAAGGGAGACACAAGGGCTAAATACACTGGGTAATGAGGTAACGAGGGGCAGGTGACACAGCAGGTGAAACACATTAGGAGAGACAAGGTAATCAACAAAGGTGAGCAAACATAGGAAGTAAAACTGGACAAGACAAGACAGAAAACCAGACTATCAAAATAAAACAGGAAACAGAAATATACACAGAGAACAGAATGCACAAAGCAGCATAAATTCACACAACGGAACAGAAATATACAGAATAAATATACAAAAACAGGAAACATACAGAAATCATAATACAGGCAACAGAAATGTCCACAACTACAACACATACTATACTATGACTTTTTTATAAATTTTTTGACATACTATATAATGACTTTTTATCACTTTTTTTGACATACTATACTATGACTTTTTTATCACTTTTTTCGACATACTGTGCTATGACTGTTTTCAATAACTTTTGACGAACAGGTTGCAGACAGTCAAAATTAATCATGTAATATCCCAACCTTTAGTTTGTGATATGGGCATTCCCTTACTTTTTCTTTTATACATCAATGATTTCCCTCGAGTGTATAAACACTGAAAATGCTTACTGTACGCTGATGATACTGTGATTTTTCTCTCTGATTCAAATCCTAATGTCATAAATTCCAAACTATCATCTGATCTTCACCTCTTACATGATTGGTTGAAAAAGAACCATCTGACCATCAATGTAAAGAAAACTGTAATGTATGTATTTTCATTCACCCAGAAAACGTCTTTCTTTTACTGATTTTATTACTTTTGCAAACCAAGATCTTGTCGTCACAAAGACCTACAACTACCTTGGTGTGCCAGTTGATTCACACCTTACATATCGGGAACACATTTCTAAATTAACAAAAAAGTTGAATCAGAAACTCTATGTGTATAACAAGATTAGATCATATCTTTCCTTTTCGGTTTCTGAAACCTACCTACATGCCATTGTGTTTTCAACAATGTCCTACTGTCTTCCAATCTGGTCTCTTACCACTTAGGACATTACTGAACCAATAGCACGACTATATTACCGAGCACTTAAGATCCACAGTAATCTTCCAAAGTGGTCTCATCATTGCAGTGCGCTCACACACACAAATGCTTTGACTTACCAGAACTACGTAAACAGCCATGCTATTGCATTTTATTTTCAGATTCAAAATAGCTCTTTACCAGCACTTACAGTTCTTCTTCCGACACACAATATGAGACCACTACGCTTCACTAGATCAGTCTCACAGGCACTCATTCCAGTTCCCCCATACAAAAACAACTACGGTCAGAAATCCTTTTCTACATTTACACTAAAATTTGGAATGACATTCCCCATCACATTCGAACACCATCATCCATCACATATTTCAAAAAGTTTCTTCTTGATAGTCATACTTGCTCACACTGATTGTTCATGTATTGTTTTTAGTCTTGTTTTTCTGTATTTAATGTTTTATTTGTTTGCATCTGTCTAGTCAATAATAATGTCCTGTATAAATGTGCCGAAATTGTGTTCATTGTTCTATGTTCTATGTAAACCAGTTTTTAAACTGAGTCAGGCCCGTTTATTGTAACTTAATTGTTGCTTTTAAATTTTCCTGTATAATAAATGAAATGAAATGAATAACGTCTGTTTGATATCACAGCGGCTCAGTGGTTAACACCACTCCAAATGGCACCAGCAGGAATTATGAACTGCAGACCCTGACCCAGGTTCGATTCCCAGTATAACTTTTTTCGACATACTATACAATGACTTTTTCTTCACTTTTTCGACATACTATACTATACTATTTTTGACATACTATACTATGACTTTTTCATCACTTTTTTCTACATACTATGCTGTATATATACTGACTTTTTTCAATATGATATACTATGACTTTTTTTACACATACTATACAAAGACTTTTTATTCACTTTTTCCGACATACTATACTATGACTTTTTGATATACTATACTATGACTTTTTGATGGCTTTTTTCAACATACTGTGCTATGACTTTTTGCAACATACTATATTATGACTGTTTTATCACTTTTTGACATCCTATACTATGATTTTTTTTTGACATAATATATGACTTTTTCATGAATTTTTCCCACAAACTTTACTGACTTTTTTTATTACACTATACTTTGACTTTTATGACTTTTTTCGACATACCTATACTATTACTTTTCAACATACCTTTACTATGACTTTTCTTTTAAAAAAACTTTAAAATATTCCACTTTTGTTTAATACATTATTGGTATTATTCAACATTTCAATAAAATTCATACTAAATAAAACCGTTCCCACTTTTCCAACTATTCTCACTACTTCACCTTCTTCTTACACTTTGGCAATTTAGCTTTTTAGCATTCACGAGCATTTTCTGCAGGAAATGCATTTTCTAGTTCATTCTGAAAACCTGGTAGCAAGATACAAACTACTGAAGACTGTAGTGGATTTTTTTCTTATTCATCACTTAGAATTTTGGGTTACATTTTACTTGAAGGAATCTACATAAGAGTGACATGACACTGTCATGAACGTGTCATAAACATTATAAACAAGTCATAAACATTTATGACATAACGCTTCTTTCAGTGTCATTCGGTTTTTGTCATGACAAGTTATGCTTATGGTTAGAGTTAGGGTTAGGATTAGGGTTCATGTGTCATGACAGTGTCATGTGTTCATGACAGTGTCATGTCACTCTTATGTAGATACCTTCAAGTAAAGTGTTTTTTTCTTTCATGAGAAGGCCCAATCTTAAAAGTATATTTTAGCAAACTAGCTAAGTTGTTAAGTAGTTTATCCGTGTCACGATTCTCTAGGGCTGAACCCAGAAGCAGACCAGGACAAGGTGAGTTGAGTAAAGGTGAGTATTTATTTAAAGACTTAAATGTGGAAGCAGGAGAATCCAGGTGACGGAGCAGGCAATGGAGGTGAGTAGGTGGGAGGGAATGAGCAGATCCAATGTTGTTTCTGAAGCAATCGACGACCAGGCAGAGGTGGAGTGAATATCCCGGGAGAGTAACTGCTGACAGAGAAAACGGAGGTAAGTACACAGCAAACAAAAGGAGCAGAGCAGCAAAACTAACTCTTAGAAAACTGAGGCTGATACGCAGGCACAACATACTGTTAGTGGCTAACGATCCAGCAGGGAATGGATGTCAGGTCAGAGCTTAAGTAGTGGAGAGGTGGTGATCAGGACCAGGTGTGCAGGTAGCTGATGAGATGCAGGTGTGGGTAGTAGAGAGATCTCCCGCCTTGCTACGTTGCCAGGCAACCAGACAGGGTGCGTTCAGGAACTCAGGAAAACAGACTCCAGGACAGAATACAGGCAACTCAAGCAGAAAAACAGACTCAAACAGCGGGATTCATGACAATCCGTGCCACCTTTCATTGTGTTATTTAATTTCTGAGCTGACAGACGGGTTATGTCATTTTGGAAAACAGAGAACTAGGAAGACATTGACATCCGTCTGACCAGATTGGAGCGATCTTCAAGAAATCTCTGGAGGTCTTTGAAGTTGGGTCAGTCATGGCTGCTGTACAGAGACAGATTGAGTGTGCACTTTCTGAGACATATCTGTACATAATGGTACAACAAATCATTGTATGTATTTATAGATGTTGTTTTCTCTTAAGTTGTTATCTTTAAAAGCACATTTGATAGGATGCTTCTGGAGATATTTAAGACAAATAAAATCAACTTTTCAAAACAGAATCATGTTTGTTTTAGCACAATACTGAATTGTTTTAGCACAATACTGAATTGATTGGCTATCTCTGCTCAGAGCATACATTTTTTTTACAGTAATCGTTTGCACTAAGGAAATAAGTTGCTTGAGTTTTACTCTGTTTCAGTTGTCTCTTTAGACTAGAGCATCCTCACTGTAAGTGTAAATCTTAGGGGGTTGATAAAAAACAAGGCTTGGTTCTGTCTTGCAACAACTACAAAACTCCAAACTTACTTTTACTTCTCCTGCATTGTCCAGTTCCTCTGTCTTCATCTACCATCTGTCCTGCATTAGTTTGGTCCAAGTGTGCTTATTCCTCAGCTCACTTTACTTCTCCCTCCTCATTTAGATTATCTGTTTTAGCCTCTCCTCTCTCCTTTTTTAGCTTAATTTTCCTTTCACTTCATCACACTCCCTCTAGTTTTCTGCTTTTTTTTCTTATTCCTCTTCCTCTAGGACGTACACCAGGACGTAAGCCTATTGTCCACCTACTATATAAAACTATATAAATGATCTCAGGATTGTTCACTGGTAAGGCAGAAGAATGGAGCCTCTCTCTACTTTTTACGGCATTAAGGTGATAACTATTGTATAGCCCACTGCTGCCACTGCGTTTTCATCTCATTATCTACTAATTATAATACTTTTTCTTCGCAAGCTTGTCTACCCCTTCTTTTCGTTTCTTGCCTCATCTAAGCCTGCTCTCTTTTTCTTTCTGTCACTTTCACCACTCTATTTCTTTTACTAATTTTGTGCATTCTTGCACGTTCAACTTTCCCTTAAAGTCATGTTTCTTCTCCCATTGTTTCATAAAACTTCACTTTTCTTTTTCCCTTCTGCAACATATACTTTCCATCTCCTGTCAACTTTCCTCACTGTCTTTTGCAACAATTGTTGCCCATTTAACATACAAAGTATATTATATTTTTATTGTTAAAACTTATATTTTTAACTTATATCTTATTGTTTATAAGATTTATCTTTAACTTATATTATATCTTGTTTATAAGATTTATCTTTAACTTCCCTCCTGAATCACTTGATTTCATTAAGAGCCAGGTAGCATGTATGGAATTCATGTGAGCTGCATACCTTGTGCAGTGAACCTTGTCACTGGAGACACTCTTTTATCAATCAAGTGATTACAGTTTATATACTGACCTTTCCTTGTTAAGACACCACACTGTCTGATTTCCCTACAGTCTCTCTCACCCTGTTTCTTAGGAGTAGCGAGCTCCCTTTAATCTCTTTTAACGTGTGCACGTTATTACCTGTAGTCTTCTCACATAGGCTACGGACTAGTGTCTCTCATAGACGGTAGATATTTATTTTCTTTTACCTATCGCCTACTTGTTATTGCTTCATTTCTGATTGTCTTGTCACTAGGTAAACACATACTAGATATTCAGAATAAGTTGTACGGGGCTTATAATGTCACTAGAAAACTATTTATCCTAGCGAAATCACCGTTTTGTCTTAAACAAGTAGCCTTTCCGGATAAAGAAATACATTTGATCTCACATAGGAATCTGTCTCCAGTGGTTCTGTCTGCTGTTCAAAAAAAAAAAGAGCCCGTCACCTCCCTCTCCTCCAGCGGGAACTGGACTCTGTGGAAACAGCAATTCAAGCTGGAGGTCGTCGTTCAAGGAGTCACCAAAGGACTCCCCCGTGCACGGTGTTTCAGGACCCAAAACCTTGTAGGGGAGGAAGGATGTTCGATGTTGTGCGTCGAAGGACCAAGTTGTTAGGATAATTATTTATCAAAGAATGGACAAAATCACTAGCCTGACATCGTCATACTCTGATTCTAGTTCCCTGAATTTAGCTGAATCTATAGACCACGCCCATTTCCACCTAGCATTTTGAACTGCGGCTCATTTCTGACCAAACTAGAGAGTAGTAAACAAGCCTGACCAAAACAGAACAGGCATCCTAAATCCGACCTGAGCTCAACACAGTTACTGTAAACTGAAGCACTGAGCTGTGTGACAGCTGTCAGAAAGAGACAGACACTATATTTTCACTAAAAACAACTTGAAGACCCTAATTGGTATTAAAAATAGGCCTAACAAAAGATTACAGTGTTGCTGAGGGTTTAGAAATTTAAAATAAAAACACGGGTTTCAACTTTCCAACTGAGACGGCACTGCACGTCTCCTTTATTATTTAATACACAGTCAAAATAATTCACACAGAATTCACCACTTCCTCTTCACCTTTCACAATAAAAGCTTCGGGCAGATACCCTCTATGAATTAACATCCTCTGAACATTACATTGAAAGGTTGCACACATAAAATACCTTACAACAGTTTACTTAACTTTTTATGGTATGTAAGGTAAATACCATAAGTTGGTCACTAACAAATTTTATTTAAATGTGAATATTTCATCTGAAAAGATTTTGAAAACATGATTTTATTTAGAAATGTTTTAAAACAGCCTACCTTAGTTTATTCAATGCTTTTTAAGATACTTATTTTTCAAATAAAATGATTTTAATCAAAATAAAATTTTGGTCTTCAAAAAGTATTTTTCCAAATACGAGTCTTGAAAAAGAGGGGGTCGTCTTATAATCAGGGTTGTCTTATATTCTGGTCGATATACGTTTATTTCACTTTTATTGTTAACTGGGTCTGGAAAGTAGTAAAAACTACCACAAGGTCACAGCCTTTTTAGCGGTTGTTGCAGTTGTGTTTAGCCGACAAAAGGTGACTGTCAGCCGTGTACAGAGTAAGTAAGTAAAGTTTATTTGTATAGCACCTTTCACAGATAAAAATCACAAAGTGCTTCACAATAAAATTTAATACAATACAACAAATTAAAATACAAGAAAATTTAAATACAAATAGAAAACATAAACAATCATAAAAACCTTCTTTTTAAAAGATTTGACAGAATTTAGAACGTTGAGAGAGAAGCAAAGCATTCCACAGCCTAGGCTCCACTGCCTGGAGAGATCGCTCCCCTCTAGTTTTCAAATGAGTGCGGGGAACCACTAATAGCCTCTGACCTAATGACCTCAGACTGGTGGTGGGAGTATGAAGCTGTATCAAGTCAGAGATGTAGGTAGGAACTTGACCATGCAGGGCTCTAAAAGTAAGGACCAGGATTTTAAATTGAATTCTATACTGGACTGGTAACCAGTGAAGTGCTGCTAAAACAGGCGTGATGTGTGCTCTTTTGTTAATGTGAGTTAAAAGGCTTGCAGCCAAGTTCTGAACAGTCTGGAGATGGTAAAGCTCCTCCTTACTCAAACAAAAAAAGAGCCTTTTGTGACGGGCAACATAGCCAGAATCTAGCTGACATTAGTCTTGCATTGCCAGACCTTTCTCCTCAGTGTCGAGGAGTAAAGTCTGGCTACACCACAGATCCATTCCAAGATAGGAGAAAAAAAACAATCGTCTTGGCCGGTGCTAAGCTCTGGACGCAGCGACGCTGGCTCTGCAAAATGGTCTCGGAAAGTGTTTCGGTGAAACATTTGAACCTCGCAAAAGAAAACGCCACATAAAATATTAAATGAAGTTAACTGTTCACAAAATACAGTAATGTGAGCTATTTAAATTAGATGGATAAATCAATAAACGTAATTGTATAAGTGTATCGCAGTGTGTAGTTTTGTCCATAGAAATTCCCACCAATCGGCCCCAAATCGTCCCAGTTAGATAGTAAATGACATAAACATAATCTGTGTATATCTTTACAATCATTGCCCGAGGGAACCAAGCAGGCCACTCTTATTGCACGATCCAAATTTTCCTCAAAACTCGCCATTTTCAGCGTTTAGCTTGCTAGCTCAAAGTTTGTTGTTGTTTCCAAAAGCAAACAAGAGTTTGAGAACGTCAACACACAGAGAGCGGAAGACGATGGACATCCTGCATTTCAGGCAATTATCCGGGAAATGTACTTCTGTTGATCCAGACTAAGCTAACATTGACATTGTGGGATGTTGGGTTAAGTCTTCTAAACCTGGCAATCCGCGTTAGCTTTGAGTCTGGGCAGAAGGGGCCGCGGGCAGACGACTTGGACTACCGTAACCATTTTAAACACTGAATGTCAGTATTACTTATGCTCCTTTAAGGAATCTTAAGAGTTACTTTGATCACGATATGTCCTTTAGCTTACTCCCACATAAAACAAACTTAAAGGACTGCCTTTTTTCACCTGCATAACATAAAATCTGGCTTTTAAAAAGATGCAGAAAAACAGCCATGCATTTTATACTGAATTGTTGCAATTTTGTTATCATCCGGCTGCCCCAATAAGTCACTTAAGACTCTCCAGTTGATCCAGAATCAAGGGCGTAGGTTTGCATATTGACTGTAGGGACATGTCCCTACCAATATTTTTGGAGGACAGAATCGTATACTACGTTAGCGCCAGTGTAACGTTATAGCGTCACAATGTGGAGGAACTAGTAGCTTAGCTCTCTACACTTTCCAAGTAGCTTGCCTTGGTAAGCAATATGACTAGGGGTGTCCCTGACTAAGAACGTACATAGTCAAATCACATTCGTCAAGTCTTGCCCATCGTCGACTGATCGTCGAATCGGGATGGGCTGTGGTAAGGTTGTGTGTAAAGCTCCTTTTATATGAAAACATGCAACCGATGATGACACAGACATAAAAAATAGGGCTGTGAATCTTCACTGGTCTCACGATTCGATTACGTTTATCCTGTCAACGATTCGATATCCCGATGCGTCGCGACGCGTCACCTATCATTATTATATATTGCTACACATGGTTTTCATCAACAAATTCAAGTCAGATGTATATGAACTCCCCTTTTTATTGTATCTGCTCTTAGAAAGGATACTTCCTGAATGTAGCACAGTCTGAACACAGCAGACATACTATATTTTTATATGAAAATGAGAATAAAGATGCAAAAATGATAATTCTCTTATATAGTGAAACATATTGCATCTGGGAAAACATTCAAAATTAGATTTTTTTTTTTTTCAAATCGTTTGTAGGAGATTCCATCTATCTTACAGGATTCCTACTAGTGTTAATTTTGTCACCCATTTTTAATTTAGTCTTGTGCCAAATGTCCTTGTTAGTTTTAGTTGACTAAAAGTCTCGTCATTTTAGTCTAGTTTTAGTCAAATGAGAACTCAAGGTATCTTAGTCAAGTTTTAATCGACTAAAAGTCTCGTCAATTTAGTCTAGTTTTAGTCAAAAGAAAACTATCAAAAAAAAAGAAAAAAAAAACACAAAACAACTGTCAGCGAGATTAAAGAACGGCTTGTTTATTGCTATAGACATATGGTCAAAATTAAAAGATTTATAATGTAATAATAACTTATAACAATAACTTATTTCACCAGTGAATTGCTGAACATCCACTAGATAGGAAAAGGGTATTTTACAATAACTTTGAATGCACCACAAGGCTTACCAGTTTCAAGTGAAGTGCGGTAGGTGGTGACTGTTGGACGTCCCGCTGTTAGAATCCTTTACAGTTAAATACAGTCACACTTTACACCGTTTAGCTTTTATCTTTTCTAACATGTAACATTTTAGAGAAAATCAAATATCTTGATATTCTTGACCAAATACCCAGATGTCAATATTGCGATGATATTGTATGGTTATATATTGGTGCTTTAACAAAATGTTATTTACACAATGAGATTTTTGATAAATAATCTCCAGAAATGATTTAATGACTTATGGGTAAAGATAAAAAAAATAGAACAGCTAGAACAGTCTGGTAAGTTCAAAAAATGACTTTACTGTCATGGAGCCCGTAAAAACAAAAATCTAAGACGATATCTAGTCTCATATCGCGATATCGATATAACATTGATATATTTCCCAGCTCTAGCCCCTGGTGACGAGAAGCGGAGCACACAAAGCAAAAGTCTGCTGTCCTGCAGCGCGTGCTCAATATATCTTTTACAATACTATTGTCATGTTTTTCTGCCACAAACGTTGCCTTGTTGCACATATCACCGCGGCTTGCTGGTCTGGTGTGCAGTATTTGGTGATCCCTGGGACGGATGGATCATGTCGTGGGCTGCGCACTGGATCACAGCTGTGCTCCTGTATCGGGCAGTGGCACACAACTTGGCATCTTACGTTGGATCATCTTTTACTATTTCAAAGTGCACCCACATTTAAGATTTTCTTTTCCCAGACATTTTCAGTTAAAAGGTTTAAATCCCTGCCGCCAAGATGCTCCTCCATCCATCATGGATCATGGAAAGTGAAACTTAAATCGGTTATGGGGAAGTTGGATTTATTCACACACTTTAAAAAGATGTTTTAATAGCTTCTTTCTTGGCACATTTTTTATTTACAGCATTATATGTTGATATTTATAGCTTAATATGCTGTATATTAACTAATAGGAAGAAAACAGGAGGTAGTTATATGTAAAATCTGACATTGAGCACCCCCAAATAGCCAAAATGGCATGATCCTCATTTCATAATGCCTCTGCAAAGACTCAACTGTGAGATTGGCAATTGGCTATTCGGGGTCACCCCTAAATATGACAATGTGATAAACACGTTATCTTCGTTTCTAAACAAACTAGTAATTGAGCCGCTAGTGTCTGACTGTCTGACAGCACTTCGCTGCCAAGCGGCGCAATGTGGAGATCACATTTTAGTAGCTTTTGAGTAGCATGTGAACTGGAGTTGCTAAAATCTCATTATGGGCACTCCAATCAGTCTCATACGGGGGGGGGGCTGAGACTAGTGCGACACCTACAGTAGTGGTAACATTCGGTATACCAGTCTGGTTTTTGGCTTGATATCAAATCAGTTAATAATTGTTTCACCGGCCCAAGCCTAGTATCTACCAATGTTTGAGTAAACTCGTTTGCATTATCTTAGCTGCTCAGTATGCTCCAGTTATTTTGACTTGTAAAATGTTTAGACTGCTGCGTTGTGTCTTTCCTCTGACCGGTAGCTCTGGGTCTACTGTGTCTGTAAAAAATAAATTAAGATGAGCAGAAGCGCCTGGCTTCTGAGGTCAATGTAGCAGCTTCAGTTGATTATAATGGTCTACTGTGGGCATGCTGCGCTAGACGTGTCACACTGTTTCCATGCCCCAAGTATTTCAGCCATAGTTTAGTTTGTTTTTTTTAAACACAGATGAAGAGCAGCGCACAGCCTCTTTCCTAAACTTTGTGTCATTCAGAGTCCCAAACGGGGATCTGTGTCTGTCAGACAGTCTAAACGAAATTCTACCACGCATCACGATGCGTCACCTCAACAAATTCATCAACAAATTCAGGCAGTCAGATATATACAAACTCCCCTTTTTATTGTATCTACTCTTAAAAAAAAAAAAAAAGACACTTCCTGAATATGGCGGAGTCTGAACACAGAAGACAACAGACAAAACGCAAAAACAAAAAAAGCAGCGACTGGAAAATCAACAAGTAAGTAGGCAATAATCAATAATGGTCTGTCACTGCCTCAACCGCCTAGGTCTGCACCGCGATGCACCGATGCAATGATTCATTTCAACACCCCTACATGCCACTACTGTTGTGCTTTTATAATGTCCGACTGTTTAAATATGAATTGTATATCTATTTTGTAATAGTTTTTTTATTATGCGACGGCTTAAGTATCATTGTCCTTTTTATTTTTTAAACACACCGTGGTATCGACTTTGGTATCGAGCATTGTGTACTTTTGATGCTATCGGTACCGACTACTAGATTTTTGGTGTCATGATAACAGAACTTTGAAGAAACAAAAACAGGGTAATCAAGATGTTCATTCTGATGGATTTGTTATTCAAGCAAATTGAATATTGGCAAGTTGATTTGTACGGTGTACTAAAATAATTTGGAGTTGTCAGTATTACAAAGTATAGACTATTTGGCTCAGACATGCAACAATACTGGCACTGTCCTTAAAAGGTGCCCTTCCACACGTATTTCATTACTTTGTAGTAATGTCTGAAGTTCTACCATGGACTCTAACATTTTTGTGTGGAAAAAATGCCTTGGTTACCTTGTTTCAAGCCATTCTAGCGTGGTATAAAAAGCCTGCAGGAAGACTCAGCTCGATTTGTGCCAGTTCTCATTAATATTCAACGAGCTACGCTGCTTGACTCTGACTGGCTAAAAGCTAGCCAATGAGAGCCTGGCTATCAGCATCCTTTACCCAGCGCAACTGGGCGAGCTCATGAATAGTAATGAGCTCAGGCAACACCACGTTAGACTGACCAGCTTTTGTAATTGGCCTGATTTCTTTGCGTATTTCTTTTCAGTGGCTAGAGCTGACAGAGGAGGTAGCAGTTCATTTTCACATTCATGACATAACAAACACATATGGACCTAACATATTTCAAAAAATACAAGTAAAAACGGTTTTGTGTGGCAGGGCACCTTTAAAAAAATACAGAATGGACAGGCTGCAACATGTTGATGAACAGTATCTGTTTTGAGTACAATGTCTGTTAATTTACCTCTGTTTCTATTTGTCAATATTGTCAAACATTTTACCATTATTCAAATGTCACTTTGATTCCTTTTCATCACAGGGGTTAAATACAGACTTACATTTCACCAGTAACATTTAGTCCTCCTCTTCCTCCTCATCCCCTCCAAATGACAGAAGGCTATTATTTTTTACTTTCTTTCCAGATTTTCTCTCTTCCGACTCCTCCTCTCCTCCATCGCTCTTCTTCTTTTTGCTGGAGCTGGCAGTGATGCCCTGGAATTTATCTGAGGAGGAGCGCTTGGCTGGTTTCTTGAACAGGATTTTACCATCAGGAGGAGGTTCATCGTCTGTGGACAAGATGGATGTGTACAATTCATCAAAACACACTTTTCACAGTTTGTGCAAAGGCAGTGGTTTTCATTTTAGATGCTGGCAGTTGCCTTGACAAAATACATATTTAAAATGTTTGTAAAAATTATCTCATCCAGCCTGTGTAGGCTAAATAAGACATTTAGCTGGACAGAACCATTCTGCATGTCTAGTAAAACAAAGAGACCCTCTTGACATATAAAAGATAGTTCATGCCTTTCTCTGCGCCACCACCAGTATGGATTTCGTCCTTGATCTTCTTTACATCCTCTGCGGTCAGGTGTCCTTCTTTTAGAACCACAACTTGGGGTAACTCATCCTCTCGATCACTCCCGTCGTCATCGAGAGTTGGCATCTCCTGGCGCTGAAGGGGGAATATGAAACACAGACAAAAAGGTTGTGTTTACCAGATACCCATCCAATGAGAGAAATAACCCAGTTTAAAAATGGTTCATTCACTGCGCTCTGTGGTGGGTCTACGTGATACGTAGGTGTACGCAGTATACCCACTAAGAAAGCTCCAGAATTCCCATATACCTACTTAAAAATGCCCAATGACACGCAACAACATACTTTCCATTATATTTTTGATATACTTTGAATTGTCTTCTGTGTTCTTTTTCCTCGCATAGGCTAAATAAAAAAGGTATTTTCACTGTAAATCGGTGCATTAAAGCATATCCAAATGCAACAAAAATGAAGTTGCTGACGTTCAAAACTTCCCTGGGGGAGGACACCCAGACCTGTTGACTATGACTATGATATGCCCCCCCTTCCCCAAAGGCAGATTATGGCCTATATATATATATATATATATATATATATATATATATACACACACACTACACCCACTACATTAGACTACTACCACTGACTGCGCTGGATGAACATGAATGAGATTAACGTTAGAAAAAGGAAAGCGGTGTTGCGTGGTCCAAATGAACGGCTCGAGGTCCAATCATAGACAGTATATAATAAGGGTCCAATACAGGTTGTGTTTTAATGAATAGTAAATCATTCAATCAGCGGACTGTACGTTACTTCAACCCAAAACAATTCAACATAAAGCTGGTAAAAGAGATATAGCTAGCGCTAATATTTCACTCAAATGGGCTAACGTTATTCGGGTTCTGTGCTGCTAGCTTAACTTTAAGTAACGTAACGTTAAAAAAAAAATAACGTTAGCCAAACCACGTAAACGTTACCTTAGTATCGACAGTCGGTCCTTCTTTATAACCAACATCTTTTTTAAACTTCTTCAGAAAGGACGGTTCCGCTGGTTTCACCCACGACACGCCACTTGCCTTGTTTTTGTTCATTACAAAAAGGAGTAATACAATACAAACAGCCAAATGAAATATTGGCCTAAATAGATTTTTTGGAACAACCAGTTTCACCAAAGATGCTAACCCGTCTCTGGCTTTCACCAAACAATAGCATAGCTAGCTACGTCATTAAGATGTGCCGCTGCGAATTTTCTTGCTCTTCTTTTTGTAGAATTCCGGCAGTGTAGACGCTGCTTAGGGTATTACTGCCCTCCCCAGGTCAGAGTTTGAACTCGATTTTTTTGTGTTATGAAGAAATTGAAGAACTGCCTTTGATATCAGTTGATTTTTCTCAATGTGTCCAAAAATTAGACTAAATTAATCGGTCTGTAAAATTGTCAATTGATAGCACTTTAAAGAAAGCTTTCATATTATAGATCATACTCAAAATTCGCCTTTGTTATCGCTGCTATGATAGAATTCAATGCGTTCAAATTACCTGCTTGAAACTATTTGGTGACCTACGAACCACGTAACTGCGGCGTTTTAACGGCTCTTAACGGCGCTGACCCATAGAGTCCAGCAGAGAGCGGAGCCTGTGTGAGATAGAACATAGCAATAACAATGATGGAATGATTACATTTTTTCAATCACAACGTTTAATGTCGCTGGCTTGGGCGTTTTTAACCTTATAAGGGTAGAAATGGCTGTTCAGTTTTTATTTTTATTCTTAGTTTTTTTATTTTGTGTATGTTGATGTGTTGTTGGCAATCGTCTTTTCATATACAAATTATTTAGGGGTAGGTAAAAAGAGAAAACCAGGAGTAAAGTGTGGAAGACAGGAGGGTTTTGTATGCTAATCGAAAATATGATACAAAAATTATAAACATTCTTTAAAAATCGAAAAAATGTGTTCAAAATTTCTTGTTTTTGTTGCCCACAAGTAGCAAACAAATAGTTATTGCAGTTTTTTTATTGTTGTAAAGTTTATAGAGTCAGGATCATAAAGCATAGAGACCAAGTGTTTTTTTAGCTACCTATTTTATTTCTCTATCATTTCACCAAGTTAGTTACAATAATATAGGCATTTAAAAAAAATCATTCACATTTTTTGTACATCTGCTGGGCACCATTTGCAGTCAGAATGTTTAAATTAAATGTCTTCATAAAATAAAAGAATATCCATCTTTTTCTTTAATAACTTTTTAGCCAGGTTTACACATCTCCCCGCTTCTGATATGCTTAGAGCAACTTCAATTCTCTTTTCTTGTAATAAACTGATTCTCCATTTATATAAGGTTTGCACCTTTGTGTTGAAAGGTTTAGTTGACACTGGGCAACCCTGTTAAAGTCAAAACACGTAGCTGTATGTTTGAATTCAAAAATCCCATGCACTGAGACAAACTGATGTTTCAACAAGCTTAACATTTTATCACCAGGGGTCTCATTAATAAAACTGTGTGTAGGATCCTTACTAAAAGTGTACCTACGCCCAAAAGCCAAAAGTGGCGTACGGCAAAAAAAAATAATTCTGATTTATAAAACCGTGCGTACATCTGATTTGTGTGGGAAGTGGCGTACGCACATTTTCAGCCCCGTTTTGGGCGTACGCCACGTTTATAAATGAGACCCCAATTCTTTACCAGAGGACTGCAAAATCTGGTCTCTGCTGCCAACTAGTGGATAAAATGGAAAACACATAAAAAGCAATTATTCAAAGAGGATAATGGGTAATTCAAAGTGTCCATGTGTAAACAAAAAAACAAAACCAGACACATTGTGTCAATCATGTATATATTGTTTACATTGTTCCTTAAATATGTCAATAAAAAGATTCCACCCTTTAAATATTCACAAACCTGAGCCCGTCAACTCTCCAACATGAATCCAAAAAAAGATTAGAAAGAATAATTGAGATCAAAGCAAACATAATCGCACAGTCTGTCCTGGTTTGATTCCACTGTGTTTACAGGTCTGAGAGGAACAACCCTGAGTAATAGCTGAGGAGGACAATGTCAGGGAACCGTAAAAGCTGTTTAGAGTCAGCACTGCAGCTGGAAGAGCCTTCAATAGCTCAGCTGGGAGTTGTGATGCAGCACTGGCAGGTTTGGATGTTGGACCGAGGACTGCTGATATTGACAGCAGCAAAGCAAGTCACGTGAAGATGTGTCCAAGTACCATCAACCATGACCTGTGACAACATTTGCATGATTTAAATAAATCCTGGAAAGAGGTACTGTAGGAGGAGAACGACTCCCACCACCATGAGGCCACAAAAGAACAACACTAGCCAGATAGGAAAGGATCCTAGAGAAAATGGAAAACAACGGGACAGATAAGGTGAGGTCTGAAGTTATGATACATGGTCTTCAGTGTGTTCTTTGAATGATGATGCAGGACTTACTTCGGTTGGGGACAGCATGTACCTGACAGCGGCTGTCCACAGCTACACTCAACATGGCTGTTTCATTATTTCCTTTGATATTTTTGCCTTTCAGCGAGTCAGGCAGGAAGGCCAGGTCTGTCACAACAATGCCATGGGACTCCTGTACATAATACAGCTTCTGCACACACAAAGAGTAAGTACAAGTTATCATCGCACAGCAGGGATGCTTGGTTGATTTATGTTCCTCAGTTTGAGATACGTGTCCACGCGGTCTTTACCTGTAGGGAGAAAGCAATGTAGATAGCCACTGATCCTGTTACAGTTCCAAGGCCAAGAAATGTTCCAGAGTCACTGTCAAAGACAAGGTTCAAGTTAACTTATTCTGCAAGAATTAAATGTTTTTATCCTAAAAAGGTCTGATTAACTTTTCCATACAAAAAAAATATGCTAAAGTACTTTTAAGAGAACAAAGTACAGTATAGGAGACCATCCTTCCCCTACTGACGAACTGAACTGAAAAAGACTTCGGCAAGAATATCCTTGTTCACTTGCCTGGTCAGGTAAACACTGTAGATCAGAAATCTACTTGCCCTTCAAGGACCGTACCAGTGGTTTTGCACAATCAGACCACTAAATCCAGTGCACTTACAACTTGCATCATAAATTACTGAAAACCAGAGATGTGGACTTGAGACATGGTCATGAGGAGTGCATTGGGATTGGATCCCGCGAGACCCAACAAAAATATCGCGGGAGCGGGTGGTTTTAACAGGGGCTGCGGCTGGGAGCGGTCGGTCTAAAAATAGACAGCGGGTCCCGGGATTTAGGAGCGTTGGATTGTTAGGTTCGCCTAGCTTGGTTTCATTAGAAAATCAACAACGCACACGGTGCATCCAGTTAAACATCAGCCAAACGCTTTATTAACACTCCTCTACTCCCTCTCTCTCTCTCGCGTCCCTCCGTAGGTCATAGCTAAAGCAATAAGCAAGCTAATGCTAAAAGGCCAATGCTGAGCTAAACATATTTGCTAACCTATCAGGGTGCATTTTCAGGTGCCTGACAAAATCAGAAGTGGTTGAGCCAGAATCCTTTATCTTGATACCACATATTTAGTGTTGTAGAATGACTTTGTTGCACCAGTGAGGATGAGATGTGTGTGTGTGTGTGTGATGTTGGGGATTTTGGGTTCATGCTCTGGGTTCATGACTAATTCCTGGCGTTAGCATTCTTTTGTTTGGGCCTTGTCTGATATTTTTAAAGTTCACAGCATTTGGAGAGAGCAGAGTGAGATCAAGCAGATCAAACAGAACACAAGCCTCTGGAACCAACATATAGCAGCAGATGTTAGAGTAACGGATGTAACGATGATGAACGATCATGAATCGGTTAAAAATGAATTTCAATGTGAAAAGATAAAGACCAGTTGAGATTAAAAATAATCGCGATGCAATTTTAAAACAGCCTAGGGCGTGACGCTAGTTAACATACAGTGGGTAATGTTAGCTGGCTTAAACACGGTTAAAATGCTGACAGGTAAACTGTGTAAACTGTGGCTGTATTTCACTGGAAAGGATTCCAACACCAGGACGTACAAAGGTCTGCAGCTAAAGACACAGAGGAGACTAGTAGCACTTTTAGACGGCATGGACGGGACAGGACTTGAATGTTGCGTTTGGGTCCAGCTCCGTAAACTTGTGTTGTCGTCAATGTTGTTGTAAAATACTAGGGGTGCAACTGATCACAAAACTCACGGTTCGTATCACGGTTTTGAGTCACGGATCAATTTTCAGATCATCCCAAAAAGGGGGGAATTTAAATGATTTATTAAAAATGTAATAACTTTTAACAATAATAACTTCTTTCACCAGTCAATGGCTGTTATACGACAAAGACAGATGAGAAAAGGGTATTTTGTAGCTCATAGCTTTAGCTGCAGACTGTTGTACTTCCCGCTGTTGGAATCCTCTACAGTGAAATACAGTCACACTCTTACACCATTTAGCTGTTAACTGTGTTTAATCCAGCTACTAGCTAACGGTAGGCTACAGACCACAGATCAACTATGGTCCGTTACACCATTATAAAATACCCTTTCAGCCATCAAGTGTATCTTATTTTTGTCATTTAACAGCAAACTACATAAGTTATTGTTATTACATTTAAAATAAATCATTTAAATGTAACCATGTGGCTTAGCAAAAAAAACAAACCTTTCTTTAATCTTTCATTTTTTATTTTTAAGGACAATTCCGGCGCAAAAGAACCTAGGGGTTATTAATAATAATAATAATAATAATAATAAATTTTATTTAAAGCAGCCATATTATGCTCATTTTCAGGTTCATAATTGTATTTTAAGGTTGTACCAGAATAGGTTTACATGGTTTAATTTTCAAAAAACACCATATTTGTGTTGTACTGCACCGCTCTCTCTCACTGCTGCAGATCCTCTTTTCAGCTGGTCTCTGTTTTAGCTACAGAGTGAGACCTCTTTTCTTCTTCTTCTGTACTATCTTTGATTGCACTGCACATGCCCAGTAGCTCAGATGTAGATCATGTCAGCTAGCTAGCTCCATAGACAGTAAAAGAAAGGCTGTTTCTACAACTTCGGTCAGTTACAAGGCAGGATTAGCTGGGAGACTTCTAAATGAGGGCGCACATGTAAGTAGTTCTTTTGTAGATTATGGTGAACTTGTGTGTGTTGTAGCAGTGCTTTGCTATTGAGAACGAGGTAGCATGCTAGCGTTAGCCATAGCGTTAGCATGCTAACTCTACGAGCTAATGGTTGCGGTTAGCCTGCTCGTTTCGGCTTGTGACGTCACAAGCCGTGCCGATTTTGAACAGCTCACCCAGAGACTGAAGGCAGGACACGTTCAGAAACCGTATCTCACTCTAAACAGCATGGATGGATTTTTTTCAAAGTTTGTATGTGTGTGGAAGCACCAGAGACACAACATAACAACCCAAATCCCAGAAAAAGTGATTTTTTCATAATATGGGCACTTTAAAAGGCGCCTTTATCGGCACTCCAGGACACCGTACAGGGTTATAAAAGACATTAAAGCAGCAAAAAAAAAAAAAAAAAAAAAAGGCAGGCAGCGCGGCAATGGTTAGGTCAAAGGAGTTATGTTAGTGTTAAGGTGAGGGTTAGCTGCCTGTAAGGTGACATTAGAGGCTTAAAACACCATTGAGCCCACCGTGCACACAGTGTCGGTCTCCATAAAGGAGAGAAGACGGCTGGCGAAATTCACAAGTTCACTAAAGGTTGGTATCTATCTGGTGAACACCTTTACACAATCACAATCACCGACCCGACTCTTAACAAACAAGTGATTGCGCCTGCTTTAGAAAGTTAACTAGTTAATGCAGTTGGGTTGTTGAGGTCAAAACACTATATAGCAGCTTTGAATCAAATAAACGTATAATAAATAATGTTATGTCATTTTTTACTCTATCACCAGACTTATCCTTAAAGTGATAAAAAAAAAAAAAAAAAAAAAGTATTGTTACAGTATCATTACCAAAACTGTATTGACACCAGATTCAGAAAAGTTATAAATGATACACAGCACTACTTTTTTAGTTGGCCAGTTGTAAATGCAGGGTTTTTTAAATAATGAGCATTACAACTACAAGTTTATCATTCATATCTAACCAGGAGTACTTCATATGGGCTAGGAGATACCAGCTACTGAATGACAAAGTGTAGTTTTGACAAAGACACAAACAGCTTTTCTTTTACCTGCCACCATGTTTACTCAATACAGGGTTAGGTGGCATCCAATTTGACTGTCAGAGAAGTGAGGATAAAAAGCCACATAAGATGTAGAAAGACTGTGAGAAGTACCCTGACTGAGCCTGGGCCATCAGGCAGTCCTGACCAAACCCTAACTTCCTCATGTCTAAGGCGGGTCTCTCAGCATCCATAGTTAACGAGGTATAATATGAGATCAGTAACCTGACAGCCAGACTGGAGATGACCTCGGTGCCACAGGGAGCCGTCAGCATGGGCAGAAAGCTCTTGCCGTCCCACTTGGTGAGGTAGCAAGGAGGAGGTTTTCTGTCTCGTTTATGGGGGATCTGGACAGTGTAAAGCCTCAGGGCGCCTTTTTGGTCTGCTACCTTTCCAAACCTGAAATACATGAAAATATAACCATCTATAGTGACTGTCACATCATTCAGAGAGATATGGTGAGGTCAAGAGCTGGGATGCCGTTTTGTAAAACAATAAGTCAATTTATTTTTTACCTGCAAGCCATATATCGATATGTCTTCTCAGCTATTTGAGGCATGGTTTCAAGCCATTTCAGACCCATAGCCAACTGGCTACCACTCCATACACTGCAGGAAAAGTCCCGGCCAACAGTCACCAGGTGCTGTATGAGAACACAATGAATAAATACCTCAGAGAGAGAGAGAAGGAGAGAGAGAGAGAGAGAGAGAGAGAGAGAGAGAGAGAGAGAGAGAGAGAGAGAGAGACGAGGAGTCAATTTTTTCACCTTGTTCCCTGGACTCATATCCAAGTCTTCAATCTCCCCTTCATGTGCTTTGAAGTCAAACCTCTTCTTTAGCGATGGAAACTGTAAAAGAATCAAGAACGTACAATAAAAGTCACGACATAAATGCATATGTCCAGTGTCCAGCTTATTATACTGTATACCTGCTTATTTAGGTAAATGCAACATAAAAGAACATGAGAATGTTCAAGATTGAACATTGATTGAAGATTGAAGTTTCACCCATCATTCATTTTGGTTATAATAACACTGGTTATAACATTTTGTTCATCAATTTAATAGCTAATTCCCGGAATGAAGCAACAACTTTACAGCACAGCTTACAAACCCTAACAACACTTTAATTATCAAATCTCTTTGAAAGTGAATACATTGTAGCAGGCCAAAGCTGAACCAGGGAGTCAGTTAGTCTGCAAAAGCTAATGGGGATTTAGAAAGGTTTATACAAAACATTTACTTAACCTTCATTTTCATAAAGTGAACTTAAAACTGTCTAAGGGCTTACAAACATTTCAATAAAAAAAACGGAATTATTTCTTTTTTTTTTTAAACATTGAATGATTGTCTGTGGCAGACATTGCGCTTTTCAGAAACAGCAACCCTTCTAGGATTATCCGGTAAAAGTATCTACAGATTAGTTAAAAATTATAAATAAAAACACACAGGGATGAGATAAGAGGAAAATGTCCTGGGGCGTCATGTATAAACATTGCGTATGCACGAAAAGGTTGCACGTCGCTGGTTGTCATGCACACGGTGTGATGTATAAAAATGATTCTGCCGTGAGAATGTGCAGGCCATCACGCAAAGTATGCCCAGTTTTATAAATCTGAATATTCCTGTGCGTATGTACTTTTTAGGTTTTGTGTGTACGCCATCTTTTAGTATGAAAGCTAAGCAGTCTTTTATACATGAGGCCCCTGGTTTCTACAATCTAAAAGAAAGGCCAAAAGTATACAATAATAGCTGAGTGGTGTGCAGAAGGGCATCTCTAGAGAGCCACCTGGTAGCTCATCCACTTCAACGCTAACATACCACTCACCTAAAGGATTATTAGGAACACCCTACTAATACCGTGTTTGACCCCCTTTCACCTTCAGAACTGCCTCAATTCTTTGTGTCATTGATTCAACAAGGTGCTGGAAGCATTCTTTAGAAATGCTGGCCCATATTGAGAGGATAGCATCCCCCACAACATTACACCACCACCAGCCTGCCCAGTGGTAACAAGGCATGACGGATTCTGACTCTACAATCTGAATGTCTCAACAGAAATCAAGACTCAAAGTTGCTGAGATCACCTTTCTTTCCCATTCTGACATTCAGTTTGGAGTTCAGGAGATTGTCTAGACCAGGACCACACCCCTAAATGCATTGAAGCAGCTGCCATGTGATTGGTTGATTCGATAATTGCATTAACGAGAAATTTAACAGGTGTTCCTAATAATCCTTTAGGTGAGTGTAAGTGTAGATAAGCTACAGCAGCAAAGATAAGATGCCTTCGCCAAAACTAGAGAACTAAAGGTTTAAAAAATGTTTACATTTTAAAAAGCAGCAACCAGCTAATATAAGTATTTATCTTGGTAAATTACTTTATTATTTACCAAAAAGAAGATTTGTCACCTTATTGGTTTAGCGCTTTTAGTTGACTTAATTTCAGTTCAGACCTTTATTGTCCCTAGAGGGAAATTTTGATTTGGTGTGGTTAAGGTTAGTGTAAAAAATACTTTACTATGATAAAACAGACCACAATAAAGAGCATTTTCACCAGCTTTCAGGTTTTCACACATCAAGATCCCGTTTACATCAATACTGAAGTTTAAAAGCATTGTCCTAATATCCCAAATGAATCAAACTAAACACACCAATCAAACATGGCTGGTCTAAAGATACTCAGACAACAACTAGACACTGTTTACCTCCCAGACTCGTATGTGTCCGTCTGTGCCTCCTGTCAGCAGAAGGCTCAGGTCTGGACTGAACCGGACTACTTTCTGAAGCGGGTCCTTGGGGTTCAGGTCTGACTGCACGTCAGCCAAACCAGTCACAGAGATATGAGCCGTCTCATCCTTCATAGGTGAAATATCTCCAGATGCTGCAGCTTCATCCTGACCACCTTTGTCTCTTTTCCCAGCTCGTCGCCTGGCATTACCCTGCTGCACGCTGTTTTCTGCTGCACAAATGACACCAATTTTGAATGGATCACAAAGACGCCTGAATTGGAAACGCATGGGTTTTTGTAAACAAAGACACAGGTTAGACTTTTTTTTGCATAAGGCTGATATCTGCCTTTTCTTACAGTCAACGCTTTAAGTCATTATGCAGCTGTTGTAGAACAGATTATAGCAACACTTTGATGCTAGGGGAACTCCTTATCCTCCTAGTTCTAATGGCTACTTTGGTTTAAGTAAAGTTAAAGAAAGGGATGCACTGACATTTTATGACCATCTGATAACCACTAACTTATATGCTCATTTTGGTCAATAAGGTTACACATACTCTTCATTTCACCAGCTTGCTTTCAACTCATGAAGCTGTGATAGTGCAACTGTAATGCTTGGTACAGGTGCAGATGTCTAAACCTATAGCTTCATCGGTGCCGGTTTTATTTTAGTACTTAATACAGCACTACGAGTGTCCGAAGTAGTGATTGACCTACGTTCAGGATATGCAACATCAACTTTTGAATACATTAATTCATCAGTAGTTATATATTATTTTTAAATGGACATTTACTGTTTTAAATTTAGTATTTTTTGTTTGTTACAATACCATTTACTTAAGGGATTTAATGCAAGACATACTTGTATCTGAGTATTTTTACACTGTGGCATTGCTACTTTTCAAAAAATCTGAGCAATTGTACTACTGGTTAATAGGCTACATGGATTGCTGTTTTACACATTCATCTAGTTTAGGAATAAGGTAGCTTAGTTTTTTTGAATACCAGGTTGTGAGGCTACTTGAAGGGCTTGTAAGGGCTAGCTCTCTTGCCACTCAAGTGTTTTGCATGTAATAAATGAAGCTAGTCGTGAGTTCTCTAATGACCGCAGTTTCAGTTTTATTTAATAATTGCTTAAAGCATTTAAACAAAGTTCTGTGTTGGAGTTTGTTACATTCCAAAATCTTAATTTAGACTAAATTACTGTAAATGGTGGTTATCGGTAGAGATGTTCCGATACTGCCTAAAACGCTGATATCGGTATCGGGAAGTACTGGAGTTTATGCACCGATCCCATATCACGTAATAAAGCCCTAAAGAAAATCTATGTTAAAGTAGTTTATTTATGTTCTTTTGCCATTATAACTGACTGTCAAACTGCATAATAAAAGAAAGTTCTGGGGCGTTCATTGTTTGTGTTTGTTCATGTTTCACAAAGAGTTTAACCTGAGCCAGACTGACAACAAAGAAATCATATCACATCCATACAGGGATAGTAGTATACAGTTGTTAAAACATAATAAAATATATGACAGTGGTATCGGATCAGAACTCGGGATCGGCTGATACGCAAGTTCAGGTATCAGAATCGGTATCGGGAAGCAAAAAATGGTATCGGACCATCTCTAGTTATTGGTTGCATTAACTACTAATAATCTGTATCAGCCCTGAAAATACAGTCGACCCCTAGTCTGAAGTCACTGAAGAAGAATACAAATTACTCAAGTTAAATGTAGAAAAGCTTGTAATATTTAATCAAGTGAAGCAGGATTTGGGTTAATTCCAGCCATCTTTGGATTTAACTTTAAAGTTTTTCGGTATAACAAAGCTGTCTCACTTTTAACTAGGGTAGATCACCATGTTATTGTATGCTGCACAGCTAACCCTGCTCCAGAGCAGTTCAATTTCAGAGGATCAGATCAAAATATCTCAGCAGGCCAACCACTGACTGATCAGCTAAATGGAGAAATTAAATCATCATTCCTAAAGGCTCATGACAGGAACAGTACTGACTTTACAATTAAGTCACTAGTACGGAGCAACTTTATAGTTATATTTTATCAGTAAAATCACTTTTTGGGTTTATAACAGATCTTCTAACAAACAAGAGACCTCAGTTTGGTTTCCATTCAATTGTCAATCAAATTTTAATCAAACCTTTGAAATGTCACAAAAATAGAAATGCATTGGTAATGAATTAGATGCGCTTCCATCAACTGGTTTGGAGCAAAATAAATTAGGCTTTGCTTAGCTGGATACATGGTTAAACATAATTTGCCTTACCAGTGTATCGCCGTTTGTATTTTATCCATAACAAATCCCCACCAATCGGTCGCAAAACGTCCCAGTTACTGATAGTAAATACCATAAACATATTTTTTGTAAATCTTTACAATCATTCCCTAAAAGAACCAAGCAGGCCTGCATTATTGCACGATCCAAATTCTCTTTGAAACTTGGCATTTTCAGCGTGTTGCTTGCTAGCTTGAAGGCTGTGGTTGTTGTTTCGCCATAGTGAACAGAGTTTAAAAAGACAGCAGGTACACTGTATTCCAGATTGTAGTAGTAAGCCTCACCATCCTCAGTGGCAGTTTTGCCTTCCTCTTTCTGCATGCAGTGTTTAAACCTCATCAGAGAGCAGGTCCCATCCTGTCCTGCAGCAATCACACCATTGCCTACAGCCATGTTCATGGTGGCACGTGTGTCAGTGTCATGAGAGTGAAGGAGACTGGCACTGTACTGGTGTTCTCCAACCAGCTGTAGATCCAGGAATTGCTGAAACACACAGTCATGAGTCTGCTTCTGCTGCTGGTTTACAAACTCTCATAATGCATGTAATCCACATTTCTATTCATACCCTCAGACTTAACATGTTCTGGTGTGGACAATACATGTTGAGTACCTTTATATATTACTTATTAGAGGTCGACCGATTAATCGGTTTTGCCGATTAATCGGCACCGATAGTTGATTGGTGGAACTATCGTTATCGGCAAAAATCCATACCGATAGTTTTTCCTGGTTGCGTCCGTTGCTGGAGCGGCTGAGAAGCGCGCTCTGTCATTCATTACACAGTACGCGAGAGCTGAGAAGGGTCTGCTGGCATCATGCATTACAATAGCGGCCTCTAGAGGCGAAATAAAAACTATCACTGATGCCTCGTGTTGTTTATTTTCGACACGTGTTACTGCGCGCTGCACAGAGAGCACATGCTGTGCGGAGAAGGCTGACATCAGATGCGCGTTTAAAGCATCGACAGCAAAAAGGTATGTATACAGTACATTTTGTCATATCATTATAAAGTTATTCATTTGTTGAATAGATGCTGCATTAGTAGAGAAAGAACAGCACAACAGTATGTTTGTTTGCTTTCGAGGCTGAGATGATGCTAAACATTAGTAGTAGGCTAACTTACCTCAAGCGGTTAAAACACTGACAAAAATAAACGCAAGTCCGGCCCAAATGTCAGAATCAGAACCCTAAAGGATCGTCCACGATCCCAAACGGCACCTCTGATTCATATTTAGATCATTTAATAACAGTAGAGACTTACTGATTGCTGCAGCTAAAAGCTAACGAGTTAGCCGTCACGGGGGTGTCTTTGGTGTCTTTCTAGCCTCTACAGGTGATTTTCTATCCAGCCTGGAACTTGTGCCTTTTTTCGGGGTTGTTGAGCATTAAATCAATCCGTTACATCCAAGATTTATCCACTTGATGTCCATAATTCATCACGTTTTCGGTCATTTCTGCCGCTAACTCCGTGCTACCCATAGACAGTAGGTGCTACCGACAAGGGGATCTCCCATGATGCCTTTGTTTATGTTTTCAACCAATGGGAAGGCAGGTCCGTCACACATTACGCCTTATATGGGCATCCAAGCGAGAACAGAGTATAAAGTGGGAAAGATAGATCCCTCCAGGTCAGAGATCGTCTGTTACCGTTCTAAACCGTTCTACAGAGAAGAATGGCGTCACTGTTTTGAGATTTGGCATACATTTGGGCCATACATTTTTTTGAAGAAATGTAAATAGTTTGTCCTTTATATGAATTATAATGCTCATTATGTTTATTTTTGCACTGGATGACTCCAAATATGTAGGAGAACTGTTTTAGACAACACACATGCTTGTGTAGCATTGCTGTACAGTTAAACAGTTACATGTTGAGTTTAACTGTTTTTATTTGTTATTTATTACTTTTTGTTTCAGTTTGAATGAATGTCTTTTATTGACTTCAATATTTATTTACATTTATATATTTATTTCATTTAGCATGTTTTCATGGTTCAATACAGTTTTTTTTATTTTTATAATAAAGTTCAGCACTGTTTTACTTGGAGTGTCATGTTTGTTTTTATCCAGTATCAATTCTAAATACTATCGGTCGATTAATCGGTTATCGGCAAATACGGCCCAACCTAGCTATCGGTATCGGTAAAATCCACTATCGGTCGACCTCTATTACTTATGCAACATACATATATAAAATCATATCATACCCTGTTCTACTGTATTCTATGGTGGCTCTGAAAGCGCAACACACTACAACTTAAGAAGACATGCAAAAAGACAAAACAAAAGCAAATGAAGTAAACTGCTTCACCAATTTGACAGCATAGCATTTTGGATAAAAATGCTTAAGATATAGTATTTGTTGTAGAATTAGATTCCAGTGGTCACTGCACAGTATTGTTTCCTACTCGGAATGATCCAACATTTCCAACAACTCTGAGCTTTGTAAAGTCCAAAAGTCAAAATGTATTGAAAAAAGACAGATGTACTTATTCCCAAAGTTCACAATGTTTTTATCTAACAAAATATTCTCCCTCAATCCATATTTGTTGGTGTATAGCCTTTCAAAAACAACATTTTTACAGTGGCCAAACAACAGTTTGCTCTCCTGGAGGCACACACACTTGTATTAACAAGGCAGTGTAGCAGCAATCTAACACCATCATATATAACATTTATATAACCACAATGACAAAAAAATAAATATTTTCACTCTAACACAATTATAGAAATAGTGAATGACTTAAGTCATTACAAAAAAAGATCATAGATGTAATTAACAGCATGCAAACAGAACAGGGGTAAAAAAGGTGAGAAGGATATGGCGGACCCCCGACCCTTTTGGGGGGTCCAGGGGTATGCTCCCCAGGAAGAAAATGTTGTACACTTTAAAGTTAAAATCATCAATCTGGTGCACTTTGAGAGCAAAATTAAGAGGCTAGGTCTATGTAGAATATGTGCTCTTTGTAAACAATGTTGTGTTCTTGTAAGTAATTTAACCATAAACACATTTTTGTATAGCATAAGCATTGAGTCATAAAAAGAAATTAAACAAACAGAATTACCTGTGTTGAACTGCTTGGTTTTCTATTTATTACCGGTAGGTTAGAGGACAGGGTGGATAAACTTGACGAATAAAAAAAGTGACAATAATGTATTCTGTTGTAACTCTCCCTACATTAAAAGGACAAACTCTGCACGCTAAATTTGGAAATTTGATTTTTTAAATACTTATTACATATAGAGCATCCAATCTGTACATTTACTATTAATTTGTGAAACAAGGATCTTAAGCACTCACTCTGAAAAGTACACAACAGGTGTCAAAGGATGAAATTCTCATTCTGAAGGAAAGCATTATATTCTCACGTTATTAGACCGTTCTGTGAGACAGCAAAGGCAAGATGATCTGCAGCTTCAGTCAAAAGCATCACTTAAACCTAACAAACATCCATTGGACATCATTTTTATTCTCAGTCTATTGATCCAAAGTGCAGCTGATCAAATAAATTAACAGCAATTGAATTAAAATAGTTTCTACTAGATGATACCTACTAGAGTGCGGATCGGGCCGCATTTTTCTGTCTGAGCCCGGCCCGCGTCCGACAGAGCAGTAACTGAACCCGGCCCGAGCCCGACAGGCATTAAGATATTTATGTCTGAGCCCGACCCGAGCCCGACACAGTTCAAATCTCGTTTTTTTTTTCTCATACTAATGACACATGTACGTTTGTTTGTGTGGAAAGCCTGCTTTTATTAAGCAACTGTAGGAAGGCATTTGGAAATGTCAACAGATGAGCGCATTAGCGCACACGGGGCAACAAGCGCACGTTAACACAGGCGCGCACCTACATAATAAGCTTTTTTAAAATTTTAAATGTTCAATGCCTTATCGCGCTAATGTGAACGAGCCCGACCCGGAACATCATTTCTAAATATCTGTCAGAACCCGGCCTGGCCTGTCGGGTACCCATCCTCTATACTTGACAGGTCATATGGCGAAAATAAATTACAAATATAATTTACTTGGGCAAAAGAGTAAAGGTAATCCAGCTCACTGTCTGCAGTTAAACAGACAACTTGTCATGGTGGACAATAAGATATATTATTTTTATATATATATATATATATATATATATATATATATATATATATATATATATATATATATATATATATATATATATATATATAAAAAACTCTCCCTACCTCCCTTTTGACAACCTCTGCACCCTGATTTTGGACATTTAATGTTCCTAGGCTTTAGGAACAGCTCTAATGCCCTCTGGGCTTGACCCAGTGATGGAGACCCTCAGTCAGGCAGGCAGCCAGCTGCTCTCCTTGCAGCCTGTTAAGGTCTGATTTGACCTTAAATTTAAGGTTAATACAGTTAGCTAAATGAATGGAAAAAAGGTGTATTTGGAGCACACAGTCAGTACTCATACTTCCGATAAGAAGATTAACGTAGTTTGTCATGTAAGTTAGTTAACTAGTGCAATGAGGGGAAGCTAAACTCCATTCATCCCACACTGCAAAGACACAAACACCGGTGGAAAATCGGCATAGCTTCCCTTTAATGTAAGCTAACGTAAATGAACTAGATATAACATTACAAACGTTATACATCGTTTGTCATGACAAGATGGAGAGGAGACTGTCAGCTAACATCGTTAGCTAACACGTAACTTACGTTAACTTAACTAACATTAGTAAATAATCACGTTAACTATCAATGATAACTTCTTCAGTAAGTATCCGTTGGTGTCACGATTTCGATCGAAATTAAGTCACAAACTCGAACTTTGAATAAAAAAAACGGAATCGTCGATTCTGCCACGCTCCCACGTCACGTCCGGTTGGCTTGTCAAGCGGAAAAAAACACCTCCTCTAACTTAGCTACAGCCAGTCAGAAGATAGCATGGCAACTGCAGATGCTGGAGACCCATCGACACAACCTGAACCCCCTCCTCTTTCACTGAAGTCGCCGGTGTGGAAGTATTTTGGATTTCCAGTGAGTTATGTTGACAACGTTGTCGACAAAAAAGCCACAGTTTGCAAGCTCTGCTGTGTGCGTGTACCATATTCTTCCACTGGCAGCACGACTAACATGGCAGCTGTATTCTCAGTAACGTGACAACCTGCAAGAAACAGGTTGCTTACAAATCACTAAAATAGTAGTGACAGCACCGTTTGGCTTAGTTATCAATGCCGTTAGCATCGTGGCTAACACTTTTGTTACTTTATTTTTTGACAAATCGTTTCGGCTGTACTTTCTAACATTATGTCAGTGTGCTAACTGAGCACCGTTAGCCTTTACAACAGAGCCGCTTCACTACACTTGTTGGATAATGTTTCATTACAGAGTTCTCTGTTGACTTGTGTTTGTCGCTGTGTGCTTGTGGAGGAAAATAATGTAAACAGATAGTGGCGGGCCAGAAATGCAATGCGCCGTGACGTAGGTCCCCTTCAAGGCCAGACTGATGTTAGAAGTCCCTCTAGTGGACAGAACGTGCAACAACAACCACATGCTGATAGTGGCATTGGCAATGCATTAGCCTGAGTAGCGTAATACATATTTAACAGGCTGCATTTGAGCATTAAATATTCAAATATTATTTGAATATTTATAAAAACAAAAAACAAATGAAATTTGAATGGTATTATAGAGGAAGACTGACTACGCTCTAATCCGTACGGCCTACGGATCAACTATGGTTGTCGTTACTCCACTAGTGTGGAACAGTCTGCAGTCCATTTACTATTCGCCAACTGACGTTGTGGGTGCTCGGGCATACACATGCACACACCCGCATACCCACAACACAACCAAATGCAGAAAACAACTAATTTCGCACAACCAAATACACAAAATGTCAAATTGTGTTAAGCAGATTTCTTCATTATCTATGTGCATGTATTTTGAAATGTTGCATTGCGTTAAGTTTTCAGGGCCACCGTAGTATTCTATTAAACCGTTTAAATTACCAAAACACTTGATCCTCAGTACTTACCACAGCATTCTTTATGCCGGTCTTGGAAGCCCCCCCTCCTCCTGCTGTGATTACAAGCCCTGTTTTAGGATCCACTTTAATGGAGTATAAAGGAAAGGGGGCTCTGTACAGATCTGGCACCCTCCTCTTCCCCATGGTTGTTGTATAAGTCACCTACACTTCTTCATACATCTGCTGCATTCAATCCCACCTGTGGAAAACAGATGCTGCGTTTCAATAGTGGTTCAACATATCCTCGTTCATTTCCCCTCAGCCCTTGATATTACGTAACAGCATACGTCACACGGAGGCCACTTGGAGAGCAGAGGGAAGGTATGTGGGGTAGGAGCAGAGGATTGAAATGTAACGCACCCGCCCTTGTTCACTTTCAGCCCAAACTACATGGATCCACCACCAGTTGTAGGCTTAGCTCTGCTGCTTCAAGTGTGTTTCATTATCGATTAATTATGGCATTCTATTGCCGTTTTTGTTTATTGTCTTCTTATGTCATGCAATTTCCATTTCTTGTATGAAAGGTGCTATATAAATATTTATAAAAAGTATTATTACTGCCTTTTACACCTCATAAATACCTGCTCATTTCAATGAGGCTTGGTAATCAGCTGCATAAGTTTCTGATTTAGAAAGTTTGTGATCTGTATGAGGATTAATCATTATTGCTACGTATTATATCTTGCAAAAACAGTTCCATAATAATTTCAAGCTTTTACAGATAAGGTTGGGAAAAATAAATCACAAGAACAACTGTCTAGTAAATAAAATCAAATTAAAAGTATAATTTAGGCTAAATATTAACTGACATTAGTTATATTACATGTTTCAGTAAATAAAAAAAGAAATAAAAAAATCAAGCTATCAATGAGGTTTTCTAAAGACTACTAAAAAGCCAAATGTATTTATTAATTTTCTCCTTACTTCTTTGGTGGTCAGCAACAGAGTTTTACCGGTTGTACATTACTGCCACCTAACCATGGATGTATTCTTGCGCCAAATGCATAACTGCAAAGCATTGTGGGTAATAGCCACCTCTGGAGTGACCATCGTTGTTCACTTTCTCCCTCAGCCCTCCGAGGGTCCATCTCACCAAGTTCACACGTTTTTTAGACAAATGGAACGACAGTTAGGATAGCAGCGGGGATTCCCCGAAGGGCAAGGGCTTAGGGGAAGTGAACAAGGGCACGTTGAACCACTAACCACTATTGAAACGCAGCTAGAGTGTTAGTTTATCTGTGGCATGCTCTGTCCGTCATCTGCTGGTGTCCAGTGAGGTTGCTACACCCATGAACACCTTGTTTTAGGTGTGTCGCTTGAGGACACATAGAGAACATCACATTAAGTTGACTCAGACTGGGTGCTTTTAGCAGACCGTGAATTGCTGACGACCACATCCCATCACTTTAAAGATTCTGCATTAAAATGTCTAAAAAACGACGACACAACTATGTTATATATTTTGTTGTTGTTATGCATTTATATTATCCCAACTGTTCAAACCTACAGAAATCTGTAATTTTAATAAATGAAAAGAGGCGTGCTGTTTGGTCGGCTGTAAATGGCCTCATATAACCTTTAAACCCTCTAGTTGCGCTAACTTCCGGAGAAACACAGGAAACACCAGATGATATGTCTGATGATATCATACTCAGTAACGGTAATGCAGTTTTTTTCTGCCACACAGGATTTTTTTTTAAATAACTGTACATGCCTTTGCAAGAAACAGAAAGTAAGATATATTTATGAATGAGGCCACATGGTTTATATGATGTCTAATTTTGATTCTATGAACTGCAAAAAAAAAAAAAAAAAAAAAAAAAACGTCTCCACTAAAAGCAGCAAATTGTCCTTGTCCTCTTTTATTGCAGTCTTTTATCAGTTTAGTCATCGAAGTCGGCTGCATTTACCTTGGCTGTGTGGGGCAGCGATGGTGCCAACTAAATGTAACGTTATCACCTATAAATACAAAAAACGTTTCTGTTTTCAGCAATAACTTAAGAAAATGTCAATTAACTACAATACAACCGTTTTAAGCTAGCTAATGTGTCAACGACTATATCAATATCATTTAACTGTAACGTTAGCTAGCTAACGTTAATAACTAGCTAAGTTACAGTTAGCACTACAGCCTGCTAACGTTAGCTCTTGTCGTAAATTTAATTAGGAGTCCCCTACCTGTGCAATTGGCCCGGTTTGTCTTCCGTTGTTATTGTACCAAATAGCTAGCTAGCTAACTAAGTACCAAACCAGATAATTTCATAGTGGTCTGTCTATGACAAAGGCTTGTGATAAAGAGGAATACTAAGTGCTAGCTTACAGTCAGGGGCTACAAACAGCTCAACAGTCACTTCCCTTACTCCACCATGGACGTATAGAACTATTCAGTTATTAAACTGATAAGAACAGATACTACACTTGATCGTTGCCAAAAGGCCGATAACTATTCCACAGCGTACTGTCTCCCTCCCATAGACTGTCTATAAGAAGCTCCCTCCCTACCTAGCTAGCTACACGTCAGCATCATAGTCAGCATCGTAGCGTTCTTCTTCTGCTTTTTAATTGGCGGTTGGCAACCAGCTTTAAGGCGCATTACCGCCACCTACCTACCGGACTGGATTGTGGAGCAGTAGATTAGCAGGGGGGGAAATCAAACAAATAAGACTAAACTAAACTAAACGCTCTCTCTAACAACCATGTTTTACCGAATGACGCTTAATGACAACAGTCATCAATACTCAAAAGGACTCCTACAGTGTAGTCTTATGCACACCCCTTCAAATAGTGTTACCAGCAGGAGCTGTGGTAAATAAATGCAGGATGCACCATCTAATTCCGTATCAAGATAGGCACTCAACAGTATTTTACCTTTTTGACCTTTGTCCTTGTGTTGTTTGCTATGTGATTTATGTAACTTTACTGCTGTAATGATACAATCATTGAGATCAAGTGCGCTCTCTCTCTTTCTTTTCAAAGCACAGAGCAATTTTATTCAACTTACATATAAGCACGTGCAAATTAATCAATTAAGAGAGGCAAAATCAAAGAAATGCTGTGACGATAGAGCCTTTGCCTTACACTTTATTACACTTCAAATGTTTGAATGATTTACTAGCGGATGCTCTTGCCACCCTTTTTGCTCAGTCAACCTGCAGAGATGCTGAGTCATTGTAGAGCTGATGATCTCTTCCAGAATCAATGTGCTGTCGTTTCCACTTACCGTGCAGTAATCATGACACTGAGGCCTCTCTTTATTGAATTTTTTTTTAATCAACTCACCTTATAATGACAACTAAAATGAAAGAGGGTACACTGAATGAGAACTTGTAACAACTTAAAAACCATAATTGGGATCTACAGTATACCAAATCACAAAATCTGTGAAGAGTAAGCAGAGTTCTGAATCAAATTCTGACAAAAGCAAATGGTAACAACTATAACCACAAGATTGAATCATTTTTGTTGCCTTTTGATGCCATCAGCATGGCCCTGGTGGTGTGGGCTCTCCAGATGGCATTTCTGTGCTCTTGTGTTTTGCTAAGCACAAAAAAATTCTGTTGCGACCAAGACCTGAAAACATGACACATTCAAATTTTGTTCCCAAGCCTGATATTCTTTTGAAATACAAATATGTGAACAGCCATGGTTTAATTTAAAGCTATTCCTTTATTATTGGCACTTTCACAACTGTGTAAGAAAAAAAATGTCGCTGTAATTTCCAATAAATAAATGTGACTAATAAACACTGTCTGAACTCTATGTACAACTAGGACACATTCAGTACTTTTTCCCCTTTCTTTAAATAGAACAAAGCTTGTACATTACATGATACAAATGTGAATTAAAGGTGGAAGGAATGATTTAACATTTCCTTAAGAGAGGAGAGCGTCAGGTTTGGAGAAGAAGAAACTATTGCACTTTCATCCCATTCTACAGAGATGTTAATGGGCTTTAAAAAGAGGAGAAGAGCAGTATACTGTACATATATTTATCCCTAAAACACACATACAGTACATCTGCTTCCTGCCAGGTGGGTGTGCTCATTCTCCTGCATGTCACTGCTCTCATGTCAAAAGCCTTGTACATTTGAAATACAAACTTTGGGACAAATGTCAGAGGTTTTCCCAAATTCAATCAAATTTGAAAGTAATCACAAGCAAAATTATGTTTGTAACTAAAAAGAAGCACCATGATGGGCTTCAACCCCTGCATGTGAACAGACTGGCTAGTCAGACCTATTGATAGCCTTGAGCACCTCCTCCCAATATACGATTTGCCTTTAATTGGTCCAAAATGTCATATAATTAGGTCCATTTTTAGTTTTCTTAGCTTCAAGTAGCTTCAAATGACCCTTGACGCACTTTTCCAACATGCCTTGATTTACCATGTTGATTTAGGTATCAAGTGTTTCCACATTACTTCCACCATGGGTAGAGGGAGCAAGATGACTCAGTTGGTAAGACCTCCTGAAGATGTAAGAGGGTAAATTAGACTGTACGTGTCCACATAGCCACACAGATTTGAGTGATGTCAATTTTTTCACCTGCCCAAGTCTTTAAGGTGCAGGGCGTACTTCTTACAGATTTCCCTGTGTATCAAAAACTTTTTTCGACCACACAGACCACATCTGCTAACTGCACGTGTAAACACATTGGCATATGCAGAACCCTGTGCGTGTCTGCTGTACACGTCTGTGTCAATTTTGAAATTTGTGACTGTACACGACCAAGCAAGCAGACAAACAAGACACAGATGGTAGCCAACTTTAGGCCAGAATTCACTAGAAAAGTGAGACCCCATTTTCACCTCGTATTAACATGAGATCTGTATGTTGATACCTTATCTGGATCAGGGAATCAACATGTTAATGCAGATGTAATGAACATAAATGTAGAATCCACATCTGGAGGTGGTCATGCTCACATTGTGATCAGATCTCTTTGCCATGTGTAAACAAGGCCTATATACTGTAGTATGACCATATTCTGAAGAAAAAAAGTCCCAAGCAAGTTGAAAGGTCACCTAAAGCTAGGTTTATGGCCGCTGCGGTATTCCCGGCGCGAGGGAGTCAGGCATGGCTGCAGCCTGGAGCCTCCTGTCTCATGATCTCCCGTCTCATGCCTGGGCGTGTCCAACGGTAAATTCAAAAGGGTCAAAAATACAAAATCGCAAATTATATTCTAGATGGAGTCACGGTTAAGTTAGTGAGCATGTTTGTTGCAATTAATTGAAAACCATTTAAACTTTTTTTTTTTTTATAAATAAATTAACAATTTAAACTCTTAAATTAACGATTTTAGCCATACATATAGTTTGCAGTATTTTGGATGTTATTGTTGTATCCCTGATGTTAACTTATATTGTTTATTTGATGAAACCTGCGATGACTTTACCCATTTTTTTAACGCTTTATTTGCAAATTCACAACAGTACAAAAGAAGTACAAACATAACATAAAAACGTATGCCAGGGGAAAAACATATAGCTCAACAATGAAGCCACCCACAACACTATAAATTATACATATTTAAAGTTATCCAATATTATGAGACCACAGAAGAGTAAAATGAAACGGTTTTCATGCCTTTAGAGATTATCTAAAAATAATAGTTGGGCTTGTTTTTAAATGCAACAAAGGAAGGTTTAGAATTTTTAAACCTGCATTCATGGATATGAAATTTGGCAAGAAGCAAAAAAAGTATAATTAAAAAAAGGGTTAATCTCCATTTTTCTGAAATCATAAAAACCAAGAAGTAAACTTTTATAGGTGAAGGGACCATTTAAAACTGCATCAGCGTTTAACGTAGATCTTTGTTTAAGCCATATTATTATTATTATTTCCATAGCAAGCTCGGGGATGGCACCAGGCGAGAGGGCACGAGAGGGGAGGCTCCAGGCTGCAGCCATAAAATGGGTATGTAGTTTGTCTTTTAGTTTGACATATTTTTAAGTATTTTATTCATTAGCATTATAGTCTGCATTTATCTTTTAGACAGATATTTTTAAGTATTGTATTCATTAGCATAATTGCCGTACTGTTTAGTTCAGAAACACCATAGTACGAAGACAGAGCGGACCAGACATGAGCTTTTATTTTGAAAAGTAGAAGCTCGGGGACGGCACCAGGCGGTAGGGCATGAGACGGGAGGGCATGAAGCTAGGTTTAGGCTCCATGCTGCCATGGATGACACTTGTCCATGAAGCAAGGTGAAACCATTGCTTAATAGCACTGTGGTAGGAACAGTGTCAAAGCAAAAGTGGGACATGCCACGGAAAGTCAGCTGGCTCACCCACCTAAATTGTGTGTTGAGATTCGACCACAGTGCAAGCAACGGTTGAGATAGTGAGAATGTTTATTAATCCCAGGTGTAAATGCAAAGGCCTCATTATCAGATACCATTATCCAGATACAGACTGGATGTTGATACCAGGAGGAAATAGGGTCCCAAAGCTGCAACAAGTTCAATGTCATGTATTTGAACTTTTTGTTGCTGTTGTCATTTTACATCATAAAATATAATACCTTCTCAATTTATTTAAACGTATTCTGTTACAGCCTTCTTTTTCCACATGACTGCCATGCAGTTAAAAGGCAAATTCAAGTTTATAACAGATTGTGTCCCTTTTGGCTTTTCTAACATTTCACTCACCAAGTTAATTGTCGAGACTAATGTCACGGTGACATCACTGAAATAGATCTAAGAAGATCAAAGAGGGTCAAGAAACACGAGCAGTCAGACATTCAGACAGGCTGGATACAAACCATCACTTTAATCAGATTATCTAAACCACTTGATTTGGAAATTAAATGGAAAGCGAGCACACCTTAAAGGTCCTATGACATGCTGCTTTTTGGATGCTTTTATATAGACCTTAGTGGTCCCCTAATACTGTATCTGAAGTCTCTTTTATATAGACCTTAGTGGTCCCCTAATACTGTATCTGAAGTCTCTTTCCTGAAATTCAGCCTTGGTTCAGAATTACAGCCACTATGAGCTTTCCTTAGGATGTGCCATTTCTGTGTCTGTAGCTTTAAATGCTATTGAGGAGGAGAGGGGGGGGGGGCAAGGTGGAGGGTGGGGGTGTGGCCTTGACCAACTGCCATGCTACGTTTGTTTGAAAGCCATGATGTCTCTCTCTTTCTCATGGGTGGTCTAAATTCTCTGCGCGGGAAAGCAGAGAAAGGGGAGGTAACCTTTACCCTTATGATGTCATAATGGGAAGATTCCAGATCGGCCCATCTGAGCTTTCATTTTCTCAAAGGCAGAGCAGGATACCCAGGGCTCGGTTTACACCTATCACCATTTCTAGCCACTGGGGAACCATAGGCAGGCTGGGGGAACTCACATTAATGTTAAAAAACCTCATAAAGTGACATTTTCATGCCATGGGACCTTTAAAAGGTTGACAATAATTCCAAGCAAACTGTGCACAAAACTACAGCAGGCACAGTAGGTCAAAGTTGAAGCAGGGGGTCTGAAAACTATGATGGATGTTTACAATAGAGAGTTTGGGTAATCATTTTACCTTTTGCCTTATTTTTCTCTTCAGATAAGTTTGACTAACCTTTTGGCTTGTTTCCAAACCCTCTGAACCTCTGACTGCTAGTGTTTCTTGACTCCTTGGAGCTATTCATTGTACAATGTTATTATAACTGATAAAATTTATGACCAGAGCAAGTTGAAATAAACTGGAATTATCCTTTCACAGCATTGTGAAAGGACTCAAATATTTTCCCATGCACGTAGAGAGCCATGAAATCCTTCAACTACATTAAAACATGGTGATCATAGCTGTGGTAGGCACTTCCATCAATCCACAATCAGTTTGAAAAATACTTCTGCCATGTGTGCTACCGTCTGGACACCGTCACCTGTACCTCTCCTAAAGCACACAGTACACACGTCTCTGTTCTCTATTATGTCCAACACAGCTCCGAGGCACAAAAACGTCCTAATGCCAGCGGTGTAATGTGCTGTACGAGTTCCAGGAGCAGAGAGGAGAGCACAGTAGATCTGACCTGTTCCCAAATCAGAATCAAAGAGAAAAAATACTTTGACTGTGGAAAAATACATTATGTGCACATACTATTATACACACCCACGACCACACAATGGCAGCAGCAGGTGGCAGTTCAGTTGGCATCGTCACACTCTGGTCTCTCATTTGTCCACTTCCAAATCCTCTTCCTCATCAGAGACAGGAAACTTAAGCTCCGATCAGTCTGTCAGGTTTCCGTACATGGAAGTATTTTGTAAATAGGGAGTGGTCCAGAATTTAGGAATCCAAAGTGTAGTGTTAAGATGCTGAGCAAATGCATCAAAACTGGTGTGTTTGCAAAAATGCTGTGTGTGTGTGTGTGTGTGTGTGTGTGTATGTATGTGTTTGTGTGTGTGTGTGTGTGTGTGTGTGTGTGTGTGTGTGTGCGTGTATGTGCGTGTTCTATTTTTTATCCGAGAGATGTTTGTGGAAAGAGATACAGCCCATCATTGTGTTTTAATTAAATTATATTAGTCTGAATTAGTCATTTTCATTCTGAATTCAAAACACAATTTATAATATGACCGCATGGTAAAGTTATGAACCTCATATTTAAACATCAGTCCTTGTCAACTCTGACCTGTGGCCCTTTGCTGCACGTCATTCCATCTCTTTCTCCCCTTTAACATCTTCATCTGTCCAGTACAATAAAGGCCTAAAATGCCCAAAAAATAATCTTAAAAATCTTAAAGAAATGTTTCAGTGCGCCAAAACAGAGGACTACTAACACAACAACTCAACACTACTCAACCCAACATAACAGTAGATCTACAATATTAGCCTAATATCAGTTCACACAGGCTTTTTGCCGTGTTAGTTATAGTGGGGGACTTACTATCCAACAAGCTATTACCAAAGCAAAATACCAAAGAACTTAGGTAATGTTATAATCGCTAACATAGAGGACTCAGGGAAAAATACATCCTTTTTTTGTCATGACCAATTTATTATGACTCAGCATCATCTGATTGGAGAAAAGTCGACATGGAGGCTGTTTTCATTCACTGTCAGTGTGGGGGAGAACGTTGGAGAAGCTGTTCCATATCACTTTTGTTTTGTTACACAAGAATGTGAAAACATTCTACAGATCTCCAGCTTAATCCACACTCCAGTTACTAATGGAATGACTTTCACCTCTAATACATTAGGATGGGGGCAAAATCCAGGTTTGATTTTGAAGAATTTCAACATTGCAAGAAATTTTTTTTTTTGTACAGCTGCCATAAATGAAAGAAATGTGGACACTTGACCTTGGATTTTCTGCTGCCGGCCTATCTTGTCTAGACTTGCCTTCATGTAGTCTTATTATTTTTATTTGTAATGTTTTAATCTTACATAGTGTCTGTATCTAGATCCTATCAATTTCTAATCATTTCCGTTAATTTATTAATTTATCTAGTTATTAATGTTTTAAGGTCTGTTGTTCAACTTGAACATGAAAAATTTAAAATCAATCTCTACTGGCCCATATATCTTTCCACAGGCACTAATGAGTAATGAGTGGTGTGTTGTCACAGGTGTGTATGAAGTGTGTCAGTGGTATTTTAATGTGACTTGTATACATTTAGTACAGGTGTCGGACTGTTTTTAGACAAATTACTTCTTATTCCAAAAACTCTCTCCTCTGCAATTATCGCACACTAACTGTGATTGCTGGGGAGTGTGTGTGTGTGTGTGTGTATGTGTGTGTGTGTGTGTGAGTGGACCTTAGCTGTCCACCACCTGATGTGGCAGGGTGACAGAGGAGCCGTTGATAAATGAGCCTTGTTTGTCTCTTCCCTTCAGAAAATAAGTGAGCAGTTCCCCTTTCCCCTTCACAAAGATGGGTCCCCTTCTCACAAATCGGAAGCCGTACTCCTTTAGGATGTTGTAGCAGTCCTCCACTACCTAGGGGCAACACACACACACACACACACACACACACACACAGAAAATAAAAATTGGATATGCAAAATTGTATTTGTGATTGCAAAACAAGATTAACTTAAGCAGAATTGAGAAGATGATGAAAATAGTGTACAGTGGGTTTTTAGAGCTTTTAGTCTGAAAACAGCTGCCTGCTGCTACTGGAATCAAGCTTGATGAGAGCTAAAAGTTGGCGATAGTTGTCTGTGGGTTCGTCACAAAGAGTGACATTACACTTGATCATTATATCCGTCGTTGGTATAAAAATATTCAGTAAAGCTTTAATTTGTTGTGCAGCTTTTCAGTTAATTGAATTAAAAAGCCATAGGATTATCTGTACTTCTGATGTATACTAATGGAAGGATTGTTTGTTTTATTCGTTGAACTACACAAATTGGAGTCAGTATCTTCTTTAGTGGCAGCTGTTTTCTTCACTATAGTCTACAGAGAGATCTTGAGAAAGTCATAAGTCATATTTGTGCTTTACTAAAGTCCAAAACAATGTAATGTTATCCTACCATTGCCTAATGATGATTTATGAAAATGTTGCTAAGTTTATTTTTACTTAGATTTTTCTGCATCACTATACTAATACACTCTTAAACTCACACTCGCACAGGAACGTGTGCATGTAGTAGAATGTATTGGGGGTAAACATTGCTTCTAGTGATTATATATAAAAACATACACAGACGCAAAGACAGTGTCTCTTTAAAAACATGTTCGCTAGGTGAAATGAACCTAGGATAAACCAGGAATAAAACATGGTTCATCACCAAAGCTTTAAAGCTACTCTTCACAGTATTCATTTTGAAATTCGTGTAAAGCAGTGTTAAGTAGGGATGTCCAGATCTGATCACGTGATCGGAAATCGGGCCCGATCACGTGGTTTCAGACTCGATCGGAATCGGACGTTACCTCCCGATCAGGACTCGGATATATATGTATATATATTCTCATTATTTTTTAACACATCTATAGTTATGCGGTGGCACAGAGTTAGACCCTTTTGACTCCACACAGAAACAGCAGCACGTGCGGCATGACATCACTTTGTTGCAGAGACGCTATTGGTTAAATGCCGGCAAAGTAGAACACGGAAGCAGCTTGAAGCGGAAAGCGCGAATATGTCTGCAGTCTGGAGGTATTATAAAGTTGAATTATTATAGAAGTATCGGATCGGGACTCGGTATCAGTAGATACTCAAAATCAAATGACTCGGACTCAAGGGCAAAAAAACCTGATCGGGACATCCCTAGTGTTAAGTAATCTAGAGATCTGTAATACAGTTTAGTGCTGTACCTGAATGTTTCCCATAACCCCTGTGGACTCCATGCGACTGGCCACGTTCACAGTGTTGCCCCAGATATCGTAGTGGGGTTTTCGGGCACCAATCACTCCTGCTAACACTCCACCCTTATTCAGACCTGGAGGAGAGTGTTGACACATGCGACATGTAAGATTAAGACTGATACAGTGAGGAAAATAAGTATTTGAACACCCTGCTATTTTGCAAGTTCTCCCACTTAGAAATCATGGAGGGGTCTGAAATTATCATCGTAGGTGCATGTCCACTGTGAGAGACATAATCTAAAAATAAAATCCAGAAATCACAACGTATGATTTTTTTTAAACTATTTATTTGTATGATACAGCTGCAAATAAGTATTTGAACACCTGAGAAAATCAATGTTAATATTTGGTACAGTAGCCTTTGTTTGCAATTACAGAGGTCAAACGTTTCCTGTAGTTTTTCACCAGGTTTGCACACACTGCAGGAGGGATTTTGGCCCACTCCTCCACACAGATCTTCTCTAGATCAGTCAGGTTTCTGGGCTGTCGCTGAGAAACACGGAGTTTGAGCTCCCTCCAAAGATTCTCTATTGGGTTTAGGTCTGGAGACTGGCTAGGCCACGCCAGAACCTTGATATGCTTCTTACAGAGCCACTCCTTGGTTATCCTGGCTGTGTGCTTCGGGTCATTGTCATGTTGGAAGACCCAGCCTCGACCCATCTTCAATGCTCTAACAGAGGGAAGGAGGTTGTTCCCTAAAATCTCACAATACATGGCCCCGGTCATCCTCTCCTTAATACAGTGCAGTCGCCCTGTCCCATGTGCAGAAAAACACCCCCAAAGCATGATGCTACCACCCCCATGCTTCACAGTAGGGATGGTGTTCTTGTGATGGTACTCATCATTCTTCTTCCTCCAAACACGGTTAGTGGAATTATGACCAAAAAGTTCTATTTTGGTCTCATCTGACCACATGACTTTCTCCCATGACTCCTCTGGATCATCCAAATGGTCATTGGCAAACTTAAGACGGGCCTTGACATGTGCTGGTTTAAGCAGGGGAACCTTCCGTGCCATGCATGATTTCAAACCATGACGTCTTAGTGTATTACCAACAGTAACCTTGGAAACAGTGGTCCCAGCTCTTTTCAGGTCATTGACCAGCTCCTCCCGTGTAGTTCTGGGCTGATTTCTCACCTTTCTTAGGATCATTGGGACCCCACGAGGTGAGATCTTGCATGGAGCCCCAGTCCGAGGGAGATTGACAGTCATGTTTAGCTTCTTCCATTTTCTAATGATTGCTCCAACAGTGGACCTTTTTTCACCAAGCTGCTTGGCAATTTCCCCGTAGCCCTTTCCAGCCTTGTGGAGGTCTACAATTTTGTCTCTAGTGTCTTTGGACAGCTCTTTGGTCTTGGCCATGTTAGTAGTTGGATTCTTACTGATTGTATGGGGTGGACAGGTGTCTTTATGCAGCTAACGACCTCAAACAGGGGCATCTAATTTAGGATAATAAATGGAGTGGAGGTGGACATTTTAAAGGCAGACTAACAGGTCTTTGAGGGTCAGAATTCTAGCTGATAGACAGGTGTTCAAATACTTATTTGCAGCTGTATCATACAAATAAATAGTTAAAAAATCATACATTGTGATTTCTGGATTTATTTTTTTTTAGATTATGTCTCTCACAGTGGACATGCACCTACGATGACAATTTCAGACCCCTCCATGATTTCTAAGTGGGAGAACTTGCAAAATAGCAGGGTGTTCAAATACTTATTTTCCTCACTGTGTGTGAGATTATTGACTGCTAAAACTACACCTGTGAGAATCTGGCTCATCATTAATCCCACCTGAATCTTTATTCTAATCTAGTTCTTAACTTTATTCCGATAACTAACTAACCTTTAAATAAAATCCCCTTTTTTTCAACCAACATCTTGTTTTAATATTATTTTAATATAGTCCATCTTTCCTTTCAGTTATGGTAGCATTTTAATCAGCAGTTTTACAGCAGAGTTCTGGTGAGGCAGTGACAAGAACAAAATCCAGTAGGACTAGCAACTCGAGCAGTCAGACTACCAGACAGGTTCCTTTAAAGGTGCAGTAGGTAAGCCTTATAAAACTAACTTTCTGTCATATTTGCTGAAACTGACCCTATGTTCCAGTAGAACTACATGAAGCAGGTCATTTAAAAATAAATCCAGCTCCTCTGGCTCCACCTAGAGCCTGTAGTGTGATTTGCAAAAATCCACCGCTCCCTGTTCAGATGCACCAATCAGGGCCAGGGAGGGGTGTCTAACTGCGTGTCAATCACTGCTCATGCACACGCATTCATTCTCCGTTGTGGGGGGAGGGTCTTAGGAGACCATTTTGGGCTTTAGCAGAAAGGGGGGAGGGACTGAGAGGTTGTCGATGTTAAAATTTTTGGGCTAAGTCCTGGATCTTCCCAATCCTACCTACAGCACCTTAAAATCACAATAGCACTCATTCTGCACGTTGCAGAATATTTACTGCGTATCCCATACTTTACATCATAGCTAGGTACGTGGTAAACCATGCTGTTCAGTTTTAGATTTTGGATGTATTTTTCTACCATTCCTTATGATATGAAAATCAATTAGCAGACTCTTAAAATTTGGTTCTACTGTTTAAGTGCAGATTATTGCACTTAAAAAAAGGTCTGCACCACGTTACCCAGCACTTATAATGCAACTCTGACAAAAATGAATACAATAATACAATACTGATGCTCACTGTGATGGATTATAAAACTCAGCTAAGAGTCAGCCAAATAAGTTTCATATTAACATAAAAGAATGAAACAAATGGATGCATTGAATGGTAGGAAAAATAAGTATAACAATTAAAAATATACAGCATGCATGCAATGTTTGGCAAAAATTAAAAAGGAAACTTGATTTGTAGTTACAATAAAGTCAACACTAATACAATTTAACCCTACCCATTTGGAAGTGCAGACACAAAAAATGTGTATATCTTTGCACTGTAATCCTGCATGTGCATACAAATTACAGTACAGTAGGTCAAAGTAGAATAAAAGGCTCTGCAAAAGTTAAAGCAACATTTCAATCACTGTTTATAACTGTGTCACCTTCATTTTTACAAAGAAAGAAGTGGTCAAGGTAATATGAGTAAACTGTGGACTTCAACACCTCTTTGTTGGCTAGTTAGGTTGCCTTTTATACTCTTTGTTTTTACTTGACAATAGTCATCATTCCCTATCTTTCAGCACTTAAATTGGTAAATAAAACGTGTTATTACAATAATGCGCAAAACCATGGAAAGACCCAGTTTGTAAAAATAAAAACTTTCCTTTAAAGCTGCACAGTGTTATTAGCACACTGTGATAGCCCCAAGTTGAAGCAATAGGTTGAGTAAATATTTGAAGGCTTCAACAGCTATAAATAATGTGTCCACAGATTGCTGGCTGATCTGTAATGCATTTTACAAACACATGCCAAATAGTAGGAAAAGTTAAAGATCCGTTGAGGACAACTTGTTTTTGGATGCATGCATGCAAATACATGTACATATGCCAGCTGAAATGGATCACATTATATGTGGAGTACCTATTCCTAACCATACTGACACCAGAGGGTGAATCCATAGTTTAATTCCTAGGCCACACAACCTGTGTGAGCAGCTCGTGTGCATTGCCGAACCTGTTGCTTTTTCTTCCGGCACCCGTGTGTACAGTTTGGAGCAGGCACACCTGCCCACCTGAGCAGCGTGGCTCAGGTGTGGCTCAGCTGCATGTCGGCTGCGGAACATCTAGAGATTTGAGGTCTCACCACTTTTTTCGCATACAGTAACATACATACACATACAGTTTTGCAGCAAAAAGTCCAGTAAAAGGATCCTTTGACAGTCATATTGATCATGAAAACACTTTCACTACATTTCCAATGTGTATATGTAGGATATGGTACATCCACAAAAAAATAAAAATATTTATATTTAACTCCATTAAAACCATGTAGCCTTTCTGTGGACACAATATTAACTTGTTATGTCTCAAACAAAGATATATGACATTTATAATTAAATTAAATGAAACATGATATCATTTATGGCTATTAACATAGGCAAACCTAATGTGGAAACGCAGGCAGAGCTTCAGCAGCAACGGCGCAGCAGCAACGCTGTCTGTGTCGACACCACATGCATATGAGCCGCAGCAGTTTCAGCGGGGTAGCCGTCACACACTACTCATGCAGGCTGAAGTGAGGAGGACAGAAGTACAACAGCACACACGCACAGAAAATAATAAATGAAGGAGTTAGCACGTACCAATGCGTAGCATGAAGTTGTTGAATGACTGGTAGTTGATGTTCATGAGTGTGACCTTCATGGCCAGAGCAAAGTCTGCCAGGTCTGCCAGGTGCTGCCAGCGCTCTCTGTCAGACTGCTCCTCTTTCTGTCAGACAAAAACCAAACATCTCACCACCATTACCATGACTGGTAAAAACAGTCAGCATTTTATATGTGAAGTCCAAGGGCCCTATCTTGCACCCGGCGCAGCACAAAGCCCGACGCAAGTGTTAATTTCCTGTCCAGCGCCCGCATCGTTTAAATAGCAAATGCTCCTGCACCCATCTGTGCGCCCATGGGCGTGCTGGTCTTACCATAGACAGTATATAAGAATCGACCAACAGATCCCATTGATCTGGACGGAGACCAGCGAAGGATATTAGAAGCACTTTTCCGGTGATGGCTGAGCGTTACTGCGCACCCTCCAACTGAGAGAGACGATGTAAATGTGCCGTGAGCAACCTGTCTGAAAGTTGGAAGTCTTCTGGTAGCTGTGCCAAGAGAAATCTCAATCATTCCCAATCTAGCAGAGACGGAGAGCGTAGGTATATGTAAGGAGATAACATAGACACAGGCTAATTATTGATCACTAAAATGATAGTTAACATTAGTAATTACACTTAAACAGCTAATGTAAATCGAAACTGCCTGCGAGCTTCTCCTGTACTATACGGTAATTCCTCTACTATGCGACAGTAAGTCTCGTGGTTATGACACAATCGTTAGCCTATTTTTATAAAAACGTCTGCTACGGAGCCATAACGTGAGGTACAAGGTAATGGAGCCTTTTATACATTGTCGTGTTTCTTTAGAAATAAACAACGGACAAATAGAGTCTTTAAACGCTTCAGGTGTAAAGTTATTCTCTGTCAAAGTGACGTCAAAATGAATGGCAGTCAATGGAATGCTAACGTCGGGTGATCGCTTTGTAGCATCAAAATGGCGCCATAGGAGGTTCGAGCTCTGAAGCGACGCTCAGCCCCTTGGGTCTTACAGGGAGGTGTGTTCAGGTGCATTCTGGGCGTATTGCTATCTTGAGGCAGCGGGAAGTGACCGCACCATTGACCAACAAAAACCTGGTCTAAAGTCAATAACGCAGCATTTCATTGTTATTTTAACAGCAAATTAGTAAATGCGCCTAGGCTTATGCACAGCGCACACACTATGCTTGTTAGACACACACAGGGAAGCGCAGCAGCACACAAACATGCAAAAGATTACAAATACAAATATTAAGGTGCAAATCCTCCATCATAATAGCAATGCGCCAAGGTACAAACGTGCCTGGCTTTTAAAGGTAATGGGAGATGACACTCTGATTGGTTTATTACATGTTACGCCCAAAACACACCTATGAATTAATGAAGACACTAAGTACAACCCTTTAGAACCATGCGCCCGGGGCACGGACCCTTTGTTTCGCCGTCAAACTAGCAAAAGTGGATTTGGACACGCCCTAAACGCACCTGCGCCAGGCGCTTCACGGCGTGCACTTAGATCATTAAAATAGGGCCCCAAGACTCTCTATTGCATCATGATGTCCATATTATTTTGATATATCATTATATTCTAATTTTAAATCAGCATAGCGATGCTACGAGTTTTCTCATACTGTACGTTTAGAGTGAATTTTCATTTTGGTTCAGTCAGTCAGAAACACACTGAAGCCTGGACAAGTCATGTGACCAATCTAACCTTCATGCAGCTGTAGCCGTTACTGACGTCTGGGGTGACACCTGATGCTGCCATGTAGGTACTGCCGATGGTTTTGATTTTGGTGATGCAGCGGAACTGAGGCTCATCCAGCAGCTGAAATGGATACAGGTGAAAGGTTACGTTTACACGGACTGAGGGTGTAAGTACAGGGACTCAATCACTGACCACTTCAATCACAGCTGCAGTTCTTTTTTGTCAAGAGGAAATCCTAATGCTCAGCAGATGTTTGACAGGCAAGATAATGACTAGAATTGTAATATCCACGCACATATCGCCAGCACTAAAGCTAGCAACATGTTACATGACTTTTATTTCTCAATGAATTATAGATCTACCTAACCGTCAAATGTGTAAAACGGGTGTTATTACAGTCTCTGCTGTGATGCTTTGTGTCCCTAGCCATTACTGCTAGTAAAACAGATGCAAAATGAGGAAAGTAGCTTACACTGTCAAAGTCTGAGATTATCTCATTAAGGAACCGTAAGCATTCAATCCCTCCATTATTGATGCTCTCCTCTGTGTAGAAGTCAGAGAAGTTGGGAATTGAGGCAAACATGACTCCAATCTCATCGTAGGACTGGCTGTACAACTCCTGGAAAAGGTCAGATTAACAAGGTGTGTAGAGTAAGACATGAGGAAGAACCACACTTAAATGTTGCTGAAATACTTCTTGAAAATACTACAATATGATTTTATAAGATACAACTATAACAGGAATACTACAGATACGCTTTCTGGGTTCCCTGTGTTTTTTAGAAGTGTAAACTGACAGGCAAGATGAAATAACATGACTTTTGGGGAAAAAAAGCAATGAGTGATATATTTCTTTTACACAAACACAGAGTCAAGTAGAGGCCTACCTGGTGAGGATCTTACCTCATCCCTTTTCTTGGAGCCCAGGAAGTGTCGAGCAACATGTTCAGGTAGCATGTTGGTCACCAGTGCTTCATTCCAGCGCCTCATCTCATACACTTTCTCCTTCTGCTCATGGACCTCAATCTTCCACAGGAAAAGGGTGCGGGCGAGCTTCTCCACCTTCAGGCAGCAACATCAGGGACTGATGTTAGCATTTGACCAGCATGTGGATTTGCAAGCTGATATGACTGAAATCTTTTGTTGGTAATCGATGCACTTACACGACCATGTTAATCCCAAAAAGTGTTCAGTGATTCCCCTTAGAGGTGTATTTTTGTGAAACTAATCTTTATTTGCAAATGCCACTTGACTGCTTGACCATAATTCATTAAGAAAGGTGTAATGTATGGTGCTTCTCTGTACATTATGTTTTATTTGCACAGCTACATGTGACTACATGTGAAGGATTGTATCTTAATAATTCAGGTTTTGGGCAGCTCAAGTAACACAATGTCAGGAAAATATAGCTCAATAGAACATTTCTATCCTAGGTCAAGTATATTAATAATCAATAAGTTAAATCAAACTGTATCATCTAAAGTGAAGGACAATGGGCCCCAGGAGGTACGAACAGATACATTCACATATATATAGTGATTTAAGCGAATTTGTGGCATTCACCAATTTACATGTATTTAGAATTTTTTCTGAGGTACAAACAAAAAGAGAGTCATAAACAGATATCTGTCTTTCTCCACATGGGAAAACACTCCACATGGGAAAACCCTGCCAACATATGTCCAATTTAAGTTTCCTGCTACTTTAAAAATACATATATATTTTAACATTAACATTTAACAATAGCATTTAACATTATATCAAACTTTTCCCTCATTTTTCTATCACAGTACAGCGATGCTCTGATGACACAATATTGGCAGCTGTACTAATAATACTTTGATTGTTTTGTGTAGTAACACCATCACTAAATTGCAGAAATTGTTGTCTTTCTGTATGCTGTTAAAGAGTAACTACTGTTTTTTCAACCCTATTTTCCTATGGTTTTGTGTCTTAGTGACTGATGGGAGCAACAATCTTTGACATTGGTCCAGTATTAAGCAAGATCGCTGCAGTCGGCAGCGTCGAAACAAGCTACAATGTAAGTTAATAGGGCAATTGTCCAGCTTGTATTTACCTTAACAAAAGTGCTCGTTTTGTCACTGACAGACTCAGATTAATATTCTAAATGTCTGACAACATTATGGAAAGGATCCCTTCAGCGACAGACCTCTTTGAGACCTTTCTGTTTAAGCAGAAACAGCTCTGAAGTCGCTAGTGCTAAAACCTATACTTTTTCTTTATAACATAGGAAAATAGGGTCGAGGTTGAAAAAACAGTAGTTACCCTTTAACAGCATACAGAAAGACAACACATTCTGCAATTTAGTGACGGTGTTACTACCCAAAAGAAGTATTATTAGTACAGCCGGCAAGATTGTGTCAGGTTGAAAAAAAAAAAACCGGTAGTTACCCTTTAAAGTACATTAAAAACAGTAGACATTTACTCACATGTCGGGAGAAATAATAGAAGCTGACCATCATAATGAAGATCATAATTGTCATTGTGAACTTGGAGGGCACCAGCTTTGAACTGCAAAAAAGAACATTCACATATTGGCAACTTCTGCTGTAACACTATTGTTAAAAACACTGCAATTCCTGTATGTTAAGTAATCAAACTCATGATGACCTAAGACTTGGCCTACATTCTTGAAGAAAGAGCTACAAGAGCTACAAGAGGTATAGTGATGTCTGCTTTACACAGATGACACCGTCTTATTTTGCCTTACCTGTAGTCCTGGAAGCGGGCCATGTCATAGTGGTCGAAGATGTCCCTCCAGCTGTAGATGTTAACAATGCCAGTGGCCACTGTGATGAGCAGCATCAGTGTGAGCTTGACCATGTGACTGACTTGAACCAGCATGGTGGTGGCCATCAGTGCCAGCACAGCGATGTAGCTGTAATATTTAGGGTTGTCCAGGCAACCGTCAGGGCTAGACCAGGAAGAGGAAGAGGAGGAAGAGGAGGAAGACGAAGAGGAGGGAGCCACTGTGGTGCTGCCTGAGTCTGGGGCTCGAGGCAGACAACTCAGCTAGATGGTGGAAAGACACAGTCATATGCTCAGTACTATTATTACTATTATTTCTAAGACACTCTATGATCTATGCTCAGCTGTCCTTCAGCAGCAACATTCAGAATGTTGATGATTTCTGTTTCAATTTCCTGGCTCTGGTTTTTCTGTGGCATACAGGTAGCCTATATATTGCATCCAGCTCAATGAAAATTGAGTGCAGTTGCCGTCAACATTCACCCATGGAATAAATACAAATCTTTACACAGGTTTTGCCTTTTGCAGTTGTAAGAAACAGTAGGTAGCAGCTCACCATGTCCGTGATGTCTGCCATGGTGAGGATGAAGATGGCAGCCATGGCCCAGGTGTTACGAGCCCAGCGGGTGTGGTCGATCCAGGTGGAGAAAGACACCAGCTTCTTGGGAAAGACCTAAGACAAACACCATTCCAATTAGAAATGTAACAGCACATTTCTTTAATCAAAATGTTGCAGTTCAGTGGAGCCTATAAACCAAATAATTTCCCTCTCGCTGTATTCCAATTCCATGCTCTATAGGGATGGTGTTTGATGATAAATGGTCTGCATTTGACTGAGAAGTCAGAATCTCTTGAGTTTTTAGTGTTACGATACAATACAACTTTATTAACAGTTTAGCCCAATTAATGAGTCGAGCCTGTACCTACAACCTGAAATGAATTATGCAGCATAATGTATGAAATGTTAATAAACAGCAGTAGCCTACTGTACTTCACAGGCTACTAAATCCAAATATTTGGTCCGGATTCAGAACTGTTAAGTTGATCATATTTAGATGTTGATACACTAAAAATTTCAAATGTAACTGGGAGATTCTTAAACTGATGTGATGAGGTCAGATGATTATTTCCCTCGAGAGTTTAGTAGTTTTTTAAATAGTGACTTCAAAAGTCAACTGAAAATGAGAAGACTGCCATGGAGGATATATTTATTCATAATTCCAATTGAAAGTCCAAAGAGAAAACGAAGAGATCAAATTAAAAATATTATTATTTTACTACGCTCCTAGGAATAATCATGACATAATTCAATTTCTTTCTTTCAAATAGTGGCTTTCTTTCAGCGAGTGGTTTGCAGCTCTCGTGTGTCTTGCTGCTTGAAGCCTCCAGCTTCTTCTTTCTGAATGAATCCCTCACTAAATCTCTCACACCTGTCGCTTGTGCTAAATTAAATCAATGTCATACAAACAAGCCCCTCATGTGTCATATGTCATATCTGTTCTGACCCTTACCAAAACTAACCACATACACTTTCTGAAAGACCTCTCGTACACTATACTAGTTAATGGTAATTAAACTGTAACTTTGGAAAGTGTCTGCCTATTCAAATTTGAACAAGGGGAAACTTAAAGGTTAGATTTGGATTTTAATATGTATCACTGGTTCAGTTTTAGTGTGCATTCTTTTTACTAGAAAAGAGCATTGGAAAACCTATAGATAGCAGGCTATGGAGGATATATTTATTCATAATTCAAATTGAAAGTCCAAAGAGAAAATGAAAAAGAGGTCAAATTGAAACTATTATTTTACTACGTAATAAGTAATAATAATAATAATAGTAATAATCATGGCATAATTCAATTTAAAAAAGAAAAAGGAAACTGAAAAATTAAAGTTGAAATATAAAATGATAATTTGAAAGTGCAAAGTGACAATGTAAAAAGTCAAATTTAAAATGCAAAGCTTAAATATAAATGCTCAAACCTCTTCAAAATCTTAAATTGAAAGATGACATTGAAAATCGCAATGGAAATGAGAAAAGAGAAATATTAAACTCAAAATGTGAAATGGAAAAGCTTAAAATGGAAATACTTAAAATAAAATCTCAAATAAAAAAAACACAAATCATTTTATTTTAGTCTTTGCACATAATTTTCAATTTTGTTTTGTTTTTCAACTATGAACTTTTATTTCACGAGACAAGTTTACTTTTCATCCAAGACATGTATTATTTTTCTCTTTTTGAGAAGTACAGTATAATATGGGGCATGTAACAGTATTGTTATAGAATGATAAGCAGCAATACTGTGGAAGTTGTGGAAATGAGAGACAAGCAGCTTCTTTCTGACTGTACTTCATGCTACACTTCTGTGTAGTGAGCAGCATGGCAGTGATACAATTTCTGAATTTCAAAGCAATGCTCCTTTTTAGTCCTGGTGATTTTGTGTGTGAGGCCACATGAGCAGACATGTAAGAACACTTTCGCCATCAAGTTGAAGCCATTGCCTTATAAATAACAGTCCTGCCTACAATCCTGCTCCCTCAACTTGCTCTGTTGTCGCCGTAGTACTTGCAGACAGTGTGCTGCCCAGCAGTCAGCTCCACCTGCTGTCCCTAAGGTGCCTCTGCACCCGTTCCGTTTCAGACCCTCCCACCAGCCTTTGGGCCACGCCTCCTCATTTACATACACTTTTGAAATGCCAAATGCTGAATCAAAATGGAAAATGTGAATCTTAAAATTTGGGATTCATTCAGAAAGAAGAAGCTGGAGGCTTCAAGCAGCAAGACCCACGAGAGCTGCAAACCACTCGCTGAAAGAAAGACACTATTGGAACTACTCGACTTAGTAACACTCTATAATAACCACTTATAAATGGTAAATTAAAGTTAATTAAACTTTAGTTAATAGTTATTTTACTGTTTAAAAAACAATGAAATGATGATTGCTAATGTTACTAAATTATTAATTATATTATAATTTGTTATTTTATCATTAGTTTAATGTTATATAAAATAATAAGTTTACAAATTTAGATGGTTAATCATTTTTTGTAAACCATCTAAAACATAATTTGGATGCTCTTATAAAGTTGCAACTAATGCTTATAATAATAAGTAAATATTAATAAGTGGTTTAAGAAGCATCAATTAAATTTAAAGGTGCGAGCAGCGTTGGACGGGCTTTCGCACCTCTTTGCGCGTCGGGGTTACTGGCGGACGCCGCTTCACGCGCCCGTGTATTTGCGCGACCGTCAGACATCGTAAACCGTCACCAATGAAAAAGGAACTCTCTGCTGAGTTCAATGATACCTCACACAATAGTCGACGTCAAACGGGTCATAAGTTATGAAAGGGGGCGTGACTTAAGCATAGGGGGCAGGCCAAACCATGACCAATGACAAAAGAACTCTCTGCTGAGTTCAATGATACCTCACACAATAGTCTACGTCATACAGTTCTTTGGCTGTGAAAGGGGGCGTGGCTAAATCATAGGGGGTGGGTCAAACTATCACCAATCAAAAAGGAAGTCTCTGCTCAGTTCAATGATACCTCACACAAGTGTCTACGTCAAACGGGTCATTATTTATAAAAATGGGTGTGGCTACAAAATAGGGGGCTGGTCAAACCATCACCAATCAAAAAGGAACTCTCTGCTTAGTTCAATGACACCTCACACAAGACTCTACCTTAAACGGTTATGAAAAGGGGGCGTGGTCTGAGTAAGTGGGAGTGGTTTTCATCCACCATTAGTGGGCAAAATCGCACAAATTTCAAACTTTCAATCCAAAATGGCGGACTTCCTGTTGCGTTAAAGGTATGGCTCCAATGAGCTTTTTTGTACGTCTTGACATGATACATATGCATACCAGATTTCGTGAGTCTACTTCAAACGTACTGCAGGGGCTCAAGTTTTTTAGTTTTGTAGGGGGCGCTAGCAAGCCATTTTTGTGTGCCTATTCCAGAAACCCTTACTCCGGATTTCCACTGGATGCAGAACGTCTGCGGACCGGCTCCGCTACAGAACGGCTCCGTGCTCCGCTGTCAGTCAATACCCACCAGTTCCGGATTTGTTGCGGCACGGCTGCGGCCATGACTGACAGCTGTAGTCACGAGGACCCGCAAGATCTCGCGAGTTCACGTAGAATAGAACCACAAAACCAACACCAGTTAGTTTCCATCCAGAGGAGTAGAGGGGAAACAACTCAGTGCTGTGTTTTCAAGGTGTAGTGCAGGGAAATATGATCTGCCGTGAGCACGGTGATTTTATTTTGAAAATTAACCGGATGTTTATTTTGTTTCTGTGCTCGACTTCCTGTCCCGCACTATCTGCCCTGTGCTGAATTGCTGCAGAGCTCTCCGGCATCTGGCAAAAATATTTAACTATTAACAAGGTATTATATTCATCAGATGCAACTTTATAATAGCCATCCAAATGTTTGACGGCATTATAAACAATTTCTTAATCATTAACAATCCATTTTATGATTTGAGCAACAATAAACTGTTAAAATAACATCAATTATAGCATAACTAATAATTAGTAAACATTATTATAATTTTGTTGTTAATTAACAGTAAAATAACTATTATACTATTACATTTATTAGCAATGGTTATTATACTACACATTATAGCAGGGGTGGCGAACCTGTGGCTCTTGAGCCGTATGCGGCTCTTTGCCTGCTCCTGTGAGGCTCTTACTGTGTGGCTGGGGGCTGTGTCATTGGTTGATTGTTTTTAACTTTTCTGAAACATACAGTATTTCAGATAAGTAAAAAAAAAAACACATTTGAATGCATCTGCCAATACTGCCAATACATTTGCCAATTATTTTAAAATGGAAAATAATGCAGCAGAGTTTTGAGGACAGATTCTGCAACCTGAGGAAAAACAGCGGCCACAGATCACCTTCCTCGTTAACCCTTTCACTGCTGAATCCGATTGTTTGAAAGGCGCTTTAGTGACAAATGAGTGAGAGAGTTGCTTCGAGTGGCCACAACCGAGTTCAACCAAGACCTGAAAAGGATTGTGGATAACAAAGACTGTCAGGTTTCCCACTGAGTCAATCTAAGTGAGAAAAAAAACTATGAAAACTGCTATGTATTATGACTGTCATTAGATCTGGAAGACACTGTTGCTGTTGTAAGTGTGGACGTGCATGTGTTGTGTGGCTTTTTGCTATGGTGCGTTTTTTTTTGTGGCTCTTTATACCTAACTGGTTGGCCACCCCTGTTATAGTGTTACCATCACTTTAACACAGCACAACCCCTCTTTGGTAGGAACAATGTACACACCCAAGGCCAGCTTAGGTCTTACTCTCTTGTTAAACGCAACACCCAGGGAAAAGGAGACAATATAATTAAATGTTACTAGCTAGGTTAGCCTTTAAAAGCTGTGTTCCTTTGTTTTACGAGCCCAGGTTAGCTAACCTATGTAACAATAGTTTTAATCGATCAAACTACTCATTTGTCATGAGATTAACTAAGTGGAACTGGCTTTGTTTAGCCGTACTGACTGTCCATTTCTTCTTTCACACGGCCATTTGTGTTTTCATTTCATTTCCGACATCCGGGTATTTTTTGACATACTGCAGATTTTGCTTTTGTTTGCATTCTGCATACAACATGCTACATTTTGGCCAAATCAGTACGCACTGCTAGTATATTATGCAGTTTCGAAAACAGCCTCTGACGCTGCAGGTGCTCGTTAGGGTAACACCTGAGTGTTCCCAGGTTATTTAAGCCTGGCTGCAGTGCAGCTCCGAGGCCTGTACTACGAATCAAGATCAACATGTCCTGGATTTATTTCAGTTACCCGGCTTCACTAACCCTAACAACTGCGGTCCCGCATAAGCTGTGTCACGACGGTGGTTATCAACTAGTTCAATCAACCCACCACCTGAGCCAGATCGTGAAACTGGTGACAGTGTAAAGTGAAGTTGATCACATGTGCCACTGTTAATAGAGCGTGATGGAAAATATACTGTAGGCTTATATTGTGATATTGATTAGTACGGATAAGCCCTGAGCATTATTTACAATGACTGCATTTTCCCAGTTCATTCGATTGACTGTGTGCATGTTTCTGACCGACCTGAGCTGACAGCAGCCGTCAATACTGGCCTGCCTGCTGCATATCAATCTGAATTTCCGTGACGAAGTGGGATCAAAAGTACAGCTCCATGCCACGCATGCACGCACGCATGCGCACACACACTTGTTTATCATGAAAACTAGGAAACTACTTTGCATTGTCTCTCTGTCATCAAAGAGGATATCACATTCACTCATTTAGAGCTTCTAGTAGCAACGTTTTGCACAGGTTGGATGGTTGCTTTAAAAATGTAGTCCCATACATACACAAAAAATATAGTCAGTGACCTAATCCAAGTATCGCAACATTTTTGCGATTAACAATTTTTGTCATCACCACCCACCCAGACAAAAGTCAGGAAAAGATGACTCAGTAACTACAATATTCAAGACCATTCAACAAAATAATAACTATATAGACAACTGAGAGATGGTTCTCACTCTCTGGAGACTGATGGTGGAGACTTCATACATGACGAGTCCGATTTCAGATTAAATGCAGCTTTATTCAATATTGCACACAACACAACATTGAAGAAGATAACCCAGTGTACACACACAAGATGCATGTACTTAGAGTGTCTCTCAGATCATAGGATTGCCATACATTTTATACTTTCTGGGGCCGCCCCCCCATTCATGATTCATCACAACACTGTGTGGTCCCCAAATTCTGTTAGACTCAGATCTCGTGTAGGCCCCACCAAAGGTCATAGGTTAACTGTGCCTACAGTTGTTATTCAGAATCAGAATCAGAATCAGAAATACTTTAATAATCCCAGGGGGAAATTATTTTTGTTACCACTCAGGTATACAAACAACATATACAACCGCTGGGGCAGGAACAGGCAGCATGCAGCTTTCGCGCATGCGCACTTAAAACTCTCTCTTAACTCTCGCAGGGACAGATACAGCATGACATGAAGGAGAGGAGAGGGGAAAAAAGCAACTCTCAGACTATCCTCATAAAGATAAGAACAGTGTGGGAACAGGAAAAAACACCTCAGCACGTAGCACACAAACAGTACATTTGCACTGCAGCACATAACATAACATAAATGTACAGTTGCACATTTAGCGGTGAAGGCGTGGGACTGGGGGTATAGGGTAGGGGGTGGGAGTTTGGCCTGCTGAGAAACGCACAGCCCGGCAGCCCCACTAGTGTCTCAGTTTGCTATAGAATGACAGAAAACATAACACTTCTCTACAGCTGTTCTATCAAGGGCCTCTTTGCTGTTATTTCTCATATGCCAACATCTGGACCAAATCCAGCTTTCTCACGAATAGGCCTCGTTATATTATACTGACCTTCTACCTAGATCTCAATACACATTACAGAATATGAAATATGAAATACATTTGGTTTGCTTATATCACCTATTAACAACAAACCATAAACCAAATAAACATATGTATAAATGACAACACCATAAGCCCATCATACACAAGCTTCTTAGGAGCCCTCCAGAAAGCTCCGGTACATTCTGTATTTTCTAGAATAGACATCCAATCTGGCAAACCGTTTATATGACATCTTTTCAAACGCCACCACCCTAGCCATCTCACAAGCCAACTCCTGGATTGACAGCACCCCTTCACTCCTCCATCGTCTTAAAAGAATCTGTCTGGCTATCATTAAACTAGTCTGGACCCAGCTTCTTATGTTCTTATCCATCCTTCTTAGGATTGACCCATCTTCCAGAAAAATCATCTTGGGCTGAATGGAACCTGGGTCTCTGCAGTCCGACATAGGTTATCATGTATCCCAGTCCAAAATTCCTGGACCTTATCACAGGACCATAGGACATGAAGTAATTGGCTGTCCTCTCTCTTTCATGTCCAACAATTTGGTGTGTCTTCAGATTAATTCTAAATAATCTGGAGGGAGTCCAATAGGAGCGATGCATAATCTTGAACTGAATGAAGCGCACCCTCACATCGCATTATATCGTTTTAATACTCCTACAAATTCTGTCCCACTCCTCAGCATCCAGTGTAAAACTCAGATCCCTCTACCATGTCTTTTTGAAGGCTGTCCAGGCTCCATTCCCCATGTTCTGCATGAGCATAGAATGATACCCAGAAGCCCCATGGGCTTTTCCATATTTTATCAACACCTTATCTAAACATTCTGGTGCCTTCGGGGCTGAAGAACTGGATCCAAAAATCCCCACTAACAGATGGCGAAGTTGCAAATATCTAAAAAATTGAGACCTAGGGATTCCAAATTGCTGTACCACAACCTCAAAGGATTTGAATATGCCACGAGATACTGATCCCCAAGTTTGACAATTCCCTTTTGCAAACAATCCCGCTGCAGTGTTTTAGTGTTTGCACTGTATAGATTAGCCTAGCAGACTTCTGCTCATGGCTTAAACACCACAGTGAATTTCAGCCTGCATGCACGGTTTTTTTCAGCCCAACATTGTTGAAACGGAGCAGCTAGTATTGGTAGTGAGAACTGACGATTCATCACTGCACCTTTCTCTGCAATGCAAAGGGTGTGTGTGTGTGTGTGTGTGTGTGTGTGTGTGATCAGAAATCAAAGGAGAGGAGAAAAACACGACCATACTGTAAATGACAGCACATGGCTAGACTAATGAATAATGTCTATTCATTAATTTAATCAACTACCACAATCCATATTTAAATGCTTCCCATGGCAAATACTGACATATGCTATATATTTATATAATAACATTTTTTTTTAATCGCTTGACAGCCCTAATAAAAGTGTGTTGTAACTCACTCTAGGGAAGATGGCGGCCAGAGAACAGATTGTCAGGATGAGCAGGATGACTTCTCCCACTGCAAAGGTGATGTAGTTTGCAATCAGCCTGTTCCACAACACATGAACACACAGAAAAACCTTCAGAGAAATATCACTGGTAGCAGTCAACGATTCCAGATTCTTTAACATTAGTGTCATTAGTCAGTTAATTAACAGCTGCATGCAGATGGGGCAGAAAACAATACTGAAGAGAGCAATATTGCAGTGAGTTGGGTTGTGCAAAAACATTTAAGATCCCAAGAGTGTAATATCCCTCACAGTACAAAGTAAATAATTAAATGAAAGGGATACTTTTGCCAATTTATAATTTGTGTCCAAAGAGTGTGAGCTTAGGTTTGTTTCTTTTGCTTTTTGGGTAGGTGTTTCAGCCAGAGTGGGACATAAATGGAACATGACCACACTGTGAAAAAGGGTGAGATTACTAATTACACTAACCAGGGGTCTATGAGGGCCTCCATAGCTGCAGTAAAGAGCAGGACCACACAGGAGCAGCAGAAGGCAGCTCCGCTCTGTTTCTCCTTCTCCACAGAGTAACAAGTCTCCAGGTCCGGATCCACAAACCTCAAGGAGAGCCTGTTGGTGTGTTTTCCCTTCAGACTGATGAGACAAGAGAACCTCAGCACTTACATCAAATTTAAAAAATATTGGTATTACATTACACATAACACAAATTGTCGCAGTTTTGTTTTAGGAAATACTGTATCATGCTATAATGTATTGTTACACCCTAGAAAACTGATGCAATCTACTTGCCCTAACACTGTCTTTTGCATTTTGTGCAAATTTGGGAGTAAACTGCTACACTGCTTTGTGCGGCTGGGTATCAAACTTTACTTTGTACTAGGGAGATGTGACCAGACACTTAGATCACGAGACAAGACACGATATTGGGTTCAAGATAACGAGATTAGTTTTTTATCTGAAAAACAATTTTATAATTTTTTTCAAAACACAATTCACAACATGAACATATTCCCCCCCCCCCCGCTACACTCGTCATCAACACCCACCCAGACAAAACCCAAGAAAAAGATAACATATACAAGACCATACAACAACAAAATAACAAAAAAGACAAACTGTAAACCAAATAAACATATGTATAATGACAACACCATCAGCCCATCATATACGTCTCCAGCACAGAGCTTCTTAGGAGCTCTACAGAAAGTTTAAATACTTTCCCTATTTTCCTGTGTAGACATCTAATCTGGAAAGCCGTTTGTATGACACCTTTTTTTAAACGCAGCCACCCTAGCCATCTCACAAGCCCACTGTTGAATTGACGGCAGCCCTTTATTCCTCCATCCATCCTCTTAAAAAGATCTGTCTGGCTAGAGGTCGACCACCGATAGTTGATTGGTGGAACTATCGTTATCGGCAAAAATCCATACCGATGGTTGCGTCCGTTGCGTCATTCATCATTCATATTCATATACATATATATATATATATATATATATATATAGTATAAAGTGGGAAAGATAGATCCCTCCAGGTCAGAGATCGTCTGTTATCGTTCTAAACCGTTCTACAGAGAAGAATGGCGTCACTGTTTTGAGATTGTTTGTCCTTTATATGAATTATAATGCTCATTATGTTTATTTTTGCACTGGATGACTCCAAATATGTAGGAGAACTGTTTTAGACAACACACATGCTTGTGTAGCATTGCTGTGGGTGTAATATCAATAAATATGACATTATTATTTTGATTATTGGCAAAAGCGTCTGGACTTTTTTTGAAACAATGTATGTATTTTGTCAACTGTATAAGTTATAAATACTATCGGTCGATTAATTGGTTATCGGCAAATACGGCCCAACCTAGCTATCGGTATCGGTAAAATCCACTATCGGTCGACCTCTATGTCTGGCTATCATTAAACTAGTTTGGACCCAGCTTCTTATGTACTTATCTATTCCGCTTAGGATTGATCCATCTCCTAGAACAAATAATCTTGGGCTGAATGGAACCTGGGTCCCAGTCTAAAATTCCTGGACCCGTTCATCGCTGCTTGCAGCTTTAATTAAGATTACAGTTCACTTACGCTTGGACTGTCTCTCTCTCCAGCAGAGCCTCGTTAAGCAGTTTGTTGAGCTCCTGTTCATTCTCCTGAGCATCAATCACCCTTTCAGCCAGGTCCCGCAGTCGCAGCCTTCTCCGAGGGTTAGGGAAAGATGGATTCACCACCTGAAGGTGGTACACCCACATATTACATTTTTTATGTCTAATATTTACTATATCAATGCCATGTCAGCAATTATGTTAGTTAGCTTGTCTGTCCTAACACTTCAATCCACAGTAAGAAACCTTTGCTAAACATTTACACTTGATCAACACCTTGCTTCACGATAAAGAAACCTACATGCCAGAATTCCATGAAATTTGTAGTAGATGTTCATGTGTCCCTACAGGTTAATACCTAATGTTACTATTAGGGCTGCACAATATGAGGAAAATATCTAATTGCGATTATTTTGAATGACATTGCGATTGCAATATGATTCACGATATTGGAGGGAATGATCATTTTTGTATCATTATTCTCATTTTCATTGAAAATGATCAACATTGAAAGAAATGAAAATGACTGTAGTGTGATTTTTGCGAGGATCTGTACCAAACAAAGATGTTTTCTTTAGCCTGTAGTATATGATCTGTAGGCCGGGACGTCTCACAGCACCACAATACTTCAGTCAGAATGGTTTGACACGTTTTGCCATTAACAAATATTGCCCCCCCCCCATGCGATTTGTATATTGCACTAGTCTATATTGCGATTTCGATACAATTGCAATTAATTGTGCAGCCCTAGTTACTATGGAGCCCAAATTTCCCCTAGTACACAATAAATATTCAAATCTAATGGCAATGACATTTCCTGTCAACATTGAACACAGTATCACCTTAGTCTCATTTAATCAATGTTCTTAGAAAACGTCATGGCAATCTACCCAAAGTCATAAATCCTTTTGGTTTTAATAACTCTGACTTTAACACTAGTGCATCTATAAAACGGTTTACTTTTACCCACACCCCCATGCTGTCTACTCAGGAATCTATTATTATTTATGTTTAATTCGGAGAGACATAGGATTGCAATATTAGGGTTAGCAATGTGACTCGTGCAGTAGTGTATTTGGATATCCAGCCTAAAACACCATCCGGAGCGTTAATACTAGCCTCCTAAATGATGGTCAGTGTGAAAAGTTCATTAAAAAAGGATTTTAGAGAGTACCTGGAATTTAATAGTAATGAGGACATATTACCAAGTGTTTTATGGAATGTTGCAAAAGGGGAGCAGAGGAACACTAATAATGTGGTCATCAAAACAAAAACAAAAAATTGACTGACCTAACAAATTATAAACACTGCGAAACAAACAAAAGCATACAGAGTTAATGGACCCCTACCTGCTATAACAAATAAATGTAACAAAGTTAGAATTAAACAGCATCCTTGACAACCAAGTGGGAATTAAACTTAAATACATCAAACAGAGTCATTATGAGAATGGACCTAGGGCTAAACAAATATTGGGATGGAAACTATGAAGACAACAGTCCAAAAGATCAGTTTTTTAAAATCAAAAATCACATTACAAACAGGATAAGTCATAGACCAGAAGATCCGTGACTGTTTCAATCCCTGCCTGTACAGATACACCTGTGACTCTTCGCTTGGGTTCACATTGGACATGTTCCCCGGATTCTGGCCATCAAAAATTAATCATCTTGATTTTCTATGTTGACTGAGATTAATCCGGACTCTATACGGACGATATCGGTTTTGTGCCGTTCTGTGGGGGCTATCTTGGTAGGTCTCTTTCCTCTTTTGGGAATAATGTAAAAGTAACCCTTAACTAATTATTTAAGTATCGATTCTGAGGGTTTTTGTGTACTTTACCCTCAGTGACCTGACCATTCTGTTCAGTTTCTTCAAAGTGTGCTTTGCCCTAAAATAAATAAAAAAAAGTGAATGCACTAATCCAAGGAATTCCACTGAAAAGAACCGATGTCGGTCAGAAATTCACTCTTATAAATGCTGTTGTGACTGGGCCCTAATAATAGCTAAATAAGTATTTATATTTACTTTTACAATCTAACACTTTTGAATTGTGAGTTGTGAAAAAAATGAGACTGTTGCTACAGTATATTCTAATGAAGCTTAGCGTTAAGTTAATTTAGGAAGACTTCTATGCTTTTCTCTCTCTCTCTCTCTCTCTCTCTCTCTCTCTCTCTCTCTCCCTCTCTCTCTCTCTCTCCTCCTCTCCCCTCCCCCCCTCCACATAAACATCCATCCAGATCTTCAGGCTCTTTCTTCATCACCACCAGTGTCATCGCGAGGGAGTCTAATCGCCAAAGACTCTAATATATCAACCTATTTGCACCATGTTAATTACATCCTCCTTAAATGAAGTCTCTCCTGATTGAAATGTAATTCTAATCTAAGAAGGGATTTCTCGGTTACCCTCGTATCCAGTTCTTCAGGTTCCTCTGGTGTGGTACAGGCTGTGTTAACACTGCCGTTACACTCTGTAGTGTTGATCAAGAGTGGGGAGTTTCCATTGGAAGAGGTAACAGACAACTTCTAATGTGAAACAAGCAAACAGGAAGTAATGAGTGATTATTATGTAATGTCACATTTTTCTTTATTCCTTTTTACAGTCCTGAACATATCCATGTATTTTGAATGCTGAACATACAGTCTATCAAGCTTTCATAGACAATCTAGCTCTGACTAACAGAAATGTTTTCAAATGTGATGTTAAATGTAACATTTCACTGGCTGAATATGAGACACCAACATTTGAATATCCAAATATTTGCAGTGTGGGTGTGTGGCAGGGTTGACTCACTACACCATTGATGCCATTCTTCCCCACAGGTCCTTTAGGAACAACCACTAGGTAGGTCTCGATGCCCCTCTCTCTCAGGTAGTCACAGCGGTCACCTCCGTTCCCTGGCTCAGCATCAAACTCACCATGAAGACACTCCATGGTGCTCTGTGAGATGTGGACGCGACTGGTCCACACATACAAAGGTCATTGATCTACAGATCATTGATCTAACAACTACCAACTACATGAAGTCTACAGAAAGTGCTTCTGTGGACTTCACTGAGCCGTGAATAGTCCTTATGACATAATCATTTCCTAATCATTTGAATATGTGGTATAATGTTGCTGTGTGCATTTAGTCATCTTCTTTCATGAATTTTCAATGATGCTCCTATACAGAGTGAAGAATTGCAACAGTAGACTACATTTAACCTAATGAACACAGTGTAAACATTTGGGACTTAAGAGCAACACAGAGTGGAAATGTTAAGTTGTGGCAGTATATTCTAATTTTTCCTATATACATTTATATGACATGACATTTGAGCAGAACTGGTGGAGGAGTGCCACAAACGGGGCTGGCGCACATGGTGCATGCCCATTAAATGCCTGCTGGGCTTTGCAGGACCTCCAAGCTCAAGCACCACGCATTACACAACACCACCTGCAGGTTAAGTGGCCTCCAGACAGCAGAGAGAACGAGGGGTGTTAATTTAACAACAATGTGGACAACATAAAAAGGGGGTAGGTCCTCCAAACAATGCCAACAATGTTCATCAGCATTGCTACTGAGAGATTTGGTTCACTGGAGTAAAGCAAGGTTTATGGTAGCCGTGGTGTTCCCGGCGTGAGGTGCGCAAGCCATAAAATGACATCACCAGCTCCGTATGCTGTCGCGGCGCGTGGTCATGCACCTCTGAATTTTTGTAACTATGCGTCCACTGCGGACGCTGCGCTTTCAGTTCAACACGGTCAGCTGGGAAAAGCAGGTGCGCCTGTACAAACGTCTGTGTGATTCTTCATGTACAGACCACAGAGAGTCAAACAGCCTTAAACATGTGGTCAGAAAGAGACACCACACTGGGAAAAGAAGAAACATTTTCCTGGAGAGTGTGGAAAAACATGAGAGATCGTTTTGTCAAAGCTAAAAAGAACGGCTTCATGGAAAATGTTCTTAACAGTGTTACAGGCACACAGTCATTTTGATTGGTCGGCAGCCACGTTAATGATTAGAGTAGATAATTGTAATTTTTCGTGGTACGTCTGTGTTTATCATGGATGTGTTTACTTCTGTTGCCAGGCAGCCTGCTTTCCTTAAATTCTGCTCTCTTCTTCTCTACTACTTCTTGCTTATTCACAGATTATTTGGTTTGTACGCCCTCTGGTGTTTTTTGAAAATACTGTAACGAACAATGCATTGAGCATAAACGTCTCCATGCATGCTCGTAGCATGCGCGCCATTTACGGAGGCCCGCGCCCGGCGTAACTATATCCAAAGCTTAAGACTGGACAAAGGCCAGTACACAAATAAGAAGATCAAACAGCTGAGATACGAACTGCAACTTTTTAAGAGGCAGTTCAGGCAGAAAAACTGGCTGACAGAACACAGCGGCATCTTTAGGAAGGAACTTATGACTCTTTGTAGAGCAGAGTGGCAAAGGAGGCGGACTAAAGAGAGAACCAGGAAATGCACTGCCTTCCCAGCATATCATTTGGGTTTCCCAAACAACTGCTAGCCCAAAAGTGCTGCGGCCACCTTGCATGCTCAAAAGCGGAGAGAGACAACCATCTTCGAAAACACCAACTGTGATGCAGCACGAGGTGAAGACTTGATCTATCTATCCGGATCAACCACTAACTTTAAACTGCAGGAGGGTACCAAGGCCAACAGTCGTTTTTCCGACTGTGACGCCATGCAGTTTCTGGGTGAGTCGACTTGATAACGCACAACCCCTTTAGAAGGAGGGAAGACACTCACCGAGGCTAGTTAGTGTCATCTTTACGTTAACCGCAACACGTAGGGAGTTTAGCAGTAGAAGTTAGCCTTTAGCAGCGGTGTTCTTGGTTGTTTATCAAGCCTGGTTAGCTTAGCCGGTCGTAAAAGTTAACCGGACCCAGTGGAGTGCTCTACTTGGTGATCACGCATGGTCTATGAAAGATACTAAGGGTGATATGGAGGAGGGGGGAAGGTAGCTGAACAATGGAGATTTGCAGAAGGTGTATGAGTTCCAAAGGAAGAGAACTCAACTAACATCAAGCACTTTAGGACCATCTCGCTGCTCAGTGTCAAGGGGAAGACATTTTTCAGGAACACACAAAGATGAACAAGAACATTCTCAAACACAGGGCCAGGTTCTCAGGCTGTGGGCATATTAGGAGGAAGAAAAGCCATGTTTCCAGATTCCCCATAGTAACCCAATGTTAAATGTATTTTTCTAAGGAAATTATTTAACTGCTAGTTAGTTACATCCATTAAATCAGGATTTTCTGAAAATGAAATGGAATCAATGCATGGGAAATGGTAACTTTCAGTTAAAACTGAAATAGAGGTCAGGTAAATATGCAAAAGCCAGTGAGCAATAAAGAACGGGTTTAAAGCTGTGAACTTTGTGAATTTTTTTTTTAAAGCCAGGGACCCAAATAAAAGGGCAATAAATAATATAATAGTAAATAGGGCAAGTATTATAAGTCCTATTTGCATGGGACTAGTATTACCTGGGGACCTCTAGTAATTTGTAATAATTGTGGATGTCGTCTGTGATCTTAATCCCGTACAAATCTGCAATGTTTGTAATTTGTCATGTAAAAATCCCACCGCAAATTACCTACCGTATTTCGACAAACACAGGTTGTGTGATAATAATACTTCCGTGCGAATCAGCATTTCTGTGCTTCGGGTTGGCAATTATAGATGAAAGTTTTGACAGAGCCTCGACATATTTGAGGAATAATGTCAGTATTTAGAGTAAAATACAGCCTGTGTGAATGTGCTGTATGAAACACAGACGTGGTGGGGTAATTTCTAAATGTTCTTTCCTCACATGAGGTCCCCTGGTAATACTAGTCCTGTGCGAATAGGGTTGTGGACATCATTTTAAAAATGTTATAATAGTACAAATATTGCTTTTTTTAAGAGAGGTAACACCTGGATTAGACTGTTCTTACCCTGGTATCCCTCCAGCCTCCATTTTGTTGGCTACAGTGACATCTGTGGACCAGACGTCATACTGCCAGCGTTTCTGACCCAGCACTCCCCCCAGGACTGTACCACTGTGCACTCCAACCCGCATGTCAACATCTGTCTGAGTTTTCTCCCGGACGTACCTGTTTAAAAATAAATAAATAAATAAAAGAAAGCAGGAACCACAACTCATTCTGTCTTTGTTAGAATCATCAATCCAGCTTTCTTTTCTATATCAAAACGCTAACTACCATGACACTACAAATACATTCTCAACCTATGGAAAACACTGGCACTAATCTATATCTCATTTAGGGACATCAAAGTAAATCCATTCACACTTGTCTGGAATCTGACCAAAGTGTTGCATCAGAATCGATTTGAACTTACAGTAATGACCTCTCATTGTTCAATTCACTTTATTTCACAGATGTGGTCCACAGAAAGTCAATACCAGCCCACCAGAGTGATCAATTCCAAACTGTGGACCAAGTGACTACCCTCTGCATCACATCAAAACATAGCTGACACTGACTGATCTTTAGAACAGGCCAGCATCATCCAGAGTTATCTCAGACTGCTCTCTCAAGGTCCTGACCCCCCTCATCGCTGTACTCACGAGATGGCCTCCACCATGGCCAGACCCATCATGATAGAGCATGCAGCGTGGTCCTCTCTGTAGTCCGGCAGCCCACAGATGCAGTAGTAGCAGTCTCCCAGGATCTTGATCCTCAGTTGGTGATATTTCTGACAGGGTAGATAAGGTTTAGAGAGAGGGATGGACCCAAGAAGGTGCAAAGATTAGACTGGGATATTAACATCAGTCTTTTTCAGCAGTTATAGAAATGAAAGAAGGAATGACCTTTGAAACATTTTGTAATTGTTTTTAGGGATGCACAGATGGTCTGTTGGATTGTGATAGGCACAGATACTGACTTTAGGGTATTGGATACCAGCCAGACAATAGTTTTCTTTTGTTCTGCTCCATTCATTTTGCTGTGATAAACTAACATAGATGAGTTAAGAACTGCTGTTACTTATCACTTCACGCATGAGCTTCGTAAATAACTGCATTTTATTGTGAGAGAAGTGGTTGAATAAAATCAGCCTAGCATTAAGAAAACACGGGGTGGCAAATGCCAGAGTAGGCTGCTGAGAAGAAAGCTCTGCATTGCACTACTATATTTATCCTTTTAAAGATACGTAACCAGGGCGATTTGTGCTTAGCTTGGAGGAGAACCATTGCGGAAGACAAGAATGTCGAAAGGCAAAAAGTCAACGGCTTGTGGGGATATTAAAGTTGTCACTTTCTTAAAAAGTTTGGTTTTTTCGTACTGACAAATTTCATTTCCAACCAATCAACAAGAGTTGCTGTAATATTTTATTGTATAGGATCCCATAGAAAGTATTAATTCTCAAGAGAGACAGGTGATTTTCGGAGACATCTGTTGGGGTGTACTCATCATGTACTGTATATGAATGGTATCTGTTCAATTTCAATTCAATTTTATTTATAGTATCAAATCATAACAATAATTATCTCGAGACACTTTACAGATAGAGTAGGTCTACACCACACTATAATTTACAAAGACCCAACAATTCCAGTAATTCCCCCAAGAGCAAGCATTTAGTGCGACAGTGGCGAGGAAAAACTCTCTTTTAGGGAGAAACATCGGGTGGTGAGGAAAACTTCCTTTCAGGGAGAAACCTGGGACAGACCCAGGCTCTTTAGGTGGTGTCTGACGGTGCCGGTTGGGGGTGTGATGAACAGTGGCAAATATAGTCAAAATAAACATAATGGAACTTTGACTAGAAATAGTAGTTGTAGTAGTTCATGGCATAGCAGTGCACTGCAGGGCGTTACAGGGTGTAGCAGGGCACAGCAAGGCGTAGCAGGGCGTAGCAGGACGTAGCAGGGTGTAGCAGGGCATAGCAGGGCGCGGAGCAGTGTCACGTAGTACAGTCACAGGCGAAGGTAACAAAATCGGCAGGCAAAAGACATGGTCAAAAAACGGGCTAGAGATCTACAAAAACACTGGGAAGGTAACACAAGGGATAATGCTGGAGAGTGATGCTGCGTTCCAGACAATTTTTAGCCCGTAAGTTACGACTTCAAGTCACAACTAACGGCTTGGTAGCGTTCCAGGCAAAGTCACAAGCTGGCTAGCTAAACATTGTGCCGTTGGCAGGGTTCAGGTTAGGCTACCTAACGTTAACGTTAGCTAGCGGCTACCTAACACTGACGTTAGCTAGCGCTAGCTGATAATAGCAATTTCTAGTCGGCGACATATTTTGGGCTTCATTTAATAAACATAACCTGTAGTAGTACACAATCGTATGGGTATTGTTTTGATTACAATGTGCGGAATTACTTTACGTTGCCTATTTATTCTATTTCTCACCGTTAATCACTGGCGTGGCGTCTGTACCATAGACATTATATAAACTGGACCAACAGATCCCGTTGCTCTGGACGGAGACCAGTGAAGGCCGTTAGAAGCACTTTTCCGGTGAGCGCTGAGCGTTACTGAGCAGCCTCCAACTGAGAGAGATGACGTAAATGTGACGTGAGCAACATGTCTGAAAGTTGGAAGTCTTCTGGTAGCTGTGCCAAGAGAAATCTCAATCATTCCCAATCTTGAAGAGACGGAGAGTGTAGGTATATGTAAGGAGATAACATAGGCACAGGCTAATTATTGCTAACTAAAATGCTAGTTAACATTAGTAATTCAATTTAAACAGCTAATGTTAAGTCCAAACTGCCTGTGAGCTTCTCCTGTACTATACGGTAATTCCTCTACTATGCGACAGTAAGTCGCGTGGTTATGACACAATCGTTATAAAAACGTCTGCTATGGAGCCATAACGTGAGGTACAAGGTAATGGAGCATTTTATACATTATCATGTTTCTTTAGAAATAAACAATGGACAAAAAAGTCTTTAAACGCTTCAGATGTAAAGTTATTCGCTGTCAAAGTGACGCCAAAATGAATGGCAGTCAATGGAATGCTAACGGGGGGTGATGGCTTGGTAGCATCAAAATGGCGCCATAGGAGGTTTGAGTTCTGAAGCTTACCCCCTTGGTCTGTACAGCATCAACAGGGGTCGCCATTGTTGTTTATGTGTGTGTGACGTCAAAAACTGTAGTATAACGATCTGGTACGAGTTCACAGGTAATAAGTTACGGGTTTGACCGCCGTTCCAGGGCACTTTCACGGGTAGAAGGTTGTGAAAACACGGGTTACGGGTTGCCTGGAACGCAGCATGAGATACACAAGGTACTACAACAATCTGGCAAATGACAAAGGACGCAAGGTGAGTATATATGCATGACGATTACAAACAGGTGACACACATTAGGAAAGGGAGGGTAATCACACAGGCGGGAAGGCAGACAAAGATAGGAAGACAAGTGACCTGAAACAGAGACAGACAGTGAGTTAACAAAATAAAACAGGAAGTCAGGGAAACAAACAAAACATGAACTAAGAGCAGGAACTGGATGTGACAAGCAGGACCACGACGACAGCTGCAATCATGATTTAGGTGCCACCCTAATCTATAAGCCTATTTACCAAATGTCGAAAAATGGAAGGGGGTTTAAAGCTTCATGTTACTTTACACATGGAAATATGTGTATTCATCAATTCCACACAGATTTTACATTTGGAAAAAAGAGAGCACTGGTATCTAATCAGTATTCTGTGTCAGCAGATACCTAGTCTTGCATTGGCAGACCTTCCCCTATATGCTCTGGTTTATTGGCATTTCTTCAAACCAATCACAATCATCTTGGGCGGTGCTAAGTGCCGGACGGAGCCACGGTGCTGCTGAAGAATAGCCTCGGGAAGGAACTTGTTTTGGTGGAACATGTGTACGTTCAAAAGTTGTTTTAGTTGTGCAACAGAAAACTCAGATTAGACAGATAGTCTAGCTAGCTGTCTGGATTTACCCTGCAGAGATCTGAGGAGCAGTTAACCATAGTCCTCACAAATCCACCAGAGTTTAGAACGCCAACACAAAGAAAGAGGAAGGTAACAGACATCCGGCCGAAAAGAGTGACTGGTGGCACCGGAGCAGTCCCGGAAGTGGAACGTTGTGGATTTAGACTAGCAGATACCCTAAGTTATAAGGGTAAAAAAAAATAAAGTCAGCATGTTGATCCCTACTTGTTCTGGAGAGATTCATAAACAACAATCTAAAATACAGATATTATTTATTTAGAACCCTCTGTGAGAGTGTGTGTGTGTGTGTGTGTGTGTGTGTGCGTGTGTGCGTGTGTGCGTGTGTGCGTGCGTGTGTGTGTGCGTGTGTGCGTGCGTGTGTGTGTCGGCTGTCTTTTAAATATCTCAAGAACCGTTTGTCTGATCTACTTCACACTTGGGGGGGTTTATAGCTGGGTACACAATAATCTTAGTGTTTGGAATTTGGAGCAGTTTGGACAGCAATAAATATTAATAAATATGATCGAAACTAAATAACCGCATAATGAAGGTTTAGGAAAAAAAAAAATGCTGGCATAATGCTGGCTTTGCTTCTTCCGTGTCTACCTTTTACAATAAAAGCCTAGCTTAAATTCACTCACAGCACAAGAGGAAACTCAATAAAAAGGCATTTTTTTTGCTGACACAAAAGCCAGACACTATATCGTATTGGGCAAAACCTGTCTTCCTCCATCTCATTCAGACCCGGTCTGGTTGTGTAACGTTAAGTGCTGGGTGCTAACTTATAACACCATAACATTACTGGCGGCAAAATACCTCGGCTAATTAAATCCATACTTTAACGTTTATAATGATCAAGCCACTAAGCCTGTTTGGAAAAATGATATCGTTGACGAAAAAACATGACACTAAAATGTAGTTAAAATAAAAACACTCTTTTTTCATTGCCATCCACCTTATCTGCTCTGTCTCTCTCAAGCACACTGACACTGCCAGCCCCCGCTGAGTTTGTGTTTGTACTTGTTCAGGTGGTTGATAAATTATTCAAATAAAAGATGAAAAAAAAAAAATTCAAATGTCTATATAACAGTAAGAATATTTGATAATTTCTTGTATTTTGATCAGGGATGCACCGAATCCAGGATTCGGCTTCAGATTTGGCTGAATATTGGGCTTTTTGACGGGGTTGGGTTTCTGCCGAACCTTAGAATTTTTTTCCACCGAACCGAACCCTACGCTTGCACTACGCGTGCTACGCTTGCCGACGTAATGACGCCGCCGTTGATTACGGGAAGGTGTTTATGTAGGTGGACCGTGGGCTGTGAGAAAGTGAAAATGGAACTCGGGAGCAGAAAAAGTGTAGTTTGGCAGTACTTTCAGTCAAAAGAAGGCCATTCAAGTCCAGCTACATGTTCAATTTGCAACGCCGATTTGTCTCGTGGTGGCAAGGACCCTAAACAATACACAACATTGCTGCTGTTAAAACATTTGCGTATGAAACATCAAAAAGAATACGAGTTGTGCATGAAGGAATCTACAGACAGCAGCCAAAATGCTGCAACTTCAGGTACGACAAAGGAAGGACAGTCACAGCTAAACTTGGGTTAACCAGACGACCATTACCAGCTTTGATAGCCCTACACCTGGGGGTAGCCTACTTCATGGGATTATACATCTAAAAGGCTAATATTTTGGATACTGATGGATCTTGAGATAGGATAAACATAGGCCTATGGTAATTGTCAAAATAGTTTTTCCCACTTGTCCTCCTGGCATAATGTTACCTATTACAGTTAACGTAAAATAAAATGAAAAATACAATGCTGTGGACGTTGTTTACTTCATTAATGTGTTTACTGTGTTAATGGACTGGAGGATTAACCCTTCGGTATTCGGTTTTGGATTCGGCAGAATCTTAACCAGTGGATTCGGTATTCGGCCGAACCCCAACAATCTGGATTCGGTGCATCCCTAATTTTGATGTAAATGTCATTAGATCATTGTTGTGAGGTAACAGTGTGAAACTCACTGCAGCCAGTTTGTCAAAGCGAGCAAAGAGCTCATTGAGCAGTTTGACCAGCTCCTGAGCGCTGCAGGACGATGATAGTTGTGTGAAGCCTACGATGTCTGCAAACAAAATACTGGACAACAAGAGACAGATACAAGATGGAACATTAGTACTGATATCCTGCTGTTCAGTCACATAAACAGTATCCTTCTCGCACATTTTAACTGTTTCGACAGTTAGTTAGTTGCAAAGATTAATCGATTAGTTGTCAACTATTAAATTAATCGGCAATTCTTTTTGATAATCGTTTCATCGATTTAAGTCATTTTTTTATGAAAATGGTACAAATTCTCTAAATCCAGCTTCTTAAATGTGAATATGTTCTAGTTTCTTCACTTCTCTTTGACAGTAAACTGAATATCTTTGAGTTGTGGACAAAACATGACATTTGAGGACGTCCTCTTGGGCTTTGGGAAACACTGATCGACTTTTTCACCATTTTCTGACATTTTATAGACCAAACAATAACTAATCGGTTAATCGAGAAAATAATCAACAGATTAATCGATAATGGAAAGAATAGTTTGTTGCAGCCCTATATTATATATTGTTCACTTCAGAGCAGTAATTACTTTCTAGAAAACTGTCACTTTTTGGAAAACTGTGAATCTTAAATGTTAACTGGCGGACAACTTTTTGGCTATGTCAGCATACTTGTTACGTAGCGGCCAGGGTGGGGAACCCCACTGAAATTGAGTGCAGGCGGCACAGGAGGCAGCAGGAATGATGTTGAATCTTTATCAGCTAATAATCCAACAGCATCATTGTAATATTTTTATTTTTAATCTTTTGAATGTTTGTGTGCTGCTGTGCGTCCCTGTGTGTGTAACAAGCATAGTGTGCATGCTGTGCACGAGCCTAGGCGCATTTTACTAATGCGCTGTTAAAATAACAATGAAATGCTGCGTTATTGACTTTAGACCAAGTTTTTGTTGGTCAATGGCGCAATCACTTTCCACTGCCTCAAGATAGCAATACGGAAAGAATGTACCTGAACACACCTCCCTGTAAGACCAACACACCTCCCTGTAAGACCAGTACGTCCCTGGGTGCACAGATGGGCGCAGGAGCACTTGCTATTTAAACGACGTGGGCGCTGGACAGGAAATTGACAACTGCGTCGGTCTTAAACTAGCAAAGACACTTGTGTCGGGCTTTGCGCTGCGCTGAGCCGGGTGCAAGATAGGGCCCTTTATGTTTAGGGTTGTTGTGACTGATGAGCTACCAAGTCTACCAACACAAAAAAAAGTTTCCTCAGAGGGCGTGCTCTTCTCTGCCATCTAACAGACTTCTGATAACAGAAAACTATTTAGTGCTCGGTTCACTTAACATTAATGGCTTTGATTTGAGAATTGATGGTGTCTCTGACTTTGCTGGGGAGCCTCTGGAACCCTCTCAAGGATCCTGTAGATAGCTAGACACCACTTTGAGAATATCCTTGCTGCATACACAATCAAAAGAATCAACTAGACAAGATTAATGTTAAATATGAATGTAAGGCTAAAAACTAACTTGTTCTGGTCAGACATACAGCACCCTCAATGTCAAAAGCCTACAGAGGTACTAAGTTACCTGACGTTTTCGTGTCTGTACATGTACATGGTGTTGAACTGCTGCATCTCTTTCTGACTGGGCTCTTTCTTCATGTCCTGAAGCATCTCATCAGCTATGTGCTTTGGAAGGATGGAGAGTAGCAGACGTTCCTGTAGATGACACAGAAAGATACACAGGGACATCATACACAGCTTCTGAAAAAAAATCAGGGACCATACTTCTATCAAAAATCTGCTTTGCCCTGTCAGTGCGTTTACATGTAGTTTAAAAACCTGATTATATTCGGGTTAAGGAAATACCCCCGGTTTCTCAAATGCCATGTAAAAACCGTAAGCCCTGGTTAACTGACCTAGATAATCTCCTTTAGTAAACAGGGTATTTCTGCATGTATGTACACCTTAACTGGGGTAAGCATGGGTTACGTGTCTGTGCATGCTCCGTAGGTTACAATTGCCCCTTCCCACTATGCTGCAGTGGTTTTTTTGACCTGGAAATAGAAGAAAGCAGTTGTAAGAAAAGGTACCAAAAACAACAGCAACCAACAGCAACAACACAAGCTTAAAACTTTAAACCCACTGAGGATCGTTTGCCTTAAAGCTCTTTTACACTAGACGCATCCAAGGTGGCGCGCGCCATCGTGACGTCAAAATTATGTAATATCCTGCCGGCACGCCTGATTTATGGCGCGCGAGCAGAGGTCGTGCACGGCTCTTTTTTTTTTCAGCGGCGCGCGACAAAGCGGAAACGGGAGGCCTGAACGGGTTCGCCGACAACCGGATGCCAGGACTCTCAGAGTGACTGCAAGTCTCTCTTGTAAACTTACTGGGTTAAGATGAGTTCTTTTATGGCGAATGAAAGGCTTGATCTGATGAAGTAGATCATCGAATCAAATCGAAGCATTGACGTCAATGCTACAGCCAGTTCTGCCGTTGTTTACCTTTTTTCTTCTTCTTCTAGTCCGTAGAAAGAGCAACGTCTGTAGCCTTTGCTCATTAGCACCACCTCTGTTCAGGAGAAGACTGCAACTAGTGTCGCGAGCACCACGCACGAGTATAAATAGTCACAGCGATCCCATGACGTCACATTTGCACGCGCCAGCTGGTGTATAAGAGCCTTCACTCTTGCCTGTACTTAAAGTAAGGCATAGAGAATGCACAAAATGTACAGCACTGAAAAGTTGTCCATGTTCTCCCTGCTTTCTAAGTTGTTTTGATTTTTAGTGCAGAAGAAAGTTCATAGTATTGCTCTGGCTAAAGAATAAATCCCTCTGGAAAAAGACATGACCGACCTAGCGATAGCAGCATGTTTGATTGAGATACTACAGTTAGAGGAAGTCTGGGCAGAACAAGAGATGAAAAAGGGGATTCAGCAACAAGAGAGAGAAGAGGAGATTCAGCGATGAGAGAGAAAAGGAAAATTAGCATCTAGAGAGAAAAGGAAATTTAGCATTAAGAGAGAGAGGAGATTGACTTTCCACGACAAGAGAGAGAAGAGGATAAAGAGAGAGCCCATCTGGAGAAGTTGGTCAGTTTAGAGACTTAGAAAGGCTGCTGCAAAGAGATGGGATGAGCGGGCATTTTATAGTAGACGTGCACAAGGTTTCATGCCACCTTTTGTGTATGTGCTGTTGAGGTGTTTTTTAATGTTTGAGAAGGTGGCGATGGAAAGTGATTGGCCGAAGGCTGAGTGGCCATTGTGTGCTTACTGGGAAAGCTCAAGATAGCAGTGGCAGCTTTGGACACTTGTGTGGGCTTTGAGTATGATGATCTGCTGAGTAAGGCTGTAATGAAAGCTTACGGCAGCGTACCAGAAGCTTACAGGCGACAGTTCCGCGTTTTTAGACGGCAGCAGAATAAATCGTATTTTTATCTGTGGCGAAAACAAGTAGTGGCGTTTGATCGTTGGATTATTTTCTGTAGTGCTTTTGACTATGAGGGCTTGAAAGACTTATTGTTGTTTGAACAGTTTAAGTCAGTATCCCCAGGGAGGTTGGGGTCTATCTCAACTAGAGCTGTCAATCTTCCTTCTCATTTTTTTATTTTTAATATTCAAATAATATTTGAATATTTAATGCTGAAATGCAGCCTGTTTAATAATATGTACTACAGTATACTCCTCAGGCTAATGCATTGCCAATGCCAATATCAGCATGTGGTTGTTGTTACACGTTCTGTCCACTAGAGGGACTTCCAACATCAGCCTGGCCTTGAAGGGGATCTACGTTATGGCGCATTGCACGCAACTTTGTTTACATTTATATTCCACCACGAACACACCGCGACAAACACAAATCAACAGAGAACTCTGTAATGAAACATTTTCTAACAAGTGTAGTGAAGCGGATCTGTTGTAAAGGCTAACGGTGCTCAGTTAGCACAATGACATCATGTTAGAAAGCACAGCCGAAACTATTTTTCATAAACTAAGTAACAAAGATGCTAACGGCATTAATAATTAAGCCAAACGGTGCTGTCACTACTATTTTAGTGATTTATAAGCAACCTGTTTCTTGCCGATTGTCACGTTACTGAGAATACAGCTATTAGAAGGTAGCCTAATATATGAAGTTGAAGCTAACTCTTACAGCTGTAGGGCAGCTAACATATACACTTTAGCTTTCTTCATGAACCTCCCAGCTAAGCTAACGTTATTAATTTCCCATCCTTCTTCCGATTTCCAGCCGCAGCCTGTCACTCCCCCCTGTACTAGTTAGCTTAGACCTCACAATGCCTTGTGTTTCTCACTCACGCTAACTTATTGATCTTAAGACGTGACATGAGTGACACATGTGGGTAGGCCGAGGTCGAGAAGAGGGAGATTAGCTAACGTTAGCCAACATTTATTAAAAAAAGTCACATTCTAATAGTAATTTCAGCATGCGAATAGTATTGATATTTTTACTATTCGAATTATATTCGACTTTCGGTATTCGTTCCAACAGCCCTAATCTCAACGACCATTAGGTGGACGGCCCGGGGTGTGCAGCAGAGTTGGCTGATGGTCATGCAGTGACCCATGGTGGTAAGCCAGGTGGGCTGATTTGGAGGAGAAAGTACCATGACCCTGAAAAGCCTGGGGGAGAACACCAACAGAAGAGGTTCAGCCTGGGGATGTGTGGATTCTATCGCCGTTTCGTTCCCAACTTTGCGGCAGTGGGTCTGGTCAGAGGAATGTCAGGAGTCCCATCGGAGTACCAGAGTGCCTACCTGAGGCAACTGATGGTGGATCAAGGCATTACTCAGTTCAATCACCCAGACTTACAGCTGCCCAGGATCAGAAGAGATGAGGCTGACATAGAGTCCATTGTTGATGATGGGAAACTGCTGGGTAAATCCACTTAGTCCAGACCAATATGAGTTTGTCAGATTGTCAACTGCAACGGTTGTCCCGCCAGGTGTGGCCAATGGCCTGCTTGATGTCCGGGAGATTGGAGAGCAAGCATATCAAGCTGGCAAGCCACTGGGCGGGCTGTGCTTGCTCAGGCAGCACCTATGGGCAGCACAGATGACAAACTGGGCTAGAATTCTCAATCAATGACATCATTAATTGAGGAATTTCAAACAGGAATGTGGGTGAGCCATTTTTAGGCAGTTGAGAAAAAGTGCTGTCTGTGGGAGAGAAAGCTCCATTTGGAGTGAAATGTGTGTTTTTTTTTACTTTATACATCTATTACATAAACAAAAAACTATATAACACACTAAAAGACTGGAAAAAGTATCATGACACCCCTAGCCATAGCTAATTGGGATGGATCTCTCCCTAAGACAAGCAAGGCAGCTCTCGCCACAGAGTTGAAGAAGAGTGTTGCCCCAGCAGAAGTCATCCCAGAACCATCAACAACCATCGTTGATTTAATCAGCTTGGTACAAAAGATTTTGCACAGATGGCAGAATCAACCCTAGCCAAGGTCCTGCATGAAGGAGGCAAGAGTGAACACATCGATGTTGTCTTTGATGTTTACAAGGACAGGTCAATCAAAGATTCAGAAAAAGCAAACAATGGGGGAAAGTGTGGGGATCCAGTTCAAGAATATTGTTTCTGGCCACATCAATAAAAGGAGGAAACTGCTCTGCAGTGCTGCCAACAAAGCCAATCTGATCAAGTTCTTGGTTGAGGAATGGAAAGATCCCAAGCACAGGAGAGACACTACTTGACAAAACACTGTATGTTACCTGTAAAGAACTCTGCTTCAAAATCAGTAAGAAATAAATATATTAATAAATTATGCCTATAATACATAAAAGGTACCAAACTTATACAGTAATGTAATTAATATTACTTTAAGAGGTGATAACCACTAATAAGCTGCCAGTCAGCAAGGTCTATCATATCAAAATATAATCTAGGGATGTATAGCAATTAAAAAAATCATTAACTAGAATTTTCCTCAAATTTTGGGTCCAGTGGTGGAAGAAGTATTCAGATCTATTACTTAAGTAAAAGTACTAATACCACACTTTAAAAATACTCTATTACAAGGAATAGCCCTGTATTGAAAATGTTACTTAAGTAAAAGTATGTAAGTATCATCAGGAAAACTGGACATGATCCAAACAGTTGTGTGTTTAATGGTCTAATCATCTCAGCTGGACTTAATATGGAATAAAACATCAGATTTTATAAACTACATGTGTTTTGTGTGCAGACATCTTAATGTGTAAAGTAACTAGTAACTAAAGCTGTAACAGATGAATGTAGTGGAGTAAAAAGTACAATATTTCTCTCTGAAATGTAACGGAGAATAGAAACGGCGCAGCCACACCGCTGTGAAAGCGCCCCGAGTCATTTATCAGAGTCTGGCTGTTCACCATCCTGTTGGCAGTCTCTGCTCAAGCTTATCTTTATAATGGAGTTAACTGGAGCTAACCGGAGCTAACAGCTAATCGTTGCTAATCGAGCCTTCAGTTCATCTCCGTGCGTGTATCCATGAATATGGACTCAAGCCTAAATAAAACCAGAGAATTTAGTAAGTTGGCTGTAAAAGTTTTAAACTACAATTCAGAGTTGTATGAATGACAGAAATCTGTTCAGATGAGATCTTAATGTGTGCAACACGGACACATATAGTACAAAACAGCATGTTTAAAGTTATTAGGATCCCCAAAACACAAATTAATACACTTTAAAAAACGAACAATGATCGATAAACAAAATGAACAAGAATTGACTTTAGATAGCATTAGTCTGATGTGATTTAACAGGAGTTAGGAGAAGAAAGTGTTGACATGTATAATAACATGTAACTTTCTGTATGGATTGTAGTTTTAAGGTTAAGTTGTAACATTTTGGTTTCAGGTAATCAGATATTTTATCTGCTGAACCATAAACGTTATTTGACAAACCATCCATCCATCCATCTTCATCCGCTTATCCGGTGTCGGGTCGCGGGGGGAGCAGCTCCAGCAGGGGACCCCAAACTTCCCTTTCCCGAGCCACATTAACCAGCTCCGACTGGGGGATCCCGAGGCGTTCCCAGGCCAGGTTGGAGATATAATCCCTCCACCTAGTCCTGGGTCTTCCCCGAGGCCTCCTCCCAGCTGGATGTGCCTGGAACACCTCCCTAGGGAGGCGTCCAGGGGGCATCCTTACCAGATGCCCGAACCACCTCAACTGGCTCCTTTCAACGCGAAGGAGCAGCGGCTCTACTCCGAGCTTCTCACCCTATCTCTAAGGGAGACACCAGCCACCCTCCTGAGGAAACCCATTTCGGCCGCTTGTACCCTGGATCTCGTTCTTTCGGTCATGACCCAGCCTTCATGACCATAGGTGAGGGTAGGAACGAAAACTGACCAGTAGATCGAGAGCTTTGCCTTCTGGCTCAGCTTTCTTTTCGTCACAACGGTGCGATAAATTGAATGTAATACCACACCCGCTGCGCCGATTCTCCGACCAATCTCCCGCTCCATTGTCCCCTCACTCGCGAACAAGACCCCAAGGTATTTGAACTCCTTCACTTGGGGTAAGGACTCATTCCCTACCTGGAGAAGGCACTCCATCGGTTTCCTGCTGAGAACCATGGCCTCAGATTTAGAGGTGCTGATCCTCATCCCAGCCGCTTCACACTCGGCTGCGAACCGATCCAGTGAGTGCTGAAGGTCACAGGCCGATGATGCCATCAGGACCACATCATCTGCAAAGAGCAGCGATGAGATCCCCAGCCCACCGAACTGCAACCCCTCTCCACTCCGACTACGCCTCGATATCCTGTCCATAAATACTACAAACAGGATTGGTGACAAAGCGCAGCCCTGGCGGAGGCCAACCCTCACCTGAAACGAGTCCGACTTACTGCCGAGAACCCGGACACAGCTCTCGCTTTGGTCGTACAGAGATTGGATGGCCCTGAGAAGAGACCCCCTCACCCCATACTCCCGCAGTACCTCCCATAGTATCTCCCGGGGGACCCGGTCATATGCCTTCTCCAAATCCACGAAACACACATAGACCGGTTGGGCATACTCCCAGGCTCCCTCCAGGATCCTTGCGAGAGTAAAGATCTGGTCCATTGTTCCACGACCAGGACGAAATCCGCATTGTTGCTCTTCAATCTGTGGTTCGACTATCGGCCGAACCCTCCTTTGCAGCACCTTGGAGTAGACTTTACCGGGGAGGCTGAGAAGTGATACCCCTATAATTGGCACACACCCTCTGGTCCCCCTTTTTGAACAGGGGGACCACCACCCCGGTCTGCCACTCCTTTGGCACTGTCCCAGACTTCCACGCAATGTTGAAGAGGCGTGTCAACCAAGACAGCCCCTCCACACCCAGAGCCTTGAGCATTTCTGGACAGATCTCATCAATCCCAGGGGCTTTGCCACTGTGGAGTTGTTTGACAACATACCAGACGTACCTACCTCCAGACGTTCCCAATTTACCCGCACTACCCGTTTGGGCTTACCAGGTCTGTCCAGAGTCTTCCCCCACCCCCTGACCCAACTCACCACCAGATGGTGATCGGTTGACAGCTCTGCCCCTCTCTTCACCCGAGTGTCCAAAACATACAGCCTCAGATCAGATGAAACGATTATAAAATCGATCATTGACCTTTGGCCTAGGGTGCTCTGGTACCAAGTACACTTATGAGCATCCCTATGTTCAAACATGGTGTTCGTTATAGACAATCCATGACTAGCACAGAAGTCCAACAACAAACAACCACTCTGGTTTAGATCAGGGAGGCCGTTCCTCCCAATCACGCCTCTCCATGTGTCTCCATCATTGCCCACGTGCGCTTTGAAGTCCCCCAGCAGGACTATGGAGTCCCCCACTGGAGCCCCCATGCAGGACTCCATTCAAGGTCAGTCAGTCAGAGTTTCCCCCCCCACAACCCGCAGGCGTAGGGAGGCGACCCTCTCGTCCACCGGGGTAAACTCCAACGTAGCGGCGCGCAGCCGGGGGCTTGTGAGTATCCCCACACCCGCCCGGCGCCTCACACCCTGGGCAACTCCGGAGAAGAAAAGAGTCCAACCCCTATCCAGGAGTATGGTTCCAGAACCGAGACTGTGTGTAGAGGTAAGCCCCACCACAAAACCACAAACCAACCAGATTTTATTGACAAAGCACATCAAAGGCTACACTTCCTCTGTACAGTATATCATCTAGTCTGGTACATAGTTATTTCTTTCTAAATTATCTGTTAATGTTATGTAGTCATTGTTTTCAATAAATTGTTCATAAGCCATCACACACCACACCGTCACATCCTATCCCACTATCACAACAAATAAATTCTCACCCTGTGGGAAACACTGGAACGCACTAGGGCTGGACCCGAATATTCGAATATTCGTTCGGTGGGTTGGTATTCGATTTGAAAATTTGACATTCGAATATTTGTTTTTATTTTTATTTATTTTATTTTTTTTGCACAACCTGGCATCCCCTTCCAAACGGTTCTCATTTGCACTTGAATATGTTCGAAATATAATATTCTCTTTTACAATTTTCTTATATAGCCTAGCCATTTTAATAGGATGGACAACCCAACCTCGTTATACTTAATAAATATATTTGCTTCTTCTTGGACTACTAAAGTGTTCCTGCAACGGGAGTATTATCTGGCTAGAGCGCAGAACAGCGCAGTTTACATGGACAGAAGTGCATGCCAAGCTGCGTTGCTTTGACATTGTGGAAAATAAAATAATAGAAACAAAACGTATTATCCTTTTTACCCGTTATTATCAATCTAAATTAATCTACTGCGAAATATAGGAGACTTTGAGATTTTACTGGGACGTCACGTCACATGCCCCAGTTAAAACGCCCATGAATTGAACGTCATTACCGTCACGATTCAGCGAAAAGAAGACAAAAATGCCGAAGACTTCATCTGTGTAGGAGAATTTTAAATTAAGTGAGGACAAGACAAAGGCAGAGTGTCAAATATGCAATTTGAAACTGGCCTACCACAACAGCACATCAAGCTTGAGAAATCACCTGAGTTCTGTAAGTAGAACGAGCTGCTTTTATCCGCCATTTACACGTGATAAAAATGTGCACTTCATTTTCATGGAAAATAACGTGACTTGCGAATAGGCTACGGCAGTTAATGACGAACAGTAAAAACGTAGCCTACTGTAGCCCAGCCTAATAATAATTTGTCTATATAGGTACATCCCCAGGTATCGCGTTCGCAGCCATCAACATGTGTTTTATATCATTAGTGAAGTCTCCGTTCTCGGGGCATATAAGCCCTGCTCGCGTGAGGCGCGCCGCTTCCTGCTCGCGCTGTTCTGTAGTTTATTAAAAGTTTATTAATTCTGAACGCGTCTGGCCTGTCTATCTATATTGCACCAAATACGACACTGCACTCCCTTGTGAAGTCGTTTGGATGAAAGGTTCTCAAAATAATCAAAATGCAATGCAATGCAAACGCTCCGCTGTGAAGCTAGCACTAAAGGGATCTCCATGTGCAGAGTCAGGCTGTACCAGACTCTCCCAGTGACCATGCTGATCTGGGGACCGGTGGCACAGCGAGGAGCTGCTGCTGACGGGCGCGGAGCTCCGACAGCTGTCTGTCTTCGCGCCTGTCTGATGGCATCAGTATTAAATTGAGACAGTTTCATGACCGTTTAAAAACGTCTCGTAGTCATGTTAAATTGTAGGCCCATTATGGGCAAGGAAAAACCCTGATCTGATCTGGTGACAAATGACGTATATGGTACCAGCTTTTATCATCAGGCCCACCTACCCCCCTCCCTGCTTCTAAAAAAACAACGCCCCCTGACTCTGCAGTTACGTAGAATTGGATAGGTCACATAGGGGTGAGTTGGCGTGGCTTTCCCCCTTCCTAGCGCTGCCCATGTTGAAAAATTTTTCACAGATGCATTTTTTTAATTTCAAGGACAGAGGCACTTCAGCCAAAACTTTGGGGTTTAGTTACTCCTTAAGCTCACACACATAAACACGAGAATGTTGCATTATCTTCCTTCTGACCTGTTGCTGACTCTGCTCCTCCAGGTTGAGTTTGACTTCCAGTGACTGTCTCGCCTCCAGAAAGGCCTTCCGATGCTTCCGGTCAGCCATGTAGTACGACATGACGCCCACAGTGATGGCACAAACATAGATCACTATGTTGGCCAGCAGCTTGAAAACAAAAAAGAATGCACAAGTTAGGGCTCCATATTTAATAGACACATGCACAATATTTAATACTGCATGCAGAACAAGGACATAACAGGGCACTACAGAATGTTTTTAGGAGTCTAGCTTTAAAGGTGATGTATAAATAATAATAATAATAATAATAATAATAATAATTAAAGCTGCAAGCAGCAATGAACGGGCCCTCGCACTCCGCGCACGTCGGGGGTGCCGGCGGCTCCCAGTCGATGCAGCCGTGTATTTCCGTGAACGTTGAACACTGCACGCAAGATTTAGACTTAAAGGGTAACTACTGTTTTTTTTTAACATGGACCCTATTTTTCTATGTTTTTGTGTGTAAGTGACTGATGGGAACAACAATCTTTGAAATTGGTACAGTATTAAGCGTGAACGCTGTAACCGACAGCCACAGACTCAGATTATTATTCTAAGTGTCTGAAAACATTATGGAAAGGATCCCTACATAGATAGGACTTTTAAAACCTCTTTAAGACCTTTCTGTTTAACCAGAAACAGCTCTGAGGTCGCTAGCGCTAAACCTACCAGACTCCATTTTTTTTTTCATTTTCACATGTAAATTGGTAAACTATGTGTTTATTTCAACCAAAACTAGAGTTGTGATGGTTAGAAAAGTCAATCACTTGGACACAAAAATAGGGTCCAGGTTGAAAAAAACGGTAGATACGCTTTAATTCCCTCCATATAGTCCATAGTGTTGGAAATTACATATTTCAAATTGTGCACCACCAAATTGTCCACCACTTCCTACGTTGCGCCAGAGAACACACACTATTTATACGTCATTTGGCTGCATATCATGTTTAAACCACATCATGTAAATTTCAGGTAAATCGAATGATTTTCATCAGGGCTTAATTCCTGTTGCCAGTAGGTGGCGCTATGACTATAACTCATTATAGGCCTGTTCTCTATTTAAGCATAAAACAATTTGGGGCAGATTGGACAATGTACACTCAAGTTACAAACAACTACCCGTTTTGCAGCGTTATATGGTAATTTCACACCTAGCCACGCCAACACCATTGGACGCAAGGTTTCGAAATTTAGCTTCACCAAGGGCTTTACATTAGACTGACCAATTTTGAAGTCAATAGGGTAAAATCTGTAGGAGGAGTTTGTTAAAGCAACCTGCAATTAGTCAAAATCATCCATAATTTGCACATTCATTTTTTAGGGTTTAGGGTATGGCTCCAAGAGGCTTTTTTGTAAGTTTGGACATGATACATATGCGTACCAAATTGTATACATCTAGGTGAAACGCACTGCAGGGGCTACTTCTTTGAAATCTTGTAGGGTGCGCTATTGAGCCAATTTACCATAATCAGGCTTGAGACCCATGTAAATCACTTCAGGCCTGGACTAACATCATGTAGTAAAGATTTGGGGTAGATTGGACAATGTCTGTTGGAGTTACAACAACTTTCTGTTTCATGATGTAACATTGAAGTTCGCAGTGCCGCCATGGCGATGCCTTTAGACAAAAAAAAAAAAAATCGCAATCTTCAAATTGAAGCATCATCAAGGTCCAGTGTTTCCTTTAGGATTTTTTTTTAGTAGTGGGGGCAGGTCTGTCCGAACAACACCCCCGCCCACATTTTACGTATGAAACGGAACTGACACTTCGCTGTAACACAAACAACGGGGAGTGCATTATGTCGGCAGTGAAACGGAGGGGTTTGACCTAAAAGCAGCAGCTATAAACTTATAGTGCACAATGATATTAGCTGTAGCTGTTACCAATGTTACAAGTAGGCTACACACATGGAGCGTTGAATAAATCACGAGGTGGTTAAATGCACATAGCCTACAGAGCACAGAAACTGAGATTCACTACACAATAACCTCCTACACTATATTATAGAAGTTAACTTTAACATATAAACACTCAGAGCACGCAGAGTGTGATATAAACCGGCGTTATCACATATTAACGGCGATGATTAGCTAAGTAGACTCTAATGAGTTTATCAAGAACTTTGATCTAAATAGTTAAACTATACAGATATATTTGTCCTGCATGGTGTCACACAACAAACTCCACATGTACAATACTCACATTTTCCTCACGAACGCACAAACCAGACAGAATGAAGAAAAGGAATAAATAAAAGTCCGCTGCCTCTCTAAAAACAGACATTAAAGCGCTGTGCCGCTCACTCAACCGACATCAGACTGCAGTATCGCCGTCCACCTGCGGGGGGGCGTGGACAGGCTTTCCAACAGGCAGGGTCATTTAAAAGGCAACCGCAACTACATTGTGCGTCTGCCCTATTTCTGATACCATGGCGGCAGATATTTTGGCGTGGCGGGCCGCCATTTCCAAATCAACATAGAGTAAACATTGAGGTCTATTTATTATTGTTATAAGTTATTGTTATTATATGTTTAATAAATTATTTATACCCCCCCCCCCTTTTTTGTGCTGATCCAAAAATGTATCCAATCCGTGACTCATTACCGTGAGCCGGACCGAAACGTCAGTTTTGTGATCCGTTGCACCCCTATACCTTATGTAAATCACTCTATAACTGCCTGGATTGACTTCTCCAGAGGTCTGTCTGGATTCAGTGGGACATTTGTTGTACAATGACAATAAATGAACCTTGAACCACACACAGTTTAAAGCAGCAGTATGATTACTTACACAATTATTAAATAAATACCGTTTGAAGCAGAAATAATTAAAAACCAAGTCTACCTTTTCTATTCAAATAAATGAAATCACTCAGCTTGTAAATGTCTCCTCGTGTTATTTTTATTAAAGAAAAACACATTATTTGATACATGCCCCTAAAATTCTTTATGTGCTCCTAAATCTTTCAACTTAGGAGCATGTGCTCCTTGGGGGGAAAAAAAGTTAATGTCGAGCCCTGACTATTATAGTAAATTACTTAAGTCATTACAGAGGAATCAAAATTTGAATTTTGAAATTAAATTGAGGATTTTCTTCCGTGGATTTTTTCACTGCAATGAATGACGTCATCGAATATGACAACAGGCATTCAAAGCTTCATTGGAAAACCTTAATAAAAGCTTTGAATGTAAAAAGAACAATGACATTCAGTACAGCCCTACTAAGGCAAATACCTTGTTGCATAACCCTCATTTTCTTTTCCTGTCCTTCTATATCAAGTATGGCAAAATGCCTAAAACTAGTTATAACTAGGGCTGGGCGATATTGGAGAAAATCAAATATCACGATATTTTTGACCAAATACCTCGATATCGATACAGAGACGATATTGTAGTGTTGACTACTGGTGCTTTCACAAAATATTTACACAATGAGATTTTTGATAAATAATCATCAGTAATGTGGATATAATGACTAAGTGGGTAAAGGTAAATAATAGAACAGTTACAACAGTCTGGTAAGTTCAGATAAGTACATCACTTTACTGTAATGCAGCCTTTAAAACCAGGAAAAGACAACACTTATGCCATATTACGATATCCAAAATCTAAGACGATATCTAGTCTCATATCACAATATCGATATAATATCGATATATTGCCCAGCTCTAGTTATAACACAAAACAATCTTGATAATGACTTGAGTTGGGTATCAAACATTAAACTCGGGTATCATATGTACAATACAATTCCCTAGCATACTTTGTAGCCCTAAATGTGAAACAGAAGCTGTAATTAGCTTTTGGCCAACTGCATCTATTAACCTACTTTTGTGTTAAAAGTCTTTGAACACAAAAGTAGGTTCATAGATGCACTCTGCACATGTGAGTGGAGGACTGGCTACAAGAGATTACATACAAGTAAATGCATTTCAGGACAACCATACCCCTGTCCCTTCACACTACCTCCATTCCAAATCTTACCTGTCTACCAAGTGCTGCCCCCTGGATGTCCTCCTGCTGCTGCTGCTGGGCGATAGTGACGCCCAGAACCAGGGTGTGGACCCCGCAGGATACAGTAGTGATGAGTACGATTGGTGTTAGCCTCAAAGGCAGAGTCAGAAAAAAAGAGAAGCTGAAGAAAGCCTGCCAGCCCACCGTGTCACTGGCCTGGTGGAAGCGAGCATAGTTCAGACCCAGGTAGCAGAATATCTGAGCTGCTATGAGCACCCACAGGGCATAGGGCACCACCCGTCTCGAGATGCGGTCTGGCAGCAGCCCAAAGCGACACAGCAAGTAGAGGATAACATCTGCTGCCAGTCCCATTGATGCCACTAAAACAGAAGCCAGCTTGTCAGTGGTGTAGACCACCGTACACATGATGATGATGTAGCTGTCGAAGAGGGCGGCGAACACAACGAGCACCAGCAGGGTTTCGTGTCTCTGCCGTCTGAAGTAGGTCTGGTAGAGGTTCTCCAGAGAGTCGGGCGCAAAGGTGAGGCGCATGAACCGCGGCAGGCAGAGGCAACATCCTGAGCTCCGAACCGTGACCTCGTTTGTTCGCCCAACTGCCTGCCCGGGGTCAGAGGGCAGCGTCACCGAGCAGTCTGCCGAATACTCCGCCGAGTATTCTGGCTCGGAAAAGGCTCGGTTCCTGGGCATGGTGAACGCTCTAAGATCTGCTTCCCGCCTTCTCCTTTAATAAAAAAAAAATGGAAAGCCGTTTGTCGTCCTACAGGAGTAGACCAAACCCTAAGAACTCTCAGGTATACATCATCTGCTTGTTTGTCTTCTGCTGAGTAACCACCTTTTTCCCTTGAGAGCACACATGGCATGAATCACAGTTGTGTGTTGATTGTCAGAACCTGTACACTGGAGAGATATCTTCTTGCATAGCTGCGTCTGTGGTCACTCCATCTAATGCTGCCTTTTCACTCAGTTAGTCCTCTGTCATATGCACAGATTGAGCACGCCTACTCTTTTTTTTTTTTTTTTTTTTTAACGTAATCCAAAGAGTGTGCACCTCTTGTTCCTCATTCAGCTTTACATATGTGACAAATGTTTTAGCAGCTCCTCTCCACCGTTGTACTCCACAGCAGTGTGCCCCATGTCAAAGTTGTTGAATTATTAACATTGGATCAAATAAGGAGATGTTTGTATGACTCCCTCTGTCTCCATCATTTCTCTGGACTGGACAGCTTTTTGCATTTTGGCCTTCCTTAGTCCCTCCTCACATGGCCTGAATAAAGAGGGACACATGGGGAAAATATTCACCAATGGCTTAATATCTCAACACACAGAGGCATTTGTTTAGCATTCAACAAAACCTGATGATGAGGATAGGTACATTCTCTAATTCCTGCACCTGGCAGACTGGCCGCTGTCTACTATGCGGAGACAAAGTCACGTCAACATCCACGTCTAAATCTAGCTGTTTGTTACAGGGTTTCTATTCCTGGCAGGGGACTGGCAACTGGCAGAATGAAATAATTCCAAGCTGAACATTTTAACTTGGTATGCCACATGTATGGCGAATTGAAAAATGACTCCTTGAATCGGCAGCAGGGTCTCTACATATAGGATACACAGGCTCTCTGTTGTAGGCCTACCTAGCTACATGTTGCGCTCTGTCTAATACACAGGTTGTGAAAACACATTCACAACACTAAGCTCAAGCTGTGCAAAGACAATCTACACTGTCACAATAACCACGAATGTCAAAGCTGTGAATTGTCTGAGCGCCTTTAGGTGATACAAGACCAATGTCCCTGACTTAGTCATCCAACAAACCTGTTTAAATGGATGCTTTAGCTTCTCGAAGCTTAACTATATTTGACTGATACTTAACTGAACCTGATTTTCACTTCGGCTCTTTAGCCTGTCTAGTTACAATTCCTGGTGTGTAATTTCCATTCACCTGCTAACGTTATGCAGTAAACTGATCATTTGTCCCCATTCTTCTAGCTATAGATGCTCTGATAATCGTGTACATTATAGATAACGTTACTGATGCGTCCGCTTACCGTGTGTAAAGCCCGATTCCGTATCCTTTGAGTGCTAGCGTTATTCCCTTTAGGCAGATGTGGGTGCCCTTAGCCTGCCGTAAACACAGCCGCCGAGTAAATTAAACCTCTGCCTAGATATCATTATTTTTAAAAAGGCTCATGGAAAGTAGCCTCGACGAGTACACTACATGGTACACTAACGTTAACCCCCGCTTCAGCTCGGGTGTTTTCCGAAAAAAAAAAAATAATAATCTGCTTCACCATCAAGCTACACGCACTAAAATCAAGATTTCCGGTCACTTTCAGAATAATAGCCTACTTTATTTATTTATTTATTTGCACAAAGCAAATATGCACTTTCAACCTTTTTTGGAGTAACGGGTAAAATAAAGGGATTACAGATTAAAGATTAAATTAAAGATTAAATTAATTTGTAAGCGAATATCACTTTTTGTTGTAAAATGCTATTTTCACATAATATAGCAAGATGGATACTGTAGGCTAGTTGGATAAACACACAGTGACCCAATCAGTTTTCATCCCAAACATTTTTAAACAAATACTTTCTGAAAATCCTAAATCGTGCTTTCCCTGTTGCAGAACCTGTTTGCATGAAATATGACTGTATGCTGTTATAAAATCATATTCATGATTCATATTATTATTTGCTACATTTATGTCAACCTAGAAAGGTTCTATATGAAAATTTATTTTAGATTAGTTAAGATAGATGGACAGTCTATCACATTCCGGGGCGGCTGTACCACGGTCGTCTACCAATCAGAAGGTCGGTGGTTCGATCCCTGGCCCTGCAGTCCCATGTCGAAGTGTCCTTGGGCAAGACACTGAACCCTGAATTGCTCCCGATGCTGCGCCATCGGTGTGTGAATGTGTGTAAATGTTTATCTGATGAGCAGGTGGCACCTTGTACGGCAGCCTCGGCCACAGTGTATGAATGTGTGTGAATGGTTCCTGCACTGTGTAAAAGCGCTTTGAGTGGTCGTTAAGACTAGAACGCTATATAAATACAGTCCATTTAACACTGTTGAGCATAAACCTTTATTCTTGATCTTGGAAATGGCAATTAAATTAAAGAAAACTTCTTCTTACTAGCCTTTACAGAGCTTTCAACCAAATTGCATGGCCTTCAGCAGTGGATGGAGTTAGCTCAGTTGATATGTAGATGATGTGATGACAAATAAGTAAACTCCAATTAATGAAGACCTTGAGGTACGATTGAAAGTTACGGCCATAGCTAGTAAGCGTACCTTGAGTTAAGATTTGGGTTTTTATGTCATCTCAGCAAAGTCCTATGTAAGCTACCATTGAGTATGCTTCATGAGCGTCAAAGGCTTTATTAATAGCCTGTATCAAGTCTGTTTCATATTCTTTCAATGACAAATTATGATCACTGTAAAGCCAAAGTTAATGCACAAAATTGTTGCTTGACAAAAAGCTGTGGAAATCTCAAAATCTCAAACACCACATCGTGCTTCAGCAGACAGCAAATTGAATATCTTATTAAAATCTGGTTTAACAAATAGTTTTTGATATTCTTTAGTCCACTAACTTTCATGCTTTTATTCTGAAGGTAAATGTTGAAAACCTGTATTGACTCTGGCATTGTCTGGCTAACTTGACTTGGCCACCTCTGTCCACATTTTCTCCACATGTATCCCCGCCCCCTTAAATCATCACCGCCTTTTTAACCGCCATCCTCCTCGAGATTCATGACAAGAAGCGTTTTGGGAGCAAGATGCTCAGGCTACAGTATGGGTCTGAGTAGGAAAGTTCATTGTTATAATATATGCAGAGGAGGCTGGTCCATAGAGGCAGAAGAGGTTGTTACTCCTCTATTTTAAGAGTCAAGAGAGAGAACAAAATATAAAAAAAGAGTAATTGGTTGAAATAAACCATTACCAAATCTCAGTATCTATAACCGTGGTGAAGTTAGTTTGATGTTGGATATTCAACAGATATTCGGATATTCATTTCGGGTTGTGTTTCACTCAGTCTTGGCAGAAAACAATATGACACCCATTTGCTCCTAACTGCTTGGTTTTTACCTAGGGACCGTCAATAAATTACGTTCTGAACTTCATTTATTTCCAATAGCTTGTATATCAGATGTTCTAAACACCCCAGGCCAATGCAGAGCTGTTCTGCTATGTAGTACTAATCAGACACACCTCAATAAAATATAATATTTTTTACCAACTATTTTATTAAATTTTGGAAATAATCCCATTAATTTGCTATTGAAAACAGCTTTTTGCTCAATATCTTCTATTTTATGGGACCCAAACACCTCAGACCAATGCAGGACTGTTCTTCTATGAGGTACCAATAAGACACACCTCACTATAAATTAATATTTTGCACCTCCTTTTTTATTTAAGTTTTTTTAAGAATCCCATTCATTTCCTATGGAAAATGCCTTTTTGCTCAATAGCTTCCATGTTATGGGACCCAAACACCCCAGATCAATGTACTGGTACTAATCAGACACACCTCACTCTAAATAATATTTTGAATCTACTATTTTATTTTTTGTTTTTTAAAGAAAACACATTAATTTCCCATTGAAAACAGCTTTTTGCTCAATGGCTTCCATGTTATGGGACTCACATGGAGTTCTACATTGGTCTACAGACCAATGTAGAACCTTTCTGGTATATGGGTAATTTTTGCTTATTTAATTAATTAATGGTATTTTTTTGCACCTACTATTTCCAGGGTTCCTACACATTTCTCATTTCAAAATTATTTTTATTATTTTTAACCTAGTGGACATCGGCACACACTGTTTATAGATGTAAACATCCAACTGTTAAGGACACATGAGGTAGGCCTAATCTATAGCATTCCAGTTAGAAATTTATCGAGCTGGTCATCATTAAGACCGATACCGAAATCAACTAACTACATCAAATCAGTAGTAGAACACAATGCGAAGAAAGTAGCCTTATTATATGTCGGTAAGCAGTGTCAAAAAATGTTCGGTGTGTGATGAAACTATGGCAGAGCAAATTAGAATATGGAGGTGTGGGATACATTGAGTGATCACAAACTTTTTCCAAACTTCCAAACAAGGGTCTCATTTATCTACGTAAATACGTTTATTTGTCTGTTACATTAAGACAACGTGTAAATTGTTTAATGCTTCGTTTCTTATTGTGGATTCATCGACAGTGTTTTCCAAAGTTCCATATTGACATGCACCTTAGCTACATAGGCCGACTGATAGGCCTATCTATGTGAGTCATGCAGGTTTATGAACAATATTTTTTACTCGTCTTTGCTAACCCGTCCCTCCCTGCCCTCTAACGTGATTTCTGTTTTAATTTAATTTAGTTTAAGTTACAGAGGGGATACACATTATATCAGGCCGTTTTTTCACCTGATATAATGTGTATCCCCTCCCCTAACATGCAAAGGGTCTGTACTGTCCTCATGTGTGTTATTTTCTGTCTTTACCAGGTCACAATAAACAACATGAGATAATATGGAGATGTCATCTTTTTTCTAGCAAAAGTTACAAAGGGGATACACATTATATCAGGCTATTTTTCATCTTATATGATATGTATCCCCTCCCCTAAAATGTAAAGGGTCTGTCCTGTCATCATGTGTGTTATTTTCAGTGTTTACCAGGTAACGATAAACAGCGTGAGATGATGTGGAGATGTCTGCTGTTTTCCAGCAAAAGTTACATATGGGATATACATTATATCAGGCCGTTTTTCACCTGATATAATGTGATTCCCAACCCTAACATACAAAGTGTCTGTCCTGTCATCATGTGTGTTATTTTCTGTCTTTACCAGGTCACAATAAACAACATGAGATAATATGGAGATGTCTGCTGTTTTCTAGCAAAAGTTAAATAGGGGATACACAAAATATCAGGCCGTTTTTCACATGATATAATGTGTATCCCCTCCCCTAACATGCAAAGGGTCTGTCCTGTCATCATGTGTGTTATTTTCTGAGCTAATATGGAGATGTCTGCTGTTTTCTAGCAAAAGTTACAAGGGGATACACATTATATCAGGCCGTTTTTCACCTGATATAAAGTAAATCCCCTCCCCTAACATGCAAAGGGTCTGTCCCGTCATCATGTGTGTTATTTTCTGTGTCTACCAGTTCACAACAAACAATATGAGATAATATGAAGATGTCTGTTCTTTTCTATCAAAAGTTACAGAGGGGATACACAAAATATCAGGCCGTTTTTCACCTGATATAATGTGTATCCCCTCCCCTAACACGCAAAAAATGAACGTGCAAAAATCCATGTGTCCATTAAGCTCCATCAACAAACATTTACACATCCACATGAGCTTTGCGGTATAGAGCGATTTGATGTGGTCAAAAACTATTTGTGCTGCTCCGTTTAACAGCACCCCATTAACTGCTGAAAGGTTCCTACCTAAATAGACATCACTCAAAAGCACACTAGTGACACCAGTGGACAATAGAAAAAGTTACAAAGGGGATACACATTATATCAGGCTATTTTTCACCTGATATGATATGTATCCCCTCCCCTAACATGAAAAGGGTCTGTACTGTCATCATGTGTGTTATTTTCTGACTTTACCAGGTCACAATAAACAGCGTGAGATGATATGGAGATGTCTGCTGTTTTCTAGCAAAAGTTACATATGGGATACACATTATATCAGGGTGTTTTTCACCTGATATAATGTGTATCCCCTCCCCTAACATGCAAAGGGTCTGTCCTGTCATCATGTGTGTTATTTTCAGTGTTTACAAGGTCACAATAAACAACCTGAGATAATGTGGAGATGTCTGCTGTTTTCTAGCAAAAGATACAGTGGGGATATACAAATATCAGGCTGTTTGTCACCTGATATAATTTGTATCCCCTCCCCTAACATGCAAAGGGTCTGTCCCGTCATCATGTGTGTTATTTTCTGTGTGTCCCAGGTCCCAAGATCTGACAACACACAAACACACGTAGCAGAGCTACCCACACCCATGTTTCTACTGTTGCTTAATTAAATAAAACATCAGAAGAGAGAAGTTGTCTCCGTCCGTGTTTTAACAGACACACCTGGGGCGAAGTTGGAAACCAGAATCAGCTTTAAATACAGTCCTAATCTAGTCCTCACTAACACGGGCCCAATTATAGTAACTACATGAAAACTTCACTGTTGTTGCATGAAATGTGGTTTGTGTTTAGCCTACATCATCAGTTTCTATCATGTGAAATAAGAGGCTAAGCCAGCCTGGTGGCCAAGCTGCAGACAGATGCTCCTCAACAGTGAGCTCCCCAGCAGTCAGCTCCCCCTGCTGGTCATAAGGTGCCTCTGCACCCCTTTCGTTTCAGACCCTCCCACCAGCCTTTGGGCCACGCCTCCTCATTTACATTGACATGTGTCAAGTCCAAATGAAAAGCCAATGTTAAATGTAAATTCAAAAGCCAAATATTAAATCCAAATGAAAATCCAATGTTAAATTGAAATCGAAAAGCCAGATATTAAATCCAAATTAAAAGCCAATGTTAAATTGAAATTCAAAAGCCAAATATTAAATCCAAATGGAAAAGCCAATGTTAAATTGAAATTCAAAAGCCAAATATTAAATCCAAATGGAAAAGCCAAATGGAAAATTAAATATTTTTAATTTGATCTCGCTTCGTTTTCTCTTTGGACTTTCAATTTCTCTTTGGACTTTCAATTTCTCTTTGGACTTTCAATTTGAATTATGAATAAATATTTCCTCCATAGTTATATAAATTAAAGCTTTTTAAAGACAAAAAATAAAACAGTAAACAAAACATAGTGTATCCACGTCGTTCCACTTCTGGGATTGCTCCGGTGCCGCTGGATGTCCCTCATTTGGGCCGGATGTCCGTCAGCTTCCTCTTCCTTTGTATTAGCGTTGTAAACTCTGGTGGGTTTATGAGGACAATGGTTAACTGCTCCTCAGATCTCTGCAGGGTTAGGGTTCCAGCAGCTGGAAATCATTGTCTTAAACCACTGAGCTATTTGACCTGACAAATCAGTCTATGTTTTCGACATCTTTTCTCACTGCAACATATAAGGTTCGAACACAAAACTTTCAGTCTCCCAATCACTCTCTAATCACCCTGAGCTATCTGACTTAGTACAGTATGTTTAAAAAGTCATAGTAAATTATGTTGAAAAAAAGATATAAAAAAGACATAGTGTAGTTTGTTGAAAAGTCTGTACATGCCATAAAATGCACATAAAACATAGTTTCCCTTCCAAAAAAATGGCACTTAATTAAAAAATGTAAATACAAATGTGTATTCATTTATTGTATGTCGTTAAAGGTCCCATGGCACTTAAAATTAATAAAACAAAATTAATATGAGTTCCCCCAGCCTGCCTATGGTCCCCCAGTGGCTAGAAATGGTGATAGATGTAAACCGAGCCCTGGGTATCCTGCTCTGTCTTTGAGAAAATGAAAGCTCAGATGGGCCAATCTGGAATCTTCCCTTTATGATGTCATAAGGGGAAAGGTTACCTCCCCTTTCTCTGCTTTGCCCGCCCAGAGAATTTGGCCCGCCCATGAGAAAGAGAGAGACATAATGGCTTCCAAACAAGCGAAGCATGGCAGTTGGTCAAGGCCACACCCCCACCCTCCACCTTGCCCCCCCCTCTCTCCTCCTCAATAGCATTTAAAGCTACAGACACAGAAATGGTACATCCTAAGGAAAGCTCATTGTGGGACTGGCTCTAGTGGCTGTAATTCTGCACCAAGGCTGAATTTGGGGAAAGAGACTTCAGATACAGTATTAGAGGACCACTAAGGTCTATATAAAAGAGACTTCAGATACAGTATTAGGGGACCACTAAGGTCTATATAAAAGAGACTTCAGATACAGTATTAGGGGACCACTAAGGTCTATATAAAAGAGACTTCAGATACAGTATTAGGGGACCACTAATAAATATATATATATATATATATATATATATATATATATATATATATATATATATATATATATATATATATATATATATATAACATGTACTCTACAGCCCAAACCTGAGGACTGTGGGGCTGTTGAAGAAGAAAACCATCTCCTTTAAGAAGCACAGGCATTTTGGAGATGGAACAGCACAACTGCTTTACAAATCAGAATCAAAATGGGATGTTGAATCAATAAAATCTGTCCATTATCTTGTAAAATAGTCCCAATTTTAAATGCTGTAGAAAGTGAACCTCCTTTCCTGCAATGTGACCACTAGATGTCGCTGTTCACCAAAGAAAACCCTGCAAAAGACTGCAGGAGGGTTCTCTCTTTAGGTCTCCTCATATGCAAACTCCAAACAGTTTCAGTGGAATCTCAAGTTGACCAGAATCCTGAGATCAAAATCTTCTGTGAAACAAAATGAGACACTTGACAATGAGTCACATGTGTTGTTTATTTTAAAAGTACTCTTAACAGAGTTTGGAGCAAACTAGAGTTCACTTGGACACCCAGATGTTGGGTTAGGTTTAGAATGGGTTAGGGTCTGTCACTGCATGTTCTAAAACAAAGCGACAAAAACACCCCAAAAGGAGACAAAAATGTAAAATGTTAAACCCGACATAAACGGAAAAATAGGCCAGAAATATTCAGTGAAACAAGATGAAACACGTGTGTTGTGTATTTTAAGCATATACTCTTAACAGAGTTTTGTAGATGAACTGTAATATTATCATGCAGGAGAGTGGAGGGGGAAACACTGCCAGTTCCATGAAATCCAGTTTAGATGATTGACCTTTTCAAAGCTATATATGCATTTGTTTTAAAGAGCAATTTACCAAGCTAAACACATGAACAAAGTTGGCTCTCCCAGCTGAACATGTCTAATTATTACTATTATTACTATCCCATAAATGGACAAAGTAAGGATGAAAATGTTACTGATGGATTTATTGCACTTGTCATCCTTTTCACCGTCATCACATTCACCGTCATTGGCAATCCACCATCAAACTACAGTATGACAATGTTACTTCTTCGCTCAAAACACAAGTAACTCTTATCAACCCCACATGGAGGACAGGCTCGTTCGAGATGAGCCAATTCTGCGCAGAATCGATCACCGACGATTGATGCCGGTTAGATTTGTGTCCGACTTGATCCCGACTTGTTCTGACGTCATGCACACGTGGGCAACGATAACCTCACGAAATCAAGGCGGCCGCAGGTTTGAGACGCAGGCAGTGCAGTTGATTTTCACTGACTGCAAGACCCAGGCGGACCCAGGGCTATTTGTCTGATTTAAAGGCTTGTTCTGTAAAGAACACCTGTTGTGTGGCTGGATCATCTACAGTACGTTGTGTATTAATATCAGCCCCAGATCGCAGGTAGAGCATTTTAACAGCTACTCTGTCTTTATAAAACAGCTGGAGACTGTGTACAAGCTGATATATGGGTCTGATAACATTTTATTTAAATCGAAATCGGACCTTACAGGATTTGAGTGTTTCTGTGACTTCCTGTTCAGCCTGAAGGCTGCTGGAAACGGCTGCAAAATAACTTCTCACGCCATGTGTGTGTTTCTCCTGTTGCACCTTAAAGCGTCTGTGTGCAACGCAAAATGAACTTTAGTTCCTAATTAACATCGACACTCAATATTCATGAAAATAGAGTAAATAAATATAACAAAAACATGTTAAATAATAACAGAAATAATATGTTTGGCAGTTATAATGATACTTTTGCATCCATGTTTTTGTATCTTTTAGCTAAAAGTTTGTTATCTACCATCAACACAAAGATGATTTTGTGTCTCTGAGACATTCTCCAGACTTTTCTTTCTGACTCATAATATGGCAGAACATTTTATTAATAAAGATAATATATTACCTAGGAATGAATCACATATGCTATCAACATAAACTCAAGCTAAATCCAAAGGGTTGTTGAATTCTTTAAATGTTTCTGTTATCTTGTAAAAGGGTCTTTGTCTTTCTATTTTTAAAGGCTAGAACCTGTAGAACCTCCAGCATTAAGATAATATGTTACCTAGGAATGAATCCCATATTCTAAAATCTTCAACTCAAAGTAAACTGTTTACTGAACGGCAGCCAGCCCCTATCATCTACCATGATCAACACTATGTCTGCTTATATTGTTGTCAACAGTGCTGGAAGAAGTATTCAGATCCTGTACTGCAGTAAAAGTACTAATACCACACTGTAAATATACTCTGTTACAGTGAAAGTCCTGCAGTGGAAATGTAACTTCAGTAAAAGTCTAAGTGTCATCAGAAAAATGTAGTTAAAGTATTAAAACATTGCAGAAAGTGTAAAGGATCCAAACAGTTGTGTGTTTAATGGTCTAATCATCTCAGCTGGACTTGTAGGCCGTTATATTGTTGGCTAGTTTACTTTAGAATAAAACATCAGATTTTATAAACTACATGTGTTTTGTGTGCAGAAATCTTAATGTGTAAAGTCAATATGTGCAATATTTCTCCTGAAATGTAGTGGAGTAGAAGTAGAAAGTGGCATGAAAAGAAAAGACTCAAGTAAAGTACAAGTACCTTGAATTTGTACTTAAGTACAGTACTGGAGTAAATGTACTTGGTTAAATCATAAAACTATGAGACTAAACAGAAATCCCAGAAAACACGTTTAGCACGCTGAAACACTGCAGTATGATCTGGACATGACATTAACAAACGGCATGTGAGGTAGGACGGGCATATTAAAATGTTTTTGTGAATGTCTGCATGTCTGTCACGGTAAACACAGACAAATCATGGACAAAGTCTCAACTTTAACAACAGTTTGTGTGTTTTTGGTCCAGTTTCTCCTCATAATGTTTTTAAAAATATATATAATTTAAATCTGGACTCTGGAATCTGGATTTCTGTGGCTTTCATGGTTACATAACTTACATAACTTTTTAAACATTTTTCTGTACTCTTAATTTTAACATTCCTTTATTGTATTTTTTGTGTATTTAACTTACCCTAGTCTATATCCTCCGCGTTCAACTTCCGGGATTCCTCCGGATGCATGTATTTTCCGTTTCCTTTCACTTTCTTTATGTTGGAATTTTAGATTTGGTTTATTTCTGAGGACTATGGTTAACTGCTCCTCAGATCTCTGCAGGGTAAATCCAGACAGCTAGCTAGACTATCTGTCCAATCTGAGTTTTCTCTCGCACAACTATTTTGCAGCGGTTCTGTGCAGAGTTTAGCACCGCCCATGGCGATCGTGATTGGTTTAAAGAAATGGGTTAGGGTTAGGGTTAAACCAGAGCACGTTTTTTCTCCCATCCCCGAATGCTGTGTGGACTAGTCAAACTCTCCATCAGCGCGCTTTTGGAGGAGGGTCTGGCAAAGCGAGACTAAATTATAAATGCAACAGAAGCAATTAAATGTACGCAAGCCACCAGAAGTCAAGGAAGTCATTAATTAAACTGAGCAACTGAGCAGAACAGGAGTGGTAGCTGTGTCACAGGGTATTTCATAATAAGGCAAAAAGTCTTAGCTTAGTTTTAAAGACTTGTTCAGACTCAATGAAGTTCTGACTTATTAATATAAATGGTAAGCCAAGAACTTGTTTAATTTGTACACTGGACTGAAACTGTGGAAAACGTAATTCGGTGTGAATCATAGTATTTGTATTTCTTTATTTTTCCTATTTCTCTTCTTATTTGCCATCCCCTATCTTGTTTTCATTAATATTTAACACCAAGGATGGGTTTCCTCAATTGCCAGTACAATATGTAGATGTTATAATTTGTGTTCTAAAAGTATACTCTTTTATATCTGCTCTCTGGAGCTGCATCTGTAAGATTTTACCATTGTTTACATGAATAAAGATAAACCCATTTGATGCGAGACATCCTGATGATAGACAGCAGAGAATAACCATTGACAAGCAAAGGGTTTTGGGGTCGAAAAGATATAACTGCTGAGGACAATGCATGAAAATGATGATGAAAGTTAAATGATAGACATTAATGTGTGATGCATTGCCCTTTGACATGGTCAGAGGCTAGGGGTGTAACGGTACGCAAAAATCACGGTTCGGTACGTACCTCGGTTTTAAAGTCACTGTTCGGTTCATTTTCGCTACAGTAAGGGAAAGAAATGCAAACATTAAACTGCAGGTTGTTTATTACTATAAACTTTTTTAACAATTTGTTTACACTTTTTAAAACACTTTTTAATAAAATATATATAAAATAAAAAAAGAATAAGAAACCTACTGCTGCAAAGTTCTCCACTAAATAAAATACTCTCAGTCTCAAACCAATATCACATAATAAAATATAATGAAAAATATAAATAAATAACTATGGATTACAGTGCAGCATTACCAATCCCAGCTTGTCAACAACCGAGTATGGTCGTAGATCAGCTGCTATAAAAACACCAATTGCTTTCGTTATTGCATTGGCCTGATCGGAATTACCAGCAAAGGTCTGTTTAAATGCCAACGGGAGCTGCGTTTGAATTACAGTCGTTTTTTTCCTTGTAGTAGTGATGTTCACACTTGCGTGATGCCTTTTCAAGTGCGTTAACAAGTTTGAAGTGTTGCCAGAAACATACCCGATCATTCCTGAGTCGGCCCACTGCTTTCGTCTTATCGACTAGTCTTTGTCCGTTGACGTATTTCACTGGGAAACCAAAGTGTTCCCAAACAGGAGACCTTAATGATATGGGTGGCTCTTCATGCTCCGGCTTGTCCATACTGTCTATGGGCTTGTCTGCGTTGGCCATGACACTAGCTAGTGAGAGGCTGAGCTAAAGCGTGCCGTGTATGTTGTTGTACAGCGCGCGGTGTGTGATTATTATTTTTTTCCTCAAACCACTTCAGCGGAAATCCCACCCTGCAGTCGATTTCATTGGTTTAGGTTACAGTGACGGCAGGTAGGTTTAGAGATCAGTGTTTGGTGTAGGCAATCTGTACAGTGATTGACATATTGACATGACCAATGAAAACTTTAGAATCAGCTGCACGTAATATGTTCGTGTGGAAACACGAAAATTGACCTATGTTCCGCACACAAAAGTTTGCGTTCGGCCGTTCGGTGCACACGTGCACCGTACCGAAAGCCCTGTACCGAAACGGTCCGGTACAAATACACGTACCGTTACACCCTTATCAGAGGCGCAACTACTCAGTGTCAGAGGGGTATGCAGCAACAATTTTGGTGCCCCCCCCCACCCCACCCCTCACCCCTACAAATAAATAAATAAGTGTGTCGGACATCATCATGTATGGGCTTTAAATAATAAAGGTTTATTTTAAAGTATATCAGCCACTGTAGGCCTACCATAATTATAAATAATGATATGGTATACATACACTCATCTAAAGGATTATTGGGAACGAATGAAATTATCTAATCAACCAATCACATGGCAGCTGCTTCAATGCATTTAGGGGTGTGGTCCTGGTCTGGACAATCTCCTGAACTCCAAACTGAATGTCAGAATGAGAAAGAAAGGTGATCTAAGCAACTTTGAGCGTGGCATGATTGTTGGTGCCAGACGGGCTGGTCTGAGTATTTCACAATCTGCTCAGTTACTGGGATTTTCACGCACAACCATTTCTAGGGTTTACAAAGAATGGTCTGAAAAAGGAAAAATATCCAGTATGCTGCAGTCCTGGGGGGCGAAAATGCCTTGTTGATGCTAGAGGTCAGAGGAGAATGGGCCGACTGATTCAAGCTGATAGAAGATCAACTTTGACTCAAATAACTACTCGTTACAACCGAGGTATGCAGCAAAGCATTTGTGAAGCCACAACACACACAACCTTGAGGTGGATGGGCTACACCAGCAGAAGACCCCACCGGGTACCACTCATCTCCACTAAAAATAGGAAAATGAGGCTACAATTTATATATATATATATATATATATATATATATATATATATATATATATATATATATATATATATATATATATATAAATAAAAGTTGTTAAAAAGCATTGGCGGGCGGGAGTGGATGAACCTGGTTAAAAGAGTAACCAACCACAAAGGTCGCATTTATGTAAAGCAAAAGCACCCACAACGGGGCAGGGATCATTTCATTGGTCAACACTACACCTGGCATTCTATTGGTTGGGAAGTTGTGACAGGGTTAGTCGCACACAAAAACTGAGCGCAGAGGAGAAATCTGAGAGCAGATGATTCACGAGCGCACAGAAGCAGCCTGAGTGCGAGGAGAAATGCTGAAGCTGAGTGCAGGAAATCTATAGCCTGGCTCCGCCCTCCTACTTACTTCCGCTCAATTTTCATTTCCCTTCAGTACTCCGTCTGGGTTTGCGGTATATTATTGGGTTTTCTCCGGTCAAATATTTGGCGGTACAATCAGCGAACAGAGGGAGTGGCTGAGAACGATGACGTTGAGGACGTGCAATAGAAAGATGCGAGCGAAGCCATTCGGTCCGTTGTGACAACGCTGCCGAATATCCAGAAGTTAAAGGCCGAGCAAGAACAATCTTTGCTGAGTTGTGTTGGTGGCCATGATGTTGTGGGCCTCCTCCCCACGGGGTTCGGGAACAGTTAGATTTTCCAGCTCGCTCCGTTAGTGGTGAAGGAGTTGGCTAAGGCTAACGCTAGCGATGCTAATGCTAAATATAAGCAGATAGTTGTTGTCGGTCTCCCCTCTTGTTGCACATGCGCATTACATACGTCACGACCAAACGTTAGTGATTGGTTATGGCAGATTCTGAGTGGCTCTGGGCAGATCCAATAGTTTTAAACTTCAACAGAGTACCTGCCTTCAAGGAAGTTAACACTTGTCAATGGAGAGAGGCCAGACTCTCTGTACACATGAAATGGACCAGAGTCTGGTAGGACCAGGCTAGGAAATCTGTACAAGCAACAATATTATCTGAGTGTTAGCATACAGTTTGAGCAGAAGCAGAGCAAACCCAAGAGCAAGCAGGGGCTATTTTAGTGAGGCGCTGTGGTACGTTATTACCGTGAGGGCACAGTCAACATAAGACAGCAATGAATGAAGAACAAATACCTATGACTGAGTTCCTTCTCCTCTAGGCAGCTGTGCACCACAAAAGACATGTCGGTTGAGGTGAAGAAGCTGAGACATCATGCCACATCACCGAGCCCACACCACACTTATACATTATTATACTGTTATACATTATACTGACATTTATGTTTTAATTTTTTTTCTATGATTACTGTAATGATCAGATGTGTTTTAGTGTAGCAAAATCTTACTGGATGTGACAATAACTGGTAACTCAATGTAATATCTGCAGCCATGTCTCCTGTAAATGTATACTGTATGTCTAATTTCCATATTGCTTATAAAGTGAGGGAAAACAATGGCCTTGTTAATTGGCTGTGTTTGGTCCGGGGTTTCTCCCCCCAAAATCTAAAAATCCATGCCCTATCATTGGTTCTCCAATTAACCTAGTATACATTTTAATGCTCTTTAAATACAGAACTCAGATATTCATTTTTGCTTAAACATAAGCAACGTCATGGCATATTAGTGAACAAGTTTTGAAAAAAAGTAACATCTAGTTGCTTTAGAAATGAGTAAATGCATGAGTTGTCAATTGTTCGATAAACATTTTAGAACAACTCAACTCAACAAAAATAGACTCTTATTGTCAGACATAGATAACACTTGCACACACACACACACACACACACACACACACACACACACACACACACACACTTACTAACGGCTAATGCCATTGAAGGGATGGTTACTGTAAAAGCATGAGAGTGTTATCTTTTCTTAGGCATCCAACTTGAGCATGTTTTTTAGCTGGTCTAAGAACCAGGCTCCCACAAGTGGTACTGTGATACACTGCATTTGGAAACAAAGTAGGTCTAAATAACACTTCATTCAACCTTACTTAAACACCAACACTATTACTGAGTGTTTGCTTCAGTCAGAACACATTTATAATTCCATGTACAGTACTGTGCACTACTATAGGCATAAACGCTGAAACGCAATAGATATAGATAGATAGATAGATCGATAGATAGATAGTCACAGCAGCTGTACACAAGATAAAAACACAGAACAAAGAAAAGTGCAGGGAAGTAATCAAATATCAAAAACACCTTGGCGGTATGAGTCTTTGGCTGAAGATGCTCCTCTTCTCAACCAGCATGTCGTGGAGGGGGTGGGAGACATAGGCCTACACCACTAGCCGCCCATCGAAACTACAATATGTTCAATTACTCTTATACATTTTTCAAACTGAAGCAATCACACATTTAATCAGCAAATCTATCGCTTTATTGTGTTCTCGTAAAACAATATAACATTTCAAATTAATTAGTTAATTTAGGCCTATTTCTTCAATAAAACGTAGGCTACTCAACACATCTGTAAGATGAGAAAATACCAACATAGCCAATGGGTTTATGTGAAATGGGAATTTTGAAAAACTAATGGTCAAGAGAGGTCAAAGTCTGCTAACAGAACTGACATGGATTAAATTCATTAGCCAACATTGCCGCTGTGTGGTGTAACAGAGTATTGCATTTAATAAAGGCGTAGGAACCATTGTAGAGATAAGTGTTTCTGCTCGGAGTGTAATATCTGATGGTAAGAATCTATTTTCCTTAGCGACATATCAAATAAAGCTTGCGCATAGGGACCGTCTGATTGTGAGATGTTTGTTTTTTAATATGCCTGCTGTTTTCAGCGCTAGTTAAGCTATTTAATCTTAACTTTTTTCATATAACGTTACGCAACAGAGTCTGGCAAGGTTGTGGCGGTACAACTGAATGGTGAAACCTTTTATTTGTCCTTCTCTAGCGTGTAAGTACGTACATTGATAACATTATCTACCAACGTAGCCTGTGACGCTAGCTAGTTAGCTGAGTTAACGTCAGTTGCTCAGAATGGTAAACATTGTTTAGAGTGGTTTAGCAAGTTCAACGTAACGTAGCAAATGTTACGCAAACGTTACGCGGTGTTAACGTTACACTTTGCGGCACCAGCTTGAATTTACATCGATGCATTAATACAGAAATATAATATTGTATGCTGTGTTATTTCTTTTATCCCTGTAGGTGAAAGACTATGAGCAAAGAGTCCAGAATGAGGGCAACAGTAAACCAGAAGCTAACAGAGATGGGGGAACGAGAGAGGTGAGATAAAATATTACAAACGTCATTTATATTAATTAACAGTGTTGGCTAGCTAAATAGCTGTTACGGTTATTATAAAGTATGTTTACCCCCCTTACAAGACTGCGTCAGTCAGTGTCAACATTTTGCTATTTGCAGTGAGAGTAAAGACATCGGTTGTTGTTTTTTTTTTTAGCTATGCGTTTTCTGTAACTTATTATTGGGTGTCTATCGTAGCATAACGTACTCTGTTTGACTCTGTACTTCACCAAATGTTGGTTAAACATGTGCTATATAACAATAGGGCTGGGCGATATGGAGAAAATCAGATATCGCAATATTCTTTTCCTAATACCTCGATGTCGATATTGTGGCGATATTATAGGGTTGACAATTGGTGCTTTAACAAAATATTTTCACAATGAGATTTAAGATAAATAATCTTCAGTAATGTAGATATAATGACTAAGTGGGTAAAGGTAAAAATAATAGAAGAGCTACAACAGTCTGGTAACACAGAACATGACATCACTTTACTGTAATGCAGCCTTTAAAACCAGTAAAAGACAACACTTAGGCCATTTACGATATTATGATTTCAAAAATCTATATCTCATATCACGATATCAATATAATATCGATATATTGCCCAGCCCTATATAACAATCACACACCTCTGTAGTATTGTGTTAAGGGTTACTAACGATTACTTTATTTGTTACTGTCATTTTTGTAAAGGGAAGACATAACTAATGGCATATTGCATGAATAGAGCATATAGTTGCTCCAAACTAAACTTTATTAATCCCGCAAGGGGAAATTGTTATTTGTTTGTAATGTTATTACACACATTACACACAGGCCTGAATTACACACACATGCTCAGTACCTATACATGCACTAATGGAGAGATGTCAGAGTGAGGGAGCTGCCCATGGAAAGGCGCTTTGGGGGGTTCGGTGCCTTGCTCAAGAGCACCTTGGCAGTGCCTAGAAGGTGAACTGGCAGCTCTCCAGCTACCAGTCCACCAGCATACTTTGGTCTGTGTGGGGACTTGAACCACCAACCCTCCAGTTCCCAACCCAACTCCCTACTGACCCCCTACTTAAATTCTGCTCTCACTTGTCAACATCTCAATAATGTACATGTATGGCTTGTAGGGGTGTGCAAAAAAATCGATTCATATTTGAATCGCGATTCAAGCTCTACTGATTCAAAATCGATTCATAGAATACCAAAAATCTATTTATATTTAAAAAAAATATATAATTTTTTTTAGGGCTGTCAAAAATTAATTTGAGAAAAAAATAACGCGTTAAAAAAAATAACGCAGATTAATCCATTCCATATTGACGTTTGACCCGGAGCCGTTCTAGCCACCATTGGACTGTAAAATGAAGGAGGGAGACGAGAATGTGCTGCCTGGATCATTAACTGGAACATTTACTTGTAAAAATCTTCTTCCTGCCAACCCTGGCTACCGAAATCTGGTGCCACTGATATGTCTGCTCTTCTCTCTGGTGCTCTGAAGACGATACAGGCAACACAAACACCGCTGCACGTGATGCTAGTTAACACTATACTCGACAGCAGCTAACGTTAGCCTACCGCTAGCTAGTTAACACTATACTCGACAGTAGCTAACGTTAGCCTACCGTTAGCTAGTTAACACTATACTCAACAGCAACTAACGTTAGCCTACCGCTAGCTAGTTAACACTATACTCAACAGCAGCTACCGTTAGCTAGTTAACACTATACTCAACAGCAACTAACGTTAGCCTACCGCTAGCTAGTAGCTGGATTAAACACGGTTACAATGCTGACAGCTAACGCTGAACGGTGTAAAGTTTGACTGTGTTTTACTGTAGAGGACTGTGACTCAACAGCGGGATGTAACAATCTGCAGCTGCCGAGCTGCCGTCGGAAAAACAACACAGATGGTGCGTTCAATGAAACTGGTAAACTACACCTTCGTGGTGCATTTGAAGTTATCGTAAATGTCCTTGGTGGTTGTTTTTGTCGTTCAACAGCAATTTACTAGTGAAATAAGTTATTGTTATTGTTATACATTATTATTAAATCATTTAATTTTGACCATATGGCCTTAGCAATAAACAAGCCGTTCTTTAATGTCACCGACTGTTGTTTAGTACCCTTTGTTTTCTTTTCTTTTTTTACTTTCTTAAAAAGTATCGGTTCAGGCACCATTAATTATGTATGCGATTAATTTAGATTAATTAATCACAGAGTCCGTAATTAATTAGATTAATTTTTTGAATCGATTGACAGCCCTAATTTTTTTTATAATTGTATGTCTACTGTAATCACATGGGAAAAGTAACTACATTTACATACTGTGAATCGTTTTTTTAATCGAGAATCGTTTTTGAATCGAAAATCGATTTTGAATCGAATCGCGAGCCTAAAAATCGATATTGAATCGTGATATTTTCGTAATCATCATCGTGCAGCCCTAATGGCTTGATATTCTTAACATATGAGTTTAGACCCAGGTTGTCAGCAGCTGTTATAAGGCAGAAACATGCCTGTAATATGTTCAACAGGCATGGAACTAACATATGCCATGAATACTGAACTAGACTGGTTCCTCAAGCTTCGAAGAAGACGGCAGCTCCATCACATATTCATTTTTTCTGGCATACAGAGATGCATCACTCTGTGTAATCTGAATAATACATAGTAATAATGTCAACACAACAGAGAGAATGGCACATCAGGGCCAAAATAACCAATGTTGTAATCAAGATGAGGAAGTTCCTAGCTGTCATTAATAACTTAATTAGCATAAGGCAGAATCATGCCTGCTATACATTAACATGTGCTTGCATCTTATTGACAGACTGAAGGAGTTGCTGAGGGCTAAACTCACTGAGTGTGGATGGAAGGACCAGATGAAAGCTCACTGCAAAGGTAGAAATGACAACACTGTTGTTAAAACATAGCATTGATAGTCACTGATTGAGTGCCAAAGAACTGAAAGATGCCATCATCTACGTACTCTCTTGTGAATCTTATATGCACACTTATACATTATAAAGGCCCAGTTTTGTTGGTTACTTAGCTGTGAGTTATATTAGACATATTTAGAGAGCTTAAATTATAGCCTGTAGATGTATGCTATACCACAACAAAACGCCACTATTTACAAACCATAATGTACACAAACCTTTCACAGCATCAGAACTTATTACTGGCTTGACGTAGTTAACAAATATATTGATCAATCAAAATGCCAGGCTATAGTTTTGTTTACATTCCTTATACACTGTAAACCCAGATTTAGTTGCAATTAAACTTTTTAGTGGTCACTACTTATTCTTTCATGTTTTGTTAAAAACCATATTCATTACTAAATCACGTTAGTTGTTTGTAATGATCAGCTTAAGTATGCAGTGCACAGATCTTATTGAGCAGAGATAACTAAGGATGTTTTTAGTTTCTCGTTTGAACTGTTCTTCGCTGAAGCGTTGCAAAGGCTCATGGGGGAAAAAATATACGTTCTGAACGGTTTCTGTCCTAGTTAAAGTGTGTTTTAATAATGTTCTGTTAATGTTTTAATAAATGCATTATGTTGTCTGGGTTTTAGTTTTGTATGGTTGATTAAGTGATTTATTGTTACACCATGACCGAGACCCGCGGGGTTGATAGGGTCTGGCAGGGTCTGGCCAGTGAGAAAGTGTTCAGTGGCATATACACAGATTGGAAATCAGGAACTCTGTCTCCTGAGTGAAACTCTCCATGCAGCACAGTACATTTGAAAATTCCAATGTTTAATGTTGATTGATTTCCTTTCTGTTTTTTTGGAATAAATGTATTGAATACATTATTCTTAAAATCATGCTGACATAAAGGGAAAAACATTTTTATTCAAACAAATTATTTCTCTAGTATTGATAAGTAGCCTAATGTTTTATATTTGTAATGTTTCTTTGCATGTTTAACTTAACATGCTCATTTTAGAAAACATGACCCCAGAAAAAAATAATGTATGTTTACTAATACATTTCAGTAATGATTACTAATGTAAACTTGATTTGTCTACTGCTCTGTGTTAATACAACTTGACCTGTTACGTTTCACCTTGTGTTAAAACTTGAGACGGTTTAAGGCAACGGGTTTCCACGCAAATTTCTAATAAAGTCAACTGATTCGGGATAACAGTGTACTTTAACAATACTTAAAAAAAAAATGTCATTACAATAGACCTTTTTCACATCAGATATTTTGGCTTGTCATAGTAGGAAAGCCACAGGTGTTACTAATAACATTAACAATGGCTCTGATCAATTCCAAGTGTCCCAGTAAATCCTGGTTCACACGGCAGGATAATTAGGCTGATTTTAGCCCCGATTCCCCCCTTCCGACAATCTTAAGGATGCTCCGATTATGGTAAAATAATCTGATCAGATATTCCTGCCGTGTGTGGTGTGTTAAGACTGCTCTCGTCTGCTCGGAAGGACGTCGGGACCGCTCCGATCTCAAATCGGGGATATCCAACATGTTGGATTGTTTTGGCCCGATTTCTCCTCGTGTGTGGTGTCCCCCGGGGACAAACGAGCATGCAGCCTGTGGCGTGTAGCCAATCAGAAAGCGAGGTGATGAGGTGGCGAGGAAAGCACCGGGAAACAAAATCAAAACAGCCGGCGGCATGGCGCACCAGAAAGTCCGGTGGACGTCGGAGATAAGTAGAGCAAGTATACTCCATGCTCGCGTTGTCTCCACTTCTTTGACCATCGCCTTTTCTTTTGATAAAGTTTTTTTTCCGGGTTAAAAACAAACTACAAACTATCGCCACTGCATCCTCTTCGTCCGCCATGATTGTTTACTCTGAAGTCACGTTTGATCTCGAGGGATTTTGCGAGATTTCCCGTCTGACCTGGGAATGCTCGGGAGTCAAATCGGTTCGTGTGTGATGTGTTGATTTTGCCGTGTGCTGCGCACCACACGCTGTACGACCAAAACTGTTAGACCCGTGATTTTTTATCGCCGTGTGTGGGGTCTCTCAGGATTGGAAAATCGGCCGACAATTTTAAAATCGTCCCGTGTGAACCAGGCTTAAGCCGGGACAGTTTGAGTCAGCATGTACAACACAAGGAGCCTGAAACTGAAGCAGCCAAATGGAATTCAGCCATCATTCGTTTGATTATTTACACCTGTGCTTTTCCTACAGTAAACATATCAAATTCTTTCATGTGAAAAGGGCTTGTTGTGTCCAAATTGTAAATTGAAATTCAATTAATCACATAACTGATGTGTATATTCTTTACTTTGTTCTGCTATAAAGGCATTAATCAGCTCTACACCTGCAGTGGGCAAAACACATCCTCCAAATAGCAATAAACTGTCCACACGCTTTAAGAATGGACACAATTTAGGTCATGATAAAGTACATACATATTTGACAGTTGGAACTAAAGTGCAAGGATTTCGCTATGGAACTCGTATTATGCAGCACAGGCTGCTTTGAGCAATTTTTGTTAAAATATTTGTATTTATTTTTGCAGAAGTAATCAAAGAAAAAGGCTTGGAGCATGTCACTGTGGAGGACCTGGTGTTAGAAATCACTCCTAAAGGAAGAGGTATCTTAACTTGACTATTGGAAGAATTGATGGTGTAACATACGCAGTGTAAAAAAGATTTGTGCAGCTTTTATGGCTGGGCTCTTCTAATTCATCCTGCTACCCACACTGCTTTCTACAAATCAACCTTAAAAGAAAACACTTTAAAATGCATCTTAGTATTATACTTTCATTGCATTTTGTTTAGTGTACAGTTGAGTCAGACAAAACACTTATGGCGTTTTTCCACTGCTAGTAACAGCTCTACTCTACTCTGCTCTACTCGGCTCGACTCGGCCGCAGAGCCCCGTCCTCCTTTTTCCATTGCAGATTTAGTACTGCCTCATGCCTGAGGTGAGCTTGGCTGGTCGTCATAGCGACGCCGCAGGAAACTGCCGTGACCTAACTCGACACACACACACACACACAGAACGTCGAAGGTGTGTTGTTGTTTCCACAGCCAGAAGACACATTTAGTTTCAAAAGAAGCTGGAGGCAGCAACAAAAAACACAGCTGGCTAAACTATTTAAAAATGGCGGGTTTGTTCAGGACACCCCCATTTGTCGCTAGCAATGATGACGCAGTGATTAGTGACGATTCTCTCCGACCAATCAGTAGTCTGCTGGTTTTCACATCACCTTTTGGTATCGCCTCAGCTCGCTTGGAACCTCGGCGGAGGTGAAACCTGTTACCTGTTAGTACCTGTTAGCAGGTACCAGGGACTTTTTTTCGTAATGGAAAACCAAAAAAGGCGAGTAGAGTCGAGGCGAGTTGAGCAGGTACCGTGTAATGGAAAAACGTTAGCTACATCACTGAAAATATTCCCATCAGGGTCCAAGAAAAAATTACCACTTTACACATCTATGGCCTACAAAGTTAGCTACCTCACTTTTAATATCATGGTAATTTTGTGTCTCAGTTTGTCAACCTATTGGCGAGCTACTGGAAACCTGCTCGCGAGCTACCGGTAACTCACGAGCTACTTGTTGGAGACCCCTGCTTTAGAGTCACTCCCTCAAAGACCGCAACCATTTTGAACCCATCATAGAGGACACTGAGATGCCAGTTACTTTAACGACTGTAGCCTCAGTAGGACGGGGTGCAGTCACTGGATGTTATGTTTCCACTTTCCAGTAATGGAAGTGGGTGTGAGCATTGACACAAGTTTTGCAGTACCATTTTGTCTGTATTAAAAAGGATAAGTCATAGTCATGGATATCTCTCTCTCTCTCTCTCTCTCTCTCTCTCTCTCTCTCTCTCTTTTGCAGCCTTGGTGCCAGACAGTGTCAAGAAAGAGCTTCTCCACAGAATAAGAGCCTTCTTAGCTCAGCATGCCACATAATTTAGATTTTTAACATTTCTTTAGACCACTTGCCTGTGATATAGATATTTTTCATAATTGTTTTTGTTATCTTGAGTTTTCAGATACATACTGACACACACTTTGCTATTTGGTTGTGTGGCTTTACTAATTCTGTGATGTACCACATATTTGTTAATGCACTTACCTTGCACATTTAGTTGTCCTTTGTATAAGATATATGCTGTATAATAAAGTTTTTAGTTTTATTGAACAACAATCACTTCAGCAAATAATAAAGCATAGTAATAGTAATTATTAATAATAAATCAATATATAACAATGGAATAATAATAATAATGACTAGGGGTGGAACGGTACACTGAAGTCACGGTTCGGTTCATACCTCGGTTCAGACATCACGGTTCGGTTCGGTACAATGGAGAGAAAAGCTTAACAAAAATGCAGAAGGCAATTTTTTTTATAGTGCATGTCTCAAGCTGTACCACCTAGTGTCATCCAGTCTCTCCCCTGAGCTAGCTGCAACAGCCTGAAGTGTATAAAGTAAGATGTAAACAGTACACAATAAGTAGGCTACCCCACATCATCTCCAGACTCCATCTGGAACTTGTAAACAAATAAGACAATCAGCTAGTAGTGTGATATGGGAGACAAGCGCTGCTCTCATGTGTCAATGCACAGAGCAGGGGTGTTAAAAGAGCAGCTTCGGTTACACAGAGCAGTTTTGCGAATTGTGGCGTTAGCTTCACACGCTAACGGCGGAGCTAGCAGCAAACAGCGAAGCTAACGGCGGAGCAAACAGCGAAGCAAATGGGCCTGGAAGCCATTTGTGATCGAGGCAAGAAGGGATACAGCTACAGTACCTCCGTGTTTGGTTGTATATGGAAGGGACTAGTTTGCTTCGTGTGGACTCACTGGACCGACTGGACATGTAGGCGGAGCTTGGGAGCTTCAGAGCTAAGGCGGGGCTACAGATTAGGTGTCCCTAAGAAAAGCGTATGTAACAGTAGTTCCACATTACATTAATTCATTTGCACGCAAGTTTTATTTATTTTTATACTGTGTATTCTCCGTGTAAATTCATGTACCGAACCGAGACGCCCGTACCGTTTCGGTTCAATACGAATACATGTACCGTTCCACCCCTAATAATGACAATGTATTTGAATTGAAGCTTTTTACTGACTTTTTAAGTCATTCTATTAATTAAAACATTTGTAGCAGTTTGTTTGGGAATTTCATTGCATTTTTAAGGTGGTATTGGGTGGATACATGCTTACTGTGTTTTGTACCATCATGATGCAACTCACGGAAAAAAAAATGCTTACAAATATTAATACCACAAATTTTTCAAGTGTTCATTATAATGTCTGGGGGCATGTTATCTCCATTTGCTCAAACGACACAAAAAAGTAATAGACAATACATGAAAGTCATTTCAAATGGAAATATAGGTTATTCTCACCACAAAAAGTCTTCATATGGGGTATAAAACAGTCAGTGTAGTTTAATTTACACTGAATTATAACCTTTTGTTCCCTTTGATCGTCTCTCTTCAGCTACACTGTAGACTATAATGCAATTCAGTATACAATCTTCTCAGGGCATGTTATTAAATGGTCCAAGTACTTTTCCATTGCACTGCATCTAAATGAGGAACCAGTTGTATGTACAGTGTGTTATCCCAGGTATCAACACAGCATGTAGCCTTTCACCTGGTCCTTCAAAGATGGAATTAGATGTAGAAGAAAAAACAGTTATTTACCATATTCCCCATGAATCGCACCAAGCTGGTGCTGTAAATTAACATTGTCCTTTGACGAAATGGACTTAAATCCAGAGAACCATTATCCTGTAATCACTTCCCAGAATAACAATGTTTCCAACAGAGGGGGGAGAGGGCGCTGCCAAGAAAGAGATCATGAAAAGATAAACAGGAGTGTCCCTGTTCACAGGAAGAGATGGATGCACCAGGCGACAAATTGCCTTCACCGAAACTGGTTGTCAGATTGTTTCAAGGTCCTTGGTGCGTGGTGTATGAAATGATCAAGTGCAATCAAAGTGTTCCAGTGAGAGTCACTAGGCTGAGTTAAAAAAAAACACACGTTACTCAAACTCACCCCATGATGAGGTAGAAAAAGCCAGACCATGAGCTCTCCAAAATGTCCTGATTGTCTAAATAAAACTATTTTTTTCCGTGTTTTTTTTGTTTGATGTTGTCGTGCAACTTAATAACCTCCCCATCAAGTCAATAAAAACAGGACTATTGCAGGAATGTTTGGTCCTGAAGCCGCATTTGTACAATTTTTTTCCGTCCACATGCTGAATCACATAATTTTGTTTAGTTGAAAGGTCTCTAGTTACACACGCACAATGCCTAATTGGTTATGGAATGCATTCGGAGAGGCCGTGAACCCAACACAACGCACCACTCGGCACGAGTAGCACATTAGTGGGTAGTGAGTGAGTCTGCACTGGTCACCCACCCAAGACAGAGAGAGTGTTTTCATAGCCAAAGGACCTGCTGTGACATCAGCCCAGGTGACAACATGCTGATATACAGTGCTGTTGTGGGGGCCAAATGTAACGCACCCCTCCAGCCCAGTACACACGCTCCTTTAATGGCCTACATCAATCCCCATGTTATCAGCAAATCTCCCTGGGCTGAAGCATATAAAGGGGGTTTTGCACACTGTAGAGCGGCACTGGATAGAATTTCCAGTGATGCAATTTATTATCATACAGATTTTTATTTACTTTCGCACTCTCTGTTCTCAGCTTTTCTCCATCACTCAGGACCTACACAGCCCTGCCAAAGAGCTGTACAGTAACCAGATGACTGCACATCATAAAAAACTAAAAAAAAAACTAGAAAAGTACAGTTGTCCAAATAAAAGGAAAACATGATTTAAAAAATCCCATGCTCCTATTCATTGACTCAGGGTTGTACATCTTGGATGTGGCCGACAGAGATTTAAATAAGACCTGTTCTGGGGATCCCAGCAGCAGCTGATAGCGAGGAAGCCACCATAACCACCATAAGTCAAGCAACAACAAAGGGCAAGAGCGCCCTTATTCCACCAAAGTCAATATCAAGCTGTGTCTGAGCAGTGCTCAATGACATTTAAAAGGAAAAGACAAACATTTGATGTGTGTCTCCATGTGATTTTTCTGTGCGAGTAGGTAAGTGTGCGCAGACATATTCACCACCCCTGGAATCGGATCATTTCAGCATGATAGCAGCTGTGTCAACAGGCAAAGGAGCCAAAAGTGTGGTCCTGTATGCCGAGTCCCATAGGTGCTCTGCGGCCCTCTTTCTAGTGAAATTGGCAACATCCAAAGATCATAAACACCTCTCTTACTGTACAAACAACTGAAGAAAAGGCAGCCCTGGGTGGAAACAGATGGCAGGGGCGTGTTCATATTGTAAACAAATGTTGGGAAATGATGATTTTATAGCACACTGCCTTATTTGGGATAACAGTGCACCTGCTTCAGGGGGTAATGGTTTAAGAAGTGTCCATGAAATACTGCATCTGAAGCCCTGGTCATGTAACATTGATAGATAAATCTCTCCATGTTTACAACAGTATATCTGACATTTCTAATGTATAGAACACTGCTATGGGCTTTTGTGTCTCCTATAAATTTTCCTTTTTTTTTTTTTCATAATGGAAAGGGCAAAGACCTTGCATAAGCAGACAGAGGGTCAAAGAGGGTGTTTCAAAGCAAAAGTAGGGGCCATGTGCTGCTACAAATTCCCAAGACCCGGTGTGCAGTTGGCCCTCTTTACTGTCAACATGTGTGAATGCCATGCTCGATAAATTTCTCTTTGAATTCCCTCACTAGAATTTATGAGACGTGCAACATGGGGTTGCAACTCTTTTGAAGCCTACACACTTGCAGCACTCGATGCCGTTTACATTCTCATCTTAAGGAGAAAAAAGCAGAAATAGGGAGAAGTTGGCGTGTAGCATCCTGCAGTGTAAAGAGATTTAAATGTACTTACACTCTGTTGTGTCTCCTGGGAACTGTTTTCTACACACTAATGAGGCTGAGGAGCAAGTTTCACTCTGTTATTCCTGGCATCGCTGCACCAGTCGCAGGCATACCACTCGCACTCTTTTTTTTCTCCTCCCTTTCCCTCTCAGTAGCCCAGCGCAAATAATAAATAACAGGAAATACATCATCCCTTTTTCAATCCGAGAGCCAGGAGCGGGCCTGCCAATGTTAACACAAAGCAATCTTAGGTAATGATCAGCAAATGTGTATAAAGTTTCATAGAGCATGACTTCACATAATTCTTGTTTAGATCATGGTGGCTGGCTCAATCTCAACGGTGATGCTGCTGCTGTAGAAACCCTGCATTCACACACACACACACACACACACACACACACACACACACACACACACACACACACACACACACACACACACACACACACACACATAGTTTTCTCTCCTGAAGCTTGTTTGTATCACGATTAGAAGCTGCACTTCTGTTTTGTAAGTGCTTGTAATTGATTTGATACAGTGTAGCATTGTGGCAAGGATTAGCTACCAGTCATAAATTGTGGAATTTTAACAGAGGCTTTTTTATATTACATACTCACAAAATTGTGTCAGATTTTCCACTCGTTTACACACATCGGTGGCACAGATACGAAACATTTCATCGTGGCTCAATTGATGAAAATGATTTGCTCGATGTAAAAAAAAAAACAAAAAAAAAAACGTCATTGAGCTGTTTTAGTGCTCTACCTACAGCACAGCCAGCGTGCAGATGGGGAGCCGGGGGGTCTCTATACAACAACACAGAGGAAAGAAGCGAAACACAATCCAGACATTGTTTACCCTGTTTCTGATGTAAAGGCCACTTACTGTCGTGTCCAATGCCTAACCCTTAATTTGCTGTCCCAGCCTTTGAAGTGTGTGCACATTTCTGTTTCCTGACACTACCTTTCCTCTCTCTCTCTCTCTCTCTCTCTCTCTCTCTTTCCTCAGAGCCCCAGCAGTTGATATTGCAACTGGATAGGCCATGTTTCCATGTAGGGGCTCGTTTTAGGCCTGCTCTGATGATAGAAAACACAAGTGGGGAAGGGGAAAAGGAGTGCTGGGCGCACAGATCCACAGAGAGGCCCCGGCCCCAGACCCGGCTCAGACAACGCTGCAGGGGATTAGAGCACACCCTGGCAGCAGAATGGTTTCACTTAAGAATTTCAGTAATCACTTTTAGGAGTGTAATATATAGCTGACCTTCGGCAGCGCCACACGACCCCCCGCTCCCCCAGCCATTTGATCAAAGGAAGCGGCAGTGGCTGTGCAAACAGGCGCTATCAGTGGACTCCAATGGATTTACTGTCTGCTTCTTCTCTCTTGTCTCCCCTGAGTCGTGTGCTGATACACACAGAAACCCAGTTTCATCTTACAGAACCTATTTTTCTCCCAGTACTAATTTACGGGCCGGATCATGACTTAGGGGAACTTAAAGGAGGAGGAGGGAGGGAGGGAGGGAGCGGGGAGGCTCGGGGGGCCTCATGGAAGGGGAGAGAGTGGAGGTGGGAGCAGCTCGGGGCCCTTATCCACTGCCTGCTGACTGGGCCAAGCAGAGCGGCTCTCATCATCATGGGAAAAGCCCAGTAGGTGCTCTCTTCTCAGCTGGAGCAGCCAAACACCGTGGCCTGTGCTCCGCAACAATAACAGCAACCAGAAAAGGACAGAGGGCTGGCCCAGTAGGGTTTATATAGTGCCCTAAATCACAGGAGCCTCTGACAAAGAAATGAGAGGGAGAGAGGATGTGGGTATCATAGCAACTATTAATAACCCAATACATGGTGTGAACACAGCCGAGGTGTCTCTAAGTCTCTCTAATGCTGCACTTTAATGTTTCCTTATTTTAATTGCATCCACGTACATGCTATCTCTTAATACACCAGCTCATAATACCCACGTATGGCATTTTAATGGACTATTTTATTGTTTTAAGTAACATAACATAATCATTCCACCAATTATAAACCAGCAATTATTGTAAACATTCCTCAACGAGAAGCAGACTATCAGAAAACAACAAGTTGACCTTTCTGCTTTTATAGGGAAATATCTTTCAGCTGGTTAAATCCCCAGTCATTTGTAATTTGTGACTCACATGTTCTGGTCTAATTTCTTGCTCTTGTTAAAATGTTTCTTGCAGTACCTCCCGTGCCTCATGCAAAACAAATGGTTTATTTTGTCTTTGTTTAATTTAAAATGAACACAAAAAATGATTTATTTGTTGTGTTTCTATTTCAGCATGAATGGCAGTAAAAGCTGCAGGAAGTTGTGGTTTGCAGAGCAGGAGGTTCTGCTTGTAACCAGTTGAGGGCGTCACAGAACAGATGACAGAGGGGAATCTATAGTATAAGGTTATACACTAGGTCATTCACACTGCTGACTGCTTGTACCATTTAGCAAATTTCCCATATAAAATTGGAAATATGTTTGGGAAAAATGTTGCTTTAAGTATATGTTTTATGTCCTTTGAATAATCCAAACTCTGATTTTCCTCGCTGCCTGTATACATATGATTTCAATTTTCTATTTTCAGGTGCATAAAAACATTTTATTCATAAGAAATTAAATACTAATGATAAAACAGGCATACGGTCTTTAGCTGGCATGTCAGGGAGTGTTTATGTGACTCAGCTGATGACAATGCATGCCATGTCATTAAATGACCACAGGAAGTCCTGTGCTTTTATGAGCTTCTTAGACAAGCTTGGGCAGGGGGGAGAAAAATGTTTCCTGATTCAAGCATGTGAAATCAACTCACCACATGTTCTCTCTGTCCCAGAAACAACAGGGAAGGACCCCAAAAAAACTACAATGCCAGGGTCCTAAAACATGGACTTTACCCTGCCTTTCATCTGCGAGGGTCACTGCAGGTCAGCCTGGTCCCGAGGATGTCGCTAAAGGCTCTAAGTTGCATGACGTGCATGAAGTTCAGCTCCTTTAGGTACACATTTACACTCATCTGAATCCAGCATGGTAGTTATGTAACCCCTGTACTTAACAAGAAGCGATGAGGAAGAAGTGGAGGCGCGGATGTGAAATATTCCTGCATTCCCCTCATCAGCTGATAAGGTTCCATGTTTGGAGAGCAAACAGGAGGAAAAGTACCTGCTATAAATGCTCTGTGGCCCTTGGACGTGTAAGTATATTATGGTGTGACACAGCTATGGGCAGACTGATAAGTCTAAACTTGAGTGATTGCCATGTCATTTACCATTATAGAGCTGGTAATTTTGATGCTAATTAGTGTTGAGTCAGTTACAGTAAGAAATAATAACGTCTTGCTTTGCTGGAAAGAACTCTGCTCTGCAATTGCCGTATTAGTTTTAAGTTGAGAGCCAGCTACATTAACTTGTGGTCTACAGTTGCTTTTGGGAGGAAACAGGGAGAACTCTGTTGACCCTTATGATTATGGATAATTTTTCAGAGGAGTTTGCAACTCGCTCACTGGGCAAACAAGCTATCAGGCTTAAGGATGATTAACAACATGTCTATTTTAATAAGCATCAAGCTATTATAGCCACTCCTGTTGGAGCACTGTGCTTTGTAATGGTTATCATCCAGCACCACTGTTTTGGCCCTCTGATCGTACAGTAGGGCGAGCAGTTTGGGTTGTGTGTGTGTGCATGGCATTGGGTGTGCGAATCAGCTGAGGCTCATGTGGCTGGCCTAGCCTTGCTCCCTGCGACCCAGTGGGGCTCAGCCACCAGCTGCCTAGCACCCACTACACATTCCTGCTTTATTCCCAAGCTCGCCTCCCTCAGCTACACCAGTCAGGACAAAATGTATACCAGCTGCAACATCATTAAGTGAATGGGATCCTTTTTTTAAGGCACGGTATTGAAAAGTTATCCAAATCAGTCGTGTGAAAAGCATGTGTATGTGCAGACAGAAACATGAACATGCACATGAACCATAGATGTGCACATATAATCCAGACATCCAAATACACTTACACTTATTGAGCATGTACAGTAAGCTTCTGCAGAGGTGTAAAGCACTCACACTTATTTTGTAGCGACAGTGTATGGATAGCAGTATTGGTCTGTCTACCACTTTCGTCCTGATTTATTTTAAAGTGCTCATATTATGCTTTTTGGCTTTTTCCCTTTCCTTTATTGTGTTATATATCTTTTTTGTGCACGTTATAGGTTTACAAAGTGAAAAAGCCCAAAGTCCACCCCAAAGGGACTTACCATCTCCAACAGAAAACACTGTTCACAAACTGCTCCAAACAGCTCTATTGTAGTCCAGCCTTTACTTCAGAGACAAACGTGGTCACTTTGGAACACACGTTATAATGCTCACCTAGCTGCTAGCGTGGCACGCCTTCATACTCTGCTTCTGACTGGCTAGTAGTCCTTACCTAAATACTGAGCATGTGCGACTCCCAACAAAGATGGAACAGAAGTGAGATGTCTCACTCTGTAGCTAAAACAGAGAGCTCAACACACAGGGTGAAAAGAGGAGCTGCAGCAATGTGCAGTACAACAAAAATATGGTGTCTGTCTGATATAACCTCTAAATACAATTATGAACCTGAAAATGAGCATAACATGAGCACTTTAACAACTATCCAATGGATTGCTGTGAAATTTTGTACATACAGTCATGGCTCATTCAGGATGAATGCTACTGACTTTGGTGATCCCTTGACACCATGAGGTTAACATCTGTTTTTTCGATGAAATGTCTCAACAACTACTGGATGCAATTGCCATTAAATTTGGTTGGGATTTCTATAGTCCCCAGATGATGAACCCTAATGACTTTAGTTATCATCTGACATTTTATTTAGCACCACCAGCCAGTCAAAGTTTTTACTTATCCGGTGAAATATCTACAACATCCACTGGATGAGTTGGCACACATTTTGTACATACATTCATTGTTCCTTGGAAATAGAATGAGAGTAGAACGGACAATTAACTGTTTGCCATGGTCATTTGACTAGCTTAAGAGAAAATAGTGATTGTTATTAGTTGTTAGTGCTGCAAGTCAGTTTATAAGGAAGTTTATGAGGAAGTTAGTCCACTACAACGGTCACAGTTCTTTGCAATGGCAACGTTCCATAAAATTGGCCACCGCTCTGACCATCCTGCTGTCGATTTGAATGGGAATGCCCATTCTACTCTTATTCTAATTTTTATGCATGTTTTCCATGCTTATTAGCAAATACTTGCTTACTTACATTCCTATCATCCTCAGCTGTACTTTGTGTTTAGTGCTAATCAGCAAATGTAGCATGCTAACATGCTAAACTAAGATAATTAACATGGTAACTACTAACCATAAGCATGTTAGCATTTAGCTCAAAGCACCGCTGTGCCTAATACAGCGTGAAGAGGTCAACTCCAGTTTCTACCTCTTCAGACTACCTTGGAAGTAAGTGAAGTTGTGCCAGAAATCCGTACTGTGGTCCTCATACAGCCAGAGCCACTCTTATGGTTGGGGGATCTTGTTTCTTATCATGTGTTGTTTCTTTGTAGCCACATTGCATGACAAATTACTGATAATAAAGCACATTGAGTTTCATTATAGGTCCACAAGGTGCTGCATCAATCAAATTTATTATGTTTTATTGTCACACACGACTCACACTAAAGGTTGAACCTCTACAGTCACACACACACACACACACACACACACACACACACACACACACACACACACACACACACACACACACACACACACACACACACATTAATATTTTCATACCAAGACGCTGCACACCAAAGTGTCCACATTCACTACAAACCATCAGACAACACACAGCCAGACATACACACCCTTCCCTCCGGACTGCCGTCACAGCACTCCAAGCACAGCTGTCAAAACTCAAGGACTTCCAACACAACAATGGTTAGATGGCTTGGGAGGGCCAGAGTAAGACAGAGAGAGGAGAGGAGATGTAGCAGGATGTTGAACTGACACTTCTGGACAACCCTGATGCTCCACATTGGGCCTTTATAGCTTGGATCCGCATTCCCTACATCACTTTTTTTTCCCCTTTCACTCCTTTCTGTCACTCATGTTATTGACCTCATTCTCTTTTCTAATGCTGTTTTTTTTCTTCCCCTCCTTCTACCTCTCTTTTGCTCCAGGCAGGGTCCACTGTTGTCTCACATCAGCTCTCATAACAGCTCCGGGAAGACCTCCCTCAACCTCACGCCTTGCATGTGAGTCCACACGTCCAAGAGGAGTAATAACATTGAAATCCTCCAAATCAGGTCATGTCAAATTAAGGGAGGTATTTCGGGAGCCCACCCAAGTCTCCGATGGGGTCAGTTGAAAGCTTGCTCGAGGCCAGATTTGCATGTCAAAATACAGTCGATGATTCAGACTACATCTCAAAGTGGGACTGAAACTCTCTAAATGGCTCATATTCTTTACGATGATGTAGATTTGGCCTGTTCATGTGAAGTAAGATGTGGACACGGGTGAGAAATGCCATTGGCACGGAAAGATTGGCAAATCAAAACGTTTGCCTTAATTGCAGCAAGCAAGTGCCCTCGGTTGAATTGGATGCAATAATATTTTTTCACCATTTCCATCCCAAATCTGGGGTAAGAAGAAATTTAGCTCTGAGAAGTGTGCATTTCTTCAAGTGCTGATGTCACTTGTGGACTTCACATGCCCTATGTTTCCTGGTGTTGATTTAAATGCACAAAATGTATTCTGTTGATGTCATTATTGTGCACACTTGAAGCTGTTGTAGCTGAAACGCAGGTTACAGTATACACGCTGCATCATCGTCAGCTTAGTAGACCTCCCTTGCATCTTTTCGTGTTCTATCACTGGACATATTGTCTATAGGAATCTATTCTGAGGCTAAAGAGATCACTTTTATCTCAGCTTCATCTCTGATAACATTGAGATGTGTTGAACACTGATAAGGTTTGGACCTTGCTTGGACTTACAAAAAATCGTTTGGCAACTCGACAAGCATTCCAGAGAAGTTCACACTCCACAGTGATTTATTAGCAGGATGTGGCTGTATAGCGAGAGTGTGTAGGCTTCAGGTTGAAGTAGCTGGTGGCACGACAGGTCAGCAAGATAGCTGAGCTACGTAGCAGTCTGGGATTCATTCAGAAAAGCTCCCAAGGGGGCTGTTGACTGGAAGGAGGCGGTAAATCCCCATTTTGATGACTTTGTTTTTGCTGATGTTGTGTAACATCTCCTGAGGAAATTTGAGCTAATCTGACTTCACAGAGTCAGTCGTTGTGGAGTCTATTGTGTGAGGTTTGGAAATTTAAAGGAGGATGGATGGTTGTAATTACTATCTGTGAAGCACAGACAGAAACACAACTACTTTTGACTCATTTTTTTAACTTGAACGCATTAACCTTAAAGGCAGAGTTGGTAACTATTTCCAATACACATATATTGTTTACAATGGTCTTTACACCCCAACAGTGATAAATAACTTATTATATATCCTTCTTGCCCCTCTGCACGTACTCTACCCCTCCTGTGTAAGAGCCTGAGCTCAATGCGCATCGTCGCCGCATTGCTAACAGTAGTTTGTTTTAAACATTCGGTATGATAATATTAGGTGTTTGATTACCGGTGAATGAGACAATTTCTCCGCTCTGCTCTTATCATCACTGCCTTTAACTACATTATTTCTATTATATTTATATGAAGTGTGGCAACAATAATAGTATTTATTTTCTTATTGTACACAAATCCTATGAAAAGACCAAAACCAACAATTAATTGATATTACAAGCAAAGAGTGTCTGCATATCCAAAGCCTGCCATAGAGCTCTATTGTCGTCCAAAAACTGAAAAACACATCAGTAAGCCACACTGTTGCACTGGGTTACATGTTCTGTCATTATAATGAACATAGGCACTCTAGTTTATTTTGAGCCAACCCCAGCTACTTTACTCACTAGTGCACCAAATGTGTATTAATCCTGAGATGAAAATAGTCCCCAACAAATGAACTCCTGAGATGCAAATAGCCCACAAATCGGCATTTATTGATTTGTTGGCCACTTGGGGGCAGCACAGCTGTAAAGACAACAATGACATACTGTCACCTTACAAAGTGGGTATGGTGAATATGTTAGCAAACATTCATCAGTTGTATTTCTGGCTACCTGACAAACGCAAGTCCAATATTTACTCACCTTTTAGCTTCTGTTTTGTTCTCTGCCAACTCCTGAGGGAAACATTAGACATGTTAGCTGCTCAATGCTCCACTATTTTTACCAGCTCGTCGCTAACTTTGTCTGTCTGCTGTTAGGTGCTGGGTAAGTGTATAGTGGGTTTATTAGAACTGAGAGCAGTGAGAGTGAAACAAAACTGTTAAATTGTGAGCAAAACAATGAGCTAAAAGATGCTAAAATGCTCAGTGGAGCTCAGTGGAACTGCAGAGTTTAGGTCATTCTTTCCATTGTTCATGTGAAAATATTGATTATTGCAGCTTTCAATTCTGGTGTTGGCTTCTCCAAAGTGACAAATCAAAAATTAAATGTACCCTAAATGGTAACACTTTATAATAATAATAAACATTATAACATTATATACATGCATGACTTCATGCATGAAAAAGCATGAATTCATTTATTTAGTACTTCATGAACTATCAGTAATGTACAAGGATTAATAGCATCTCATGCATGACTTAATGCAGGAACAATACGTTAATTAATGCATCAATTAAGGTGTTTCAATCATCATGATGTCTGTTTTAATGATGTTAATGTCTTCTTCATATGTAAATCTGTAGTTAGGAGACAGGCTAAACAAACTGAAATGTAGTGTTGTAATCATGATTAACTAAACATTACTTCTTCATTATTTCATGATGTTTGTGGCCCTTCTAATAAAGTGCTGACCTGGTCCATCTTTAACATTGATTAAATAAGATATGATTAATGGTGGCATATGCAGCAATCATCTTTGTGACCCCTCAAATTTCTGGCGTTCAGACACTTAGAAGTTAGTAAAAAGTAAAATTCATAAATACCCTACTTGGGTGAGCATTGTTCTCAGGCATTTCTGTTTAAGTGCCTCATGTTGTTGTGAATAAAGCAACTATAAAAATGCATCTACAGTGTACTGTATTTTGTGTAAATGTAGAGACCTCCGTATATTTTTTGCCAACCCACTCCTTTAATTCTTAATACATTACATGTTATGCCACCATTAATCATATCTTATTTATCAATGTTAAAGATGGACCAGGTCAGCACTTTATTTGAAGGGCCACAAACATGATGCAGTAATGAAGAAGTAGTGTTTAGTTAACAGTGATTACAACACTACAATTCTTCAGAATCTATGTACACTGCTGTGACTGGTCAGTTTTTTTGAAGAAGACATGAACATCATTAATGAATCAGAAATCATGATGAATGATTGAAATACCTTAATTGATGCATTCATTATTGTATTGTTCCTCCAAGTCATGCATGAGATGCTATTAATCCTTTACGATAGTTCATGAAGTACTACATGAATGAAAGAAATGAAAAATGTCATGCAAGAAATCACAATAATTCATGTACCATGATTATAAAGTGTTACCAACTAAATTAATCAAAATCCAAGCTGTTCTCTGGCTTCTTTGTTTAGAGAAAAACTGACTCAATGACAATAGATATTTTACCTTTTCCTTTGCTATTAATAAGAACCACACACTTTATAGGCTGGTATGCACAAACATGTTAAAATTGTAAAGCCCTCAATTCATTGCTATTCAGAGCCACCACTTTCTGCAATGCAAACTGTTGAGACAGTAGATGAAAATGTGCTAAAGCTACAGCTGCAACAACCATTCTTATCATTCCCTTTCCCTCCACATGTTCACTGCAATGAAACCAAACAAGCACACATCCTAAACTCATCTGCATGCTCCATCTAAGCTGATGTGTACAGGTCCTCAGTAGCCCGATGAGATGCCAAGCACTTCTCAAGTGCACGGAAATGGTGTGGTTTTACAATTCCTAGATTAGGACTGAAATCTGCAGTTCCCCCTACCACTTTAAGTGGCTGTGGTGCACACACAAACCCACTGAGACCATAGAAACATACACAGTGGTTTAGTGTTGGGCTCTGGCCAAGATAAATGACTGCTTCAGGTGAAAACAAACCGTGGCCCCAGCAGATTGTTTTTTTTTTGTTTTTTTTTTTCATTTGCAAGTTTTGGGTCAACTTCTCTGTGTAGATGTGTAACTGTTCTTACACATATGCTTCGCTTTGGCTCCTCCACCCTCTAACACTCTTCGGGCTTGTGAATTATTCAGAATGAGGAATTAAAGTTGAAATGGTGCTCTGCAGACACAAGTGCTTCACATGTGTTGAGGACTAAAGGTGGAACGACCATTTTAAAATCCATTACACCAGATAGTTGTGACATCAAATTTAGGAAAATAAAAGGAGACTGAGTTGAATTTGTCATTCATGAAGCATGATCTGGAACAGTACATTCTATCTTACTCACTCTACAGTTGGCCACATTAAAAGTCTTACCCAGAGCTGCAGTAAATCCATAGGGATTTTTACCTCTGCTGTGTCAAGTCATTAACCTGTGTGCCGTTTCATAATCATATGTTTGTGTTTATGAGCCAGCAATTTATATTATGAGCTATTATAACTGTGGTGCTCAAGATAAGGGCCCATATACAGTAATTTGTTGGCATTTACTATGCCATAACAGATGAAGAACACTGGATGTTTGTGCATAGAGGAAGTTTTTACATGAAGAAATTAGCTTAATTATACATCATAACTATTCAAATACACACTTTATCCTCTACCAGTTTTTTTCTAAATTATCTCTGTAGATATTTTGTTTACAAAAACAAGGGTACAATCATGATTAACAAGATAAAAGCGTCCCGTCTTTGAGTGATCACCTGAGTCCCACCTGAAAGTTTGGAAGATCACCTGAGTCCCACCTGAGGGAAGGGGGAAAAGCCCGTAGAGGCCCTGAATGGCTTCAATTAAGAGAACAATTGCTTTAGTCACACAATTATGAGCTCAGGGTGACTAAATGCAAAAGGCCCTGAAGGAGCACAGCTAAAGATCTTTGGCATCTCATTCAATGTGATCCACCAACCCCCCGCTGCTCATTACTGGGACCACCAACTGGGAGCAACATTACTGAAATGAGCAACAACAGCAGAGCACTACAGCCCTGAGTGATTCAGTTTGAACTGACAAGCAAAGGGACTAGTGTTGAGCAACAAAGGTTACTGAATGATGAGATCAAGGTGCAGAAAGAGATTGTTCATTATCGTTTTTAGTGTCATCATTAAACAGTTGTTTGGAGCTCCTAAATGAGGAATCATAATTGAGTTACAGGGTTAGATGTTTTTTTTTTTTTTTTTAATATTGTTATAATATACTGTATATTACTGAGTGGAGGAAGAAGTACTCCGATTCTTTACATAAGTCAAAGTAGCAATACCAGGATGTACAAATACTCCATTAAAAGCAAAAGTTCTGCATTCAATTACAGGTTGGAATTACACATGGCATATGACATAAACACAGCATCTAGTTTGTGTATCTGAACTAGCAGATAAAATATAAGCAAAGATAGCTATTGTTAGTTAATAGATAATTTTAGACAGTGGCTGCTTAAAACACTAGTAATACAACACCTTTGTCTTGTTGTTTTTCTTTCAGTTTTCTTGATCTCAAGTACGACTGTCACCACCACTGTGAGCTAATTTTCTTTTTAAATATAATTTTTTAACTTATAAGTATTTATTTCTGTTTTATTCATTTGCACTGTGACTGATGAGAAACAACTTTGGTTTCTTCTGAAAAAGTATTCAGTGAAATGAGAAAAAAAGGGAATTTAATTCATTTTGGAGGCAGTACGGTGCTGTTCACTCACTGGTTTACCTTTTTTTGATTACAATTTCAATTTAGGTTTAGTCTTAGTCGATTGACTAAAATGTATTAGTTTTAGTTGTTTAAGTTTGGTTCAAACACAAATTTCACTCTGACCCAAGTTTAGTTTAGCGACACATTTCACTGTGACAATGGAAGGTGCACATAGCAGGCTGGAAGACATTGAATACTCAAGGGAGGTTGAACCTCCAATTCATTTCTACCTCAGTTCACTGGAAGAACAAATCAGGTTTTAACTGAATGACAGCAAGGGGTGGCAAGTCTCACCCATAGTATATCTTTAGGGAGAGCCCACCTGGAAATCCAAGATGACTCGCCGGCCAATTTCCTCGATCGGCTACAAGAACAGCAGGAGGACAACAATTGGAGCCATGAGAAAGATAAACATCTTTCCACCCAGAGATGGAAAAAAAGCTGGGTACCTATTTTGCCCAGCTGGAACAGAAAAACGCGGGGAAAAATGACAACAAAAACATCAAAATACTTGGAATAAAATTGACACAATCATCGGGAAAAGTGACAAACAACTTGGGGAAATAAGTGTGCAAAAACGTTGGGAAAAACTTTTAAAAAATTGTGAAAAGTGACAAAACAGCGGGGAAATCGACAAGTGTCAAAAAATAGTAAAAAGTTTTTATTAAAGTGTTGATCCAGAAAAACTACAAATTGCACAGTCCATGGGAAGACAACACGAGGGTTAAGACACACTAGTCACACTAGTCGGTAAGGAACTTCTTACAAATGCATAACCGTACGCATCCACTGCTCTACTTTAAATGACAGATTCAGGTGAATCCCTCTAAAGAATGATACAAACAAATGTCTGCAGTGAGGTAAGTTATTCAGCACTATGCTGAGCTCATGGAAAAGCCTTAGATCAGTGGTCTAACAATCTTTTTAGTAGCTATGATTTTCACATAACTTCCAGTGACACTTGAACTTTCAATGCATCCTCTAAATCTAACAACAGCCAGAGACTTAATCTCTGTCATGTATGAAAGTTTGCATTCATTGGTGCGATCTTATTCTCTCCTCAGAAGTAGGAGTTATGGAAGAAAGGCTCTGCCAACAGATCACTGGCAAATGTTTTTGAAGTTGGAATGTTTAATGAAATGTTTTTTAAAGATTAGATATTAGATATTGGTATGTATACACTTTGTGGAGAGATTAGCTGTTGAATCAATCATTTGATGTACTGTTTGTGAAATCCCTTTCACATGCCAGAGGGTTTCAGGACTAACTCGCTCTGACATTCTATAGGCCTCTCCTCCTCCTTCCCTCGCCTGTTTGCCAAGTGAATGTACACAAATATTGATTTCAAACATATGCCCTCACAAGTGAACAGGTTCTACATGGGTTGATCAAATCGGCAGCCATCTTGGGTACATTATTAAGATTTGTGGCTCAGCAGAGCCGCACACTTCCACTCGGCTCAGGCTTTGCTTTGGCAACAGGATTTCTCCTTGGAGAGGAATGAATGTGCAAATGTGTTACAGGTGGGATTCATTAAACTGAGACCTGGCACATTGGTACTCGCTCTGCACAATTACCATGTTACAAAACCAGGGAGCAGAGGAATGCTAACATACAGCCATACTGTAGATGAGCATGCACTTCATGCACAAGAAAATTGAAACAATGCACATACACAAACATATTGTGCATTTAGAAGCACGCTCAATGCCCATTCTGCATCCACAGCTGAGATTTAAAAGGCCAATTTCACTGCTCTCCGATGAGCTCTTCAAAACAAAATGACCTATTAACGGAGCAGTTTGTGCCCGTGTTATTTCACAGAGAACGAGGAAAGAAAAAGTTCAAATTTCACGAGATCTTTTCATCCCCATTCAGCCTCCAATTCCCTCACCTCTCAGATAAAGCTTTCGGCTGTCAATACTCCATATTTTATGCAAAAATAACACTTCTTTAGTATGCTCCTTACTTACATATGATAAGAAGTTTATAATGATTATTCTCATCATCTAAGCAGTGGTGTTCATTTCTATGAATAATGTATCTGTTTTGTTTCAGTTCACTGTGGTCACATCACAGAGCATTCTTACACATTATAACTTCCTCCACCCTCTGTCTTCATGTTGCACAGAGACCATAACAGAACTAAAGGCATTATTGTGCAGTGATACTGAATATGTAAGAGCTGAGTGGAAACTGAAGGTGTTCAACAGATCCTAATTATCACTGACTACTACAATGTGTGGAATTCGTTTGCAGTGTTGGAAGCAATAAAGTCTTGGGCCTTACTGCACTAATGGGAACTGGCTTGCATAGTTGTGTGCTTTTTGATTTGATTTGAGGCGTATTTGAAATTTTCTCTTGTAAACTCTTGGACTGGCAGCTGTTTTTTGTCTCACCACACATACACCTTCGCTGTTATGTGTGTATATACTGTATAAGTGCAATCAGAAACCTCAGGATGCACACTCGGCTGCATGTTTAATGCATTACAGTGAGACTATGTCACTTTTTAAGGGAAGATAACATTCCTCTTAAAAATGAAAAGTAGCTAACTTTTGGTATATATTGCCCTGAAACAGACATTTTGCTGATTGTGCTACTGCTATTTACATTATATAGCATTAAATGCTTCAACAGAATCTGCATATGAATGCAGAATATGTAGGCAACTGGACAAGATTTTGGTATCGGAAGTGTTCTAGTTTCCGTTTGTAGTCCGAGTAGTATTGACCACTCACAGTTGAGCGGGCTTTGGTTGCATGCAAGTAAACAATCTCAGAACCCATTGGCTATCATCTAGTCTATATCCTTCACGTTCCACTTCCGGGATTGCTCTGGTGCTGCAGGAAATTCCGCCGGATGCAAGTGTTTTCCATTTCCTTCCTCTTTCTTTGTGTTGGCGTTCTAAACTCTGGTGGATTTCTGAGGACTACGGTTAACTGCTCCTCAGATCTCTGCAGGGTAAATCCAGACAGCTAGCTAGACTATCTGTCCAATCTGAGGACTGTTTTTGCAGCGGCTCTGTGCAGAGTTTAGCGCCGCCCGTGACGATTCTGATTGGTTTAAAGAAATGCCATTAAACCAGAGCATGTTTTCCTCCCATCCCCAAATGCTGTGTGGACTAGTCAGACCCTCCTTCAGCGTGCTTTGGAGGAAGGTCTGGCAAAGCGGGACTAGCTATCATCTGATGATGATTAAGTTTTTCATTTACTTTACATTTACTCATTTACTATTTTAATCAGCATCCATATGCAGAAATCTGTTTATAGAGACGTCTGTCAACTCTGACTCAAGTTGCTAATCGGACTGGCCCACGGAAGATGAAGTCTTGGCCCGGATAGCCACTGGCTACATCGTTAGCCCCGAAAAATTGGCCGATGCTCCAAAAGCCTAAACCGATAGCCGATAGGCGATGCGTTCCGAGATTGTTAGCAAGCCAACAGAAGCTTTGTCACTTGGTTCACTTAGCTACACAACAGTTACACCTGGCAGTAAATGGGTGTACATATTCAATGACAACTAATCTCTACATAAGAACTAGTTAGTTTGTTGAAACCCACTTCATTTTGTGATATGTAAATCTCCACAAACGTAAATACGTACCTTATAATGAGGCTAAGTTTGAACGTGCAAAAATCTGGTGCAACCGGCTCCTGATCGTTCATTTCTTGCCCTGTGGGACTTCCTTGTAGTGATGTGGCCAAAAAATAAAAAATATAGTACTGTAAACTTATTTCCATTATGAAATGTAATTCTGTCCTGATGGTCTTCTACGTGTTGATGTTTCTGTAATTTACTAACCTGACGCATCAAATGGTTTGTTCTGAAAATAGCTGGCAGGTGATTGGATGAAGCATCTGTCTATCAAACTCTTGCCGAAGCCAGTCAGAGATAAGCAAAAACATGTTTTCAATTGAGAAAAGCCTATAGTGCCATTCTTTGCTCTTCTTTCAATGAAGAAAAACTCTCCAGTTCTAATGTAACTGATGCTGTTGCAGCATCTACACTAACCTCTTTAGGAGTCCTTTTGAACAAACAGTCCATGGCGTCACACACACCTAAACCACGCCTGTAGCTGCCACCTGTCTACTCACAGGATGCTAATTGGCTGGACGACTCTGGTCCAGACACAAACGCATTACTTGAAGACTGACAAAATGGATTTTCGTGTGATGTATGATCCCCTGATTCTCGCTTGATCTCCTGATATCGCGAGCTTCCAGCTTCTGTGCAAGGTAAGGACTTTGCACTCGATGCATCAAAAAAGACTTCATATGAAATATTTCCACTGTATGCAAACTCATGTTAATGTCCACACACACTCCTACACACACATTTCACAGTAGAAATGCAGATTTCTCTCCCATCGGACAGCAGTGCGTCAGTCAACTTCACACCTGGGGATCAGGGCAGGGTGCGTTCAAGTGACCCGCTTCCCAGAGTCCACAGCCAGATAATTATTTCCAGTTGCAATTAGAATAGCCGCAAGATTTTTTTCTCTGTGAGCAAAGGGGATCAGCAAATATCCTTTCCCCTGGTTCTTGCTTGTCTGACACGCTTGTATAAATACCCTCCACCTGGTCATGGGAGTGTCTTTAGGGGAGCTATCAAAGCATTCATAAAAATCAAGATGTATGTGACATCCAGTAGATTTCCCCCGCGCTGCACACGGCAGGCCAACTCAAGAGGGCCAGGGCTGGGGTAAAGTTTCCCCTCTTTTCCTCCCTGACTAGCTGCTGACGCCTGATTGACTGTGATGGGCTTTTTTACGCCCTGCACGTGTTGTTCCGCTGCTCAGCCTTCGCTTTATCGTCTGTCTTCTCAGCGAGGTGTTTCTCCAGCCTCTGCTGCTGCTAGACTTCTACCTTTAATGTGAGTTTGTCAATCCAAAACTTGACCTGAAAACATTCGCCTGCTCATGTACTTCACGCTTTGTTCTTAAATAACTCTCACCGCAGCGCTGCCCTTCCTCTCACGCTTCATTTACAGACTAGGGTCTGCGTTGGCGTATGTAAAAACACAAGAAGAGGCAATTGGATATGAGGAACATGACTGTGAATGAATACATCTGCATGTGTAGATCTGTCTGCATCGCTGAGCGGCTTGGCTTGCGTGTGAATCATTTATAAAGTTGGGACTGATGACACGCACACTCATATCTGGTGATCAGAAACTCTGGGAAGGCGGCCATGATGGAAGGCTGCCTGACTCCTGTGTGTTCGACCCTGTGAAGACTGATTGTTCTGTCTGAAAACAGTTAGAGCAAACTGGGAATGCTGAATGAAAGGGAAACAGATTTGTGGGAGGGACAGTGCAAAGCAGGGACTCAGATCTGTCTGTGGGGTTTAAAAGGAAACACAAAAATGCCCCAGGTTTGCTGTAATGTCAGATAGATGATTCCTCTAATGATGAAATATCTATTTTTTATGAACCATGCTAGTGTGTAGCTTTGTGTCATTCTAACTAAATTTCCCACTTTGGAAAAAAAAAAAAATTCCTCATTACTTTTTTATTCAACTCTGTGTTGCAGAGACAGTCCCAAGCCTGTAGGGGGCAGTGTTTGTTTTACTCAACTCTACTCTGACTCTGGCCATAACTGGGCATATATGGTGCAGGTGAGAGCAAAGACTGCTGGGCCAGCCTGCAGAGATGGCTACATACTTTCCATTCTTTAATGAAGGCCTTCAATGACTCCTGCACTACAGCACTTAAAACACACACGCACACACATACACACACACTTTCCACTGGTGCACGGCCCCTGATAATAGACTCTACATAGGAAGCCTGTGAAGTATTTCAAAATGCCAAATGGCTGTGAGGGTGTAGACGTTTGAAGGACACTAATGTAGGAGCTGAGGCCTAATATAAACAGTATTATTCACATGAAAGCTCGGCCGTGGCCATTAGGGCTTTTGGGAGAGGTGGCACTTCTCCACCGGCACTCTAATGGCGCTTCTCATTTAAACATGCAGATCTATGTATACGCCGATTCCTTTGTAATCTGTCTTTCCTGAAACAATCAGCAGTGAAATGATTTGTCACTCTTTATTTTACACGAACATTTCCCCATCTCTGGGATCTCATCAAATCATAACACAAGTCTTCATCCAAACCTTCGGGGGCTTTTTTTTGTTCAGACCATGTGCTTTCTGTACGCTACAAGTCGCCTGTTATCCCATAATAACAATCAATATTCGGCTGAGAAACAACTATAGCAGCTGTTCAAATACATGCTCTCTTTCATTGTGAAACCCACAATAGCACTTTTCTTCATTTTGAGGCCTGTAACTTACAACCACCTGGAGAATATAGCTGGCCAGTGGATCAGTCTCTCACGAAAGTATTAATCCTACAGAAAACATCGGCCTGCATTCTAACCGGAAGAAGCTGTTGAACGTCTTGTGCCGCGAGCACTACAGATCTGACCACTGTCATCAGCAGTATAACATGTCTATCCCACCAGCAGCAGATTGTAACATGAAGCAGAACAAAACATCCTTGTAATCTTTGAGGAAGGTCCAATCGGAAGAAGCGGGGAGGAACATACCGTAAAGGAGGAGGCGATGAGGATGAATAACACATTTCTTTTTTAGCTGCGGCTACAATGGTCCACTTAATAGGAAACAAAGAAAAACATTTTCAAAGTCAAAGACGACGAAGATTAATTCGATTTCATTTGTTCTTGCCAGCCAGCAGAAGTAAGCCATCTTGCCTTTTTAACGGTATGGTTTTGATCAGAGAGAGATGGGGCGGCCAAGTTGGTTGTTGTTCAGTTGTTTTTGGCCTCTCCGCTCCACATCCATCTTGTCAACACATTGACCAACTTCCACTTTCACTGATAGTGACTCAGTAGTTTTACACTATTGCAACTATTGTGAGACTAAAACTCACAGAGGGGAAGCATAAATGATCACTTGCAGTTGTTTTTTTTATTCTTTGATGTGTTTTTTTTAATTGTATTTCATGAGATTGCACAGAAAAAAGGAAAAAGAAAAGGCAGAAAATTACAGAATGTGTGTAGCACTGCTGGTGCTTTGTCATACCCACATTACTGCAACCCTACACAGGTTATAGTCCAAATGACCCCTTTGACGAATACATTCCTTCAGCTACAGCAAAGCACATGCCAGTACTTATAATGTAGCAGTGTTGCTTTTATGCAGCAGCTGTCTTTATATATTCACAATATTCAAATTACATACCTTTCAATTTCAGGAGGAAAGGAGGATTCCTGCCACAAGTGTTTGGAAAAGTCAATGTAAAATTGTATTTTTTTAATTATTTTTTTTGCGGTGTCAACTTAAAATCAAAAGGAGCAAGAAACTAAAGGAAACCCCAAGTAGGCATTTGTGAGTGAGTGACACAATTTTCTATGGGATTTAGATGAACCATTGAGTCGTTTTGGGTTAAGTCCTGCTGTACCACTCTGTGACCCTTCCACTGGCCAGGTCCATCAAAGATTAAAGGTGAACACAGGGGCAAATCAGTTATCAAGTCAGAAACACTCATCGTCAACTTCCCACTGTGCCGTTACTGCACAGGCGCACATACACACACGGTTGACCCTCATCCTTCCTGCAATGGAGCTCATGACCCCATGTACCAGCACCAAGAATGGAATGAGGGTGAGGATGCATGCCCTTAAATACCAAAGTTGATCATTTTCAGTTCTGTGTGCATAAACGTTTATAGAGATGATGTATCTGAAGGTTCAGATGTATTGATGAAAGACCCTTTGATAAGGGGAAGTTATGTGCCGGACACACTTGGAAAAGTTAAAAATGTATGGGTAAAGTTAATCTATATATACATATTTCTTAGCATGGCGCAGTGATTTCCTGGAGTTTCCATTGGTTGCCTGGCACCCTCACATTGATGATAAGACTCCAGAAGTCACTGCGCTCGGCCAATGTGCTGGTAGGTGTATTTTGTTGCCTTTTGACAGAGCCAGGCTAGCTGTTTCCTCGTTTCCAGTCTTTACGCTATGCTAAGCTAACCAGCTGTTGGCCTCACATTCACTAAATAGATATACAAGGGGTATGGTCATCACATCTAATCGTACTCAAAAAAGCAATTCAGCGTAGTTCCTAAAAAAATGTAAGTATTCCTTTAATAACAGGGTTTATAATCCCTTTTTTTTTTAGCTAACAGTGACAATATCTCAAAAATACAATCAAAGCAGTCTATTTTACACTCATTGTTTACACTCATTTGGCATGCACACTTTGTGTTTTGAATATGTTTAGGCTCAGTTGTGGTTGGGTCAAAGTCTTTCAACACTCCAAACACAGTGAAATCTGGAGAAATGAGGCCCACTGAAACTGTAGGAGGCTAACCATAGGGGGTTCATAATGGGGGACTGACGAGTGACAATATGTATAAGTCTAAATGAGAGAGAGAGAGAGAAAGAAGGAACGAAAGAAACAGAAAAGTAAGTCTTTATATGTGCAACCTGCTGAGGGTAGATGCTGGCGATTGAATGTAAAATCTGATCTACTCTCAAAACAAAATCATACTTTTACACCTACAGTACAATTAGCATATGCATATGCTGATGTTACTAAGGGACTGTTGTATTTGTTGCGTTCTTGTTGAAGTGATAAGTCTGAAATGTCATTCACTATATTCCACCTGATGGACTGTAAGTTACAGTTCTCCTGATGCTAGTTTCCACAGCAGTTAAAATGACAGATTGCTTTTCCATTTCACAGTTCATTTTAAATTGCTTGTGAAAGCATTTGGCGCACTAGCTAAATATTTGTTTCAAGTCTTCAGGTTTTCTGATGAGGTACAGTAAGTCTTGTCCTTTAGATTGTTTTGCATATTGCTTGGTGGACTTTGCAATAAGTAGATTAATTCTTTATTTATTTTTTTAAGACTCAGTTCCAGAAAGAATTACAACAAGAGTGTGAAAACGAATCTTTTGAACTTGAAGAAGCAGACAAAGAAGAAAAATGAAGCATAAATGAGGAAACATGGAGATGGGGAGTGAACATTGGACTCAATTTGTTGGGTGGACAAAAACACGACTCCAAATTAAGGCTAATGTCGTTCAATGTCTCCAATTTTTGGAGAGCTGGGAATACACAACAGGCTTTTGTTTTTCCAGTTTGTAGTTTTAAGTGGTGTCACAACCGTAATAATTTTAAACCACATGAATCGGTACTGCAAATTCTATCTACAATGAAGTTTAATGGTTCGGTGTAATTGTTCACTCCTATAGTCATGAAGGGCTTAGTGGATCTTAGCAGTGAGTAAGTGGCTCCTCAACTGGAAAAACATTGGCTTATAGTTGTAAAGACCTAATGAAGCATTAGCTCACACTGCTTCTACCCCCATTGCGCTCCCCTAGCCTCTCCCAAATGGAGGGACTTTGAGTGGGAAAGGAAAGAACACAGGAGTAGGACTGATAGTCCGGCCGTCTAATCCGTTATCTCTCCTGCAACCTGTTGCTCCTCAGCGACTCGGCCCGGCCCCTACAGCTTCCTCTGTGCAGATCTTTCACGTACGCTCCGTTGACAGCTATCTCCCAGAGCAATTGTTGGTATACACGATTAAACTGCTTACCCCAACAACAGGTTTCCTCTCTAACCCCTAATCCAGGCCGCGGAGGAGACCCCCCTCTTACCCTTTTGACCCTTCCCTCAGTCCAAACCCCCTCCACTCCTCCTCCTCCGTGGTGGTGGCGGCCGATGAGCTGGTGAGATAAGCCTGGGTGGAATTCCCGTCTGGGTGTTCTTGGGAGTGACCTGGGTGGCAGAGGAGCGTCAATGAAAATCACTCGGCACTCCACTCAATGAGGACCCAGTCTGGGCCATAGCTGCCTTTCACATCAATCTAATTTCTGTTTCTATTTCGTCCGGCTCCTTCTCTTCCTTTTTCGGGTTTAAAGTATTACAGTAGCAAGGAGATAGGGCGAGAAAGAAAGCAGCGCTGACTTAGTTGGGAGCCTGTGTGAACTTTTGACAACCTCTAACCCCCCGGGTAAGACAGACTTAAAAAGTCTTGTTGTGCCTGAATCAAGGAATGAGCTTAGTGTTGGAAAAGAGCTTGGAAATAGCACCAAGAATGTGATCCAATGCAAATCCGATTTCTTAGAATTATGAAAAAGAATCACATTCGGGTCAGATTTACTGTATCTCTAGACAAAGTGCCATTTTGTTACAAAAGAAGGGCAATGATCAGCAGCCCACGTTTTATGACAGAGACATTCATTCTTGTCAGTGTTTTGCAAGCATTGTAGACCTCTCCAAGTAGACAAACCTCTCAGATGAGATACAACTAGTCGCCATATTTAACCATGTGTCCAGCACTTCCTTAGAGACCGTGGGTCCATGGTGGAGGGGCCAGTTGTCTGGGAAGGAATGCTAGGGGTCTAGAGTGGCCCGGGTTAGGCAACGGCCTGGCCATTGTGCCCCAGGAGAAGGTAATTAGGAAGTGAAACCTTGACCAGTTGACAGCAGGCTTTGTTCAGGGGCGAGTGGGCCAAGAGAAATGCTTTTGAAAGCTTTTTCACTTTCTTTGCTGAGGCGACCTCAACCCCTTCCCCCAGAAACATGCTGGGGGAGATCATATAAGTTTCTGAAGAAAAATGCATGGGAGGGGGGTTAAGTGGTATTTATTGAAAGAGAAGAATCTATAGGCAGTGCGTTGTTTGACAAGAGTACCAAACCAAATATACAGTGTACAGTATCTGTTTACCGAAAATGTCATTTCTAATCCACGTTGAACTACAGTTCCAGTAAAACATATTTGTGTCCTTACATACTGTGCCTCACATATAAATATATAATTCTACAAATTTTGGTAATCGTGCTAATAATACCCACATCCTGGGTAGAAATCAACAGCCTGTCCAGTTCAGAGTCCAGTACAGCCACCTCTTCTCATGTGCTGCAGCTGCAGCTGGAGTTACCAGCCAACCCATAATCAACTCTACTTTTCCTGTACTGTACATTTGCTCTCCAGCATTAAACTTTTGGATTAGCCAAAATGACGAGCATCACTGCAGTGAGAGCTTCCAACACCGGGAGCCCACGCCTGTCCTGTCCCTGTCGACCCCGGCGTTCTGCTCTCAGCTCCTAATGTGGCAGGAAAAGTGTGAACATGGCTTTGGCAAACTCCAGTTCAGTTCACCATCATGACCACGGGCCAGTAAGGGGAAACATGCACACTCCTTGGACGGCTCGCCTACAAGCTTCTGCAAAGGATTAACTCCTTGTACTTCTGAATCCAGCCAGAGTAATTATCCCTGACATATTTTACCACGTAAAGCTCTGCTTTGTTTGTTACAGTATATTATGGCTGAACATGGAAGTTCATTATTGACCTTTAAAACAGTATATGTATATGTAACAAAATAATCTAAGATAAAGGATCCATTAACTAGCTTAAGTAGTGTACTTATTTTAAGATTACTTTGTTATCCTTGAGGTCTAACAAATGTGTTGAATGCAGTTCCTATTCCATGAACCATTTCTAATTTATTGTTTTATATTTCAAATCCTAAACCCTACTAGTAGTCAAAACTCCACATGGTACCTTGAAATGTACTTAAATGTAAGCATGGTAGTTTATTCAAAATTTAGCTTGTAAATTGACTATCAATATCATTATTTTGACATAATTAAAGGTTTTACATTTCCTGTGGCATCTGTGACCAAATGAAATATGACAGCACAGTTGGGATGTGCCATGCTGAAGCACTATGACAATTGCTTTCCAAAAAAAATTATATCGAATTACAGCCCTACAGATTAACATGTCAAACAAAACCGTTGTATTGTGAAATATTGGCCAAAATTTCCCAAAAACAATTCCCCAAATGTGCGTGCCTTGCAATTGAGGTATCCTTGGCTGCAAATACCTTTTATTTATTTACAACAACACATCTGCAAAATGAACAATCAAAAAAACAGAAGCAGAAGGGAGAAAAACATACGGAAGAATGTGGAATAATCATGTCTTTAACCTGCCTACCTTAAAAGCCCATGACCACAACAAACAGATTCTTCTATGCTTGGGTTTGGGCATTAGCCTCGCAGCTAGTCTATAAAACACCAGAAAAAAGACGAGCGGAATCTACACGTCCTTTGTTTTCCTCTTTGTTCTCCGCCTTATTATGGGAAGCATTTAGCAGCAACCTTTGGTAGACAGTGGTTTCATCCAACTCTGTCTCAATAACTTGTTTGGTTTCCTTCCATATTGGCTTGAACTGAGCAAATTATATGTGTAGATGTTTTCTGAGTGAGTAAACCAACATTATGGACATAAGGCAATCAAACAGATCCTTGAGTTGCATGCTATGATGTCGTGACCCTTGTGATCCTGGGAGCTTAGGGAGTCAATGGCAGTAATTAAGGCAAATTTGTAAAAAGCCTGTTGTTGTTGTTGTTAGTACATGTGTCAGAGTCAACAGAACAATTTACACATTAAAAAGGCATTTAGGTCTGCACTTAAAATGAATGATAAAGGTAGGATAAACATGGCCTTTGGAATTAAAGGATCAACTGTACTAACACTGACGTGGATCTTCAAACTCATCTCACCATCGTGTTATGGAACAAAATACATCACCTTATTGAGGTGGTTATTCTTCACATCACTCAGGTTTTATGAACTTGTTAGGGAAAATCTGCGGCTTTATAGGTGGTTTTGCTCTGCTTTTGTACACTTACGTCTCTTAGTGCAGGTGTCACAAACAGGCTTTTCCAAGTAAATGAAGTCAACTGATTGCTCTTGACTTTCTCCTGGAGACTGTGGAGCTGGGACAGAGATCAGTCCTCAGTTACTGCAGTGATTAAATGTTTTATGTAGTTGACAGAGGAGTTAGAAAATGCCAAGGGACATTTAGATTAATGATGGCATCCTCAAGGCCAGTATTATGTCACTCTGAATGAGGACTGAAGAGACAGAGGGATGACATTTTTACAGGCCTGGTACTTATAAACACATTTGTGTGTATTTGCAGGGCAATCTGTGCCAAATAGAACCAGACACACGCAGTACACATGCATACACTTCTCAAGCACTTCACCATAACACACTCGCTCTGTGGCTGCTGTTGTATTCTGTAAGTGTGTGTATATGTGTGTGGTGAGTGCCATAGTTGGCTGGTGGGCCAGTGTTTGATGATGAAGTCATCAGTTTAAGTAAACTCCAGATGGCCAGGCCTAAAGTAAAACAAGTGCCATCTGCTTAGATTCAACTGCTGCTCAACTTCTCCCCTCTCCGTCTCCCTGTTTCCCCTCCTCGCTCAGTTGGCACAATTCAGGACCAGAGTACTCAGAACATTAATGTCATTAGTGAAATGTTTCAGAAGAGGCAGCCAAGCACAATGCATTACACTAGCGCTACATTACCACCAAGGGCTACGCTCACTGCTGGCCCATTCGGTCACAAGGTAATACACAACCTGGAAATCAACTGAGGTATCGTTGGTGTTGACGGTAAAAGCATGCGTATCACCTCATGCTGATTGTTTATAGCCCCAGACAGTATTTGGCATGCAGATAAATGACCTGCAGACATCGATCAGTATGGATAAACCTTCAACAAGATTGACAATAAACATTTTTTTTTTTTTTTTCAGTGGAATCAACAACATACTGATGATTCACTATTATCATAGACTGTTAATATTAATGGACAACGCATCCGGTTCAGCGAAGTGCTGCAAATGCGGAAGTGCCTTAAACCTGCATTCTACCTGAATTCCTGCAGGGGGAGACTCCTTAAACCTGCATTCTTTCTGAATTCCAGCAGGGGGAGACTCCTTAAACCTGCATTCTACCTGAATTCCTGCAGGGGGAGACTCCTTAAACCTGCATTCTACCTGAATTCCTGCAGGGGGCGACACGTGCGGTTGCAAAAGGAGGTCGGTTTCTGTAGAAGTCTATGAGAAAGTGACCCACTTCTCACTTGATTTATTACCTCAGTAAACATTTTCATAATGAGTTTATGGTCTAAATCTGTAGTTGTAAGTCTTCTGCAATACAGAATGATGTTCATTTTTTGAATTATGATCTCGTTGTTTGGGGTCCCCAAAATAATTTTGATTCAAATTATGGTAATATCGGCCGTTGAAGCGCCCGCTTCCTCTCGGCATTGATGTTGACCAATTGTGTTGTTCACACAGCATGCGCTGCGAGTTTTGCAAGAAAGCACAGGATATAGGAGACATATTATATCCCCTGCTTGCTAACCCTTTTGATTTTCCTGCCCCTCTCGCTGCTGTTTTTCTGCAGTTTCAATTCCCCTGATTTTTACATAATGAAATATCAAAAACTCCTCATCCACTGTTTACTTTCATCACTGCTGTGTGTGATTGTTTTTTGAGTTGCCTGGAAGCACCTGTAATGAAAGTGATGCTGTGGTGAAACAGAAAGTCATATCCTTACCTGGTGAAAATAAATGTCTCTAGAGTAAAAGTCCCATAATTGGCGTAGAAAGCTGTAGTTTGCTTATTTACATACATACAGTGACGAGCGCGGGGAGCAGTTAAAAAGAGAATAATGTCTGCTTTCCTCCTATTTCATGTTTTGGTTTATTTGAATATTTTACCTCCAGTTATGGAAGCCTTAGCATCCATAGTAGGTCACTCCATGACAGGAAAATACACCCAGGGCATTCATTAGTCTGGCATTAACACATTCTACAGTACATATGTACAAAATCCTATTATTAATTTCACGCTGTTTGGAACTGCTGATCCACTTTCTGTTTACACAAGACAAAGACTGCTGCTTTGTCTGAGATATAGTCTTCTTTGTCTGTTTATGGTGGAATAAGTTTCACATCCTTCAGTGGGCCTGCGCTAATACCATAGACATCTATGAACTTAACTCATTGCTCAACATACCCCCAAACTATATGTATAGACAACACGGTTTCACGGCAGTTCGTAAAATGGTCACCTTATTTTTACTCTATTGATTCATGTATACGGACACAATTATCTTGTTTATTTCATGTTGCTGAGAACGTAATGTATTCGTGCACGTAATGGGAATCATCTATAAGGAGGTTGGGTTTCGGGGTTTCGGAAAAGAAGAACGGGGAAACGACACGCCACATGCCGGGACACGAGCCGTGGGCTCTGGGGGACGCGCCACAACAACGGGACGGTTGGGTTTAGAAAAGAAGAATGGGGAAAGGACACATCATACACCAGGACACGAGCCGCGGTCTCTGGGGGACGCGCCACAAAAGAAGAACGGTGAAAGGACACGCCACACGCCGTCCACCATCCTGACCAACCTCCCTACATGGATTTTCAACATTTCATACTACTTGCTACCGTAGTCGTGCTGTGATCACGAAACATGCTTCCCATTTAAATACATTACTTTAAAAATTGTCCTCACCAACACGAAAAAAACGTTGTGAGACTGGGTTGGTATAGACATTTTTGTAAGCAATTACACTGGATTTGTAAGCACTAAATAAAGTAAAATCTCTCAATACAAACATGCTTATGCTATTGCTTCCTTCAATAATTGTTCCCTGTATTATGTGGGTCACCACCAAAAGGTGGGAAAGTGATGGTGAATTTACTTTTGTGGCTTATGGCTGACTGTATGTTATTGCTCCATGTGATGAATAAGCTAGGGCAGGTCTTGTTTCCCTCCTCCCACTGATCCAGAACTTTCAGCGATGCCTTTCATCTGGCTTAAGAAACACTGGACTCTACACATCGGTAAAGCTGTGTCCCAGAAGAAAAACAGGACCAATCTCCTTCACCACTGTATGTTGTAATTAAGCCCACAGCTGGCAGTTCCCATTACGCCATCAGTCTGTGGCACTACAGGCCCTCCTCCTCACCTCTCCGCCCGCCGCCTTTTTCCTCTCCTCGGCACCTGTACATTGTAAAGAAGCCCAAACAGCCCTGCAGCTAACAGTCTGATGGCTGTGAGAGTGTTTGTTGTGAAACACTTTGGTGTAACACATCATCTCCCCCCCGCCTCAGCGTACATTTTCACATTCCGTCTCACCGACTGCTTTAGCCCGGGCCAGGTGGGTAATATGTCCACACGTGGTTTTAGGTTCAGTAAAATTCACACCAGCCTTTTATATCTGACAGGAAACTACATGGAAATGTGGCATAATGGAGAACAGGCAAGTGGTGCGACAATTGCTGTGGGGCCGACAAAGCTGAGGGCTATGGGTTTCATCACATCTGCCCCACCTCCCCTCCTCTCCTTTCTCTCACTCACTCGTTCCCCTCCCTTTCACTTCCCAGGACAAAAAAAAACCAAAACGTTATGTTCAAGCAAGAATTTTAATGTTGTGCCGCTCTGAGTTTGCCCACACCACACCAAACGCAGTCCTGTCCCTGTAGGCTAGCTCTCTCCTGGCCAAGATCAGCTGTCTGACCGCAGAGCAGCCTGCTGTAAACACTAGCCAGATTACCACACAGACAACACACACACACACACACACACACCCACCCACCCACACACACAACTCTGCAAGAATGATCACGCTGACAAACTTACAAGCAACCATTGTCAACAAAATAATTTGCTTCCAGCTGCATACCACATTGATTTAGATGGAGGCAGTTAGAACAATTACAACTGGATTGAATAAAAACAGAACATTACCATCCAAATCCATTTCAGACTGTGGGAAGTCTTATGTAACATTTAGGAGAAGAAAAAAAAACAAAGCGCAACTCCGGTAATGATGTGCACATGATTGGCAATAGCTGACTATTAAATTTCCCTTCCACCTCTTCCCCCACTGCAGGTGCTACAAAAGCATGATTAGAGTTAAAATTGAAAACTATAACCAACCAAAACATACCGGACCAGGGTCACAGTTGTTATTGTTCCAAGTGGCGCTGTCAAATATAAAAATGACCATGAATTTTGTCGGTCTGTGTCCCTTTGTTGATGTGTGTTTATGTAAGAGTTTCTGTCAAAACATGGGGAAAAAAGATAAATGTGGCTAATTAAAAGAACATTTATTTGGTAGTTGCTGTAACATATACCTCATTGTGAGGTCCAGGGGCAAAGCTCCCCTTTAACCAATCACAACTGCTGCTCACATTGAATTTGACTATTGCAAAAGTGGTGGATTTTTTTTAAATCCTGTATCTTGCTTACCACCGCAACACACACACACACACACACACACACACACACACACACAGAGGCATATATGTGAGAACATACACACAACCTTCATTAAACAATTGTGCGTCACATCAGACTGAGGTTCACACTTTGAACTAAAAAGCTGGACTGATGGAAGGACTGAGTCTCTGTGACTCATGGCTCTGAAATGAATTGGACCAAGACACTACAGCATGAGCACACCTGCTGCACCTTCACACTGCCCACAGAATGTTCAATGCATGTGTGTGTGTATGTGTGTGTGTACAGTGCCGTGTCAAAATGCAACATGTTCCAGCTGACTGCAATTAAACGGTAAACTGGAAATACTTACCATTGATTTAGTTGTACATAAATTGGTCGAAATGTGTTCCAGGGAGGAGCTGGTTACCTCACCATTCACCACCCAGAGCGGACACACATTTATCTAACTGGAGGTTTTATCAATTAAGCCCCCCTCTGCCCTCCTCCCCTCACCTGCTTTGTGTGGGTTTCAAGGCAACACGAAGATCATCTGGTAAAAAAAAACACACACACACACACACACACACACACACACACACACACACACACACACACACACACACACACACACACACACACACACACACACACAAATCGTAGGCTTCACAATCAATCAGGAGCAGAGCTGTGAAGCGCTTGACTCAAATGAAAATAGCCAAGAACAGAATGATTCAGAAAAAAAAGCACAATTTCATGCATTTTTTTTTTTTCCCTTCTCTTTATTATTTGACTCTGTTAAACATCATAAATCCTTTTGGATGGAAGATAGAATGGAGAGCCTTAGTGAGAGATTTATATCCCTTGCCTTTTTCTAATCCAATATCCCCTCCTCTCCAGCCATTCCCAAAATGGGTTGGCTGTGAGGACTCTGTGGAGGCTCTGCTGAGGGGAAGCACACATGCACACACACACATGCACACACACGCACGCACGCACGCACGCACACACACACACACGCACACACGCACGCACGCACGCACGCACACACACACACACACACACACACACACACACACACACACACACACACACACACACACACACCCTGAGTGACCAGAGCAACAAGAGGAATGTAGCGAGTTGCGCCACATCCCAGCTGGACTGACAGTGAGCGCTAGCGGTGTCCTCCTTTCCACCGAGGAGGATGAAAGGACATCAACTCGTCTAAGACACAGAAGGAACGCCTGGAATTAAAAAAAGGGGAAGCTCTCCAACAGAGGCTTGCCTGGGAGACGACCTCGGTTCACTGCTAAAGCAAAAAAGAAGAAGATGGAAAAAGAGAGAGAGAGAGAGAGAGAGAGAGAGAGAGAGAGAGAGAGAGAGAGAGAGAGCGAGAGAGAGAGAGAGAGAGAGAGAGAGAGAGAAGAGAACTTCAAAAACACTCCCCACGCCACACCTGTGATCAATTATGATCTGCAAAATTAGAGAGTTACTAACAAAACCCTGGCCTGTAATAATTCATAATTATCAAAAGATCAGCAAGGAGGCAGCTTGCAGGGTTCACACAGACTTTGGACCACGTTTGGAGGAAGGAGGAGGGGTGTACGAGTATGTACGATGTCCTCGGCGTGGTGTCCCACCTTAAGCTGAGGCCTGGCTCAACCAGAGGGTCCAATGAATCTAATTGTGGCTTAATCATACACTCATGTCTATTGTCAGTGAAAATATTTGCCTTGAGTAACGGCTGTGTGATGAAAGCTGTGTTATTACAGAACATCGATGTGACTCTCCCCCTCCAAAACCTCTTTTTCAGACTTCTAAAACAAAACTGCATTGTAAAATAAATAGCGCAGCAATAAACACCTACTCCACCGCTGTTTTCCCAGTTGTTTGCGTAGCTGCGAGCGATTGCTCTCTGATATATCCCATTTGTAGGTTAATGATATCCATTATCCATTGATCTGAATCTAATCAACAAAAGATATATTTTGGCCGAGAGTTTTCCTACGTACGTCCCGGCATGAACCAAGGACTTTTTTTGCTTGGAGAACTCAAAGAAATTACAAGGCGGACATCTTTTATTTTATTTTTTTGCAAGGCCACAAAGCACACACAATGAGGATGGCTCAATAAGGTGGAAATCTCACTGGAAAATGTGATCTTTTATCTTTATCACCAGCCTTTACGGTTGTAAAAACAGCTTTTATCTTCACGAGGGATTAAGAGTGATACATGTACACAACCCTACAATGCTCATCCCAGCTGCTTTTAGCACAATCGTAAAGACAAACCTGCGGCAAAGTCTAAAATAATAAGTGTCGAGATATTGTTAAACAGAGCAGTAAGGCGGGGATATACGTTCTGCGATGCTCTAATGATTAAAATCTACCTTTGCTTATCGCCGCTGCTGCTCAACCCGTCGGAGAATTACAGCAGTAATAATCAGACATGGTTTCACACCAGTAGACACTTCTCTGACTGGGAGGAGGAGGAGGAGGAGGAGGGGGGTGCAAAATGAAACTCCTTTCCAAACAATCCCTGTGCCAGAGAATATCCCAGAGAATACACTCTCCCTGAAAGAAAATAAATGGAATCTCCTGTTTGGGTTAGATCGCTAAGAAAAAATAAAGACAATTTGCCGAAACTGCTCACTATGTAGTGTGTTAGCACTGGAGTTAATTGGAGGAAAAATGTGAAATGTGAGCCAAAATGGACAAGGATAATTGCTGTTCACTTTGAGCTGGTAGTTCACAGCACTATCGTAAAATAAGGTCCTCCGAATTCAACAAAGGATCACTGTTTGCATGCGACTTCTTATCAGCATGCTCAAGATAAAGGAGTCATGTCTTAGATCCCCAGGGCAGATTGCGTTGTGTTACACGATGTAAAGTCAGAAATTCCAACCTAGAAATTAGGAAACAAAGTAATAAAAACAGCCCATGTCAAGCTTCTGGGAAACAGAGGCGAGATTCTCATTCATTCCTGTTCACCACTAAGTTTTCCCAACTGTTACAGTGACATTATATACTTTATTACATCATACTTTAATGCTGAAGTTTGATTTTCTGTATTGCATAAGATTATGAAAACACCTGTGTAGGCTAATAAATAGCTAAACATTTACATTGGAAATAGAAAGCTCTTAGTCTTCGATAATGACATGATAGCTAACATCCCCAAATACCTCTGATGTAGTAGCTTTTGCATGAGGTTATAATTACAGCTTGGGTTTTCCCATTTCTGACTTACACTGCAGGGCAGCTTAAGGGCCCAGAACTTAGTTCCATGAGGGTATGTTGTACTGTTTAACCCTCTGGAGTCTGAGCATGTTTTATTATCAATAACACAACTTCATATCATGTAAAGATATAAGTTCCATGGTTTTCATATGTTTCTATTGTCTTTGTGTGTATAAATAGTGAAACAATATTTTTCACAACCTACAAGTGTTCTATAATATTTACTATATTAATACTATTTACTACATTTTTAGGGTTCCTGGCAGCTTTATTCTTTGTTAAATTGATAAAATAATATTTTAGACTTAAATCTGACTTAGTACTGATACACTTGGTTTAAGAACAGTTTAAAAGGTGCTAAACAAAGACAAAAAAGGAATGCATAGAAAGTTATAATCAGCCTAGACTCCAGAGGGTTAGCCAGTTCGGAAAACCAATAAATGAAATTACAGTATATTTCATGTTGCATACATTGGGGCCTCCTATAGGGCTCCCTAGACTCCAATTTAAGAACCACTACTGTCAAATATACACCATTCTTTTATATTCTGATCAGGCTTAATCAACTTTATTATTACACATTCCTTTATTGAACCCTGTATAATAAGCCTGTGTTTTGCCCTGTGAGAATATGGCTGCTAACTGAGCGGGGTAAATTATGCAAAGAGGGTCAGGTTGCTCAAACAGTTCGCCTGCAGGGCTGCCAGGGTGAGGTCCGACCGCGGTGGACCCGGTTAGCAGGAGGCCCAATCTGTCTCCCAAAACCTTCAGCGCTAGCATGCATCTCATTAAGTTAACAGCTTGCCGTCAGCACGGAGACAGGAAGTCAGACTGTTGTGTCATGATGAATGCTCTCGTAAGCACCGCATGTCATGGATGGAGGTTAAACTGAGGTATTTAAACAGGGGGAGTGGGGAGGGGGGGATGTATTGTGGTTGTTGGAATACTAAATTATGTTTTCTTTCTTTTTTACACACCTTTAGAATTGATCCTGTAAAATATCCTCTTTATCCTTTGGTATCGGAAGCATTCTGGTTTCTGTTTTGTAGTAGAGTTGTATTGACCTTTTAACCTTTGGCTTTGGCCGCATGCAGGTTAGTCCGTATCCTTGACGTTCCACTTCTGGGATTGCTCCGGTGCCACAGGAAAATTCGCCGGATGCATGTATTTTCGCCGATGTGTGTTAAATGTTAAACTCCATGGATTTTTGAGGACTAAGAAGCGGAAGAAATTGGCCGAAATGTAATTTTGGAACTCATCTGCTATCATCTGACGACAATTATGATTATAATAATAATTAATATTAGCTTTTTTATTTTTTTTAATTTATTTATCATATGCAGATATCTGCTTAAAGAGATTAGCCGAAATGTAATCTGGTCTGGACATAAAACACAGACACAATGTTTCGACTCGGCTGGTAAACAATGTCCGGCGCATGGCCCGGATATCCATCATTTCTTTTCTGCGTATCCACTGGCCACACCTGAACCCCAGAAATATTGGCTGAGGCTTAATTGTCCTCAGACTGTAGCCGATGGGTTCCCTGAGATTGCCTGTAAAATACTTAAAGGCATTAAATACAATGCCTATTTCCTTTCCATTTTAATTGTCAAACTTGTCAATTTCGTTGATTGTTTTGGTATTGTTTTTTTTCAATTGTTTGGCTTTGTAATTTACTTGTGGCTTTGTAGCCTACGATAACACACCCAGGCATTCACTTGTAAGATTGATTGATTGACATTTTCAAACGCTCAAAAAGTGCAAGTTTACACCCAAATTATTCTCGCTCATCACTGCATCACAGTTGCACACAGTGAACTCTTCTTCTGATTAGGTACAGTGCATAAAAAAAAAAAATTGTGAAATGTTCAATTTTCAAATCAAGATAGCTGGAAAAAAAAGGTCTGCAAACAGTGACAGAGCACAGAGATCATAATTATTTTAGAGCCAAAAAGCAGATTTGCGATTGCCTTTCCAACACTAACTGGCCTGGAAGTCTTTACTTCATAGCAGCAAAGTTTTATTGGGGGTTGAGTCAGAAAGCGCTTGCCTGTCACACTGATAAATTTGTAATTGCTTTAATTTGCAAACAATACCCCAAGCACTTCATATATAACCATTTTCTGGGATAATTTGATTGCTCAGATGCTTGTCTGGGTCCCATGTGTCAAAGGTTGTTGCCCCAGTGTGCAATGTACACTATTTCAGCTATGAAAATAAACCTCATATAAACTGGGGTCTGTGCCAACAAGCACCCAGATGGTTCATTTAAGAACCATGAAAACAACATAATGTGTTTCTTATTGTACATGTTTAATAAAACTGCGAATGTTACCTCCTGATTCTCTCCATGCCTGTGCACACAGACGCACACACACTAAAATGCCACCCGCGCAATATTTAATCTTCATATCATTTGCACATACATTAAAATGCATGCAATAACCTTGCATATGGTCAGAACATGTAAGAGGACAGATATCAGATGGACCAGATGTGAAAAAACTGAACCACACTTTTCTAATTCCAGCTGTTTAAGCGTATGTTAGGTGTGTGCTCAGGCTCTGTGTTGCTTCATATCTTTGCACCAGAAGTTAGCAATGTGTCGTAAATACCTTAGTGCCAAAACCTTAAACAAAAGTAATGACAGATGTGAGCTGGATTTTTCCATCAGATAACTAAATTATCTCATACAAATATGAGACGATTACAATAAATACATATATTTATGAATACATACTGTAAATTCAAATACAAAAGATGTGTAATCAATACATTGCTTAAGCTGATACATTTGATAACGCATCATTTTTTTCTCAGTTGTGGATTTAATCAAGATTAAGGGCCCTATTTTAACGATCTAAGCACATGGAGTGAAGCACATGGCACAGGTGCATTTAGGGCGTGTCCAAATCCACTTTTGCTAGTTTGACGGCGGTAAAAAGGGTCTGTGCGCCGGGCGCATCATTTAAAAGGGTTGTACTTAGTGTCAATCAGAGTGTCATCTCCCATTCCCTTTAAAAGCCAGGCGCGTTTGTACCTTGGCGCATTGCTGCTATGATGGCGGATTTGCACCGTAATATTTTTATTTGTAATCTTTTGCATCTGTGTGTGCTGCTGCGCTTCCCTGTGTGTGTGTGTGTGTGTGTGTGTGTAACAAGCATAGTGTGCACGTGCTGTGCATAAGCCTAGGCACATTTTACTAATGTGCTGTTAAAATAACAATGAAATGCTGCGTTATTGACTTTAGACCAGGTTTTTGTTGGTCAATGGCGCGATCACTTCCCGCTGCCTCAAGATAGCAATACGGAAAGAATGCACCTGAACACACCTCCCTGTAAGACCAGCACGCCCATGGGCACAAAGATGGGCGCAGGTGCATCTGCTATTTAAACGACGTGGGCGCTGGACGGGAAATTGACAACTGGGTCGGTCTTAAACTAGCAAAGACACTTGCGTCGGGCTTTGCGCCGCACTGCGCTGGATGCAAGATAGGGCCCTAACGGTGTTTAGTGTAAAGTCCTTTTTTGTATGTGTATGCATTTTTTAAATCTGCCATCTGACAGATCATTATTCACAGAAACATTGCACCGTTATTTTTGGAGAGAAAAAAGAGGGGGAAAAGACAGTGTACATTTTGAAACACAATGCAGACCTAAAGGAGGTATTACGTTTAAGTGTTAAAAAGAAAGCTGATACAGGAGCTGCTAAATCTAGATCTATATGCTGTAAACAAAAAAATAAACAAAAGTAAGAATTACATTGTTTTTGCGGCAGTGCAGCAGTGTAATGTGGTTACATCAATTTCAGTGGCCAATATAGTCGTATATGTAAGTAAATAACAGATAAGGAAATAAGACCTGTTCCATGTGTTTGGCTACTGTTTACTGTAGAACGATTGCAGATAACGCAGCCATGTTTGTCAAAATGGTCTATTCATCCAACCACATTCTTACCAGTTGGTGGCAATAATTTACCATGTCATTATTTGCCAACTCTCATTTAACTTGAATAAAGGAAAAAAAAAAAAAAAATCTTTGAACAGCTTGTCTGTTTTGGTACTTTAGTGTGGACTGTAACTGAAAACGCTACATGGGAAACCTTTACGCGTAAATCAACATTAGACATCTTGGCCCTGTAGCCATCACGTTGGTTTATATGGTTGTGGCAGGATGCCCACATCTGGGATGCCCTTCCTGTATGCTGCGGGAGGCTCTCACTGTTGAATTTGTTATCTTCTGCCCACCGATGCCTGTATTTTTATTGGAAAATAATATCACAGTCACCGCTAATGATTCATCCTAAGCAGTCATCCAAATAAATTCCACAACGACAGGCCACAACCAAAATGAACGGCCCCTCCCTCTTTCACCATCCCAAACCAAAACCAACCCCCCCAGCTTTGCTCCTCTGGCATCATTCCTGACCCCTGCCAGTCTCTGGGAAACTCCCAGCGTGCTCTCTGTTCCACCAGGAACCGCAGGAAATGAGTCTCGGAGAGCGCTGAAGTTTAATAAAAAATAAATGAATGGGGTGTCCCAGGGACAGAGTGAATGAAGAGTGGGAAAGAGAGGGAGAGACAGAAGTCCAAGTTGGTGCCCTGAAGTGGAGGACAGGCAATAGAGGAGATGGGAAAGGAAAAACAAGGTATAAAGTTTGAACCCATTACTGTGTGTTTCTGTACAGTGATGAATCAGGGAAACCAAAACCAGCTGCAACGAGGGGTTCTCGTGAACAGGAATGGCAACGCGGATCAACTAGCGGATCATTTAAAACCATCTAACCCTCTCTTTACCCTTTCTTACAATGACCAGTGGGCATGGAGCCTACAAACACAGAACAAACACACAGAAACAGATTTTGCGTGAGTGAGTGCGTGTGTGTGTGTGTGTGTGCAAAGAGATAGCAGCATAGATCCCTTTCTTCCCTCTCCTGACACAATAACTCTCATGCTCTGAATGGAGGGACAAACATTCCAGACATGCCACATGTCGGGGCTGCTGGCGAATCATTAAACTGTGGAAGAGAAACTGCAGGATACCCTCTTTTTCTCCCATGTCTTCTCTAATTACCCTTATACCTTTAATTGATGTTAAACATGAAACAGGTATTAACTTAAAGGGAAGGAGGAAAATGGAAATCTGCAGGGCATTTGGAAGTAAGTGGATGCACTTTATGCTCCAACGAGGATATGTGATAACTCTATAAATTAGGGAGGGTATTATCTTCCTTCGGCAGCTGACTGCTCCCAGGATTACAGCTTACCTCTGGGCCTCTTAGCCAAAAAGAAGAAGAAGAAAAAAATGTCCAGGAAAAGACATGACAAGGGAGTGCGGTATAAGAACACAAGCTAGAATAATAAAGGTTTACTCAACAAATCCAACTCTGAGCTGGTCTCGGAGAGAGAGAGAAAAAGGGGTGATTCGGTAACGCTAGTTGTTGGATATCTACTCAGAGCTCGCATACCCTCGGGGCCCAGGCCCCCCTTTGAAAGCGTGGCCGTCTAAGTGCCTGAAGTGTAACACCAAGCAGTCTATTGAGAGGCAGGTGATGTGCAGAACAAAGGGAGGATTCAGCACCTCGGTGACACAGTGGGAAAGAGATGAGTGATTATTAGCCCCACCGAGGTCCTTGACAGACCATTTAAAGGCAGCTTCCTTTGATTGTGACAGTGTAATTGTTTCACAGATACAATCACGTTGAGCACTTACCTGGGGCAGGGGAAACTGGACTTTCATTAAAGTGCGGGATTGTCTCCAGGCGGCTCTGTAATTGTGCCTGTTGTCTTGTTTTGTGATGTTGTCGGGCTCTGTCCCCCTTCTGCTCTGAGGTAATCCAGAGGTGTGCGTGAATGTGTGTGTGAATGCGTGGGGATTTGACTGCAGGCTATCCAGAATCTGAAACAGCCTCAGATACATGCCACACATAGTGTGAGAGGCAAAGTAAAAGTGTTTGGGATGCAATAAAATAATTCCGTTTTCACATTGCAGATTTCACAGATCGCATAACACAATTGCATTAAACACCATTAAAGACAAGAAATTGAGAGGCCGGGTTAGCTCAGTTGGTAGAGCAGGCGCGCATATATCGAGGTTTACTCCTCGATGCAGCGGCCGCGGGTTTGACTCCGACCTGCGGCCCTTTGCTGCATGTCATTCACCCTCTCTCTCCCCTTTTTATGTCTTCATCTGGCCTGTGGAATCAAAGGCCTAAAATGCCCAAAAAAAGTATCTTAAAAAACAAAAATGTAAATGGTTAACTTGCCTTTTCTGAAACTGACAAGACGTGAGGATGAATCAAACTCAAGGAGTGTAGACGAATCTAAATGAACGGTGCAGGAGGGTGGGAAGTCTTCTGCCTTAATCCCAGTCTCCTCTAAAAAGCGAACTAGCCCCCGTGTTTGTTTTTGATTCAGCGGGCTGAGATGACACAGTCTGTTGGGTACTCTATTGGCCATGTGGTCTGGGTCCATTGAGCGTGGCTGTGTGTCCAAGGGCCGAGCTGATTAGATAATAAACCGCAGGATGGAGAGAGACCACAGGACAGTCGGGAAGGCCTCTTTGCTAGAGATTGTTTGTGAGCTTTGACTGCCGCATCATCCTGTCAGGATGCTAAAGAGCTTGATGCTTGATTAAAAACCAGCACAGCACATTTTAAAAACCTTTAAAGTGTTGACATCCAGCCTGTGTTGCCAACTTCTCTATAACTAAATATGTTTTTTTTTATCAAGAATGGAATGAACTACTTTACTTCGTAAACACAGGATGTTTAACCGTTTGCTTAAGGAATTACACAAATTGAGCACCGGCTGCAGATTGCAGATTTTGCAACTTCATAAGTAAAACATACAACTCATCGGTGCTTTGATATTTCTGTGGATGTTTGATTTGAGAAGATTAGTTCTGGGCTAACAACAGAACCCCAGCACGCTGCCAACCATGATTTGGCAAGAAGAAATACACAAACACACAGCTAAGAGCTCAACTCAAAAGCTCTCCCGCAGTTGTTTATTCCCCCATGTCGAAATGCAGTGCAAAGTATTTTTCATTAAAGAAAAATAAATTAGCGTTATTATTGTTGGAATCAGTCACGCTTCCCCCCCCAGTACATGTAACATAATCCCATTTGGTTTTGTGTTCACCGCTCAATATAAGTGATGTATTTTTGTTGTCAAATGACAAATGTACGCTAACTAGGAGCTTGTGCGTCTGCGTGTGCATACCGTGCGACTGCCACTGACCCCTGTCCTCCATGTTCATGCTCTAAAGACCCACAGCCAATCTGGAACCTGTTGATAGGTATGGCGCAGATCAAGTGCAATTTGAGGGCAGCACAAAAAGTCAATGAGTGGAGGTGAAAAGACGGAGATTCGCTGTGGGTGGCACAAAGCTGGGAAACAGAGATGAATCGTCTCAAGTTGAAAACTTTTCATCTTGAGTAAAAAAAAAAAAAAAAGCAGCTTTTCTAATTTACTCCACTTTATAAACCTACAGACAAGCAAAAAAAAACTACAACTGGAGCTCTGAGTTACAGGCATAGTTTGACATTTTAGGAAATGCACTGATTCGCTTTCTTTCAGAAAGTTAGACAAGAGGATTGCAGTGAATGTAATCTTTTGCATGTGTGTGTGCTGTTGCGCTTCCCTGTGTGTGTATGTGTGTGTGTGTGTGTGTGTGTGTGTGTGTGTAAAAAGCATAGTGTGTGCGAGCTGTGCATAAGCCTAGGCGCATTTTACTAATTCGCTGTTAAAATAACAATGAAATCTGGCTTTGCGCTGCATTGCACAGCATTGCGCTGCGCCGCGCCACGCTGCGCCAGGTGCAAGGTAGGGCCCTACATATCGTTAGTGTGGGGCTTTGTGTGGACAGTGAACACAGCTGCAAAATACTTCATTTCGTCATTTTCACGTGAAATAAAGTGATATGGATATTGTTTTTTTCATTGTATTCTAAAGCAGCTTTGGAGAAAAAAGTGCAGATTCTTAAAAAAAGCAATGCTGAGCCATGGATATTTTCTACCACGTTTGTTTTTGTTTTTTTACTTTCTTTCTGTTGAACCTGTAGATCCAGAGCACCTACAATCATTTAACGTGAAAAAGTTGCCTATTGTAGCCTTTCTGCTGGCGTATGAGGTGGTTTGGCGTGTGTCCATGAGTCCCAGTGCTATGCGTTCTACACTAGAGGCTCGCTCCTCAAGCCAAATCTCATTCCAAAAGGCTTGGGGGAGTGCAGCTAACCAAGGAGCAGAACCGAAATGGGGATCCTGATGGGCCCCGATCTCTGTGGAAAGATCAGATCCCCTGTTTAATGAGGCTCCGGGCCCCTCCACGCCGTCGAAGCAACCTCTCCTCGCCGTTTCTCACGTCCGCCAGATCAGATTAACTTCCTTCTTACCGTAAATCTGTAGAGCAGTGGGTCTGATCGACATTAATTACCTGCACTCCTCCTCGAGGAAGTTCACTCACTCATCAGGCGACTGGATGGGCCACCAAGCTTGTGCGCATGTGTGCGTGCGTTGTGCGTGAAAGAGGAAATTGAGTTACGATAACAGGAGATGAGCAAATTGAATTCTCACACCATACATCCACGCAGCGGGACAGCCCAAACGTCCCTCTCTCCCTCCTCACCAGCCACCCCCACCTCCCCCCTCCCACCCCGCTGCAGAGTCCCCCGCTCTCTGCTTATAATTGCCTGAGCCCCCAGAATTTAAAATAATAAGATCAGGTTTCCAAGCAGGTAAGTGCATCCAGACTTGTTATCTGTGATATCACCGGTGCTTTAGCCCTCTTCCTCCCGCTCCCTCGTTCTCTCCCTTATCCCCTCTCTCTCTCTCTCTCTCTCTCTCTCTCTCCCTCTCTCTCTCTCTCGCTCTCTCTCCAATCGCTCTCTCTTTCTAGGGTATCCCCTGCTTTTCTAAAACTGTACAGTGAAACACAATACTTTGCATTATATACTTTGTGAAAAGCGGTTTCTGCAGCATCTTGTCATCGTTTGGGTGACCGGCTGCTGTTTGAAGTGCTCTCGGGTTCAGGGCTCGGCGTATAACAGTGACGGCTCGGCTGCACAACAGCGTATTATTTACCCAGATGGGGTTAATTGCTGAATAAAAGAATGGTTCTTTTCAGTTGACCATTGTAAAGCTTCACCCACCCCTCTACCAAGCTTTCCTCCAAACACACACACACACACACAAACTGCACAGCCACAGAAATATGAGCGTGCATACGGACAGCACACACACACACACACACACACACACACACACACATACACACACAGGGACATATACATTCATGTAGACACTTGTTGTATCCATACTAACATATGTGTAGCGCATAGAAATATTACAAGAATGCAAGCAAGACAGCGCACACAATTGCACACACATGCATATGTAATGCACATACAGAAACATACATATTTATGACAATAAAAAATTAAACTCAGACTTCTTCTGTTGCAGTGGAAACGCTTTATGTTATCCTAAAGAAACAACAATGTGTGTCTAGTGTGTGTGTGTGTGTGTGTGTGTGTGTGTGTGTGTGTGTGTGTGTGTGTGTGTGTGCGTGTGTGTGGTTGAAGTAAAAGAGGGCTGGGGGTGGTGGGAGAGGGTGGGGGTGGGGTGATAATCCACCGGCTTTCCCCATCAGATCAGTACTGCAGGAGGTGGCATCATTCCACAAAAATGCAAGCCTGTGATCACATACAGTATGGTTACTTATCTAAATGAAACTCACATTGCCTGAGTAATCACATGACATATGATGGCATGCAGTAAGTATGAGAGGAAAAAATTCATAACGCATGAGAGGGGAAAAAAAAGGGAGAAAAAAAAGAGTTAATGCACAGAAGGGGGGAGAGAGAAAATGAGAGAATGTGAGAAAAAAAAGAGGAGGAGAGGTTAAATAGCTCCCACACTTCAGGGCAGGATGGCAGGTTGGACAGGGCTTGACAAGTCCCAGAACAGTAGCCTCTCCTGATCCCCATTAGCAGCAGCCTGACAGTATTTCTCCTTTGAAGAACAGAAAGTCAACACTCCATTTGTGGAGATAAGGTGCAGGTGAAGGAGTGAGCAAGGGGCCAGAAAAACGGTTTGGGCTATGCTAGCTAAAGAAAAAAAAAAAAAAAAGGTTAAATCATTTGAACTGCTGCGCTGTTTCATTGAAAAAATGTGCATGTTACGGCTGCTTCCATCTTTCTTCTAAATCGGAGCTTTTAACTGTTTAACGCCTTATGTTCCACACAGGTTAGCTGCTGCCGGCCCATTTCTGTAAACATCCCTTGGACAGACATTCAGGTGCAGTGACGTCACACACCTGAACAAAGCTTGGCAGTGGAGGCCATCAGAGCTCCCACTCTCCGTCTCAGTGTCCTGCATGTCTCTTAAAAAGCCTAAACTCTCCAACCCCCCCTTTTCTAGCCCTGGTGTCCCATCTTAGCCCTGCTCTTCAAACAGGCCTGCATTGATTAACTCGGGGGAGGGGGGGGAGCTTTCTCTGCCATCCACCTATTAATTATATGGCCTTCATTAACACTGGGCTGATGAATGGCCTCTGCTAGAAATGCGAGTTAAGAGGAGGTGTTAACACAGCACCTGCCTGCACTCATGTGGCCACTTATTAACCAACAATGACCTTCCACATCATAAACCCACTGGCCGGCTATTTGCTGTCTAATAAAGGGAGCCCCTCTCCCTCGGCCCCCCCTCTTCCTCACTCGGTCCCCTTTACTTGAGCCCCTCAGAGTTTATTGTTCTGGAGGAAAAAAAATAGATGCCTGTAAACTTCGGACACCTGGAATCAACTAAAATACAGATCCATGGGACCAAAAAGGAGTTAAGTAGCGTAGGTGGTAAATGACTTGATGAAGAGCCTCTCCACAAGCCCTCTGAAGAGAGGGCAGACGCAGCAATAGGTAAGTGTCAAAGCTTTCTCTCAACATTGTAGCTAATTGTAGCAGCTAGGCAGCACTCCAATGCTAATCTATCATAATAGCAGGCCAATATACACTGAGTAGATATAAGCCCTGGAATACATAACACTGCAGTTTACATCTGTCTGTTAAAGTAACGTTTTTTTTTTTTTTATTCCGACTTATAGGTACCTTCTTTTACATACATTTTTGTTACGGCTTTATTCAGGCATGACAGGATTGTGTTAGAATGAGTCAAAAGTAGCATTGTCACTGCTGCAGAAGAGTGATGACTTTAAAAGTTATGATATGAAATACATCAAGTGTATTTTCTATCAAAGCCTTAATGAATCTCCGTCTTGACTGCAGGTGACGCTCAGCCGATTTTTGCACAGTCAATCCACTTGAGAGGACTCTGCTGCCTTTTTTCATTATGGCCGGTAGTAAACAAGCATGACAAGACAAGATGAGATACTCCTTTAATTCCTTTTCGCTCACATGCTCTAAAGCATTAGATATTGCTTACTGCCTTACTAGTCCCAGCAATGACATTCTGCGGGGTCAGCTTGAACTCTGTCTTACTGGGACTTTGATGGATGAGTAATGTTAGACTGGTTTCACATTTTGAAATTAACCCAGTTTTATGGACCATAGTCTGTGACACAATGATGTCCGTGGCGTCATGTTACGTCCTCATTTTAGTAGTTTTATGTGACTCATTTTTAAGCCAATCCCTGACGTTTTACTAACCCTACGATTTTTGTTGCCTGAACTTAACTAGTTCCATTTCACACGTTGACTACATGTTTAAAACTGCGCCCGCTATGTTTAATAGAACGGTCATGATTAAAGTCACAAGATTAAACTGCCACCGTGTGGCGTTTGTGTGTCATTTTGGGAATTTTTGAAAATCTACCTATAATGTTGTTTAGGTATGAAGACGCATTGGCCATGTAAAGGTTTGCCATCGTCACGTTCATGTAAAAGCAATTTAGACGCTTATTCAGCAAGAGGTGTAAAATTGCGATCCCAGTTACATAACAAGGTGAATGTCTTAAAGAGCCATGATTTACAAAGCATGATAAACAAGTGGAATCTTATACAGGTGTATGATGGTGAGCTGAGGAAGGAATGAAGAAATTAGTTTGAATTAAATTGAGACAACAGGAAAGCCACACAAAGAAAAATCACTGATGACGGGGATTGTTGCAGGGATGTATTTCTGTCAGTGTCAGAGTGAGTAGTTTTGTCCATTTGCTCAGCAGCTCGAGTGCTCCATAGCGACTGTGTGGATGGAGACCTCTCAACAGCAGGCTATGGTTTGGTAGATCTCAGACAGACATAATGGTCCAGGGCCGAGCCACCGCTCAGTCCCTCCACAGACCAGGGGGAGAAACGGGAGAGAGAGGCCTGGTAATGGGCCCTAATGTGAGGACGTATTTATTTCATCCACTGGCCCAAGTAATTGGCTGTCTTTCAGTGTGGCCGGGGTTAAAACGCCGAGTGATGGATGGCAGTTTTGACAGAGGTTAGCTGGCTTCCGCTTTCACTGCTATTCTTCTCTCTGAGAGATGGATCCTGTCACTAGCTTTGGTGGAGTGATCCACTTTGAACCCCTTCATCCTGGACCAAAACCTCAAGGCCAATTTTAACAAAATGTCTAACCATACATTAAATAAAACATGCATTAAGGAAAACAATAGAGCTATTAGCAATGAGCAGAACCCACATATTTACCCTGGACTGGGACATAATTATCCCAGTTTGGGTTATAATGCCACATTGAAATTCCTTCATGCGGTACTGAAGTCACTATGGGAGTATGGAATAAATGGGCATGTCAAACCTTTTAGCAGCTAATCTTAATGAATGTAACTATGAGAGATGAATTTTAGGGGGAAAGCCCAAACTGAACCAATTATAAAAGCCACTGCTATGCTGGCATGAGAATATGTTCCTGTCTATTAGTATAAATGTATTGTACAATAAACTCAACTAATTCCCTAGTCAATGGATCTGAAAGGGGGTGGGATTGGTGGTCTGGGCGTTCTGCTCAAGTTTCAGTTGTTTATAGCCATCACTGTTGAGACCTCATTTGCTCATTTAAGTCAAAAGTAAAACAGCGTTGACTCCAGAACGGAGTCATTGTGGATTTGGTTGAGATACCATCCGAAGAAATGTTTTTAATTAAACATTTCATCCGTTCTAAGCTTTGCCAAACCCATGAAGAGCTAAATGTGCGGATTCAATCCTAATAACTGAGCCAATAGAGTTACATTTGAGATTGAGGCAAGTTTCCTTTGGCTTGAGGACAAAACTGTACAAGTGATTCTGAGAGCCATAAAAAAAAAAAAAAAGAAAACAAGGAATGTGTAATACCAATAAAAAATGAATGGGATACTCCTTTTATGACGAGCAGGTATCCTCCCCAACCCCCACCTCTACCTATTCTTAGGTCTTGGCTCAGTGTCTGACCTGGCAGGTGGATCCAACCATCACAGTGGAAGGGGTGGGGCTGCCACATTAAATAACAACTGGGGAGATGAGTTCTTTCACAGCTGCCAGGCCATCTAACCCTTCCAGCTAAAAGAAACATGTTTAATGCATTCCATAAATCTAATCAAACAAGCCCCTCTGTCTCATTACTACATCTGATTCAGCGGTGCTCCCTAATGCCACGCATGGCCTGCCATGCCAGGACAGCTGAAACATCAGGCCCTGAAATCCCAAAACTATGAAGAGGACTATTTTTTTTTTTTCTTTTTTTTTTAAACCCGACGTGGACGAGGTGCATGTTTTGCTTTTTTGCCCAGAGGAGACTTGAAGAATTATGTTCTCTGTTATCCTTCAGTTGATCCCTTGATTATAGTCATACAGGTTATGCTGAAATTCTTAAGCAAGCTGGGAAAGGGGCTTTGAGCATGCAAAACATACTGCTTTATGGGAATGAATCAACCATGTGACAGCTTTTAAATTCCTCAGAGTCTCCCAAACAAATGTTACTCCTGATGGTCGGAGAGGAAGTCTTTGCCGCATCCAAAAGTAAATCAAATGCATATTTATGTCTCTATTTTGTGAGTCTCGCACTCACCCCTCCCCTTCCTTTTGTGAAGCACAGCCTCCATGGAGAACTTTCCCTGCCTCAGCAGACTAGGCCATAGGGATATTAGTCGAGACAGGCAATAGTGTTGATTACTCATTGGCCATTAGATTGCTTTCACTGCAGTGGCTAAGCCTCCTGCATCATGAGATCGCTTGGCTGAGTGCAAGATTAGAGAGCGTGCTTTGCTGAAATCCCCCTGCTCACCCCCACCCACTGACCCGCCACCCCTTCACCCCTCCAAGCCACCCTTCCCTTTCCCCACCTCGAAAAAAAAAAAAAAAAAGTTCATCTGGCTCCCCTCAGGTCAGCGAGGCAGTGCAGCAGCAAGACAGGTTGACTAGCTGTGCAGTCCTTATTACCTCATTTCCTTTGACCACAGTTTTACCCCCTTTTTCTTTTTCTAGTGCAGGAACATGTTTTATGATGGTAATACATAGTTAATGGTCCCTATGACTTAATTGTTTTTAGGGTCAATTTGTAGTGACAAATTCAACTGAACCCAATTGTTTTGTTGGCTCCTTGGAACGTGTTTGGCAAGCGAGGAGCGAGCAGGTTCTGTTTATGATTTTAGCGAGACCTGTCATACACACCATCACACATGTACAAAACTCCCCACATGCTTAAAACACATGGATAAACACACTGCCACACATAATTGTACTTATGACACCCATGAGGACAGGATGAAGGATGGTAAGAAGAACTCAGTGTTAAATAAAAGTCCTGTGACTTGTTTCAATCTGAGCTGTATCCCTTTGTTTCTAATGTTGGCTTCTTAAGCTCTGACGGGATTCAGGAAAAACAACACAATATTTCCTTCTTAAAACAGAACAAGAGGGAAAGAAATCACGCTTTACGTCCAAAAGTTCCCTCAGAGCTGCTTGGCAAAGTGGGCCCAAAACGTACTTATGAGGGTTTGCAGCTTTGAGCCTACTCTTCAAAATAAGCTTGGACTTGAAAAGTGGCGAAGCAAAGGCAGGCAGAGGCATAGCAGTGCAGCTTAAAGCTCATTACCCTCTCTCCCCGGCACCTCGCTGAGTTGAAAAGGCTTGGCCGCCTCTCGTAGACACATCCACCGGCTTCTAATTAGGTCAACAACGGAATTAACCAATCTTTTAGATTTGGTCACTGATGCTTGCAGGTTGTAAAAATACTTGCTTTTGAGTGTCATTGTGGTTTACTGTGATATAGCTCTTATCTGTCATTTAGAACAAAGAGGGATACTTTGTGAGAGTTAAAAGACAAGGCTGAACTTTAGGGAGGACAAGGGCACATGAAGGTTCAGGTTATGAATGTGATAGAGAGCTCTGCAGTGGTGGAAACACATTCACTCAAGTACTGTACTGTTTGAAGGCACTGCTATTTTTACTTGAGTGTTTTCACTGGAGGTTACATTACACTTTGGCTACACAACAATTTGGAGGAAAGTATTTTACTTTTTATCCACTCCATTTATTTGATGACTGAAGTTAGTTACTTTGCAAGCTAGGATTTTCCATCAAAACATTTGATCATCATATACGAATGTATAAGATTCAAATATAATGCATTTTTTACAGATTCATCTATCCAAAGATTAGTGAGAAAACCAGCTACAACATTAAAATGCTGCTTACACGCTAATTAATCAGTAATAACCCAGTAATACAATATATGACAACATAAAGCTCTGAAAGGAGCCATTCTGCATAATAAAAGGTAACTTCCGATGAATACTTTGTGTATTTAAAGCTTCTGGGATCCATATTTCTATACTAACAATGGATACAAATGACTATATGTTATGTAGTTGTGGTGGAAGAAGTTCTCAGATCTTTTGTCTAAGTAAAAGTAGAAACACCACAGTGTAAAAAATACTCTGGTCTAAGTAAAAGTCCTGCATTTAAAACATTACTTAAGTAAAAGTACAAAAGTATTAGCATCAAAATATACTTAAAGTGCCAAAGGAAGCTGCCAAAGAGTCAGATGTTTCCCTCAGGAGTCTTTGGAGACCAAAACTGGACAAAATAAAAAAGAAACGTGACACTAAATGAATGCTTATTTTGCTCTATGTGTGCTGATTGTGTAAAACAGCCAACCGTTTGCTCACATGTTTGTACACAACCAATATTACTTTTTAAGATGATAATATTTCAAAGTTGTGGTAATAGCTTTTCGCGCTGCCCCCAAGAGGTAAAAAAATCTATTGATGCAGCTTCAAGTACAATTTAGAATGCTTGTATATGTATCAGGTATTTTGACATTGTGGCATTGCAATATTTATTTAGTTTTTTAAGATTTTTTTGCCTTCATTTGACAGATGACATTGTAGAGTTGGGGGGAGAGAGAGAGGGGTATGGACATGCAACAAAGGTCCCAAGGCTGGAATCGAATCCGGTTTGTTGCGGTCATATGGCATGGCCTATACTAAATGGTCTTAGTACTTCTTCCAACACTGCAGTACTTATATTTGATACAAGTAAAATAAGTGCCTTTCTCTACTTGTATTGGGATTCACTTACATTACATGGATTGCACATTTAAGGACAAAATAATCCTAAAGATATTCAGAGATGAAAGATGCATTTGTGCATGTCAGTATCTACTGTATTGTGTAAGACACACACACACACACACACACACACACACACACACACACACACACACACACACACACACACAGTGCGGTGCAGCTGGTGTGCACACTAGCCAACCTCCCTGACACAGACGGTCATACAGCACATTGTCCTTCTGAGAGGTACATCAATCTCTCTCATGCAGCGCGGCGCTAAAGTCGGGTCATAAAACTGCTAAAACACAGAGTGGCATGTGTGTTTTCCCCAGAGGAATTTTTACAGAGCTTTCCTTCTGAAAGACCACATCCCTGCCTTCAGCTTCTTTACTTACCACCTCCTTAACACACACTCCCCCCCCCCCCCCCTCCCCTCCCCCCCAACACACACACACCTACAGACACACGTCACCTGTCAGAATGTAATGTGCTGAGTACCACTGGACATTCTATCAAGTCTTTTTTACAGTGTGACAAAACGACACCAGGAATTATTAAGGTTGAAATATGAGGTCACAGAGCTTTGACAGTTTCCACATAAAAGGTTATTGATCTCTCTTGAGGGACAGATGTAAATCTGAAACTCCCCAGGCCCCCCCCTCCCCACCCCCACTACACCCTAACCCTTGGAGCTGTTTCTCCCCTGCAGTCATGCGGCCTCAGGGAGCCAAGGGGAGCCATCATGGAGGATGTTGGGAGGGAGGGTGAGAGGTGTGTGGGGGGTGGGAGGGGTGATGTAGCAGTGGCAGAGACCTGGGGTGAGCTCTGCTGAACTGTGGGAATGTGTGATGTGCTCCCTGACATCTCCGTGTGGATTAAAGCTCATGAGCCATCACTCCCACTTGGCCCGGCTCTACATCACCATCCAACCAGACCTATCAGGAAGCAGGCCTGGCCTGGCCTGGCCTGGCTTTGTATGGTCTGGGGCTTCCCACCACCGGCGATTCTAGACATTTCAAATAGAGCCAGGCTGTGGCACATGCAATTGCAAACCAAATATATTAAGCACAAGTTTTACATACCACCAACCCTATAGTTTTAGTTCTACAAAAGACTAACATATAACAATAAACACAAGAACACTCATTCAGTGTTAACCTACATTTTATTTATGAATAATCACATGAATAATATCCCCTCTTTGGGGATAAAGGTGTCAAAATATATGCTGCAGGAGGGGGGGAGGTGTGGGGCGAGTAAGAAGGAAGCTTCTGGAAAGTGAGAACATGGACCTACATGTGCAAGCTCACTCCAGAAAGATGAGGTGGTAGAGAAGGTGCAGGATGGGCTGCAGAGGATAGGTGAGAGGGCTCTAAAGGAAGACAAGATAATCTCGCTAAGATTTATGAACCCCTCACTGAGGCATAGTGGGTCAAAAATAAAAATGATAAATACAGAAATCACATATTTGCTGTTTGAAGTTGTGTTTTTGATTCTGTGATCAAAATGTGTTAAAATGTCTAAAAATAGAAACAAAACTACTGGGGTCTATTTACTTAACCTGTTGCAAATTACAGCTAACTTGAAAATTAGCTTCACTGTTATTTTTCACTTCAGCAGGGTATTTACCAAGACTTAAAGCCCTCTTCCAGACACGTTTTAAAGTATGTAAAAATAATCTGCTATGATTAATATTTTTTTAACATGGTTTTCCCACAGAAGCACATCGACTCTTTCTCCCTTATTGAGACATTCTGGATCTGGGGAGAGATTTAGCCATACATGTTTGAGCCAGTCAGACCCAGCTTTAGATGAGGAGTCTGTTGGACATGTGTATGGACATGGTAACAAGGTTAAAAACTTGAATTTCATTGAAGGGGGTCCTTAAGATATTAATGAACCAGCCACAGTTCATCTGACTTGCACAACGTGCAGCTAAATATCCAATGCAATTTTATTCTGCAACAGGGGTCAGTCCATGGAAACACATCATGTTCAGTGGCGCTAAGTGCATTTCCATCCAACAGTATTCATGCAGAATGCTTTAACGCCACCCAATCAGGGAGTTAGCACCACCAACTGTTGATCTCGACTTGCCAACTCCTAATATTCGCATACTAGTAGTGGATGGAAATAGCCTGTGAAAACCCTAACAAACTTCCGGCAAAGATTTGTTCTGCAAGTCCGTCTGGCCAAGAGCCCATTCAAGCCCATTTCCAATTTTTCCAAATTGAGGCACCAATCACAACTGTTAAGGTGGGCTTTACACGATGACGATAGCGCAGCGACGGCAAGCAGGTTTTTGTTTACATTCAACATGACGGCCACCGAAGCGCGGCAATCCGTTGATGCCGCTGTCTCTGCTACATCACCTAGATCGTTGGTCTGATTGGTTGAAGGACTATCCAATTGCGCCCAGAGGCATTTGAGCGGCGTCTGTTGGTGAACCCTTTGGAAATGGGCTGTGAATGAAGCTTGCCCAGACCCACTCTCAGTTACAACTGAGAAGGGTCTGGTGTCAACCAGGCTAGGATGGAAACACATTAACTATCATTTTCTTTTGCTAATTTTCATTACATTTGCGCTACATTTGGATGGAAACTTGTCTTCTTTGTATAAATTATTATTATTAAAATCCATTACCTCTTCCCATTTTCCTCTCAACAGCACCCTAAACATGGGCCTACATATAGTGTGAGACCAAACATTTTTTAATGTTAGCATACTAACATTTGTACTTTACAAACTATGAACGGTTGACCTGATGATGGCGCTAGATAAAAAGATTATTAAAATTCATCTTGAGGGAAACATGGATGTCAGTACCTATTTCATGGCACGGAGCAACGATGCTAGCCTGGCTAAAAACATCCTGCAAGTAAAAGGTTGAGCTACAATGATTATGACTGACTTGTTTGGACGAGCTGTACCAGACTCTGTATTACACATGTACATTATCTGAGGGGACAACGAGGGCATCACAGGTAAGAATAAAGCCTTTGTGTGTGAAGCACAGCCATTATATGACATATGATTCATCATCCACTGACTCCACTCAGTTTGAAGCCTTTAATGAGAGACAGTCTGGATTCTGACACCATGACTCACTCCATCTTTGTCTGTTTTATATAGGTGGCATGATGACACAGAGATAGATGGGTAAAACAAGTCAGAAATGAAGATCATGTGTGGAGCATTTATTTTGTAAAAAAAACAAACGAGGGGTATCAAATCTCAGAGATAAAAAAGCTTTTGCTCTCGTCCCTGAGAATAGCCTTCACCCAGTGAGCTCATTCCTCAAATTCCAGTCAGAAGCAGGAGCAAGTCTCGCCAGTGGCTCATTTGGCATGATTGACATTATTTGCTACCATTAGCCACTAGTATGCAGTTGCCCTCTGACCCTCCAGCCACCACGTTGTTTGAAACAACTTTAGGCAGTACGGTTTAATCTGCATGGGAAAAAAAGTTTGTGGAACCCGCCTGTCCAGGGCCACTTAGATCAATCAACAATTAGGGGTGAGATAATGGTGGCCGTATCTCCAGGGTCAATGATCATACACTCTCCTCCCAGATCAACCTGGCTTAATAGCCGAGCCCCTCATGCTCCTTCACCGCTGCCAAAACAACGTCCGTGAAGGCTATAGACGCAGGCGTAGTGTGTTTCTTTAACCACAGCGGTTTGACATTATGAAAAGCAGAGACGCTCTCTTTGGCTCAGAGCGGCAGACAACCGTTTCAGCCAAGAACTGCCTGCCTTTGCCTCATCAGACTGACATAAGTGTGAATCAAGGAGCGCAACACAGAGGCGAGGCAGAACCGGCTTCCAATATGAGCTATACACAGGAGCATTTTTGATTGACAATTTGATCCTGGAGTTGAAAGCTTGTTTACCATCTACTGTGCACGGTCTCTGGCAGCGCTGAGACATTTATGCTCAATAAAAGAAGTTACAGTAAGGTAGTGGTATTACTGTCAAATGAAGGATACCCCAGTGACTGTGACAGATTTACTGCGCCACACAGTCAGAGAGTTCTATTTTTTATATTTTTCGAACTTGTGGTATTTTGTAAGGAGAATAAAATGCATGATATGGGTTTTGACTAACTGCAATATTTCTTCCAATAATAACTCCCTGTTTTGAGTGATTCGTCTATGTTCTGCTTCTCTGCTATAAAAAAATGCCGTTACAGAAACATGGTCACAGTAAGGCCAGTGTATGTCAAAATTAAAGGGGGTGAGCAGTGTAGAAATGAAGAACACCTGAGGTATATTAAGTTTGCAACAGGCTGAACTGTGACCCTCACGTATTGAGCAGTTGGTGTGAAACAAGGGTTAACAACATCTACAACCCCCCAAAAAAGCCCCATCTTCACCCCCTCTCCCCAAAAAAGACTGCAGAGGTGGTAGAGCCGCGGTCCACATGAGGCGAGGAAAGGGGAACAAGAGGGGGTAAAGAGGGCCAGGGGAGGTCCCTGCTCGGTGCTACAGTGTAATTAGTGTAAATGTAATCAAAGGTGATTTCAGTATTCACAAGTCTTTTAACTCAGGGAGAAAACATACAGGTGAATGCTTCTAAGAAGACTTTCTCTGACATGTGATATCGATTTGCTCTTGTCTGTCAGTAAAGTGAGTCATTGTTTAAGTTCCTCTCCAACACCCAAAGCCGTCTCTCCACGGGATGAGGAATGTTTGGATGTTGAAGGATGAGAGTTCTACTGTTGGTAATAATCCTCCTCGCTGTGTTGGGCTGCACAAACACATTGAATTGAGACATGATGACAGCTCAAATCCACACTGAAAGTAAACCTACTATAGTATTGTTTTGGTCAAAAATTCTAACTATTTACGAGACAATTCTTTCAATGCCTGGAGCAATAGCTGTGGTGGAATGTAACTAAGTACATTTACGCAAGTAAAGGCTTCTAATGTACTTGAGTATTACCATCATATGCTACTTACATAATACTACAACTCCACTACAATTTCAAGGGGAAAACTGTACTTTGCACTCCACTACATGCACACTGTATTTCACAGCTTTAGTTCTGAGTGATGATTAATGATTTAAAACACAGTATATAAAGTAGTTAAAATGTGGCGCCAACTTGACCAACCAGTAGAATGTCACTTAATTTAATATAACATTCACTGGGACCATTTTCATTTTTGATACGTTGAGGACACCGCTAATATAGTAATACATCTGTTCTTTTGCTTTACTGTAAGTACAATTGTAAAAGCATTTTACTTGTAATGTAATACTTGACGTTAATGTTGAGTGAATGATCTGAGTACTTCTTCCACCACTGAAGTACAGTGTTTCAGTGGTCATAAACTACAGTGTCTACATATTGCTAATAATGTGTTTATGTACTGTACAACGCCAGGGAGCGTTTAGCATAAACAGACATGTTTAACATTAAACAAGGTAATGGTTAACATAATCGTAGTGTCCCACCGAGCCAATCAGTAACAAAAAGGGCATTTTGGGACATTTGTGATATTTGTCTTGGGGCACTTTTGTAAATTCTCAAATACATTGTTACTGTAACACCAACAAAATACATCAATGAGGTTTTGTTAAAATGTGATCAGCAGCATGTGAGAGGTCACATGCGACGAACAAAACCAACTGACAAGGAGAGACAGTTCTCACCTTGATTTCATCAAACAACAGCCGCTTCAATGAGTAACTACTTTCCATTCACACTCCACCATCAGACAAGCCAGAGTAGAGCCTGAGGCCGTTGTTTATGTCATGCTCAACATGTTCCTTCTTTCGGGAATTGACACATTTTCTTGGGCAGTTTAAGCACTACAATTTAGGATACGTCTTTATGCAGCTTGGATTTACGGTAGCCTGATAATTGTTTAAATGTGTTTTTTCTCTCCGGAGAGCCCTTCTGGTGGTCAGCTAATTAACTTCCTTAATACACGGTGGTTTTGTTTTTGCCACCCATTTCAGCCTTTTTACATGCACAGGCTTAGCAGCACGGGCAAAGTAGGCTACTTACAAATGAGCGGCACACCACTGTGTGTGTGTGTGTGTGTGTGTGTGTGTGTGTGTGTGTGTGTGTGTGTGTGCTTACTATGAGGAGGTTAATAAAACAGCATTTCCTTACTTCAGGGAACGTTCCCTATCTAAGGAGGTGTTAATAAGCACACTTAAAACCTTTAGCACCTTTCCCAAATAATACCAGGCAATCGCATTCAGCAGACCTTGCACAACAGTGTAACCCTTTTTATTTCCTTTTCGTTTGATGCTAAAGAATTGTACCACAAATGTAAAGCGTCACCCTGATGCAGAACAGTTCTAGGTCTTACAGCTGACATGAGGACTTGTATACAGTAGTGGGTAGTTGCTGTGAACACACGTGTCCATGCTTCAGACCTGTTTGTCTCCTCTCTCTGTGGTGCCAGATGCTGCACTGATGTGTTCTTCCATATGGAACCACTCTGCTAAGCAAACAGAGAGGAGGCTGGATCACCACAGTGGGAAGGGAACCGTCCCTCTGAGTAATAACATCGAAAAGTAGGCTAACCATACGTCAAATATCCCCTAATTTACAACAGTCTCCATCCCTCAAAACCTCCCTCCCTCCATACTTCTCTCGGCTCCTTACCTGCCATAATCCATAACAGGTTCACAACAAGTGCACTATATACAGTATATCCACTATAGTATTGGACTGGTGTGGTTTTTTTAAAAGGCTTGTGACAGTTTTGTTTGATATACATACATTTTGTGTCTTATGTTTACCTGTTTGTTTGTTGTGTTTGCTTGTTTTACTTTTTATTTTTTGTAGAGGAATTATGTTTTAGTTGGTTTTTTTCTTCTTTTTTGTAAATGTATAAGGGGAGGACTCTGAATAAGCTTTGAGGGTTCTTTCCTAAATATCTATTGTATGTACTTTATATCTTTATGCAAGTAAACTAAACTAAAACAGGTGGTTGTGAATTATTGCTGCTATTTTGTACCAATACTGAAAAATGAATATTTGTAATTGTTCATGGTATAGTTTATTTGTTTATAGCAGATAATGAATTATTGTCTGGCTAAGCCTTAGAACTGAAAATAAAAGGTCAATGAATAAAGTTACTGAAATAGAATCAGAATGCCACATTTGGTATTACCCAGTATAATGTTGAACCATATAGCATAAAATGAATTAATACAAAGAGATAACAAAAGAGATGCAGAGATGGATAATACCATCATGCACCATCTTGACCTATGCTACAGGCAAGGCAAGTTTGTTTGTATAACACCTTTCATCAAAAATGCAATTCAAAGTTCTTTACTATTTCAGACAGAAATGCATTAAGAAAGGATATAAAAGAAACACAAGGCAATATGAAAAAACAATATAAAAGACACTTCTAAATATAAATTAGAAGATAAATATATATAGATAGATAGATAGATAGATAGATAGATAGATAGATAGATAGATAGATAGATAGATAGATAGATAGATAGATAGATAGATAGATAGATAGATAGCACTTTATTGTCTGTAGACACGGCAATTTGTCTTGCAATGCAAGCACCAACAATTACAACACAACAACCTAAAGACAAAAAGCTAAAAAGACATAGGCATCATAAAAAAACATAGATAATAGATAATTAATTAATATATAGATTTTCCAATTAAGAATATCCCTTTAAAACTGGATATTCTAATATAAACTTGATTTTGATTCAGTTAGAAGTCATACCACTCTGAGGTCCCTGACCACAGACAAGACTTGAGTCATGACCTTTTAATAAAATAAGCAAATTAAAACATGAGAATATGAATGTAAGATATGAATAAATAGTCTGAAGTTTGACTTCATCAAATGTAAAAGCAAACAGAAGAATTTTAATTAAAGAATAATCCACAAGACAATTCAATTCAATATGGAGAGAGTAATTGATGCTGTCACGTGGGAACTAACTGATGTATGACACACTGATGTATGACACAAGGCGTTTGACCGTTACCTCATTTACAGTTTTTTTCTATTGCTAAACGACACTGGTCACAACTGAAGCCACATGTGCAAACACTAACCACAGTCTGCACTACCAACAGTCACCTGAGCTAAACAGTTCACATCACCTGCAAAACTCATTCCAAGCAACACAACTCTGAACACACGTCTCAAAACAGGCTCAGTGCAGCCAAACACTCAGAACAATCCTCACTGAGATAACACACACTGTCACTCAGAACACACTGAGAGTAAAAACACTGGCATCAAACACCAATACACAAATTACCAACTTTCTCATCTTTACAGTTTGAACAATTGAAGTGACTTCACACTACTCAATAGTTTCTTTAAAGAAAATATATAGCAAGAAGGAATGGAAATCAGCAGTTTGCTTCAATATAGTATTTTGTCTGTAGTAATTTATGGAATTACTGGAAAAAACTAAAGGTGCATAACAGTAACAAAGAATAGTGTGACTAATCCTGCCTCTCTCCAGCATCATGCGGCAAGTTTTCTTCATCACATTGGATGTCTGCATCATCTCTAAATACTAATGACTGTGGTGTTTCCATTGCTTTCACCTCCATTACTTTCTGAAAAACGGTAAGAACGCAGTTTTACTATAGTAAAGATATAATGTTTTTCACTTTTTTTTATAGCTGTGTATATACAGTTTTTCACAATCGCTATGACACTTTTTTCAATACTTTTAACAACTTTCCTAAACTCTTAACGCACCAACACACCTACAACACACGATAGGCAAAACAGTTAATTTCATGCTCAATATCACACATTGTAAACTAAACTCCAACACTGATTTTCAAAATACAATAATTTACAAACACAATACACTATGTCCACCAAAACAATGCAAACATGTCTCAAAATCAAATAATTCTTCCAAAACATTAACACATGTTCTCTTCCAACAGGAACATTTAGTCAATCACTACACAATGTCATACAAAACACTAACATCAGATGGAATTACAGAAACTGCATTATTTGATATGTGTCCGGTCTGCCCTTATATAATAGACAATAGTATATTGTATCGATCATAGATTGTGTTTTGGACTGCAGTTTCTCTTGAAGCCTCTCTACATTTTTGTTTTGTTGGGTTTTTTTTTTTTTTTTTTTTTTTTTTTACCAGAACCTCAACACCTGAGTGTGTTTCCTAGAAGGGAATCAGCTGTGATTGATCTATTTGCATAACTTCAATCAGCTGTTTCTCAATAAATGCATGTATAAAATGCAGGGGATATATTTGTGTTTCAATTTACAATATGATCAGCTGCAAACTTTGACTTTAGCCTTTACTGTAAGTTAGGTTGAGAACACAATGTTATCTGTTCTGACATACAGTGTGAAAGCATTTGTAAATTTGTCAATACTAATAATCCATTGTTTTGGTCTTGGTGGAGCTTGTGTGCAGTGAATCCACTGTGTTGTGCAGGTTGTGGTTAAAGCCGTGGGATAAGTGTGTAGAGTTTTGAAAACTGTGTTCAAGCAATGAAAAACAAACTAGAGTTTGGTCCACATGAACTGCTGCTGTGCAGACTGTCGTTAGAGTTTTGCACATGTTACTGCAGTTGTGCCCACTGTCATCTAGCAATCGAAAAAAAACTGTAATAATTCAACAATCATTTATAGTAGTTTTTTGTGTCAGGATGTCTGTATCACACCTAAATATGGTCATAAATAATAATACAAAGCTCAACAAAAGTCTCTGGAAAACTTCCAGAAAGATTCTGCTGACATCCACACTTAATGTTGGGCCTGGGCAATTAAGATTGGGAACATATGATGGCCATTTGAAAGTATGATCTAAAGCCACGATAGTGGAGCTGTGTGTCTGTACATAGGAATAGAGCTTTGACTTTCTGCCCGAACCCGAATGGGCAGAGCCGGGCTGTAATTTCTTGTTCGGTCAGTTCGGGTTGTCGTGAATTTCCTGGTGTTTTTGTTTTGTTTTGATAACTATTCTGACACGCATGGACAAAAAAGCGGATTTGGACAGAAACAGTGCAGGTTCATAGAGGATCGGGCCTGAATTTTTAGACCCAATCATATTATCTAGGCACCATGAATGTCTGTACCAAATTGTATCAAATATATCAATATATTTCAATGAATAAGTATTACAGTAACCTGCTGGTGGCAGTGGAGGAAAAGTCAGGAATTAGGATTCATTAGGATTCATCCTCTGGGGACCATAAATATCAAACTGGGTAATCAAACAAGACTTTGTTTGTTGAGTTGTTTCAGTCTCAAGCAAAGTGGTAGATGCGACATTGACATCCATTAAGTCATATGACTAGCATGGCTAAAAACGACAACATTGACTGGACACAAACCATGGTCTCAGGTGTCAAAGTGGCACACTTAGTGGGGCGGCCTCTAGCTCACCCAGTAAGAGCGTTTGTAGAGTCCTGCAGCGACGCAGGGTTAAAATCCGACCTGCTGCCCTTTGCTGCGTGTCATCCCCCATCTCTCTCCCCCTTTAATATCTATCTACTTTCGAATAAAGGGAAAAGCCCCAAAAAATAATCTTTAAAAAGAAAAAAGTGACACACTTAGTACGCCATCCACCCCATCCTCCAACAACAACGTCATGGGGGTTCTGCCTTTACCTCGACAGGAGGACGATACATACAGTAGGTTGGCTTAACCTTCTTGAACAGGGTGAGGTTTTACAGACTAATTTTTGTCCAGGACCCTGTATTTACAGGGTTGCATAAGCCTAAAGTGCATGGGCTTTGTCTCACCTCACAGAGGAACATGTAATCCTTCAACTAATGTTAAAACCTAAAAATCCCCAGCTTTGATATTTTCACATGACATGCGCACACACGTGCACACACGCGCGCGCACACACACACACACACACACACACACACACACACACACACACACACACACACACACACAGACACACACACGTCTACCTTGCAAATGATGATACAGTAAAACAAGCTCAATTTTGAAAAAAACTTTGATCAGAGGATTGGTGTGTGTGTGTGTGTGTGTGTTTGTGTGTATCTGTCCTGGAGTCTGGGTGAAAATGAGACGGCTTTATATCAACACACACACACACACACACACACACACACACACACACACACACACACACACACACACACACCACTGCACTCCTTGCCAATCGTCCCCCTATCCGCCTATATTACAAAATATGATTTATAGCCCTTAAATACAGCCATGAGTTGCTTTAATAAGTCAGGGAGCTTATAAAGAGGGGCATGTGATTAAGAGCAGATCCCTGATCCGTTTGGGTCAATGAGGAGCATATAATATGGTTTGGGAGGCGGGGGGCGGGGGGTGGGGAGACAGGACAGATGTCAGAGGTCTTGAAGGTATGGCCCTCGGATCTTATGGGCTGTTGGACACAATCCAGCCAGCGCTGTGGCTTTCTGAGCTTTGCAATCATCCTCCTTTGTGGGAGAAGATATTGCAAAATAGAAAAGGAATTCTCCTTTTTAATCTCTGTTGTACAATTAGAGTGGTGGTATTTATCTCCTGGTGTAATGAACAGAGACGTAGAATAATGTGCAGGGTTAGAGATTTCAACTAGACCGCTGAGAAATAACTAAAACCTCTCGGCCCCTCCTGACTGAGCTCTTTAAAAACTCAGGTTGTTTTACTCTTAAACAATTACAAACGCACCGCGTGATATGATCCAGGCTACGCTTGCACTAATTGTGGCATTTTAGTCAAAGGGTGGGGTCTCTGGGATCCTCTGTGAGGCTAGAAGCACACACACACACACACACACACACACACACACACACACACACACACACACACACACACACACACACACACGTATGCGTTTATCCCTCCCTCTGCTCTGTACCTACAGGGAACAGCGTCAAGTTCTGGCTTCAGTCACAGAGCTTGACCAAAACTAAGGACAGTGACCAACCTGTGCTGCCTGTGTTGTATGTAGACAAACACAAGTACAGATCTGAGGGCTTGATCTTCGGCAGTCACGCCCTAAGTAAGGAATGGGCTATAAAAGGTCCATCATTGAGAGAATGGGAGGGTATGCAGTAGCCTCTAATTGGCTCTGGTAGACCTGCAACATTTTCTGAAGGACTAGCTCTTTACGTTTACATAACACTTAACAAACTTATATTCAGCTACATTATGCATTGTGGTCAATTAGTATGTCTATGACTGCACATTAGGCCAACATTATTCTCTGAGGTAAAACCTGGCGCCTATACATTACCCACAATGCAACTTGACGACTACCGATAGTTAGGGTTGGGTACTGAGACCCGGTGCTGCACCAGTGCCTTAACGACCGGTATCTACCGGACCGAATAGGAACACAGATTTCGGTGCCTCATTTCGGTGCCACTTAAATGCCTGCACTGCTCTCTGATGCTCCGAAACGGACGAGGCAACAGAAACATTGCGGCATGTTACGCTTGTTAACATGGACATTACACTTACACAGCAGGTAACGTTAACATTAGCCAACCATTAGCTAGTAACTGGGTTAAACGCGGTTAAAATGCTGACAGCAAAACGGTGTAAAGTGTGACTGTATTTCATTGTAGAGGATTCCAACAGCGGGACGTCCAACAGTCTGCAGTTAAAGACACAAACTAGCTGCACTATATGGCCACTGCCTGCCGTTGTCTGAAAAACAACACAGACGGGACAAGGGTGAATTTACTTGAAACTGGTAGGCCTCGTGGTGCATTCAAAGGTATTGTAAAACACCCATTTCCATCTAGTGGTTGTTTTTGTCGTTTACGAGCGATTTACTGGTGAAATAAATACATTTTTAATAAATCATTTAAATTTGACCATATGGCCTTAGCGATAAACAAGCTGTTCTTTAATGTCGCCTACTGTGGTTTTGTGATCCTTTTTTAAAAATATTTTTTTAAAGTATCGGTTCAGGCACCGTTTAGGCACGGCACTGTTTTAAAAGTATTGTACTAGCATCGGAAAAATTCCAAACGATACCCGACCCTACCGAGGGTTTGGTCGAAGATTGTGGTGCGTTATTCTAGTTGCAGCTAATGCCTCAAGTGGGACAGCTAACATTGGCAGGTAGCATCTCTTGTGAATATCGGACAAGCTGCTTAATATAGCTGGTCTGTCAATGATCTCTGGTAGCAATGGGTAGTTCTTCCCCATCAGCTATCTAGTGGAGCTTTACCACAGCTCTCAGAAGGTACAGTATGTCAACAGAAGCTAATCTAGGAATGCTTCAGCTAATATGTGTACAAACGCATCACCAAGGGACACAACAAATGTGAACCATAACAGTGCCTGAAATGGGCCAGTACTCACCAGTACCGGTGAGTACACTTACTTCTAATTGTTATTAACAGTATTATTAATAGGCTGATATTTATACCAAAACAGGCTATAGAGTGCTAAACATAAGTGAATACACCCATGCTAAAGTTGACTAAAAAGAGGAATAAAAAAATCATCTTTTGGAAATGTATCTTAGTGCCTAAATTAAAAAATGAGGAAAAATCCAACCTTTAAGGACATTGTAATCGGTATTGTAAATAAAGAAATGTTCTTCTTCTAGTAAGTCTACCCCTATGTTAAATTCCCATAGAGGCAGGCAGATTTTTATTTTTAAAGGCTAGTTATTTCATGATAACCATACCTAGAGATTGGCATGGTTTTATTTCAGTTAGCCTAATAGCTGGTTTGATTTGAATTGAGAGATGATTTTATGGAAAGTACCCCATGCCAATCTCTAGGTATGGTGAAGGGTATGTGATGATGTGGGGCTATTTTAATTCCAAAGGCCAAGGGAACTTTACCAGGATGCATAGTATCCTGGATCCATGAAATAACTGGCCTTTAAAAATAAAAATCTGCCTGCCTCTATGGAAATTTAACATAGGGGTGTACTTACTTATGCCCCCTGTATTTTAAGGAAGAACATTTATTTATTTCCGATACATTATTCATTCACAAAGAAAATTGGTATCCTTAAAGGTTGGATTTTTCCTCATTTTTTTAAATTAAGGCATTAAGATCAATTTCCAAAAGATGATTTTTGAATCCTCTTTTAAGTCAACTTTAGCATGGTTGTATTCACTTATGCTTAGCACTGTATAGCATGATTTATTTGGAGAAACCAAACTAGAAACTAAGTTAAATCAAACATTCAGCACCCCCAGATAGCTCGAATGGAGTGATCCTTTGTTTCATAACCACATTTTCAGACACTGTGACTGTGAGATTAGTAGTCAAATCAGCTCCACTTGCTGCTTGCTCAGGCAGGCAGTACATATGAAAAATTAGAATGGATACAGAGAAGATTAGCATGGCCCCTGCGATAGGATTACACGCACATTCGTGAATCAGGCTCCTTAGATCGATGGAATAGTCGACCTACAAGATATAGTATGAATAAAGGGAGTAAATATATCCAAAACACATGTAATGACCGTGCCATGCAACTGCTGAATTAGGGTACTGGCACTTTTTTGGGACCAATTCAGACACTGAACAATAATAATTAAATGTGGCAGAAGGAGGTTTAGCTAATCATGACAGGATCAGTGGGCCCTTGTTCACTAGCTTGCTGAGTAAATTACTAAAGTGAGTTATAAACTAAAAGTAGTGAAAAGGAAAACTTGAATTATGTGAAAATCTTTAACATGATTACCATGGGGCAAAATAAAACGCCTTCATTGCACTACTCTTTTACCCTGGATGCTCTGTCCTAGTTTAGCTGAGTCTCAGACTGTCCCTGCAGCTCAGCGGTGGAGCTGGGGAAGCCATTAGCATCCAAGAGACTTTAACAGAGACGTCCCTGCAGCTCAGAGGACCGCTGCAGTCCAGGCTCTGATTTGGAGTCGACTGAGGCGTGTGGCAAGCAGGCAAGGTCTCATCATCACCACCACTCCCTCACTCACTCACAGCCTCTCTCTCTCTCTCTCTCTCTGTGTGGTCCAAAGTGTTGACCCTCTGCTGGAAGAGGAGGACAGGGTCCCAATCCAACTAACTCTGTCAGCGAGGCGATGTATTTTCTGTATGTGCAAAAGGAAGAGAGAGAGGTGAGACAGAGAGAAAGAGGGAGCCTGTCCTCACTCTGACTAGTGTCTGCTCACTGCTAACCTCCCCAGGTCCTGCATTGCCTCATCCTATATGAGCTCAAAATGGGCTGGGACCCATGTGTCAGGGGTCGCACTGTGGGGACTAGGCTTGGCCCGAAAGCCTGGGAAACGTGTAGATATTTGGCCATATACATTGTAAGCTGCCAAGAGCAAATGCTGCATGCATGCTTGTGCACAAACATGGAAATAGGCATACACTCCATTTAAAACACATGGCTTAGGAAGTGGGTGTATAACTGTGAAAAAAGGGAGTAGGGACCTGTTGTAGGTAAACAGGTTGGGCGCATCGTGGTTGGGGAAATCCCCCTGCAGGATCCCATCCCCCTGTTGTATTTCCACCACACACACACCTCACAAATCATAGCAGCTTCTCACCAAAGTCCACATTCCTCAAGATTCAACTTCATGAGAAACATATGGCTGACGTGAATCACATTATTCCTGATTAAGTGAGTATTGGGGAAAAGCATCCATAATAAACATTTTGGGTATTCCACATGAATTCATTCAATTGCTCTACGGCGCATTGTACAGTGAAAATGACGCCCTAGCACAGGTAATGTACTCGGGCGGGGTTTTACATTTCCTGTCATGGGATCAATATACAATCTTCCAAAGATGGTGAGATAAATGCAAACATAACTCTAACAAGGTACTCTTTTTTCAAAGAGTGGAAGAAAGAGAGCTTCTGTCATTTGCAATGAACAAAGAGCTTTTATACAAACATAAAAATGAAACAAATTATAAACCTAGAGACATACAGTAGTTACAGTGTCCGAACTGAACAGTGGGCAAGAGGAAGGGTAACCACCAAAAAAGAGAGGGCTCAGTAGGTTCACTACAAAGCAAAGTGCAAAGCAAAGGTAAGTTACATTGTAATGTACGTCACTCAACCAAAATGACAAATAAGGATGAAGATGGAATATAGATCATCCCTTAAGTTGACAATGTACCCAAAGTAATCTTTTTAATGTCAAACGTGTAAACACATTGTAGTTTTGTCCTTCTCAGACAGCATGTACATGTTCCAAACACTCATATTTTTCCTACAGTGTGTCTAAATACACGATTTTCTTTCATAAGATATTAATTGAAAAGCAGTTACTTTGCAGCGTATTTGCTTAAAGGTCCAGTGTGTAACGTGCTTAGTTGTTCATTATCAAAATCTGTGTTGCCCGTTCACAAACTTGTCCTTTTTCATGAATATTTACCACCATCATCAATTCCAAGTATTCCTTTTGGCTTGACATTTTACATTTGCATTCGCATGAACTGGGGTAGATGCTCCATATTCATGCTTCATCTTGAACTACGTTAGCCGTTAAGGGACATACAGGACATACTGCTCCACCTTTTGCGTTTTCGCTGTCACATGATAAACTCACAGGTGCTGCTAATGCTGCTAATGGGTATCGTAGCTTCCCGGCCCCGGCAAGTTTGAAGAAGGAAACATGGAGGACCACACGTATTAAAAATCCATATTTTAGGAACAGGAGTCTTCTTCTTCGCCCAGAAAAAGAAAAAGGATATTGAAAAGAGCAAGAGACCGTCTTTTTGAAGAGTGAAGGCTACCGTAGCTGTAATACGTACTTTGAACTGCGTGGCGCGATAGAGTTGATTGCGATATATGATCTCAACGCTAGATGGGAGAAATTCCTACACATTGGACCTTTAAAAAAATGACATAAAGATTATGAAATTAAAATACACATACATTTATTGCAAGCACCTGTCCATTCTGTACCAATATAAAATGTTTGTCAACTGCTCTGAAGTTATAATTATACAAAACCTATTACTAAAAGTAAGACAAATGTATTTCGTTGCGCATTACCTGTGTTGTTAAACTCAGACGAAACAGAAGTTATTGTACTTGGCCCCAAACACCTGAATGAAATTAATAATCTTAAAATATAGTTTCTTTATGCGGCATTGCCCTGGCCTCCAACACCACCCTAGGGAATCTCTACATTATCTTTGATCAGGATATGTCCTTTAATTCCCACATAAAACAAACTTCAAGGACTGCCTTTTTTCACCTACATAACATTGCAAAAATCAGGCACACCCTCTCAAAAAGGTGCAGAAAAACTAGTCCATGGATTTGTTATTTCTAGGCTGGATTATTGCAAATCCTTATTATGAGGTTGCTCCAATAAGTCCCTTAAGATTCCACAGTTGATCCAGAATGCTGCAGTGCATGTACACACAAGAACTAGAAAATTAGATAATATATCCCCCGTGTTGGCTTATCTGCATTGGATCCCTGTAAAATCCAGAATGCAGGGTTACTTGTGGTTCCAAGAGTCTCCAAAAGTAGAATGGGACCAGTTACCAAGCTCTTCTCCTCTCACATTTAAGAGTAAGCATAAAGGAAAAGTTAATGCAGCTAGTGATGATAACGCATTACCCAACACATTACTACCCAATGCTTGTAATTCACTCCATTCGCCTCGCAGTCTTTACCTGAGTTAAAAGGTGAGTACTTGTGCTTTGACTTGTCAGAAATGAATCACAGAGATTCAATAGTGTCAGGGATGAGGGCGCAGCCAGTCTGTTTGGGCCTGTGGGGACGTAGTTGAAGGCTTGCAGAGTCATTACACGAAGAAGAGAGTGGCGTGTAAGTGATTGCATGTCATTTGGTCATTGAACGCACTCTGCCCTCCAATTCACACCATCCCACAATCAGCTGAGAACACAGATGAAAGGGACGAGACAGTGACAACACAGCAGAGAGAGAAAAAGAATGTATAGCAAGAAAACACAGACAGGAAAAACAAAATTGCCGCGGCAAACATTGGCGGAGGATAATTAGAGGGCAGGATCTTGTCATGCCATGCGATTACTCAATTCCTGTGATATCCCTGAGAAGCTCCAGCCTGCCTGCTCTATAATCTAAAGCTCGGCCCAAAGGACACTGCAAAGGAAGAAGAAGGCATAGGAGACAGACAATTGCATATGGTCATCAGTAAATCATGACCATAAGAGCATTTCGGGAGGTGTTTTTTCCTCATATTCACATTCACACCTTCTTCTATCACCACAGGAAATAGAGTATAAGGTGTTTAGTGTCTAAGATATAAAATACTTATCGCTGCAATCTTCAAAAGAGATTACCAGAGTTAAATTAAGCCAACATATAACAAAATGATACAAACCAAAAATCAGTGCATGAGTCATATTGCCTGAGGGAGTATGAAACTTTATTAAGAGCCCCGTAAACTCGGGGCATCTAAATTACACCTTTGATTATTAATTGCCCAAAAAGAAGCCATCTATTACTGAAACCACGTCATCCTGTTGTTGGCAGAACAGCCAGCCAGTGATTCAGAATGGTGAAGCACAGGAATCTACTCTGGCAAATTAAACAGAGGGCAGGAAGAGTGTGAAGCACGTATAGAGGAAACCATTGAACAGCCTGCAGCCATACAGAATGGGAGATGTGGTGACATAATATTCACTGCAAAATGTCCCAGAATTATCAAATGAGAGTGTTTTTTCTCACAATATTATCTATGTTACAGTGGACAGCATCTGTTTCAAGCAGTGGTGGAATGTAACTAAGTGCATTTACTCAAGTACTGTACTTACAGTAAGTACAAATATGAGGTACTTGTACTTTCCTTGAGTCTTCTTGTAGTCTCCGCTACATTTCAGAGAGAAACATTGTACTTTTTACTCCACTACACTCAACACATTTACCATTACAGTTTATAAAATACAATGTTTTGTTATATACATTTTTATAAATTATAAATTACCCAACAATATAACGGCCTACAAGTCCAGCTGAAATGATTAGACCATTAAACACACAACTGTTTGGATCGTTTCCAGTTTCTAAAATGTGAGGGTTTTTCTCAGCCTGGTCTCACAGAATTCCGTGAAATGATCACGAACTGTTAACAGCGCATTACGTAGGGGCCACACGGAATTTGCACACATTCCTTCCCACCACCACGGAAAACAATAGCCAAAGTAAAGTCAATGAGAAGATGACGTAGCATAAAGAGCAACAACGGTAGCGAGTAGTATGAAAGCCCGAAAATCTGCATAGGGAGGTTGGGTGGGGTGGAGGATGGGTCAAACAACACAGGACTTTCACCCAGGAGACTGGGGATCGTGTCCCATGTGTCAGGATTCCTAAACCAACCGTCCCGTTCTTCTTTTCCTAAACCCAACCCGTTCTTCTTTTCCTAAACCCAACCCGTTCTTCTTTTCCTAAACTCAACCTGTCCGCTGTATACGGCCGTCCTGTTCTTCTTTTCCTAAACGTAAACCGTTGTTGTCCCACCCACCCACGACCTTTTCCTTAACTTAAGGGGCCATGTTCATTTCACGGAATTCTTCCGTGGGCCCATCACGGAATTTTTGCCGATTTCGTGACACTGCCACAGATTTAGAGTTAAGGGGCCGTGTTCATTTCACGGAGATCAGGTTGGTTTTTCTGGATTGAGTACTTTTACTTTCAATACTTTGAGTAGATTTTATTTATTTATTCATTTTATTTTTTAGGGACCAAATTTAGGGTACAAATTTTAACATAAATGTTGCCATTTGATGCATTGTACCAGAGTTAGCCTTAGGCTAATTTACATCTGCAGTCCCTAGGCAGGGCACAATATAAATGCAACAGTAAAAACACTTTAACTGAAAAAGGTTCCTGATGACACTTACATACTTGTAACATTTTCAATGCAGGACTTTTACTTGTAACAGAGTATTTTTACAGTGTGATATTAGTACTTTTGTCACTTCATACATTTAAGGTGGTAGCCAGTGGCTGATATGATGATCTTGATGAAGTTTTTTTTAATATTGAGTAATGCATACAAGTGGACTTATAAGACACCACAAAATAACGGAGAATTCCAGTTTATTCTATTCTAGTTTGAGTCTGAGTTGTATTCTTATAGTGTTGGACAGTCTTTCAGTCAGTTATGATAATATTGTGCTTACTAAAGTATTGCTGAGACCTTGAAACGCAGCGTCAAGTGCAACACGTGAGTAACACTAAGTGAGCACACCACATCGAGCACATTGTCCTTTGTGAATCCTTTTGCATTACCCTGCATATTTGCAATTGAGCATGTCCACAATTGTATTGTGTGGTTTACCTTAAATTGTGACATATGTACATTTAAAAAAAAATGTTTTAGCCTTAAGAGTAGTCACATTGCATTGTTTTGAATGTATATGACAAATTCAAAATGTTGGTAATTATCCCGTATTGAACAGGGAAACTGTGTAAGGCTAAATCTGAGGGTTTGCATTGTTACTACATCTTAGCAACAAACTTGGTGAATACAATGTTATTACGCCGTTAATAGTGTATTATGATATGCCATGATGTGCCATCCGGCCCCTGCAGCTCATTCAGAACGCAGCAGCTTGACTTGTTTTCAACCTCCCCAAGTTCTCTCACACTACACCGCTCCTCCGCTCTCTTCACTGGTTACCAGTTGCTGCCCGCATCCACTTCAAGACACTTGCATACAGGCCCACGAACGGATCAGCCCCAGCATACATCCAGGACATGGTCAAACCCTATACCCCAACCAGCCCACTCCACTCTGCATCAGCCAACCTGCTTGCTGCCCCCTCACAGCGAGGGAGAACTAATCACTCAACGAAATCCCGACTGTTTGCTGTCCTGGCTCCTAAATGGTGGAATGAGCTCCCTTTTGACATCAGGATGGCTGAAAGCCTACACATCTTCCACCGAAGGCTAAAAACACGTCTCTTCCGACTACACCTCGGATAAACATAAAAAAAATATATATATATATATATATATATATATATATATATATATATATATATATATATATATATATATATATACTTCTTGAAGCTGCACTTTCATATGGCTCTTTGTAGTTTCACTTATTTAAAGCTAATGTACTTGCACTTACTACTTGTTGTCTGGAGTTTGAACATCCTGGGTTGAAAGCACTTAATTGTAAGTCGCTTTGGATAAAAGGGTCAGCTAAATGACATGTAATGTAATGTAAAATAAGACTTAAACTTAAAGTAATCGAAATTAAACAACTAGAATATTTCAGGGTTTGTCGGTTCATTTCATGAAAGACTGAGATGTTACTGTACTGTGCTTTGTTTTTGAAAAAACTAAATGCCAGCAAACTGATTTATAAATCAGTTGAGACCTGGGGTGTTTTTGTATGTAACAGAGAGAACAAATAAAGAAAGAAATTCAAACAGGGCCTCTGCTAGTTCACCCGTGACGGCCTTTTATATAAATCTGCTGGTTTGATCAAAAACTTTTCAACCTCAGTCGATTAATTAGCACTTTCCCTGAGTAGCTGCATCCGCTCCGTCTGCCTGGAGATTTATGCCTGAAAGAGGGAAAGACAGTGAGGGAAAGCACTCTCTGATTTCAGAATCTCTTTTTTTTTTCTTTTCCCCTTCCTCTTCCTCCTCTCAAACCCAATCCCGCCTCCCATTACCCTCCTACTGCCGCCCAGAACAGCGCTGATCTATGAAAACATACAAACATGACACTGAGCCTATGATAAACACCAGGTCTGTATTTGGGGAGGAGAGGAAATCAACTCCAGTTCAGGATGTGACCACTACCTCTGCCCAGATCAATCATACTCCAGCAGACCTGCATGTGGGGGGCAACCATATCAGTACAGGGGGGTTGGGAGGTGTGCACGCACACACACACACACACACACACACACACACACACACACACACACACACACACACACACACACACAAACAAAAGCTCTGGTAGTCTCTGTGCACACATGGGCACAGCACACACAAAGTTAACAAGTCTCCCAGGCAGGCAGGTAAAGAATGAAGCCGCTGCAACTGGATTCCAGGGCCGCGGTGCTGGGTTTACACTTTCAACTCCCCCTTCCTTATCTCCCAGATTAGCTCGATAAGAGAATTATGAAGCCAGGCGGACATCTAAAGCTTCCTGGGGGGTCAACGGTGTGATGAGAGACAGCCCGGGAGGGGAGACCAGTGCCTCTGAAACGTTTAACCCTCCCAACAACATACATGCACGCACACATGTGCACGTATATGCCCAGAGCAACACCCCAGGGCTCAAAGTATTCATTGCTCCATCATTCCTTCTCCCCTTTATCAGAAAGAGAAGGAGCGGGAAACAAAGGAGGAGGGAAGTAAAGGAAGGGGGTGAGTACAGATAGCCTTGCTTCTGTGACTTCCTTCCTGTGCATTCCAAGTTTTGTGACCCTCTTTCAAGGACAAAGAGCTGGAACTCACTTCCCTCCTTCTTCTCAAAATTCAGGGAGAAAAAATGAAAGTTTCTCTCCGAGTTGCAGGAAGTAAAGAACGATAAATTATGGAGGTCAGGAAGTCACCTGGTCACAGGAGCGACTCAGCACTGTGCAGGTACAAACATCTGGGTATGGAATGTCCATGAAAAGTTTGCAACAGTGGGAGTAGAATAACCTTGTGCTTGTGCTACAGTTGTTATTTTTATTTTATTTACATTTCTCAGCGTTTAAAGGACATATATAAGTGAGCAGAATGAACTGCAATATTTCTTTCTGCCAAAGAGCAACCTTTGAATGGAAAAAACTTATAAAATTCACTTTATGCTTTTCACATCAATTTTCTCAAAGGTTGGATGTCAGCACCAGCAAAGAGAGCGAATGTGGCCCTGCTTGTAGCTGCGTTACCACACAATACTAATGTAACTTAGACAAAATAAAAAAATAAGAGAAGGCTAAATGTTCTAAAGAAGAACAATTTCAGTTGTAAACACTAAAAGGCTTCAAGTGTCTTTTTAGAAGATCATGTAACATGTTGAATGGGAATTGGAGTTTAAGTTGGTTGGAGTTGATGCGCAAAAATAGTTTAGTGTCAGTTGACGTGTAGGCAGCGAAAGCAGTGGAATCGTCAGTTTAAGCGTAATTTGAAGAGTAGGAGATGAAAGTTGAAATGTCGGTCAAACTGTAAACGATGAAGGCGATTAAAATGTCAGTTGGAGCAGAAAAGGTTTGAGGTGTGAGATAGTTAATGGTTAATTCAATTCAATTCAATTCAATTTTATTTATACTATCAAATTATAACAAGAGTTATCTCAGAACACTTTACAGATAGAGTAGGTCTAGATCACACTCTATAATTTACAAAGACCCAACAATTCCAGTAATTCCCTGTCAGTCACGCAAGAAGTGACAGCAGGTGACATTTTAAACTAATTTGGGGAATAGTAAATAAATGCAAGTAAGGTTCATCGTGTTGGGCTACCGACTGTATCAAGTTACAGTAGATTTTTTATAGTTTTATACCAGATTGAAAGGAATGGAATCAAGTGTTTGTCTTGAAAGTATGGAATCAAACTTAATGTCTATAAAGGGTCAGCAATAATGTTAAGGATTTGGAAAGTCGGTTAATTATGGGATTTGTAGTCAAGGGCCTATGCAAAACCACATACACAATTAGTGCAGAATGCATCTGCTGTATTGAAGAAAAAACAGTTCACCTCTGCAAGATGCTTTACAACAGTGGTTCCCAACCTTGTTTGCCTCGTGACTATGGTTGGGTACCGAAACCCTCCGCAAACCGGTAGGAATCGGACCGGATTAGAACGCAAATTTCGGTTCCACTTAATGTGTCAACTGAAATATTTTCTTTTTATAGTTAACACTATACTCGACAGCAGCTAACGTTAGCCTACCGCTAGCTAGTAGCTGGATTAAACACGATTACAATGCTGACAGCTAACACTAAACTGTATAAAGTGTGACTGTACTTCACTGTAGAGGATTCCAACACCAGGATGTAACAATCTGCAGCTGCTGTTGTCGGAAAAACACAGACACTTGTTCAATGAAACTGGTAATTTACAGCCTCGTGGTGCATTCAAAGTTGTTGTTAAAGGCCCTTTTCCCATCTGGTGGTTGTTTTTGTCATTCAACAGCTATTTACTAGTGACCAAAAGTCCCACTTTAGCACCGGTATCCAAACCAACCAATACTCAACCCTAATATTGACTCTAGATTCAATTGTGTGACTAGATTAAAAATATAATAAACAAATACAAATCTTAAAATCAATTTAATGTAATTGTCTTTGCATTCATTTGATTCCCAATCAAGATCCACTGGTAAGAATTGCTTTCCATTGTTAATATATACTTAAAAACAGTTCTGAAATGCAAAATAATAGAATTTTAATCATGTGATAAAACATGCGATTAATCGCGATTAACTATAGAAATTAAATGATTAATCGCGATTAAGAAAATGTAATCGTTTGACAGCCCTAATATTAACCATTCACTTTTCAGTTTCTCAAAAATCGGTATCTTTTTAAAAATGCCGGCATCAGAATCGTAAAAATCCAAACGATACTCAACCCTAATTGGGACCCCTTAAAATGAGCTATTGTCTACCAGCGACCCCCATCACGTTACATTGTGTCAATGTGTTGTGAGCAGTTCCAGAGCAGAGTGCTATTTTTCTGCCCAGATTTTTTTAAATCAAATAACTTTTAGAGGCCTAAAGCAGTAAAAGTATCCAGTTTTTACAAGAAATATGCAACATTTAAATAAATGTCAGAAAAAAATTAACTAAACTAAAAAACAATGTTGGGCGGACAATGGCGTAATTTCCACTGGGGATGGGGGGGGGGCTGTCTGCATCACTTTTACACTTTTCAATGTCTGACTTTTACTACGATCTCTCTAAACACTGTCCTCATACTGTATTGTTAAGCCACCACATGTCCAGATGAGAGAAGATCTGAGTTGATGAAAAAAGAAGGTTCATACACACATCTGAGTTTTTATCCATGCACTCAATGCAAGGAGCTTCAACCAGCAGCAGTGAGTGTTTCACAGGCTTTTTCTCCCTGGGTTCCATCTCTCAGACATACAGGCTAGTGAAGGTTGTTGGGGCTGTATAGAGCCTGAAAGGAATACCAGACCTAAGACACTACTCAGGGCTTATTTACACTTAATATCGCATAACAAAAAAGATGCTAAAATTAAACATAAGTCAAAGACAAGATCATAAAGCACAGTGCTCGTAAAGATGCCAATTATATCATTATATCATATCAAGTATCAGTTCTGAATTTCGGAATTACTGGAATTGTTGGGTCCTTGTATATTATAGAGTGTGGTCTAGACCTACTCTATCTGTAAAGTGTCTTGAGATAACTCTTCTTATGATTTGATACTATAAATAAAATTGAATTGAATTGAATTCTGTAAAGGAAACTAGAAATTATTTAGGATAGCATAGCATTTTTTGGTATACTACTACCATGATTATGAAAAGCACAATAACCAATTTTATCTTACTTTATGAGCTAGATTATTTAAATGCATATAAATGGAGATAATAAATATCAGATGTAGAATGTAAATAGCATATACTGTAAGTTTGGTGTTTTTTTCTACCACACAGCACTACAACGTGTCCTGCAGAGTTGGCAGAAGGGAGTCTGTGCCCTCAGCCATCACACATCCTCCCTTGGGCGAACACCTACCTGATGCCAGAACCTAAGAGTTGTAAAGAGGCTTTAAAGGAACAACAAGCACTACTCCACCCTTAGCCCAACCCCTCTCCGCGTTTCCCCCGCATCTCAAAACCGGCAGGTCTCGGCGTCCATCCATCCCATGATTCATTCTCCAGCTCTGTCATCTGTGACTGGTGACGCACCCTGCTGCCCGGGGCATAATGAAACCTCTTACAGAGATTGCAGCTGCACCGACACCCTTCACCATCTGATCCTGTGCTCTGGTATCATCTTCATCTCTCAACTGTGCAGAAGTGCCCCTCTGGACCCCTTAATGGCAACCTTGTTCACACGTATGCCCTCACCCTTGGCTCAGACCAGCCAACCTCTCATGCCATGCTAATTTAATCCAAAAACACTTCCTATAGCAGCCTGTTAATGTCAAAGTGGATTTCCTCTGCGTTCTCCGTAACCCAGAAAAGAGCACCACCCTGCCACTTTGCCAGGAACCTTCCTCGGTTTAGTGTTTCCCAACAAACGGCAAATATGCTTCAAAACCAATAAACCTACCCCTGATATTTATTAGGCTGTTATTTAAGAATTCCCTCCCTACTCCACGCCAAATGGAGACGCAAATGCATGCATGCATGCAAGTGTATGCACACACGCACACACACACACACACGCAGGTGGTCACACACCTTTCGTCAGACATATTAGTAATTCTAATGAGGAGCAGAAGATTAAAGAGTTGCGTTGTCTTGGGTGTTACAGTACCCGTCTAGTTTTACCATGAGGACCAGAGGTCAAGAAGAGGAACACGGAGGGAGGAAATTGAGAACATTTCTTGATTAAAGGCCTCTGGAACAGCTAACCTTTGACTGCACACAGACTTGTCAGTGCTCTGACTGCATATGCTGCCAGGCCTGGGTCATTTTTTTGTGTGCTAGAGACCTTCAATAGCACCTGGAAAGAAAAGAGGATAAAGGGGGATATTCAGGGAGTCACATTGCTCGCCCAAACATCTGGGGACAAACTGGTAAAATCAGCAGCCAGCTTGGCAGCAGCAGTTATTGTTTGGCTCACATAACTGTGTAGAATGACATCGGCATCTACAGACTCCTCTGTGTTTGTATGGAAATAACAGGCACACATTGAGCATTACATTCCCTCCTTCATATCCCTGTTGATGCTTTCAGAGTTTGTTCATTTTTTTTGGTTGTGGCTTAATGTAATGTAAAAAAAAAAGAATACATATCCTAAGGAGTACATCATTAGACTTACATCAAAATATATTAAAAGGTTAAAACACTGTGAATTTAAGTCTAGATTTTAATCTTGCTTTAAGCTGGCCGAAATGTTAAAAAACAATTTCCATTCTGGAAATCCTTTTCCATTTTCCATTCGACTTTATGAGGCGCATCGCCACCTTTTCCTCTCATTCAATCAAGCCACTGTCTCCTCAAGTCCCCAGACCCCACAACTCTCTTACCCCCACCCAGCAGTTGGCTTATCAATCCTCCCTCAGCTCCGTCACCAATCTCTCAGTGAAAATCTCCTTTTTTATGCCAGTTGTTTCCTCGACTGCCAGCGTGTTTGCTAAGAACCTGCAAAAGCTCCTCCTTTCCTGCCGGGTTAGTCGGAGGCTAATTAAACTGTCTTGGTCAGTCATAAGACACCCTGAGACAGAGAGAGAGAGAGAGAGAGAGAGAGAGAGAGAGAGAGAGAGAGAGAGAAAGAGAGAGAGGGGAGCGGGGGCTGGGGGGTAGCAGGGTCACAGCTCAGAACAGGCTCAGTCGGAACTTACTGGCTCAGCCAAGGGGAGAGTCTCGTTTTTTCGGACCTCCAAACCTGGAGGATGATAAATGGCATTTAAAGGAGACAATAAAACACAACTATTGCATAAAGTCATCAGTTAAAGTTAATTACAAAATATATGGGGGTCCCCGGGGAGTGATCAGGGAGAGAAGCTACAGGCGAACCGTAGACAGTCGTCCGATGAGCGGCAGTGACTCACACACACATTCCTTGAAGTAGGACCTGGTCTGTGTAAAGGACTTCAGTGAGCGGGGATGATTCATCCCCCGGCCGCCATAAAAGCTAAGACCATGAGCGAATGTTGGTCACTACCATACTCGATTCTTGATGAGGAACCTGGAAACATCCAGGCGATCCATTTACAGTCATGTTGTTTTATATTTAAAGCTGCGGAAAGATTTTCCTTTGAGTTACAAGAGCAATATTGCAAAGACTGATTAATAATCAGTGAGAAAATGACTGTACCGGCTTCATCAACACCACCCCAATCAAGAGAAAACCGAGGTCCAATAACATTATACTTTGCAGACGTAATACATGTTATTAGGGGTTTGAAATTCTCAGCATGCAGTTTTTTCTTACTGCCTTTTATGCCTTTTAACAGATTATGTGGCAGGCTTTCTCCTACCTCTCAGGGGCATGAAATTTTGCGGGGTCGTGTTTGCGTTGAGCACGTAATTGACATACGCTGCTCCAATTGGACAGGTATTTTCTCATGGTGCCACCATACCGGCGCATGGCGAATTATTTGATTTCCAGAGTGATTTTTTTTTCTTTTTGAGGTTAAAGTTATATCAAAGCAAAGTGGGAAGCCATTGAGCTCAACAACCATGTGTCTTAAGGTGGCATTAGGGACACCTATGTATTTAATGATCCCATGCAGCTTCAACCCTTTGAGGTCTGAGGGCATTTTCACACATCTTCTTAAATTGAACCTTTTTAAGGTATTTGCATAAAACTGATCCCCATGTGTTGCTTATCAAAATGTTCAAAAAATAATTAGCTTTCCATACAGTGAGGCCCACATTTTTTCCAGAGCAGTGTGTAAAGAGATAATTTGGCGTTAAAGCTGAAACGATGACGTTCGCTTTTTGAAATTCTTAACATCTCTTTTGAAAACAAACCTTAACTTATGATGTGTTGTACGAATTGTTTCGGTGCTTGAAATGAGTTGACCAAAGTCTTTTATTTTGATTAAAATAAGTAAATGTCTGAAATGAAATTTCTGTAATATCGCTTTTTGAGTAGTAGTTTTGTCAAACATCGTTAGGACGCGCCGGTGCATCTTTCGTCCTCAGAGGATGAAAGTTGATTGAAAATATAAATATATATATATATATATATATATATATATATATATATATATATATATATATATATATATATATATATATATACAATATAAATGTAAAATGTGTTTTTGGCTTATTGCAGGTGGTTCAATCTTGGAACCCATCGGCTATCGATGGGCTGGTCATTATTTACAGTCTGATTAGCAAATTTAGATGCAAGCATTTGGGCCTACGCTTTCCACCTCTTTTCCTCTTCACACAGTTTGCGGAAACCACACCACTTCTGATATCAAAATCATCATTTGTTGCCTACAGATTCTGCATTCATATGCAGATATCTGTTTATAGGAATAACAGGTGGCCAAATGCATTGTTTCTCTATCAATAATATGATTCATACTCAGCCAATATTATTAGGGCCCGAGCACGAAAGTGCCCCAACAGTGCCTTGCACTGAAAGTGTGAAGGAACCTATTGTTTTTCATAAGATTATTTTTCCGAGTTCTTCGTCACATTTTTGAGGGGGTTAGAATGCACGAAAACTCACAAAAATTTGCACACATGTCACAACTGGTGAAAATTGCAACGATTAAAAATAATTACTCATATGCACCACTAGGTGGCGCTATTGCAGAACAAAAAAACCTTTGGCCCTATAACTCCCAAGCCGTACATCGCACATTCAAAAACCATATATCTTCGCGTTCCCTGGATCCAGCTGAATCTCCTGATATAGGCCACGCCCATTTTCGCCCAGACTTTTATGCGTGAAAAATCGTGATTCATCGAAAACCTACTTTGCTGAACTCCTCCTAGACCGTGCGGCCGATCTGCACGAAACTTGGCAGGTAGCAACACCAGATGGACCTGACAAAATGTTATCCAAAGAATTTTTATAGGATAAAAATTGCACATATTACGCACAAAGAAATTTGTGTAGCTAAGTATGAAAACACCAACTTTGGCATATCTCAACCAAAATAATTGCTATCAATGCAAACCTTAAGATTCTTGTTTGCCATGACCCTCTGGAGGTGGCCCACACATTTTACGAAAATTGGCCCCTAGGGGGCGCTACAAGTACATAAAGTTTATACCTCATGAACGGCTAATCCGATTTTTACAAAATTTGATGGGTACCATCTAGGGCCACTCATGAGGCCACCCCTACAGTAAGGTACTGACTGGTCAAAGTGGGTGTGGCCTATGGGACCCTAATTGGTTTTAGCCCTTGGGCACACGGCTCAATTTATACGAAAACTCACAAAAATTGGCACAAACATAAACACCTGGGAGCTTTGCGAGACTGTACAGCGATTTGGCCAAAACCTGTAAGTCGGCTCCATAGCGCCCCCTAATGCCTGGAAGGCCTTAACTTGGACATAGTTGCTCCGATCTTCACCAGATTTAATACCCATATTGCTCTAATCATTGCGGACATATTTCCCATTTACCTTCATTAGCTCCGCCCAACCGGAAGGCGACCATTTTTAATTATGCATTTTTCATATGTTTTACATTCTTTCGAACTCGTCCTAGGCTGTGATTTCAATCTTCTTGAATCTTTGCAGGTAGTATCTGTTGAGCCTCATGACGAAAAGTTATCCAGAGAATTTTGATAGTTGAAAAAATGCGCAAGTTACAGCAACTTCCTGTTTAAACAGGAATTTGCGTTATCTTGGCAACAGTTATTCCGATTGCCCCGAAACTTGACAAGGTTGTTCGTCATGGCCAGTTTAGCATCTGTGCCAAACTTGGCATCAATCGGCCATTAGATGGCGCTGTTTTAATTTTTTTTAAATTAATCAGCAAAATATTGATATATGGGAAACCTACTCTGTCTAACTACTCCTGGGGCGTGAGTCCGATCGGCACAAAAACTGGCATATAGACTCGGAGGACCCTCGTGACAAAAAGTTATCAAAACAATTTTAATAGCTAAAATAATGCGCAAGTTACAGAGGACCAACTTCCTGTAGGTGGGTGTCGAAACAGGAACGGTTGTATCTTGCACACGGCTATTCCGATGGACACAAAACTTAGGAGAGTTGTTCCTCATGTGCCATTGAGGCTGTGTGCCAAATATGGCGTCAATCGGCTTTTAGATGCCGCTGTTTTCATTTTTTTTATTAATTAGCAAATTCCCTTTGAGCGAAACCTAACCTAAAGTCCCATCTGCACAAAAATGTACAAGTAGACTGGGTGGACCCTCATGACAAAAAGTTATCAAAAGAATTTTGATAGCTAACACAATGCGCAAGTTACAGAGGACCAACTTCCTGTAGGGGGCTGTCAAAACAGGAAGTTGCGTATCTTACCAAGATTTATTCCGATTGTCACCACACATGACACAGTTGTTCCGCATAGGGGCTTGAGCATCCATGCCAAATTTAGAGTGAATCGGTAATTAGATGGCACTGTTAGAAGTTTTTTTATTAATTAGCCACATCGTGATATATGGGAAACATACTTTGTCTAACGCCTCCTGGGCCGTGAGTCCAATCTGCACGAAAACTTGGATATAGACTCGTGGACCCTCGTGACAAAAAGTTATCAAAAGAATTTTGATAGCTAAACAATGTGCAAGTTACAGAGGACCAACTTCCTGTAGGGGGCTGTCGAAAACAGGAAGTTGCGTAACGTACCAAGATTTATTCCGATTGACACCAAACATGACACAGTTGTTCCGCATAGGGGCTTGAGCATCCATGCCAAATTTAGAGTGAATCGGCCATTAGATGGCACTGTTAGAATTTCTTTTATTAATTAGCCACATCGCGATATATGGGAAACATACTTTGTCTAACTCCTCCTGGGCCGCGAGTCCAATCTGCACGAAAACTTGGATATAGACTCGGTGGACCCTTGTGACTAAAAGCTATCAAAAGAATTTTGATAGCTAAAACAATGCGCAAGTTATGGAGGAACAATTTCCTGTAGGTGGCTGTTAAAACATGAACGGTTGTATCTTGGCAAAAGTTATTCCGATTTACATGAAACTTAGAATGTGTGGTCTACATGTGATGTTGCGTCTGCCAGTACCCCCAACTGCAAGAAGGCGAGGGCCCGTTCATCGCTGCTTGCAGCTTTAATTATATTATTATAATTAAAGAAATAAAGTGATTCTTGATGCACTGGAGCAAGCATCTTTGATAAACATGCCCATGATGAAACACGGGGAATGAAAGATTATTTACTGAAAGTCAGACAACAGATACATGTAGAAAACATGGTAACAACGGCATAGAGGTCAGTATGCATGCTTTGTGCAAGTGGTCACATCTGTGTTTGTGTGTAGGTGTGTGTGTTTAGGGGGATCTGTTACATTTCAGACAGAGGGCTTTGTTACTGCTTCTGAGTGTTGGGGTGCAGCCGTGCATGCAATCAGTCTGTGTTTCTTTATCATTTTTTTCAATCATTTTTTGTCCCCCTGTACCTCAGCGCCAACTCACCAACACAATCACACATTCCCAAACACACACACTAATATACATAGATACAAAAAAAACACACACACACACACACACACACACACACACACACGAAAAAACCTTTTGTAGTCCTTTCCAAGCCAAATGATTTAAGCCAGTTCCTCATTCAACCAGCAGACGCCATGTGTTTCTCATGTTGCCCTGACGGTCCCTTTTCATGAGATCTTCATGTTTTATTTCAGAGTAAAAGCGACAGAAATGTTACTCTCTGTGTATCATGGTATTAAGTACAAATCAAATTTAGGGAGAATGCTTGAAAGGAGAAGAATAAAAGGCAGGGGTAGCAGGGCTGGTGGTGGTGGTGTGTAAATCTTCATGGGGTTTGCAGGGAAGGAAACTCTTATGCTGAGGAACAAGAAGCACATGTAGCGAGCAAGCTACCAGGAAATTGGTATAGTCTTGTATGATTTTATAGGGATCTTGGGCATGCCCTTCACATTAATTAGGATGTGGAGTGCTGAGGTATTTTTTACAGGAAACTAAGTATGGAACCCCTGCTGTCTGCCTCGGGGCTCCTGAGTCAAAGAACCAAGAGGACTCTGGAACCAAAGTAAAGCAGGATAATGCAGGTCATATGCACACAAACACGATGACACACACCAACAGGCGGGGACACACACATACACAGAAACTTACTGTACGCACGCATGAGGGAAACGTTTTGTTGAGAACAAACGAATGAGAAAATTAGCTTTTGGAGGTTTGAGTGCAGGTAATTTTTAACCGTGGAATTTCAAGTTAATCCAATTTCTTTGTCATCGCACGACGTTGGTTGTTTGGTTTTTTACTTTGGAGTGATGTGGTTAAGGAAGGTTTGCTAATGCCACCCTGTGCTACTCCACTGTGGCAAAAAATGACTTTAATTTGGCTTTGCTCAGTGTGTACTTTTTATTTTATCCACATCGTGGGGAGTATGTTTGCATAGACTCATCACATATTTGGGGACCAAACATGACCCCACAAGCTAAACTTGCTCTCTAAAGCCGAGACACTTACATTCTTACCTTAGATCTGCACTCCCCTTCGTTTCCCCTTCTCCCCTTTTGTGCCCAGCAAGTGTGTAAGTGTGTGAGTGTTGACTGCCCATTTGCAAACTCCTCTCCTCCCTGCCCACCCAGGTAGTACTTCAAAAGTACACCGTGGTAACTTCATCCTCTGTTCACTTAAATATGGCACTGCTGAAATGCCTGCATTCGTTCGGCAGCCTAAACGGAGACCAAAGGGAACTCAAAAACATGTCGTCAAAATCCTAGCATGTGTATATTTTTCCTATGGAATTTAGTCCTTGAAGTTATAATCCTGAAGATTTTCATGAAATCAAACCCTGTTTCTGATACTATTTATTGTCAACAGTTTTTTAGTTTTTTTTTGCAATACCCATTCAGTATATTTAAATTCTGTCAATAACTTGAATTTCCTCTCTATAAAGTGATTTCATTAATAGTGGCAGAGTCCGCCACTCTGCACTGCATGCAATTTTTTAACCTAGACACAAGGGATTCCCAGGAAACAATACAATGCAATAGGAAGCATTACTATTAACTACTGATTTCATCACATTGATGTCTGCTGTTGATATCACCATTCAGTATTTAGTCTCCTACAGATGTATCAGAGCTGTATTAAGTTTCTGCTCATGCTAATCCAATGTATCTCATGCATGAGTTAATGTAAGAACAAAGCGTTAATATATGTTACAATACTTACCTATGAAGAAGACATGAACATCATTAATAACTCATGAATCACGATAATTGAGATAACTTAGTTGTTGCATTCATTAACATATTCTTCTTGCATGATTTACTGTTCATTCTTGTACATTCCTGATAGCAGTGTTGTAGTCGAGTCCCCAGTGTTCGAGTCCGAGTCACCAAAGAAAAGTCAGAGTACCTGAGTTCGAGTCTGAGTCGAGTCGCGGGTCCAGAGAATAGCGACTCGAGTCCGAGTCCAGGACTCGAGATCTCCATCACTGCCTGATAGCTCATAAAGTACTACATGAATTCCTGCTTTTTGCATTAAGTCATGCAAGAATACATGACAATTCTTTCACCCTTATCATAAAGTGTTACCGTTATTTTTGAATAATATGTCAATTTTCGCAGCATATATGCAGAAATTCATACTTTGCAGTGTAAAAAACACATACAGTGTAGCAGTGATTCCCAAACTGATGGTTTTGCTTAACAAGTTAACAAATAAGTTAACAAGTTAAAAAAACAAACACACGAAGCTTATTCAGACTTATTCTGCTAATCTTTGATTTGATTTTACTTTTTCAAGGCTTTTAAAACTATTGAAATACAACATGGAAAATCAACCAGTAGACACATGCCACCGGTGACAAGGGGCAGCAAATAGACATTGCTTTATTTAAAAGGGTCACAAGCCAAAATGGAATCACTGCTGCGTTGGCTTCACTGCTGGTGTCATCGGTCTTCATTTCTCCTATAAACACTCGCTATTACTTTTATTCCTGACCCTTTGCAATCCCACACAGACCAACCAGAGGTTAGATCTGCAGTTGCAGAGGAGGAAGAACCAGCGGAGTGTGTAGCACAGTGTCAGGACAAGCTGTGTCTAAACGTCTCGATGTATGTTTACACAATCTAATGCACAAGTTCAGAGGTGAAGGGGAAAAGGCCTTTTAATGTTTCCGGGTTTATTTATTCAGCCTAGTGTCTGGCTAAGAACTAACTCCCACCCACCCTCCCATCAGGCCCTCCTACAAGGGTTCCCACCTCAAATGACATCGCCAAGCTTGCGATGTGATTGGTGAAGAGCACAATGTGGTCTGTGTGAGAGAAAAAAAAGAAAGAAAGGAGCTGTAACTTCTATCCACATGTTTTCCAAGGCAAGTTAAGTACACACAGTAGTATATAAGGGCTATAAATCAGCAAACAGCCGACCACAACAGTCCCACTCATTTCTGCGGATGGGGGGGGGGGTTAGCTTTATTATCGATTTCAAATAGCTCATGTAATTTTCTTTACAAGCACTGAGCCAGAGGTTTAATGATAAGTTGTTTCATTTTGAGAAGAGAAGTGAAATCTGAATAATGTTTGGAGACGTGTGCATCTGTAATGCATATGCATTAAAAAAAAAAAAATTTGTGTTGCTCTCATTCTGAGCAGATGTTCAAACTAGTATTACTGTAAATGGGCACACATACACACACGCACATACACACACACACACACACACACACTGTAAAAATTGCTTTAGGTAGGTATACTCAGTATGCCAAACTTTAACTTGTTCCTGTGAGCAGTCAATCATAAACAGTTCAGCCATTTTATTTGGCCAACTCAGTGTTAGTGGAAAGTGCTGGCACTCGGGCCAGAGGCTCATAAAATTGACATGTCTGTAAATTCATGCATTTATTGACACAAATTAATAGATGCAATGCCTTTCTCCGCTATTTCATTCTGCACTTTTCTCTGTATTCTCAACCAGTTTTGACAGTTTTTGGATGAGATTCCCAGTCTAAGGGATGTGCTTTTTTCTTTTTGAAAAAAAAGGCAAGTTTCAAAACTTCTTAAGTAGAAGTTTGTGGCCAGACTAAACAGAAAACAGAAAAGTTTACTGTCCACAGATGCACTCAAGTTCAGTTTGAGTCCAGGAACTGGAGCCAAAGAGTCATGGCTGACTGTATATTATGGCTATCAGGGGGCTCTCTTCTTCAGACAAGGACAAACCATTACATTATGCAGTGGAGAGAATTTTTGTGAGGGGACAGATTGAAACTCAGCGCTGGTGTTTTCTGTATGGAGTCTGCATGTGGTGTCTGTGTGGATTTCCTGCAGGTGATCCAGTTTGTTCCCACAGTCCAGACACATGCAGGTGAACTCCAAATTCCAGTGTTTCAATAGGTGTAAAGGGGGAATTTCCCTTAATAAATCCAATCTTTTGAAGACCCTAAACAGGAAAAAGTAGGTGTTGAAAATACAGTAGATGGATAACAAAAATAAAAACATACGGTTAAACATACTAGGGCTATTGTATTCATGAATACATAACCCATTTAACTTTGGTGTACGTTATGGTAATTTCTGGATTTTGTCACATTCATTGAATGTGCAAGCTCCGTTTGTTGCAAAGAATATTTGACCACTCCAATACTTTTTTTTACATACTGGGTTTTAGTGAGGTCAGAGGAAAAGAAAAAAAACATATTTTTGACCGGAAAAAAATTCCAATTATAATTTTTATTTTTTACAAATACAGATGTTGTGTCTTTGTGACCCCAAACAATGAGGAAGTAATGCCTATGTCAACACAAGGGTTTCAAAAACCGTCCATGTCTCCTAAAACGTACGTTCTTATACAATTAAACTGCATTCTCGATTACATTTCAAGGGAAATTAGTAGAAGAAGTTTTTTTTTTTTTTTTTTTTTTTCAATCACAAAAACGTTTCTATTCAAAGTCAAGTTGGCGTAGGGAGGAGGTCTAAATGGATGGATGGGTCAAACAAACACAGAACATCCCCCCACCCAGGAGACTGCTGATCGTGTCGCGTGTTAAACCAAAAGTCAACGTTGACTCATTTTAAGCGACATTTGTAAATTAATTTACGTAACATCTTTAGATTACGTCGTGCACATTAAAGGTGCAGTAGGTAAGCCTTATAAAACTAACTTTCTGTCATATTGGCTGAAACTGACCCTATGTTCCAGTAGAACTACATGAAGCAGGTCATTTAAAATAAATCCAGCTCCTCTGGCTCCACCTACAACCTGTAGTGAGATATGCAAAAATCCACGCTCCCTGTTCAGATGCACCAATCAGGGCCAGGGGGGGTTTCTAACTGCGTGTCAATCATTGCTCATGCACACGCATTCATTCTCCCTTGTGGGGGGAGGGGCTTAGGAGATCATTTTGGGCTTTAGCGGAAAGGGGGGAGGGACTGAGAAGTTGTTGATGTTAAAAAATGTTGGCTAAGTCCTGGATCTTCACAATCCTACCTACAGCACCTTTAACGTATTTGCGTAGCCTACTTAACTTAAATTTGCAATCCTTAAAGCAGCCATATTATGCTCATTTTCAGATTCATAATTGTATTTTAAGGTTGTACCAGAATAGGTTTACATGGTTTAATTTTCAAAAAACACCATATTTTTGTTGTACTGCACCGCTCTCTCTCACTGCTGCAGATCCTCTTTTCAGCTGGTCTCTGTTTTAGCTACAGAGTGAGACCTCTTTTCTTCTTCTTCTTCTTCTGTACTATCTTTGATTGCACTCGCACATGTGCAGTAGCTCAGATGTAGATCATGTCAGCTAGCTAGCTCCATAGACAGTAAAAGAAAGGCTGTTTCTACAACTTCGGTCAGTTACAAGGCAGGATTAGCTGGGAGACTTCTAAATGAGGGCGCACATGTAAGTAGTTCTTTTGTAGATTATGGTGAACTTGTGTGTGTTGTAGCAGTGCTTTGCTATTGAGAACGAGGTAGCATGCTAGCGTTAGCATGCTAGCGTTAGCATGCTAACGCTAACGCTACGAGCTAATGGTTGCGGTTAGCCTGCTCGTTTTGGCTTGTGACATCACAAGCCGTGCCGATTTTGAACAGCTCACCCAGAGACTGAAGACAGGACACATTCAGAAACTGTATCTCAATCTAAACAGCATGGATGGATTTTTTTCAAAGTTTGTATGTGTGTGGAAGCACCAGAGACACAACATAACACCCCAAATCCCAGAAAAAGTGATTTTTTCATAATATGGGCACTTTAAGATTTTAGTCCTGGTTGATTTAGAATTTGTATTTGAGTTAAAACAATGGAATTGTGCTGAGTTTAGCAGTCTGGAGCACAGAAATAAAAGGAATGTTGTTGTTTCTATGCTCTGGAGCCACGTTGTTTATACATGAGCTTCAAGTTTTTAACATTGTGTGCCTTGTTCCATATTGTGTGTATACAATGGTGAATTAATTGTAATACAGGATTTTTTTACAATACTTTTAATCAGTGGGCCATAGGCTCATTCACCATTGTGTTACCTCCTTGAGCCGATAGATATTGACTTAACGGATATTTATTTAAACGAAAATCTTCGAGATTACAGCTTTAAGTTACGTAACAAATGTACTTATTTTAACCCAAACTATGATCTTTTCCTAAACCTAAACGAGTAGTTTTTGTTTCAACTCACATTAACCCTGTGTTTAAAGTTGCGTCACAACATACGCCTGCACAACAAATACATTTCCCTCAAAACGTAATTGAGAATGCACTTTGGGAATGTAATCTTTTGGGAGACAGGGTTGCAAAAATATAAGTGTTTCTGTTGGGTTTCTTCAGCTGTATAAGAAACACAACAACTGGACTGAGACCTTGTTCAGAATCTGGTTTCTGATCCACCAGTGATCCCACCCAGCGACAGGAAGCACTGTACGTTATGGGTTAAATGTGCCATGAATTATGGCTTAAGGTTTTACCCCGGAAGACAGTCCTTTCATGTCCCAAATTGCTGGGCAATGAAGGAAGGAATGGCTCTAACATGGCTTTTGTTGATGAGTTATGGTTCTTTAGTAATTCTGCTGTGTTAGATGTATTGAAATGATGCGTTTATGCCACTCACCCGCTCTGATTTAGACCAAAGCAAACAGGCTGCAGGCTTGACAACAAAACTAACACTGTTTTCCCAATCTCATTTTCTCAATTTCACCCTCGCTCGTCCCCTCCTCCCCGTACTAACGAGATGTGCCAGTCACAAGACACCCTGCTGGCAGCAGAGAGCATTTCCTCTGTGGGACAGGTGAGGAGCAGGCTTTTGCCGATCAGCCTGGCTGGAAATAAGGAATGCCCTCCTCCTCCTCCTCCTTCCATTCCTAATGGCTCATACCAAACTCACCAGGAGATCTGTGACCGCACCATCCTCAGACCATGAGAAGACTGCCACCAACTTCCCCAGAGGTGGAGGATTATGAGTGCAAATGCTTTGCATCTGTGTGCTTTCTATCTGTGCATGCCAGAGTGCTATTTCTACATAAGCTAAATGTAATGGGAGGCAGAGGCATGTCCACAGAGGTTAAAGTTTCATGCAGACAGCGCCAATGTTTCTGATTTGCAAACGGAAAAAAAAGACAGGATACTCATAGATGTTACTCATATTTCACATCACTTCTGGAGTTTTCATTCATAAACTATTGATTGTAGCCTGTATGGGGAGGTACTGGTGCAATTTAAATGCAGTTATAGACAAGTGAATGGCTCTCTGTCATGAAACTGTGTCCATCAATGCACACGCTTGTTAAGAGGTTTTATTAAAAAATGCTGAAAAGATGTTTCACTACTGTTCTGGTATTTTTATTATTTCATTTTTATGAGAACATATTTCTTTCCTCCCTTTCCGTTTCGTTTCTTTGCCTCAGTTTACATTCTCTTTACTGCCACTTCTCCGGAGTTCAGCTGCAAGTGCTCTGTTTTCTCCACAAGAATTTTATGACTCTCTAACAAAGTGTTGAGACACAAAACACTTAAGCAGCACTGGAAAAGACAGCGGGACGGGACTGACAAACAGGGACACAAAGCCCTGGAGGAATGAGGAGGAGAGGGATGGAGACAGACAGGAAGTGTGTGTGCGTGCGTGCGTGCGTGCGTGCGTGCGTGCGTGCGTGCCTGGCCAACATATTTCAGCCTGATGACCAAGCATTTCTACTTATTTAAAGTCATTTCCAAATCTCACAGGAAGCATGCGTTTGGCTTCCAAAGGACATATGGTGTTAAATGTACCTGCTCTGCCCAGTTGTGCTCCGATTTGACGTTGATGAGCTACATCTCACATGCTTAATGGTTCACAGCAGCCCCGCAGCATCTGTTCAATGTCTGTCTGAGGGTGGATATGCATTTTTAGGGCCAATAAGTGCACAAGTGACAGGGGTGGATGGAATAGTTCGCCCCAGATCAATCAGATTCAGTGCAATAACCCTGCAATCCTAGAAGTCTGAAGAGAAACCCCGGATCTTAATTCAGACTTGCATGTCGAACCCCTCTAAAGTAGACAAAGAGGTAATTTGCAAAAAGCATCTGGATCCGGTGGCGAAGCAGGCCGAACAGTGGAGTACGTTCCCATCCACAGCCCCTCTCCCAAAAAACCCCTCTCCACCCAACCCCCTTTCCCCTCCAACCACCACCCTCGTCTGTTTATCATAGGATCTCCAACACACAATCAAACATGAAAGGATGAGTGCTCGCGAGAGCCTTTTTAGATTTTGTGGAAATGTGACATCTCTGGAAACATTTAGCCTGTCATAGCTGCTGCTGCTCTTCAAAGAGCGCAGAGAGGAATAGATTAATGTCGCTTCTGTTACAAACCTTCTTCCTGTCTGTCCTTTCCTACTAAACACGCTGGCTCCCTACATGTGCTGTAACCATACTCAGATTACTGACTGTACAGCAATGAGCAGCAAATCATTTTAAGATGTGTGTACAGTATGTGCATCAACATTATACCTGCCATGATTTCAAACTGATAAGGCATTTGTGCTTAATTCTTATATCACAAAATTGTTGCTTCTGTATCCAATTATGTAATCTAGATATAAAGTAATCTATATGTCTTTGAGTTATGTCAACTAAATAGGAAAGGCATGTGAACACATACTGGACACCTGTATGTCATAAGTGGAGGTACTTTGTATACAGCATTATTCCGTATGTTTCCTGCATCAGTACAGGTCAATCAGAGTTGTATAGGAATGTATGTGAATGCACCAATGTATCTCAACAAACTGAACATACAAACTACTGGACACACAAACATAAACTTTGCTATGAGTCCCATCCATGTCAGTGTACCGGAGAGACCATTCAAATGCTGTGATGAGGTTCTCATCACATCCTACATTCTACAATGTAGCCTATAAAGACGAGAGGGGGACATGAGACAGAGTGGAGAGCAATGACAGAAGAAACTGGAGTTTCTGGTGAGTTCTGAGAGCAGTCATATGCCACACACACATGTGTACTCCACACATACACACACACACACACACACACACACACACAAACACACACAGTCAGTGTGTACGTTACAGCCAACATCTGTACAGTCGCTACATTGGCTGTTTGCGGAGAAATAAACAGAAAATTTGCTTCGCTTTCTGTCAACAAGTAAACTGATTTGCGGTTCTGTAGCTGTTCCTGACCTTTGACCGCTAGAGAGGCTAAAATGAAGATACTTTCTTTATGGTGATCAATAAAATGAGATATCATATTAGTATTACCATGGCACTTTTTTTTAGTATTGTTTTATAGCAATTTTGACAAGCACAGTATAGGTGTTTGAGTTACCTACCACTTTTGTCATTGGGTTAATGATGTAGCTCAAAGGCATGGACAGATCACATCATGGACTACTTGAAAAATATCCTTATTACCAGAATATAAAAAAAAATGTGATGTGGTGTTAGGAGGTTAGATGGGGGCTAATCTCTAAAAATAGATATCTGTACATGAATGCAAAAACTGCAGGTAACGGGACAAGATTTGTAACCCGACACACCAGATGGTTTGTCAACACAGAACCATCTGAGAAGCCGTCTTTGGAAACAGTTTGGAAAAGGGCAGGAACTTTCAAAAAAATACCTGGCAGGGGATTGGATGAACCATCCGTCTATCATATCCGCCTATCACATCCACCATTGTTGTTTTTAACCTAAACCATGTCCTTACTGTACCTGCCAGTAGCTCCTTACAAGACGCTGATTGGTTAGGGCCGCCGCTGTGTGGACACAAACGCATTACTTGAGGCCTGACAAGATGGATTTTTGCGTCTCGTGGTATCGTGAGAATCCAGATGCCGTGCAAAGTATTTTATATAGTATAGATTTTGGCATCAAAAGCGTTCTGGTTTCTGTTTGTAGTCCTTTTGTAGTCCGAGTAGTATTGACCAATCAAGTTTGGATGGGCTTTGTTTGTATGCAGGCAAACAGTCTGTGTGAAGAGGAAAAGAAGCACAATGCATTGGCCAAAATATAATCTCTGGACCTATCGGCTGCGGAAAATTTGGCTTTTTATTAGCTTTTTATTTTAAAACTGCATTCATGTGCAGATATCTGTTAATAGAGACGTCATCTCTCAACTCCAACTACAATCTCTTGTCTCAAGTTGCTAATCGGACCGACGCACGGAAGAGGAAGTCTTGGTCCAGATATCAGTTATCCAGATATCCACTGGTTACACTGGGACCCTCCAAAATATTGTCCAATGCCCCCCAGAGGCTATTTGACATCAGACTGATAGCCAGTGGGTTCCAAGATTGTAATTTCGGCTAATGCGTTCTGACCACTTTTAGCTAGTATGGATAGCAACAACACTCAGGGCACTTTTGCCTCAGAAGGGTCATATATGGTGGACTTATCTTGACCAGAATACCTTTCATACCCTCCAATGATAAACAAAAGCCTTTTCCAGTCAACAAACAAAATATACATCAGTCTTGCTTATTTTGTCACAGTTGAGCAAGGGCCACCGAATTCAGCTTTACTGACTTTTCAACTCCAACACTACTTTTGAGCAGCAGTTTTTTGGCTCCTAGTGTAGTGTCCCCCGAGAATGTGATTTTGTGCACCGTGCAAATAAAAGACTGTAGACTGTATTTCACCTTATTTCAATAATGACACACATTTCCCATATAAAAAGTAACTATCATAGGTAAATAGGCTGATGGTTGGACGAAGAGTGGATAACAGACAGCAGACACAAACTGGGAGGTGAAGTACTTTTGCTAATATAGACAGAGTATAAGAAAGATGAGAAAGAGAGACAAAAATAGGAGTCAGAGAGGGTCAGACAGAGAGAAAGGAATGCTGTTTACTCATTGCACTCATTCATGAGAGGGCTCCATCTCAACAGTCAGTCAACCGGACGTTGTCTTGAGTTCAGCACCACATCCAGCCAACACCCCCCTTCTCTTCCCCCAAACCCCCCAACCCTAAACCGCCACCACTTTACTAACACAAAAAGATGCAGCACGGCACTTTCCTTTTCACCCTAGCATGCAACTCCCCCCACCCCACCCGACACACACACACCCCTGGCCTCCCCCCTTTCCCACCTTTGTATCAGTTGAAAGGCATATGGTTACTGCCATCCGATTCCCCTCGGCTGAAAGTGCCTTTCACTTTACCGCAGTTCACAAAGGGGTCAGACACAGCAAACAGAAATATTGTGTGAGAGCTTACTTTTTTTGTGCCTGAGCTAAGAGATGTGAGAGACACAAGAGTAGCCAGGGAGAGAGAGCCGCTGATAAAGTTACATCTGGTCAAACAAACCTCACTCCATTCCTCATGCCAGAGCGGGGGAATTTATGTTGTCGTGAATAAAGAGCGGTATTTGAGAGAATTGACAGAGGCTAACCTCGGACATGGTCAGCCATACATCATTCATTCAACTCCACATCCATACACCCAGATTTCCACACAGGTCGGATTTCCTGGTGTAGCTCAGCTGCAGTAGAAATTTGATGTTTGGAGCCACAACAGCGGGATATATTTTTTTTTTTCACCGTAAAGTCAAATGATGATACAAGGGGCTGTCTTGTCTAAGGTCACATCACATCATCACAATGGGAAAATCAATCATCACCGGGCAGGTAGGGCTGATAGCAGCGAGGTGTCAGAAATGTCACAGTGGCCGGTGTGTGTAACACGATGAGGCAGTGTTTCAGTCACAAACCCCTGGGTCCTTTGGGCTATCTAGTCTCTCCAGCTCTCTTTGTGCTGCTATGGTAAATCATTAATAATGAGTGTTCCTCTGCTGACCTTGTTTGTTAAAAGACTTTACTACAAAGTACCTGACAACCTTCCACAGTTTGTGCTCAGAAAGGAAAACTATTTCTGACACAGACTGGGACCTACTCCTATTTCACAACGTCTCCCTGTGCCGGTTACACGAGTCATAGAATAAGTTGAGCCCTTTGATCTTTGTGATCTCTACCCCAGTGTCCCTATTGTTAACCTTAATAATTGTAGCCATGAGTTGAGGGTACATTTTCAATCCGCAGCCCTGTAATTAGACTGCCTATTCAGGCACCAATTTATGGCCGATATTTTTCTTGGCATAAAAGCTACTGAGCTAAAGATTCGATTTCCAAATGGGAACTCTGGGGAACCACACCAAAACAGCCTCTGGAAAGAAACCGCGCTGCCAAAGAGTCTTCAGCACTTCAAACACTTTACTGCCAGCTAAAAGAGATTAATTCTGAAAAGCTAACGGGTGTTTACTTTGCCCTTTATGATGGTTCCTTTTAGTAGGATAACATTTGGTGAGAAAGTGTCAAACTTGGTTTTGCTCGAGGTCTGCTGCTTCCCCACAGACCAGGGACTCTTCGAGGAGATCCTCCCCTTCAACCTCCCTCCTCCCCCCTTGGGTAACAGACTGATGAAGCTTGGAAGTGTGCCTTGTTCCACAGGGCCATCAAACATTTATTCATCTCATAAGCTGCTGCTCACTCAAGCAGCCTCACTCACAGCCGTGGGCACTGCAGTGAACTTGGCGAAGGGAGGGCAGGTCAGCCTCACAGTTATGACTGTCATATAAAAGATAATGCAGTGAATTTATGTGTGTGTGTGTGTGTGTGTGTGTGTGTGTGTGTGTGTGTGTGTGTGTGTGTGTGTGTGTGTGTGTGTGTGTGTGTGTGTGCGTTTGTGTATTAGGGAATGTGGTGGTGAGGGGTTTTTTTTTCACCTCTGAAAGGAAGACTGCCTAGCACCATAAATCTGTCCCTCATCGGAGAGACAAAATGAAAATGGCCCCGTCATAAAACATCTGTAATGGCTCCATCCACCACCAACACATAATGGGGCAATTACCAAGAAAGGGGTTAGGACAGCATGAAGCCTTTAGCTGTCTTTGGTACACCACACAATGCTCTGGTGTTTGGGTCTCATATGCATATGTCTGTGTGTATGCATATGCTGCTGCTTCATTCCAGCTCAGGATCACAATGTGTAGATATTAAAAGAGGCACGGAGTGAATCATATTGCAATAAAAACACTCCACTTTTACCTGTTCATTGACCCTGGTCCCTGTTCCCCAAGAAACCACTCTGTCCATTCTGCACAGTGACAGACGGGCAAACCTAATCTGAAATTGCATTATTGATGCCTGATCTTTTGCCCGGGCCCTGCGTCTTCCACACCTCGTAATCAAGCATAATTGAGGTTAACTGTACGGCATGGCTGAAACGCTAGACAGGTAAGCCGCAGCCTCTCATGATTAATGTAGTGTGTTAGTGTTCTGGGCTCTGACCTTTTGAGATAGGCCAGGCACCATTTTTAAGTGAAAGCTCTGCCTCTGCCGAGTTGTGGAGTTGTCCATCAAGTCCTCCTGCACCCCACCACCCTCCACCCCACCATCATCCCCCCTTCCAAAGTCAGATCCTTGTCTTGCTGCCTCATTGCCCCTGACCCCTGTTTGTTTGCCTACATGTCTCGTTTTACAATGCAGAACCAAAACCTCTTTTTACCACCCAGGTCCCTCTTTGAATTTGGATGTGTTTCGTGTATTGGAGAGAAAAGGTTAATGGGCATTGATTGAACATGGATCAGTAGAGAAACAGTTGTGCCTTTGACTCAGATTCAGGATTTTTCTTCACTTTTAAGCCAAAGAGGCTTTTCCAGGCTACTGTGGAGCTGAGTTGCTATTTAATTGCTGTCTTTTCCTTTGACACTGCAAGTCAAAGCGTGCATTTTTGGCCTAATTTGTCCTCATGTGGGCCGAGTGCTCAGGCCAGTGAATGCCATTGTCTGGCCCCTGTTGGTCAACGACCCTCCCTCTCCTCTCCACAACCCTCCGCGGATGTGAATTGGCAGCGAGGTCATGTCCTTGCCTTGCTCCCAAACTGACGCATTGTCAGAGTGAACTGGGTAAATTTACTTTTGACTCGAGCTCATTCAGACCCTCACACAAACACACACAGAGACAAAAAGATGAACTTGCGAGCATACAAAAAGACAAGCTCCCTTTCTGCAGAGATTTGCAGGAGAATCTGAAGGTGTACTTGTTAATCAGGGATGGCGAAGGACCCAGGTCACAATCTGTAACATAGACCAGGGGCAGTAAATGGATGAGGAGGGGTGAAAGGGCACCCTCAGACATTCCTTTAGAAAATAAACAGAACAAAAGCGGGCTTCCACGGGCAGGTATTCCAAGCAGATCCATCAAGTTGACTTTAGTCTTTGCTGCTTTCAGAGTTTATAAATGCATTTCATGCAGAGATTTATTACATGCAAAGGTTCTACAGCAGCTAAAATAAGAGGCATTAGTAATGGCTTCATCCTCACATTTCAATAGCCCAGTTGTGAGTGAGTTTAATGCAATTAGCAGGTTATCTGTAGTGAAGTGGAGGTGTCTGCTCTCTTCCTGTTACCGTATGGTCTGACAGGAGGGAGGGAGGGCGTTCTGTAGGACCACAGAGGAAGAGACAGAGGAAGAGACGGGCAGATGCCCCGTTAGAGGAAACACCCTGATCTTTTGTTACAACTGTGGCTGCTGTGTTTGGGGTTTATTATCTGTCTCTGCTTAAACAGCAGCTGCCAAGTGCAACCAACCATCACTCTCTTAAACATTTTTACAGTTCTGCTTCTCCTTCGACAAGTGATTTTTTTTGTATGTACAAAACAAATCTTTGTTTTTCCAAAATATGTTTTTTTTTAAATGGATATCAGAAGAAGAAAAAAACAACAGTGACCTCTGGCATTAAGGCACAAGCAAGTGTATTTAATGTTTGGGGCCGCCCCTGCCTTTGTGTTGAAGCCAGTGGTTCAATGAAAGGCGGCAGTAGGGGTCACTTCAGGCATCTGCTGCTCTCCTGCACCACTCATCTGCCCATCTGTGTACGCTGCTGCCCTTCTGTCCACTCATACACACTCACAGACACACATATGCAGAAAGATACACTCCTTGATGTTGCGTGTGAATGCACGTGTACTGTAGACACGTACGTCTGTCAGGGTGTTTTCATTCTGCATCTGTTTAGCGCAGGGAAGCACCACATTGCATTGGCCTGTGTTCTTGGCTGGAAAAAGGTGTCAAGCTTTATTATAGGGGAAACTACAGTATCTGTAAACCATAATGGTGGGTACTAGAAGAAACTAGAGACGGACGGATTCCTCCAGAGGCAAAAAAAATAAGTTCTTGCTTGATTTTATCAGTAGCATTTTAAAAGTCCAGGTTCCTCTATTCTCTTCCCTTCTCTACATTTAAATTGTATCCTTTCAACAAATCAGAGCGAGATCTAAGTCCTCACGATAAATTGTCTAATGCGCCTTAATGCCAGTTAAACAAATATCTGCTTGCTTAGAGGTCCTCGCTGTCTGAAAGATCAGTGTGATTTATGCCTTTCCTGTCGCTGATGAGGACATCACTGATAACGGAGAGGCTAAGTATGAAGTCTCCCTACGAGCCAAGATGTTCTTTTAAATCTTTGAGCGGCTCCCGTGCCTTCCACTCGGAGCAACACCTAGTAGATCTTCAGGTATGCAGCCTTACAGCTCTCTACAGTGGAGCCTCCACGCACAGATGTGGGGTGTCAAGACTATTTGTGTTTCTGAGGAAAAGGACCCGTCTCTTTGCCAACTTTGGTTTGCTTAGACTAATATATTAGGACAGAGTTTCAAATAAACACCACTCTCTGTTTTTGCTCTTGCTGCCTCGGCATGGAGCGGAGGGACAATAAGGCGGTTGTGATGAAGAACTTTATAGGAACATTTAACTTGAGAGTGAGGGATTGAAGCGGGTAAACAAAGCATTCCTTTCCCTTTCATCACCATTTAACTGTTCCCTTAACATTCAGTCTCACCTCCAGGCCAGTGCCCACCAGACCGGGGGGAACTTGTCAAATAAATATAAATCAAAAAGGAAAGGTTTATCCCACAAGTTACATGAAGTTGCTGAGAAATGTAGACTTGATTGCGCAATATTACAGTGTTTCCAGTGTAATCCAGAATCAGCTGCGAAGGTTCATGGTGGTGCAAAGTATCTCCCATAGTGCACTTGTGAGCAGCTGGGATAGCATGGCTCGTAGTAGCACCCCAGTGATGGAGTACCAGACAAATATAGCCTGGAGGGCCATTTGGTTATACTCTGGGGAATGGTTGTTGTGTCAGTCATTTGCGGCGAGCGCTAAAGAGTGCACTTAGCATCCTCTGTTTCCCCCTAGCAAACATGTGGGGAGTGACATGATACTGTACAAGACTGTCTGGACAACATATAGCATTTCAAAGCAATTTCCTAATTGTTTCCAGGCCAAGGTCGACATGGAAGCCTATATGGAAGCAATCCCTTCTTTCAAACTTTTTTTGTTTCACCCACAGATTGGGACACATTAAAGTGTTAAGTAAACTTGACCCAGGCCGGCTAATTCATTGGGTTCGTGCATTCAGTGCCATATCAATGACAGTCAGTCAGTGGACTTCCTTCTTCTACGTGGATGGTCACCATATGTTTACATGGTTACAACCCTGAGCCAGCCTGTCACTAAATGATGACATTTGTTGTCCATGATGAGAGACTGTTTACAAAGGGGAGAATAGATTAGCATACCTGAAGCAAAGGCATATGTGCTCCATATGCACTGTACACATCTTATTGGGGGATTCTGGTGTTGATTTTGAGGAAACCAAAGCTAAGAAATTCTCTATAACTACTTAGAAGGGTCTAAAATTGCCATAATATAGTAGTTTATTTTCATAAAATGCCATTCAATATGATGTTCAACCATGTTTTGTTAAGATGTGTGTGTCATTTAAGCACATTTAAGAAAAGAATAGGATTTGCTTCTCAAGTACGCATGGTTGAAGGCTTGAGAACCAGAGTATAGAAAGTTATTCAGGTCTACATATACAGATAGTACCAGTCAAAAGTTTGCACCCACTTTCCCATTCAAGTGAATGAGAAAATGTGTCCAAACTTCTGACTGGGATATATATATATATATATATATATTTACATTTTTAATCCATTGATAAAAAGACAAGTTCTTGGCCTCCTATTCCCTCATAAAGATTGTGTGTTCTTGTTTTTGTACTTTTTAGGGAAGTCAGACTCTTAAAAACATTTAAAATGAATGAAATGAAAGCACAAAAAGGGGTTTGCATTAAACATCAGAAGTACCAGACTGGTAGACTTAGTTTTGAATTTTATTTGTACAGTAATGGTGTGGAATAGTATCCAGTAATATATGTATATAAATGATCTTATATATCATTGTAAAAGCTCTTTACACTCTAACTGAATGCACCTCAAAACTCTGATCCTATATGCAATTATGAGGTAGACATTAATAATGGTATTTTCCACCCTCTGCAAGAACAATATCGAATACAGCTTAAATTACTCTTATCAATGTAAGAAATATATGATTATCATGGAACTCTGTACATCACAAATAATAAAATAATTATAGAATAGAAATTATACCGATTTGAGTGCATTTTGTATATTTACAAAGAAATGCCGTTTCCTCATTTCTTCATTCGTTGCACTTTGTAAAGTTTTCGACTGTACAAATATTTACAGCTCCAAAAAAAATTAATAATGAACAGCAGTGCATTCAAAGCTAATGTGCATTTAAATATCGTCTCGTTTGCGAGTCTTCTTTTCTTATATTGTCGTCATCAGAAAAGACAACTCTCGCTGACCGGCGCGGGTCCTTGGCGCAGTCAGGCGTGGAAGTGCATTTCGTAAAGATGCAGACTTTTGAGCAAAAAGTTCGCCTCAAATTTGTGTGCTATTTTATTTTATTTTTTTACAACAGGGCCCCAGTCAGGCACAAGCCTGGTGTTGTGTCCTTTCTGTCCACAAAGGCGCATGACGCCTCTCCCAGCGCCTCTCAAATGCTCTCCAGTAAGGCAAAAATCTCTTGAAGGCATTACCATCACCATCTTATCTCCTTTCCTCAGACCAGTCTCTGTGTGTGTGTGTGTGTGTGTGTGTGTGTGTGTGTGTGTGTGTGTGTGTGTGTGTGTGTGTGTGTGTGTGTGTGTGTGTGTGTGTGTTTGGTAGATTAGACATTCACCCCCTTTATTTGGAAAACAGGCACTTGCTCGGGCCTGTAATGACTCCAGCTGGACAGTGGCAATTACGGCCTGGATGCACATACCCAAAAGAGGCCGGCCTGGCTGGCAGGATCACACGGCAGAGCTGCAACAATAAAGCGCTGACAGGCAAAGCCCACTGTCCTCTGGCCTCGGCACGAACAGGTGCACAGTCGCACTCAATAGGCCCCCGTGCATCTCGCCTTGTACCCATCCCTTGTGCCATAATGGACGCGCCTCACTCACTGGGAAACAGAAGCCCGTTTGATGAGTGATGACTTGTTGCGTGGATGGGAATGAAGGCGTAACGCGTTAAGGCAGAGAGTGTGAATTATTGTGACTGTACTGAGTCTGAAACAATAGCAGCTATCGCCACTGTGTGCATCCCTTTTCAATAAAGACAAGGCGCGTCATGCGTCAAAGCATGTCAGACCTGTGAGGGCTTTACATCTTCAACCTGGGACCCATCAAGACTTATCTTTGATTTCTCTGTCTTTTAAAGTTTTTTTTTTTATGTATATTATATAAGGACCGCTACCTGCACCCACACTGCTCCACCACCATGTCCTCGTACTGTTTGTACACCACGTTATTGCCCGAGTCTATGTACAGGATGCTGATGGGGCTGAGCTTGGTGGGGACGCAGCAGCTGGGCGGGGTACTGTTGGGGTCCATGGAGTTCATGAGCGTCTGTATGATGGCGTGGTTGGTCGGCTCGAGGTGCGACCGCAGGGGGAAGTCGCACACCCCCTCGCAGTGGTACGCCTCGTAATCCAGAGGCGCGATGATCCAGTCGTCCCAGCCCAGCTCTTTGAAATTCACGTGCAGCGCCTTTTTGCTGCACCTGGATTTGGATTTCTTCCCATGCCTCTTCCCGTGCCTATTGGTCAGCGCGGTCCTCCGCCGCCGCCGGGGCCCCTCTCCTCTTACCCCTCTCAGCGCCACCCCCACCCCCTCCTCCGCCGCCGCCTTCCCCGCCACCGCCCCCTCCTCCTTCTCGCCGACCGACCTCCGCGACTTGATCTTCTCCTTCATCTCGTTGAACAGGTTCTCCCGCTTCTTGGAGCGGGTGTAGGCCACCAGGATGGCCTTCTCCTGCTGGGGCCGGCCGCTCCTTCCCAGCCCCAGCTGCCTCAGGTCCACCTCGGTGTTGGATTTGCGGAGAGTGACGCGGAGCTGGAAGCAGAGCTGGTTCCCTTGCTGATAGGGATGGTGGTGGTGGTGATGATGATGGGGGTGGTGGGGATGATAGTGATGCTGGTGTGCTTTAAACATTTCCCACGCGTCCAACACTTCCCAGCCAGCCTTGGTGGAGTCCAGCGGGTCCAGAGACCGGGAGTCCAGCAGCCGGTCCGAGCGGCAGGGGTACAGCTGGATGTCGTAGAGGCCCGTCGTCTGCAAGGAAGTCTGCACGTCCCCGGGCGCTCTCCGGAATATCCTTAATTCCGCCCCGACCAGCTCCTCTTTGTCTGAAAGGGTTGAGACATCAAACAGATACTTTTGTCTTCGCAGAGGAGAGTGCAAAAGATCGTCTGCAAGGATAAAAGAAGAAAATAATTGCAGTCAGATTCACTTAGGGTGTACAGTGTTCAGAGGGAGGGAGGGGTGGGGGGGCACATTCTACCCCAGAGGCCTTCTCTCTCTCTCTCTCTCTCTCTCTCTCTCTCTCTCTCTCTCTCTCCCTCTCCCTCCCTTGTTATTCAAATGTCCACCCTGAACCTGTCTGAAACAAACTACAGCTGACAAGTCCTCAGTTTGGATGAGAATGAAAAAAAACTCACAGTTATTATAATTATTGGTAAAAAAAAAAAAAAAACAAAAAAAAAAAAACTCCATGACTATATTGTGCATTACTTCCCTGTATGTGCTGTAACTTGATTACATTCTAACATCATTCTCTTGATAGTCCATGTTTTGATAAAGCTAAAGGCTACATGAGGGCTAAGTTTACAAGAACCTGCTGCCAGGTTTCCTCCCTAAAATTCCAGTTCCCCAAATGTCTTGATTTCATTTCACGCAAATTTTGTTTGCACATGAACAATTTGTGATGCAAAATGATATTGTGATGCAAAGTACACAATGTCACGTCACATACAGGAATATCTGGGCCAGCATTCGTTTTTGATATTGCAGTGACAATAATCCAATGCATTCGAAATGGCGAAATGTGAATGCCACGCCACGTTTAATTAAAGCCAGCATGCTTTAATGAAAATAGCTCTGCTTTCATTTCACTTGATGACAGATTGATTATGAATTTCCAGCTCTTTGACAGAGTGGAAGAAAACTTTTCCTTTTTTACACTCTTAACAGGTCTTAAATCTAAGCGGCAGTCAGAACATTAATGTAGTTTGCTTTTCTTGAGAGCTCTTGCAGAGTTTTAAAGCAAAGAAAGGAAAAAAAACAAGGGACCTAGTGATGTGAAGGCCCCTGGGTGCTGCCAGACACAACGGACCAAAGGCGACATACTGTACACTCAACTGAACAATACACAATTAATGCATTATTCCCTGCTGGAGACCCAGGAGGCCTGCAAATATCCCATCAAGGCGAATCAATGGGACTGGAATATAACACTGCGTTATAGCGTTTACAACAACACGTTCAATCTCTTCATTACAGTGTCTCTGGTTTTTACAAAATACGTTTTTGGATCCAAATGATTTATGTTTAGCATGTTATCATTCATGTCAAGCTGCAGCTTATTGCAGTATAGACCCAATGAACATTTTCGCGGTTTTGCTCCCAAAAACAAGCCGCTATAACAAGCTATTTTGTAACATTTTCTGTTTATATAGCCTATTTCCTTCTTATGAAAAACGAAAACAATTCCGCAAATAGGAATGAAATATTTTTATTTCCTGCATTTTTTTTTTTTTCTTCGATTGAGCAAATGCAGAATCCGGGGGCAGAATTTATCAAGAATATGGCATTAAGTTCAAGAAAGAAAAAGTTGATTTACGTTTGGGATGAGTAAAATCTTTTCTTTTACAGTACGTGTCCCATTGTTCTACTTATTAAAAACCCAATGTTCAAAACCTAAATGCGGAATTAAATTGCTTGTTGAGATGGATGATATGTGGTCTTTTTTTTTTTTTTCCTGTAAAATAAAAGCATGGTGCCTCGGTTGGTTGTCTCCATTTCTTTCTGGAAAAAAAAAAGAAATAGATGAATACAAGTGACATGCTACATCTAAACACCCCTGTGATGTGATTTGTAAAGCTTGTTCTAAAGAGATATTTGAATCTAGTTGTCAGTTTCCCTCCGTGAACCCTGCCGAGTCAAACAGTAAAAGCAGATTGAAACCGTGTGCTCGTTTCAGTGACTGCGCGTATGGTCTGCATTAGGATTCTCTTTTTTTCTCCTTTTTTTTTATAAGACCTCAAACTAATCGAATACAAGTTCACCAAATAATTAACAGTTCTGAATTCCCAACTTCCTCATTAAAGCACTTCCCTTCTTATATTTCATCTCATCCTGCCAACGACAACATTCCCCTTAAAACGCGCCTGCCTGCATGGACTGACTGACTGACTGACTGACTGACTGACTGACTGACTTACTGAACACACTGTTGGAGTTATCGAGAGATATTCTTGTTGACAGTTTTTAAAAAAGAGAGTTTTCTTAATTTCATTATTACGTAAAAAGCCATTTTTCCATTACGCGTAAGATGCTTGAAGGTGGATAATTGGGGGGGAGAATGCGGTGGACTTTAGTACTAAAACGGCATCCTGTGCACTTTTATTTGACCTTGTTGCTTGTATTTGAACAAATGCAAAACATGTTTTTGTCATGTATGCCTCTGTTTAGAAAGAGAGAGAGAGATAGAGAGAGAGAGAGAGAGAGAGAGAGAGAGAGAGAGAGAGAGAGAGAGAGAGAGAGAGAGAGAAAGAGAGAGAGGAGGGAGAGAGAGGCCGGACTGCGCCATCTGCGCTTTAATGAGTTACCCCAAGTGCCAAAACTAATTTTCAGATTCGGGTTATTCTTTTCTGATCTTGCCTTTTCTGACCTCCAGGAAACACCCTGCCTGGTTTTATAAGCAACATTCATTTACCTACAAAAAAGTGCAAAAAGCCAAAGAAGCCGTGGATCATAGCCGCACTCAGTAAAACCTGTCTCTGCTTGGATGAATAATGCGTAAAAGACGTAAAACCTGTTACTTTACGCGTCGAAAGCTGCCCCCATGTGCATTTCTTTCCCGATGGAGGCGATTTAAATAACGACAACTCCCAGCTGAGGTTCATTCTGCAGGTTAATGCAGTGCAACACTTAGGGGACGCTGGGAGGGATCCTAAAAGAAACCAAAGTCGCTTGAGCTGAAAGAACGGGAAGGAAAAAAAATAATTTTCCGTAATTAAAGTGGCGGTCGCAAAGGGAGGTTCCGCAGTAAAAAAATACGAACCACTTCACAGCGGAGGAAGTGCTCATTCATTTTTTTGGTGATGTGCCCATCGTGGCCGAGCTGGGTCATTATGGGAGAATAGACAGCGTTTGATATGTTATGACATGAACACTCAATTAGATCACCGAGTTCAAATATTCCAATCAGCCGTTCGATGCCAAGCAGCTCTCAGAGGGTCCAGCTCGGGGTCAGAGCCAGTGACACATCACATCAAAATCACAGGAGAAAGTGAGGCGTTTTTCCTATAAAAATTAGTTCACACTGCAAGAAATGCCCACACGGACGAGCTTTTTAGCTTCATATTCATTCTTAAAACGTCTTGTTTTTCCTCTGAAAACGAGCAACTGTGTGAGAGAACTCCATTTATTTTCAATGCAGTTGGTTTATTTTTAGCAATAAGTATCAAACCTTGTAATAGTTTTTTTTTTTTTAAAAGTACATTTAACTGAACATGACGCTTGAAAAGCAAAGTTGATTTGCATTGGAAATAATTGCAGTTGCACCTCAACAAGTAGACAGATAATAATGTGATTTACTCAGGACTAAATAAGTCGTAATGATGGTTATTTTTTTTGCAGCGCGCTGTCTCGGAGTGTTTCAGACCGGAGGGAACGCAAACAAAGATAGCTTTTATTTCCCCTGCAAAGATTAACTCGGCTGATGTCCCATTGTGTGTGTTGGATGTGTTTGTGTTTATCAGATTGTGTTTGTCCTCGCAGGCCAGTCAAATCACTTAGTAACACATGTTAACTGACCCAAACACCTGCTTCTCACACCGAGCCGCTCTGCCAGGGCCCCCGGCTCCCTTTGTCAGCATAATTTGGCCCAACTGGGCACCATAATGGCAACAGATTGTACTTTTCTAATATGTACCGGATTTGGGGGTTAACCTGGGTTTGTATTTAAAAATGTTCGGGCTTATTTCACGGTGTTTGCGTTTGGAGATTTATTTATAAAAATCGAAAATGAAACAACCACCTAGTGCTCTCATATTACTGAAAAAAACTTTCCTCTGTATTCACGTGGAGGTTGGGAGCAGAACAGTTTGGGCTGCAGCCTGCACTGACAGTGATTTACAGCCTTCATTTAGAGCGCCTTAATTAGTGTTTTACTGTCGTGTTGCCCAGAGGTTAATTTAAGCGTAATATAAGTTAATACTTGGAAAAGGTTACGTTTCGGCGGCTGTGCGGCAAACATATCCGACTATAACCACAGCACTGCTCATAAACAACATATAATCCTGCAGCTTTCTAGACTTTTCTTTTGTTGAACAGTTATTCTTATTTTTTATTGATATTTTCTGCGCGTAAAAGTGCTTTTGCACATTATTCTTGCCTGATTTAAAACGTGCGTAAAAGTTGCCGCTGCGAGCGTGTTTTTCTATACTTTTTATGCATGACTGTAGTGTTTAGTCCCATTTGGTTCAGATCTATACAAGAGGAGAATATTAGACAAGTCAGTTGAGGAGAAACTGTGCCACAGAATTATGCAAGAATGAGCTGATGGAGCTGGCAGCGGACTGAAACCAACCTGTTCCTCTGTCCACAAAACTTGTTATGGTGTTGGCAGATTTAGAGGAGCGGAAAAAGCTTGCGTTTAGTCCGAGCTTCTCTGCAGCCGAGTATGTCCTGTATATGGAGAGCATGTATTCATGCGGCACAATAGAGTCCTTTAGGTCTTCTTTGTGATGGCCCTCGATAGGGTGCGTAGACGCGAAGATGTCTTTTAGGATTTTGGATGACCTTTGTCCGTCCCGATGAGAGATCCGGGCTCCCCTGTTTCTTCTCGGCGCAGAGGGAGAGATGATAGCAGCAGACTGGAAACACGGTATATTCCCAAGGAAAAAAAGGAGCAGGCACAGATATAGCGTTACGAGTCGAGATGCGTCCATGGCTGGAAGAGTCACCGGGAGTTATTGAGAAACTCGTTATTTCCCGCTCAGTGAAGTTGGATTCAGAGGGCCGCCGGAGTTGGAGATGGTGTGCGCGTCAGTGTCGGAGAACTGCTACTTTTGCGCCCTCCGGTCGCACCAGAAGAAGTGCGTTTTGCGCTCTGGACTACACACAAGAGCGGAGACTGCTGGGCCGAGAGAAACACGCCCACATGGTCGCTCAGTGCAGGGCTTCCCAAACAATTCCATGTCACAGACCTTCCAAACAGACGCGCAGTAGAGACAACGGATCGCCACAAGATACAGACACGAGAGTTTTTGTTGGTGGTGGGTTCAGCAGCCAATTGCTGAACTTATATACACCGTCCATAGGGAATAATGGTTAACTTTATTTTGGATGACAATGACTTAACTTGTGATATCAATTAGTGAATCAATCTGAAATGAAATTAAACTATTGTCAATGTGGATCATTTCTCAAAGACTTAGACTATAAGCACATAGAGCTACTTCTGTTACTACCAAGTTTATAAAGTTGACCAAAGTATATGTAGGTTCACACAATTTTCAGAGAAACTCAAACAGTTATAGTGCTCCTTATCACAAAGTCTGTGAGAGTCTGTAAACTTCCAAGGACACGTCAGATTAGATTAGATTTTACGCACAGATAGACTGAAAACACTGTGTGCACTAGGTGATCATAAAGCAGCGGTGTTATTTAAAGACATGCATTTTGCAACTGGGTTTGATGTTATTTAGAGATTTTCGTAAATTCTATGGACTGAATATATAACAAGGCAAATGGAATTTCAGTAGTTGCTTTAGTGTTGAGCGGATGGCATTTAAAGAGCAGAGAATCGACTTCTCAGAAACAGAGCCACGGTTCGATAAGTTGCGGGTAGATGCCTCGTGCATTTAAATGTAACCTGAAGATGTGATCACAGTAAACCCGCTTTAGCTCCGATGTGGAGTCACTCCAAAGCATCAACACCTTTTAAATAACATCAGTGACCTCTAGTGGATATTGCCATTTATTACAACCCGATGTCTCCCATATAAACAAAGAAACGAGGACAAACGCTGCATTCACGTCCTCTGGGGAAATCTGATCGTAGGACACCGTTTCAATTGTGCAGTATTAGGCCAGTGCTCCATCGTTCAAATTGTTTTAACCTCGTCCATTAATCCTGATCAGCTTTCACGCGCGGACTTGTTTTTTTTTTTTTTCATAGCAAAGGGAACATGTCGATGTAAAAACATAAAATGTAACAATGAGTTGAGGGGTTGTCATCTCAAATGGTAAAGAATAAGTCGTTTATTTCATTAATATATACATATAATTCCCAACCCTTCTGCACAGGCCTCTCTTTGTGGCCCGCAGTTACATTTCAGGAGGTGACACCAGGGTTCACTGCAGAACGAAAGAAAAATCAAGTAGGAAAATGTTTTCCCCATGTTACCTAAATGCATCACCAGGGCTGTGTCCGGATCATAGACTAACAGTCTATGGTCTGGGTAACCAGAAAGATGCACGTGCCACCAACAGATGGAAGATTTGTAATGTATTTGTAGGGCTACATTTGTAATTTCCAAACCGTGCCATACTGTGTTTAGATAAATATTCTAAAGGTTTTCTGACTCTTTAAAGTAAACTCCGCCATATCAAATAGTATTGTAACACGCAGTCATTTGTCATGGCCTATTACAGTCCTTTGCTCTTTTTAACCGAAAAAAAAAAAGAAAAGAAACAAGGCACAATAATGCAAGATCACGGAGCAACAATGCTAGGCGTGGGCTTTAGATTGGCGTGGAGGGCTGTGTCACTAGCTTTAGGCAGTGATCAGAGGTCATAGTGATGGGGATCTTCATGGCAATCCATTTAGCTGTGTTAACCGGCAGCCTCCCACAGTCTGACATTATCTGGTTCCAGCAGAGGGCCTCAGTGATAAGAAGACAAACTGCTGCTCATAAGTCACATGCTAACAATTGCCAGTGTCCAGTGCTTCTTTAGAACCCAATCTGACACACTTGACGAAGACACAACATTAACATTAACGTACGGCATACTGGTTATTTCTGTGAAATAACCAGTATGCCTATGGCATTATTTGAGTCCTACTATGGGCTAGAGCTAGAGTGACTGTCAATCGGGCACTACAATTCCCCCGTTTTTATTACATGACGTAGTTGCTCAGGCGAACATGATGTTTCTATAGTACAGAATATGCAAGTGCTGCGGTCACCGTAGCGCAGGCGAATATAAGTGATATATACATTGGGACAGGAGCAGCACCCACCTCCCTGATTTCAGCACCATGGAGAGCAAACACGCTCTCACACTGAGAGGAAGTCAGCGCGCACGCACGCACACACACACGCACGCACGCACGCACGCACGCACACACACACAGACAGATGCAAGCACACACGCACACAAAACGCACGCAGGCACACATACACACACGCGCACATACACGCGCATCACTGTACAAATGGAGCTCCTGTGTTGTGTGTTGAACATATGCTAGGCCTACATGTCATGCTGTGCATTTTAGCGTGACTCTGTCAAAAAAATAACCTTAAAGGAAATATTATATCCCACAAGTCCATGCAAGAACTCAAAACATAGTATTGATTTTGGCGATTTTCACATATTCATATATTAGAATGTGCATTTATGAATAATGTATTGTGGCGTATGTCATGTGGTAAAATGCAACAACACCTATTAGATTGAGGAAAAAAAAAACATAGGGACAACGTACATTTAGATTTACATCATATGTTGACAGACATGCCATGTGCCCGATTTTCATGTAAACATGTCACATATAACCGACGTGTGACTGTCTGCATCGTATGGCTCTAAATGATAGAGGGGAGCGCGTGGTTAAGTAACGCCTCATGCGTTATGTAACACACTATGGGATGGTCGTCATATTGCGCGTGCACTGTCAGTGGTTTCGCATCTTGTCCAATCGTGTGTGTCCTCAGTGTGCACACAGCTCTCCTCCAGCCGACATCCGAGCAGCAGAGAGGCAGAGAGGCAGAGAGGCAGGCACCCCCGGAGCACCAGCATCCTTCTGAGAGCAACCACCATCACACATCCAGGCAAGCATTTCATTTATTCTCCTTTCACCAAAAAAGTATTTCAAACCAATCTATTATTACCATTAGGTAAAAAAGAAAAGAAAAAAAGAACGAAATGAAATTAAACTATACACAGGGTGGGAATAGTTTGTCTGAGGAGGAGCTGTTTACAAGTTCAAGAACGAGTCTTTTGTCGAGTCATCCAAATGTTCGCACACATTATGAATGTTGTAGGCGGTTCTGGGTTCAATGTGGACCCATCAGGTCTGAAGTTGGATGTTTACATCACCATTGGTATAGCCATAGCCTATGTCGTAGCCTACTTCGCGTTCCTTTAGTCTAGAGGCATCTCCCGGGGGAAAAACATGCCCAGGCAGCAAGTGTGGAGGCGCCAGATGAAGCAAAGCAAAAAATCCCCATTGCTGGATACAACACGATAGAATAAAAATCTAGTGGGAGAAGATGCTGTCATTGTCAGTGGATATTAGGACATGAAAATCTCATTATAAACAATGAAAATGGCTCTGAAGTGATGTGAAAAACAAAGGCAGGCATGTAAACATGGAAACACATGGGAGGGTCTTTTCAATGGTAAGAGCAGTGGTTCTATTTGATGGCTGATATATTCTTTAAAAAATGTTACATTGAGTTTATTATGATAATTTCATGTATTTTGTAAAGGTTTTAGCACCATACATTGTCCATGTGGAAGCATATGATGCATAAAAAAAAGATTCTGTAGGGTTTATCACAGCAGTCAGCTGTGTTTTTATGTATGATACAAGCTTGATTAACATCTTCTGGACTATCAGAAAACAATTTTATCAGTGTTGGTATTGGTTGCAATATGCTTTATGCTCCCTGGAATGATGAAGTGATTACTCAGTCATGACATCATGCAATGATGATGCAGTCTGTTTAAGGGTTGATGAGCTCACAACAAGTGTTGCTAACGATGTGCTGCTCAAAAAAGAGTGAAATCGTTCCATTTTCAAAATACCAATTAAAATCGATTTTTTGTTTGAGTGATAGATTAAAAAAATCAAGAAATCGATCTTTTAATACATGCATTTTCACCATGCATGTATAAGAAAAAAAGTACTTACTTTATGGGGGTCAATTCCTAATGTAAGCATTAACATAGTGCATGATTAAAATATAAAAAAAATATATATTTGAGGGTTGCTTCTTGCTCGTACAGTTTACAGCATAAGTTCTCTACGAAACTCTTTTATATCCTAGCAAAATTGGTATTGTAACTGAATTTTTTCGAACCTATATGATATCGAATCGGAAATGTGATCGAATCGGGACCTTGTGAATCGGAAGCGAATCGATTTCGGGAGATCACTGCTGATACCCAGCCCTAATTACTGTGTTAGAACATAGATGTTCATTAAGCTCCCACCTTTTAAAACTGTACAACAGTCTGCCGCCTAGGAGTTTATCAGCGCGCTTTAAATGTCGTCATCACTGGGAAAAAAAACACGTCAATAGAACAAAATGGGCTGAGAGCATCATGGGGTCAATGTTAAATTGGAATAAACAGCTTTAATCCATGTGCATGATCAACATTAGAAAGCACATAGACTGGGATGGATTAGGGAATCTATTATTCACGCCCACTCCATGCTGTTTTAAAAGTAGACCATCTGGATCAGGGAAATAGCTTCAGTTGAGGCTTAAAGACTTGTTTACCAGTCATATATACGCGTTATCTCAGCATCTGACGGACAGCTTTTACCCAAGTCTTCCTTTCCCGGTATTTCTACTTCGTAAATCAGGGCACTCCTGTGTTTGGTTGAGTTGTAGGAGTGATTGTGTACTGCTTACGCAGGTAGTGTGCAGCAGTTTGTCATGCTTAAGAGAGCTGAAAATCCTGTGTTCGCAACTTAGATAATGCTTAGCCTGTCGCTCAGTGGGCAGCCAATCAACATTGTCTGGAGTCAAGCAGAGGATCCGGCTGAAGGCATAATGCTTCTTTACAGGGGCTAGTTCAGGATCAACACAATGGAAACCACAGTTAAGATAAAAAAGAAAAGAAAAATCTAATTATGATAACCTGTTAACTAACTAGAGCATGCCTGGGCAGGCGTCTGTGTCCAACCACCTTACTGGGTTTCAGGTTACAAGCTGACACTATTGAGTGACCATCAGCTTATTATTTCATCCAGGCACCGGAACAAATAATAGGAGATGATTCCTTTTTAAATGATTTGGCTCCAGGATGCTACAGCTGATCTTTATTTTTCAAGTTCTGATGTCACCGCCATCAGGTATTCCTTCATATGGCTGCTTTTAGTTGCATGAAAGTATAAAAGTCACTTCCTAAGAAAGAAAAACGCCGCTCTCTCCTCTCAAGGACTCTGTTTATTAAATTATTTCTCCCAAAATTCATTCGCTTCGGATCTTATTATTTTTCGAGCACTTTATTAGTGCACATAGTCCTCCCAGGCTCATTGGTAGATTTAATTTAACACCCATCATCATGGCTAAATAACCATGATGCCTTCATCATTAGTTCATTTTCTCTTTTTTTCAAAATCTATTTTGAAAAAGCGACATATTCCAAATTATTATAAATTAAACCATAATCTTAGGCAACAAACAGCTGAAATACAAGTCCATAGTACTTGGATAACTATATAGCATAGAAGCTAAGCTGACACCCGCTGGCTCAAGGACACAATGTTTATTCAGTCTGAGAAAAACACTGTGCAGCTGAATGGTGAACACCCACACACCACCGCGACACACTCCAGATATTTTCTCAGTGAAGAACAGCATCTCAAGGTGAGCAGCAGAAGCCTACACTGTGTACTGTACAGATTTACACATAATTGGGCCCATCTAGCCTGAGTCCTTCGTGCAGCGTTTTTTCCCTTGGTTGCTACGACTGTTGCTAGGGCAAGGCTCTGCTTGCTCTTCCCTGCTTTGGTGCCTATAATCTGATTCTGCTGTGCCAGTGTGCCAGGCAGCTGTACAATGCTCCAGCATGATGATACTGTGGATGCCTGAAAATAAAAGTGAAACTGTAGGCAAGGTGACGCAGGCCACCCAGAACGCGAATCTATTTTTTGAGTCTGATAAAAGGAGGTTTGAGCTTGATTCCCACGAGTCTCTGCTCTATTTTTGCAATCCTCTTTTGGGCCTCGGTATGGAAAGAAAGAGGGTTTTTGCACAAGTCTGGGCTGCTCAACAAGGGAACATAACTTATATTGGGTCAAGTGATATAATTCTGTTATTGATTCGGGAATTGTTGGGGAAGTTAGATGATCAAGGCAAAATGTAAAACAATGTACCATCTGGATGGAGCAAGGGAAGACAGGCTCGGGTTCACTGATGCGACAGCAGCACACAGGCCTTACATCATTCCCAATGCAAAAAAAGGCAAGAACGCATGCACTTACGCAACTGACCCCTAAGGCAACGCCGCTGAGAGGAAATCAACAGGCGAGAGGAAGTGAAGTGATTGTATGAAGTTTATTCAAGCATGAGAGGAATTCTGCATTATTTAGCTTCAAATCATCAATAAGAAATATGTTTCTACCTTGTTTAAATGTGCACGTACAGAACGAAATGTGTTGCCAAGTTTATTACTAGTTTGGTCTCTACTTGTGACCTTTCTTTTTAAAGTGGATATAATATCACTCCATCATCTATTATCAATGCTGGGAGCACTTTGTAGCTTTTGGCAGGCAGCCCCACAGTCATGGCACAGATTGAGGATGAGGAGAGTGGGTGTAGTTTTGCTTAGCTTAGAGTGTTGTACTGAAGTTGGATTCTTTTCATCTGCTACTGTGCTTCTTCTGATCATCCTAATCTTGGATGACTTTGACGAAAAAAAGCCAGAATATTAAAAGAGTAATAGCAATCTTTCTTCTTTATAGCTGTATCTGTGTAGTCGCTGAACTCTCTTCTCTTTTATACTGTTTTTGGAAACGCTAGCATGGTTCTATGGAAATGTCAGTCTATTGGTCAGCATACCACTTTGGTCCAGACTGAACAATCTTGACAACAGTCAGATGTAATGCAAAGGAATTTTGTACAGACATTCATGGTCCCCTGAGGATGGATCATTAAGACTTCCCCAGACTTGTGCTGTAGTGCCACCATGAGGTTGACATTTGTGATTCAGAGCTCTTCGTATACAGACTATGATTCAGAGTGAAATATCTTGACAACTATTAGATGGATTGCCAGGAAATTGTGAACAGGCATTCATGGTCCCCAGACAATGGATCCTTAAGACTTTGGTGATCCCTTGACTTTTACTCTAGTGCCACCATGCGGTTGACATTTGTGAGTCAGCGTGAAATATCTCACCAACTATTAGATGGATTGCCGTAAAATTGTGTACATTCATAGTCCCCAGAGGATGGATCCTAAAGACTTTGGTGATCCCCTGACGTTTGCTCTTGTGCCACCATGAGGTTGACATTTTTGTTTTGTATTGAAATAGCGCAACAGGTCATCTTCAGGTCAAAATGATTTTTTTTTTTATCAAATACGTGCAAAGCTAATGACATTCCTACCAGCCTTAGCTGTACTTGCTGATTCACAAATGTTAGCATGCTAACACGCTAAACTAAGATGTTAACAATATACCTGCTAAACGTCAACATGCTAGCATTATCACTGTATGATGTAAGCATGCAGATATTTAGCTCAAAGCACCACTGTGCTTCAGCCACTAGCATGGCTATAGACTCTTAGTCTTTTTATCTCATTATTTTTACACTTTTTATTTGTTTTTGCTGTTAAATTCATTTGCCTTCATTTGACTGTTAAATGACTTTACAGATTCTGGTTTAAAAAGGTACTTGGCTGTTTATTTCTCTGGGTTAATGTGGGTAATTTGTTTCATAAGGTCATAAATTCAGTGTGTGTTAGTCATGCTCTTGGCTTCTTGTGCCATCTGTACCAGGCAGGCAGGATGTGTGTGTGTGTGTGTGTGTGTGTGTGTGTGTGTGTGTGTGTGTGTGTGTGTGTGTGTGTGTGTGTGTGTGTGTGTGTGTGTGTGTGTGTGTGTGGTGGGAGGGATTTAGTGGCGTAACAGAGTTCAGACAGAGGGCCCTTGTTTGTTGAGGGTTTGAGCGCCACGTCAAAAAGCTGCCACATATGCAAAACACTGACAAAATGACTTACCTGATTTTTCTCCTCTTTTTCATTTGACAGAGGAAAAACGCTGCGTGAAGCACAATGGGACCCTTCCAAGAATATGAGGTGAGTCTTATTTTTGCAGCTGGCCATTGGTGATAGATGTCTGCATGTTGTATTTGAGTCTTTTCCAAATAGAAGTGTTTTTTTTTTTTTTTTAAAGCAATTTAAAATAGAAAAAGACGAGTAAAATGTGCATAATCAAAAGGCAGACAACCAACAATAGATACAAAATGTAATCTTTTATGACTTTGAAAATATTGCCATCCTGAAAAAGATGGTACACTGAGTCAAGGTGGGTGGGTGGTTGCATCCCTGCCTCCAGCTCTGACAGATGTTGCTTCGAACAGGAAAAGAAGTCACCAGAGAAAGGAAGCCCCCGCAGCCGCATCCCGCGTTTGGTCCTCCATCCCTTCCGACCAAAAGACAAAGGTTCGCCTCTGTCCGATTCACCTTTTTCAGAGGAGGAGGGGAAGGAGTACAGCTCAGACCTCTCCAAAAGGACCATCAACACCAACAGCTACTGTTCTGGTAAGAAGTTCAGCTCCCATCTGAGGACAGCTGAGTTCATGGCGGGAAAAAGCAGTGGTGTAGTCTACGTGATACGCAGGTATACAGAGTATACCCACTAGGAAAGGTCAAGGATTTCAGTATACCTACTTACAAAAACGCAAGGATACCGTTACGTAACGATGATTGTTTTGTGAGAGAACTTTCACAGTTGCTTGGCAGTCATTCTCTGCGCAAATTTTGAAATTAACAAATGTGAATCACTAGAGTAGATATATGAAACGAAAGCAAAGTTAAGCTACACTCTTTCAGTGTTTTGGTAAGCCTGCCCCTGAAGCTATACTGCCGCTTCAGATGACACTGCAGCAGACGTTAACGTTACAGAAACTACAGAAAATGAGCCAGATGAGGCTGATGCTTTACGCGGTAACGTTACAAAAAACCTATGGGGTTGTCGCTCTGGGACACGTCGCTCTGGAACGGGCGAGTCTAATGCTGGGAGGGAAAAAATGACAGTATACTCACTACAAAAAACTAGACTACACCACTGGGAAAAAGGCATTTACAGGCTGTCAGGTGCAAGATTGTATTGCAATGCTCTTGATTAGTTGGGTAAATCCTAGTCATATCCACGACGTTCCACTTCCGGGATGGCTCCGTTGCCAACTGAAATTCCGCCCAATTTCACTCATTCAGGCCGGATATCCGTTGCCTTGGGCTTCCTTTGTGTTGGCGTTCTAAACTCTGGTGGATTTATGAGGACTATGGTTAACTGCTCCTCAGATCTCTGCAGGGTAAATCCAGACAGCTAGCTAGACTATCTGTCCAATCAGAGTTTTCTGTTGCACGACTAAAACAACTTTTGAATGTACACATGTTCCACCAAAACAAGTTCCTGAAATGTGAGTGTAAGTAAAGTAAAAATACCTCAAAATTGTTCTTGAGTACAGTGCCTGAGTAAATACTTAGTTACTTTCCTCCACTGCATGAAAGCAGTTACTTTGATTCAGATATTCTAACTTATTTTTTTAGCACAGCATGTCGGATTATACAACCTCAAACAGAAAATGTAGTTATGTGTATTTTATGATCCCTTAAATTGGCCTTCTTAAGGGAAGGCAAGGCAAGACAGCTTTATTTGTATAGCACATTTCAGCAACAAGATAATTTGAAGTGCTTTACATAAATCATAAAAGAGCAGTTAAAAACATTTAAAAATATTAAAACAGATAAAATACGAGAATAAAAGTTACAGTGCAGTATAAAAAATGGACAATTATTTTAAAGAAAGGCAGCATCAAAAAGAAAGGTCTTCAGCCTTGACTTAAAGCAACACCAAAGATTCTTTTGTAACTTAAAATAATGTTTCCAAAATCCTTTCAGTGGTTCATCAACTCGTAACAGAGTGAACGGCACTTCTGCATTTGCTTTGCTATAACCGCACTATGCAAGTTTGCCAGATCGGGTAGCGGATCTGTAGTTCGAATGCGAACAGTAATGGACAATTCCACTTCCAATCTGTAGGGGGACCGAAGAGGAAAAGTGCTGTGGTGTTGCTTTAAAAGAACTGAGAGTTGCGGCGGACCTGCAGTTTTCTGGGAGTTTGTTCCAGATATGTGGAGCATAAAAACTGAACGCTGCTTCCCCCTGTTTAGTTCTGACACTGGGGACAGCAAGCAGATGACCTGAGAGGGTCTGGGTGGTTCATAGTGTAGCAGCAGATCAGAAATTTATTTTGGCCCCAAACCGTTTAGTGCTTTATAAACCAACAGAACTATTTTGAAATCAATTCTTTGAGGGACAGGGAGCCAGTGCAAAGACTTCAGAACTGGAGTGATGTGATCCACTTAACAAACAGAGCAAATGAAACAAAAGGACTACACATGCACACTGTGTGCATGTAGGCTACAGTATGTGTGCATGTGTATACTGTGTATTTTCTGAGAGTGAGTAGCCATTGTGAAAGCTGTCGCGTTATCTGTCAGATAGCAGCCAGGCTGGACCTTGAGCTCTGATTGACTGCCTGTGTTCGCTGCCTGCCCCTGCGCTGCCTGTTCTTGGCTATTACTGTCTGTGTGCCTGTCTACAATAGATGACACCGGCTGCCCCACTAGTCAGTCTGTGTCCCCCTCCAAAACCCCGCCAGGCTCAGAGCAGAGTGCCCACGGCTCGCCCGTACTCCCCGAGCGCAAGACCAAAGTGAAGAGGGTGAGGATGATGGCCGAGTGGAGCGGCGAACCACGGAGCACCCCGAGGCACAAGAGGGAGCTGAGGTCGGCCATGAAATCCAGAGGTAAAGACGAATACACAGATACAGATACAAATTGGAAATCTTCATCTCAGGCCTGCACTATCATGATTGGATCCTATAATGTGTGAAAATATATTTTTTTATTTTTAAAGGCCAGTTATTTCATGGATCCAGGATACTATGCATCCTGATAAAGTTCCCTTGGCCTTTGGAATTAAAATAGCCCCACATCATCACATCCCCTTCACCATACCTAGAGATTGGCATGGGCTACTTTCCATAAAATCCTCTCTCTATCATCTCTTTACCAGGATGCATAGTATCCTGGATCCATGAAATAACTGGCCTTTAAAAATTTAAATCTGCCTGCCTCTATGGGAATTTAACATAGGGGTGTACTTACTTATGCCCCCTGTATTTTAAGGAAGAACATTTATTTATTTACGATACATTATTCATTCACAAATAAAATTGGTGCCCTTAAAGGTTGGATTTTTCCTCATTTTTTTAATTAAGGCATTAAGATCAATTTCCAAAAGATTACTTTTTAATCCTCTTTTTAGTCAACTTTAGCATGGGTGTATTGACTTATGCTTAGCACTGTATATACTTCTGCATGCCAGTGGTTCCCCAAAGACCAAAGTACAATAACTGTGTCTTTTAAATGTCAGCAGCTAGCAGATTCCCTGGCATGTTGACTTGAACAAACACTGGCCGGGAAGCAGCTGCTTGCCTAAAAGGAGAATAATAACCAGAGTGAATTGTCATCTGCGCATCTGTGCTTTCTTAACATGTATTTTAGAAACAGCACACTCCAGTCTTTATCCTGAAATCTCCCCCGCTACTTTTAATCTGAGAAAGGAGAAGAAAAAAAACAACTGCCTTATCATGAGTCAAGATGGAGAAGAAGGCTGATTGGTTGCAGGAAAGGTTTGGGAGCTTAGCCAATTAGGGTGATTAGCAGGAGGTTGGTATACACTGATTGAATGTGCACAGACCATCAGTTGACTCACAAAGTGGTGGAGGATCACTTACGTTTTGAACTATTTTGTTTGTCACAGTCGTCACTGCACGCAGTAATATGATTTTGTTTGATGGCAAAAGATGCTACTCAGGTATGGCTTTAAATTTCGTCTTTACTAATGAAGAACAAACAATGAGATGTTCTGTGCCGAGGCCTTTTATATAGCCTACAGTGTCTTGTCTTGTGACATTTGAGCAGCTTGTTTTACTCATAATGAGTGGATGTTATTGGCTAATTCTGGAGTGGTAATGCATTTGTAAGTGGTTTATCTGTATGTCCTGCTCTTCAAACTCCCATTAATCTAAGAAAGGGTATAGATCATGGGGAGTAGTATAATGATAGTGTTTATCCATTTGGTAATGGGGGGAGGGAGACTTGATGGAAGCCTTGCTTACAGAAACCGTAACCTGATAGTTCTGCTTTATTTTGCACATGATCCTAACAGACCTATATGTTAGATGGTGATTATTAAAGGAGAGGCTAGTATTAACACAGAAAAACAGGTGAAATTGAAGAGAAAAAAAAGGTTAGGCTGAATGTTGAGGCTTCAAGTGAGACTATAGCTTTTTTTTCTGAACAGCAGCCACTTGGAGTGAGTGGAATGGGACCAAAAGCAGGCAATATCAAATATTTCTTGGTGAGGCACAATGTGTTTTACTTTGTTTAAATGTATAATTTTTTTAAGTGTTTAAATATGGTGTACACAAAGGAGATATTATATAAGCCAGCAAACTGACTCAACATCTCTTAAGTTTGCTACATTAGCTAATACACACTCATTAGCCACATGGTCAAACGAGACCAAGTGAGGCTGCAGCAGAGTGAGCAAGGGTGCATTTTATTTCTGATGAATTAAACTTTTCATTCAAGGAGGAAGATTGTGTTATATCAGCTTTTTAAAAATGACATTGTCTTGTTTGAGTCTGCTGGTGGTACTAAAACACTTGACGCTTCTCCCCGCAGGTAGTGAGGCCGACTTTAGCTCCTCCAGCAGCACAGGCAGCCTGAAGACCAGGGAGCGCCTCGCCTCCCTTTCAACTGGAAAGAGAGCTTCTTCACGCAGGTATGAGCAACGCTGGAAGAAGTATTCAGATCCTTTTACTTAAGTAAAATTACTAATACCACACTGTAAAAATACTGTTAAAAGTATCTAAAAGTCCTGCATTGAAAATGTTAAGTAAAAGTATGTATCATCAGGAAAATGTACTCAAGTATTGAAAGTGAAAGTACTCAATGCAGAAAAATCCTCCCATTTTAGAAACTGGAAACGATCCAAACAGTTGTGTATTTAATGGTCTAATAATTTCAGCTGGACTTGTAGGATGTTGTTTGGTTTTATGAACTACATGTGTTTTGTGTGCAAACACTTTTATGTGCAAAGTAAATGGTAACTAAAGCTGTCAGATGAATGTAGTGCAGTAAAAAGTAGAAAGTGGTATGAAAAGATTTAAGTAAGTACAAGTACCTCAAATTTGTACTTAAGTACAGTACTTGAGAAAATCTACTTAGTTACATTCCACCACTGGGTATGAGGTTCATAGTGTATCATCGGTATCTGCTGGGTTCACCACTAGATAAGGCATAAACGAAACCACACTAAAACGGGAGTGTTGATGCATTAAGATGTCAATTTCTCCTACTTATTTTGCTTTCTTTTATCAAGTCGCAGCACCCACATCAGACCGCTCCCAGTGTTCAAACCAGCCGGGAGCCCTACAGCCAACCGCGATGCAGAGCTCTACGCTCCCTACAGGACTCCTCCCACGGCTGCCTCCTCAACCAACAGCAGCAGCTGCAACTCCAGCCCCACCTCCAGGTCGCAAACATGGCTTAAAGTACAAATCAAGCGCAAAATGTAAACCGAAGCATTGAGAACTTTGTAAGTGTACAGACAGTTTATTAAAAAGAGTTTAGAGAGACAGTACCGTTCACACACATGCGGGCGCCATCTTGGGAAAGCGGTCATGACCAGTCGAACGACAAATGCTGTGTAACCAGTATTGCGTTCGTCGTTCAACTGATCATGACTGTTTTCCCAAGATGGCGCCTGCCTTTTTATACGTGAATGGTACAGTCTTTTTAAACTCTTAAGTTAATAAACTGTACACTAAAAAGTTCTCAATGCTTCGGTTTACATGTAGGGACCCTCATTATGCTACTGTGGAAGTGTGGTGCTATTTTGAGGCTTGTTAGTGGTGTAGAAATAGCGATTTCTTTCTCGGTACACGTGTTATTAACCCCTAGGTTCATTTTGCGCCAGATTTGTCCTTGTCCATGATCACAGAACAAAGATTGTGGTTTTGAAGTTGCTTCAGGGAGAAACGAGTCGATTTTTGGAGAGATTTGGACTGTGGCTCAGGCTCGTGTGCAGCATAATAAGTCAGTGGGTGGCTGGATTAAGCTCAGACTGTTTTATCATTTCCTCTCTTGCAGCCGTCTGGGATTATATCGGTCATGATTTGGCTGTGGTTGGGATTAATGAGGATTTAATAGAGCAAATGTCCAAATATGGTACAGAGACAGTGACCCCACGTACTTCATCCAATTGGTAACAGGAATGGAGTGAACACACCTTGGTTTAGAGGAGAGAACAGGGTCATAAATATTTCAGAATGTATGTGTAAATTGAATAGCCTGAAGCTCAAACATGTGTGGAACCACCATGGATTTCTGACCTGGTGCTCCAGGCTCTGTATTACTTGAAAGGTTTACTTCTTAGGCTTTATGTTTGTTGACAGCACAGCCCTGCATACGGTTTAACCTAAAATCCTCTCAGCAGTATAAATTACAAATATTCAATGCACAGTCTTGAGTTTTTATGCAGCAGCAGAGTCTGCCCTCTTATCTCACGTTTAAAGCTTCCATAAATGCTTAAAAGCCTCCACTGTTGTCACTTTAGGACACTGCTGCCAGCAGAGTTCTGTGACACGTCTTCCTCTGGCATGTTACCTTCTCCTGGGCTGCTTCTATTTCTGGCAGTGATGCAGAGCGCTCGCATCAAAGCCTCAAGTATCCCAGGTTGCTAGGATATTGTGCTAGTGGAAGAGAGGGGCTTACATGCTGCTTTGCATATTGTCCAAATCCACCCACTCATCCTGTACCAAAAAAAACACAAACCCTTTTATCAGTTCTCTTTGAGCTTAATAAAACACTGATCATGGGACATGCAAAAGGACATTTGAATGCTAAGGCATGTTTTTTTGTTTTGTTTTTTTCCATTAGGTGATTGATTTCCTTGCCAAACAGTGCTTGTATTTAGAGAAACCAGCATTTTAGTTTTATTTTGCCCCTAGTCTACATGCTAGTAATCCTGTCAGACAGTAATTCCAGGCTTCAGAGAGCATCTGCCCTGACGGCACTCTCTCAGCCAGACAAATTGCCGTCAGCAGGGAGCGATTTTACTTTTTACGTGTCGAAGTTGGGTTTGTTTTCTGCTGTGGGTTTTAAAATGTCTAGTTGGGAAGTGATGGGACAACGTTGGTTTTAAAAGGGGTAAACCTTGCCTTTTAACCGTCATTACGTCTCTCTGACCAACAGAAGAGCGAGCCTGGGCCGCTACCACTCCTGTGGAGACAACCATGGCATCAGAGCCCCGAACCCAGAGCAGTATCTCACCCCTCTCCAGCAGAAGGAAGTGACCATCAGACACCTGAAGAGCAAACTGATGGATGCAGAGAACACGGTTCATGACAGGTTGGTTCAGATTTAGCAGCACAGAAACTCCTTGTGTAGCTTTTTATGGGTTTAAGAAAAGATGATAGTGGTTGTGTCGGCGGGGAGATAAACTGTGGTTGTGATGTCATCTCCACATACTGCAGTCAACTTTTGAAATCTTGCTGAAGTGTGAAGCTACTGGAAAATGACTAAGCTATTACTAGATTAAAAACCTGCATGATACCACTAAAGTTATAACTTGCAAAAAATATGCACTGTAGGCCTACATAAGACAAACAAAGCAACCTAATTTGGTGTATAATTTATGCTTTGTTTTGCTTCACCTTATAAATGTAATAGTTTGCCATTAAATTATACACTTTACTTTTTTGCAGGTTAGATGAAACTATTATCACTCTCATATCTTGACTGTTAGATATGGAGTTGCAGGCACTTAGCTTAGCATAAAAATGTAAATGTAAACTGCTAGCCTGGCTCTGTCCAAAGGTAACAAAATCTGGTGCACTTTTAAAGCTTACCAAGAACCACAACATGCTTACACTTATACTGCACCCTACACTTTTTTTTTTTTTTGGCAATAGCCGGCTAACAACGAGAACATTCCACAAATTGTGAATTAAACTGCTTTTTAGATCCAACACGTTTTTATCATAACCTTAAAGTATCCTTGAACTAACAGCAGCCATGCAGCATCACTCCTTCCCTACTGCTTGTATTATTATGCTAAGCTAACTGGCAGCTAGCTATAGCTTCATATTCAGCATATACGTAGATATGAGAGTGATATTGATCCTCCAATCTAACTCTCGGCAAGAAAGATGAATTTGTATATTTTCCAAAATGTCAAACTATTACATATACTTCTGGACACTTTTTCTTCCCTCTTCATTAGAGAGACAGAGGTGGAGGAGCTTAAGGCCCAGCTCTGCAGGATGAGGGAAGACTGGATTGAAGAGGAGTGTCACCGGGTGGAGGCTCAGCTGTCCCTCAAAGAGGCTCGCAAAGAGATCAAGCAGCTGCGTCAGGTGGTGGAAACGATGAAGAGCAGCCTGATGGAGAAGGATAAGGGAATACAGAAGTATTTCATTGACATCAACATTCAAAACAGGAAGTTGGAGTCCCTGTTACAAAGCATGGAGCTGGCCCAGAGCGGCTCCAACCTTCCAGATGAAAACACCTTGGACTTCATCTGTGACGGCCCCGATAACGGTGGGAAGAAGATGGTGGGGGGGGAGGAGGAGGGCGTGATGGAGCTGGGAACCCAAGGGGCGGAGGCGATGGCGGACAGCGGGCTGCTGGTCAACGATGAGATGGCCAACAGAACGGACATTTTGGAGCAGGTCTTCATGTCCACTGCAGTGGATTATAGCCAGGACTCTAGCGGCAAGCTGGGTTCAGGGACAGAGTCTGGGCCTGAGGTGTCCATGCTGTCAGAGGGACAGTGGATTGACGAATCCACTGCACCTCTCCCAAACACCGCTTACGCCACCATCGCCCTCTCCTCGAGCACACGTTCCCTGCCGAACGCAGAAGATAAAGGAATCCAGACCGACATAATGCCCCTGTCTCCAGACTTGCAGGCTCTGCTCCTCCAGCTGCTCAAGTTCCACGAGGCGACTGCGGGGGACACGGCGCTGTCAGCCTGCAGCAGTCTTCTGGGTCTCCCAAACTTGCCCGACTTCGCTTCCAATCCCCCGGATCCAACACCTCCCCTACCCAGAATGCCCAGTCCTGCTCCCCCGGAGAGCCCCGACACCTCCACCGATTCCGGCACGTGCTGCTCGGACCCTGCAGAGAGCCGGCGGTTCATGGAGGAGCTGGATTTTAGTGTCGGTGAGGAGGAACCTTGTCGTCTGTCGCCAGGACTGGATGTGGCCGGCAAGCGTTACTGGAGCAACAGCTTCCTGGTGGATCTGGTCGCAGTGGCAGCACCCGTGCTACCCACAGTGGCCTGGCTGTACTCGCGGCACGGTGTGGACGGAAGCGCTCCAGTGTACAACATTGCTGCTCTTATCAGGGGCTGTTGCATCATGGGATTGCACTCTCTTCGTCACGTCGCTCACAGGCCAAATGCGTAAAGGCTTCCACCCCGCATGCACACGCCTAACCTTGAACTAAAAGCACTTAAGCATTTGTATTTGTGAGATTGTTGCGTTTTTTTTTTTTTTTTTTTTTAACACTTGATATCAATGCAGTTATTTTGGTTCCAACACTTACTTTTGCACTGTACAGTTGCCATGAGTTGAAGCAAAATGGTGACATGAATGGGATTATTTATGAAGGGGGTTATTTATGTATTTATTTATCATTTACATGTATAAACTGATCATCTGGGTAGATGGTTGTGTTATCATTGTCCTGTGGTGTCCCTAGGTGTTTGTGTTTAAAAAAAAAAAAAAAAAAAAATAATTCTTTTACATTATGACATTTTCAGGTCAAAGATTGATTTATTTTCCGTTTTGATGGGTTTGGAAATTCAAGTTTTTTGAGTTATTGTTCAAAAAGAAATCTTCAGCCAAAGTTAATGTGAATTCACTGTTCGTTTTGTGAAGAAGTGTACATTTATTTATTTTTTCTTTCCTGGGAGTAGAGCTTTATTTAGCCTGTGCATTGTTCATAGAAATAAGCTAATGCTTTAAAGCAATTGACACTTGTTATGTGCCTGAGCTATGTGCAATACTGGTTTGTTTACATCAAATGTCCTTGTATCTTTATTATTAAAGCATGATAAATTCTGGCCATGTGTTGTGACTTTTTTTTTGGTGCGACATGTTTGTTATCGGGGGGGGGGAGGAAATGACTGAACCGGGACAAACTGTTAAAGACTGGGAGAGCCCAATTTGCGCAAGATGCTCACATAAATTAATAAAAGGAGAAACTATCAAGACTGAAGTCAAGTGCAACCAAGCAGTGTTCTCATGACAGCATCTTACGTAAAAGCTTTCCTGGCTTGGATTTTCAGACATCCCTTGGGTTGTGGAGCTGACAATGTAAAGTGCATTAGATCCACTTTACTGTCGTCTCTCAGAAGCCGTAAAATGTCGTCTGTGCCCTTATACCGTTAAAAGCTGGGTCAATGCCAGAGCCAATGTTTGCCCGCAAAAACTACCATTGCTTTCTTTAGTCAACACGTAACCTCTACTCATTCAATGAAAGAACAAGGCGATTAAGATGAAATGAACACTTGGCATCTTTGCCATGATTACTCCATTTTCCACTCCTGCCATATGGTGATGCATCTTATGTTGCATAAGCATGACCCCAAGACTAGTGAGTCGTCAGATGCTATAATCCTTACTAGTCAGTGGTTGCTGGATTAAAATGAGTGGGAAGCAATGGTTGCAAATCAAACCAGCTGAGAAAACACCAGTCTTGTACTGTATGATCAGTATTATTCTCAAGCCTTTCAGGACAATAATGTATCCATTTAGCTCGTTCTCTTTCTGAAGACTGATGACGTGTTTTTTTTTCTCTTTTGGAAATGGGTCAGTCTCTGAGTGGTTTTGGCAGGCAGTGTCTCCTGACAGATGGGAGTGACATCATTATGATGGGGGTCAGATGAGTGATGACAAGGGTCCGTCAATCCAGGTTAAAGACCACCTTATGTCACACATTTTAATGATTTTAACAAGACTAGAGTCTAAGCTTGCAGCTCTGTGAGGGGGAGCGTGCCTATGTTCCCACAGTTCTAAGATTTTTTTTCAAAATTAGGCCCTATGTTCTCACATTTCCTTTTTCATAAATTTGTATCAGATTGTATCCCCGTAACCCTAACCCTAAAAAATGTTGTTGAATAGGGCTTAAATTGATGGGAAATGTAGGAACACAAGACCTAATTTTGAAAATGTCCTAGAAATGTGGGAACATAGGGCCTAATTTTAAAAAATATCTTAGAAATGCGGGAACATTGGGCTGTGGGAACATAGGGCTGACCCCCTGTAAGGCTGCAGGTACAACTGGGCTTTGAACTAAATGCTAACAAGCTGATGTTTACCAGGTATAATTTTAATGTGTGTACCAAATTTCATGGCATTCCATCCAAATAGTTTTTGACACATTTTAGTCTAGATCAAAGTGTTGGAACGGCTGACCGACATCACTGGAGCTACGCCACTAGCATGGCTAACAAAAAGCCCAAAGCCATATCACGTTGTACACATAGCAAAGCTCAATAATCATGTAATTTGTCACCCATCTGTAATGGTGTATATTGTTCCCAAATTGCACATCAGGCAGCAGACTTGTGACCAAAGTTATTCACCTTTAGAGGTATGAATCAAATAATTTTATTAAAAACCTGTGTAGAACTGATACAGCAGAGATACAGTCTGCCAAACCTTCTGGATTGATTGAGCTTGTGGTCCTCAGTTGTGCTCATCCATGACATTTCTTATAACAGGAAGTCTTACACATGAAGGAGATAAATGAGTGAGAAACAAGGGGTACTCCGCCATTCATTTTTGGAAGAACTCAAATGTGCAAAATGACAAAACTGAACATGCAGCTTTTCTTAATGAAAAAAATAAAATTCCAAAGAAAACACAAATCCATACCGATGAATTCCCTTCAATTCATGTCTTAAACCTGACCGTGCACTAATAATCAGTCATTTTATCATTTAAGTTTCAGCAGAATCAGGGCCTCTAAAGGATCAATACATCAGACATCAACCCAGTATTTCTTTGGAAGCATCAAATAGCTTGCAAAGCTTTTCCAATTGCAGCATTTAGTATAGAAACGTGCCCCCCTCACCTCCACCCAAGTCATGTATTAGGCCTTTTTTTTTTTCACTTTCCAATGTTTCCATGACAACAGCTTGCCTATTGCCACTGGTACGGATTTTTCCCCAACACTGAATGGTAATTTCATTATAATGATGCAGAACAGGATGCTCAGTCAAAACCTTTAACTTATGCCTTACATTTTCAGATGAGAAAGTAAGCAAGAATTTATTTTTTCATCTTCGTATAGGCCAAGATAACCAGTCTGAGATTATACTGTGATGGAGATCCATGTTTTAGAAAAACAGCGTCTGAGCAGTAAGCGTGTCAACTATTGAAGAGCAAAGTAACACTCCCAGCCCCTGGAAAAGAAAAGAAAAAAATCAAAGCAGTGATCACTGGATTTTCTCTTTCTTTCAATATCAAAAACTGATAAAGGAGAAGCATGAATGGCAGATCAGTAGCCATGAGATTACCATAGGAACCCACAGCTAACATTTATAGTTGGGCTAGATTCTATGGTCATTTATCCATACTCTTATTGAAAATCTTCAGCCTTCATTTAAACCCAGATTTCCAGTGTACTAAGGGCTGCACAGCACAGGGAGATAATGTGAAATATCAAGCAACATTCATTAGAAAAAAACAACGAGAAACATAATTATAAAGAGACAATAATCAAGCAAACCAAGGGATGTCACTGTTATACAGTGATGCTTAAAATTAATTACACCCCTTTTTCCTTTGAGGTTATAAATAAGACAAACAAAGGGAATTGTACTTCCTATTTGAGTTTCAAAAGGTAGTACAAGTATCTGTTTATTTACACGTTCCTGAAAAACCCCCAAAATGAACATTTTTCTATGCTACCTGACAGATTTAATCAGAGTCTAAATGGAACCCTCTGATGCTGTAACTAACCATTTACCTACGATGAACTGGATCACATAAATACAGCTCTCTCTTGAAGACCAAAATGACTTTTGCCACATGAACCGGGTGTACACCACGTGTTATCTCCCCTCAAGAATGATGCACTTTACACTGCTGCAGCTTGAAAACGGACTAAAATGGCTGCTGGTGGAAACAGGGTGGAGGAGGAGGACAGTTTTGCTAACAGATAAGTTGTGTAGGGTGGTAATCCTGGTCGGTTTGATGACTTTAAAGACAGGGTGACGATCGATTCTGTGTCGTTGCCCCCTCTCATCCCTTTGGCTCAAAATTGAGCATTTCTAAAATGTTACGAGAGCTTGACGGCAATCTTCTGCTCCTTCTTCATCATCCTCTGAGCATCTTTCTCCATCTTCTTCCTTTGCTGCTCCATGGACCGCTTTTCTCGCTCAGCCATCTTCGTTTGTCTGTTAAATAAAAAAAGAAATCAAAACATACGATCGCAAGCAACGTCACTACAGCGCACATCGACTGCTCGGTCAGCTGGGAGTGGGGGGAGACAAGATCTTGTTCCTTGCTCTTGTGCGTTTGTAATTAAGGCATACACTGTCACCTGCTGGCCATTGTGTGAATCTACATCCCTCCAATAGAATTCTTTATATATCATTCTTTCAACTAAATCCACAGAGAGAAGAGCAGACCAAGTCCTGTGTGTTACAATTACGTCACACTGATACTAGTCTCGCATTGCCAGACCTATCTCCACAGCGCTGCACAGTAAGGTCTGGCTACACCACACATTAGAGCTGTAAACAAGGCCCGAACCCGACAAGTACATTCTGATTGACAGCTTTTTAAAAGACCAAACCCGTTTACAGCCCGACATTATTCAAATGTGTGCACGCACACAGCTCTTTTACCTTTTGTCAAGAATGAGTCATTTATACATTTTTTAACATCATTTATTCATGACTAACGTCGGCTATAGGCCACTTGGAAGTTGGAACAAAGAAATGAAATAAGTCCTCCAGATGCCAGCCTCCGTTTCACCTCCTCAGCATCCATTTTCACGCTAAACGAAGCGCATCACATGACCGCTCATTTACCGCGCAACCTGGAGCGCAAGCCCGAGCCCGTGTAAAATGAGAGAAATTAAGACCGAACCAGGCAAAGATCTTCAGCTCTACCACACATACATTTTAGGATAGGGTTGTTTGCATTTCTTTAAAGTGCCCATATTATGAAAAAATCACTTTTTCTGGGATTTGGGGTGTTATGTTGTGTCTCTGGTGCTTCCACACACATACAAACTTTGAAAAAAATCCATCCATGCTGTTTAGAGTGAGATACAGTTTCTGAATGTGTCCTGCCTTCAGTCTCTGGGTGAGCTGTTCAAAATCAGCACGGCTTGTGATGTCACAAGCCGAAACGAGCAGGCTAACCGCAACCATTAGCTCGTAGCGTTAGCATGCTAACGCTATGGCTAACGCTAGCATGCTACCTCGTTCTCAATAGCAAAGCACTGCTACAACACACACAAGTTCACCATAATCTACAAAAGAACTACTTCCATGTGCGCCCTCATTTAGAAGTCTCCCAGCTAATCCTGCCTTGTAACTGACCAAAGTTGTAGAAACAGCCTTTCTTTTACTGTCTATGGAGCTAGCTAGCTGACATGATCTACATCTTAGCTACTGGGCATGTGCAGTGCAATCAAAGATAGTACAGAAGAAGAAGAAGAAAAGAGGTCTCACTCTGTAGCTAAAACAGAGACCAGCTGAAAAGAGGATCTGCAGCAGTGAGATAGAGCACTGCAGTACAACACAAATATGGTGTTTTTTGAAAATTAAACCATGTAAACCTATTCTGGTACAACCTTAAAATACAATTATGAACCTGAAAATGAGCATAATATGGCTGCTTTAAACCATCATTCACTGTCGTCTTGGCCGGTGCTAAGCTCCGGACGCAGCGCCGGTGCAAGTCAGTCTCGGGAAGGAACTTGTTGTTGGAGGAACATTTACACCCCTCAAAAAAAAAAAAAAAAAAAAGCCAAGTAAATATTTAATGAAGTTTACTGTTGACACAATACAGTAACGTGATGTATTTAAATTAGCTGATACATGGTTAAACCTCATTTGTTCTTACCAGTGTATCACTGTGTGTACTTTGTCCACAACAATCCCCCCAATAGGTCCCAAAGTGTCCCAGTTAGAGAGGAAATGTCGTAAACATATTCTTTGTAAATTTGTACAATCATTCCCCGAAAAAAAAACAAGCAGGCCTGCCTTGTTGCACAATAGAATTTTCTTCAAAACTTTCCATTCTCAACGTGTAGCTTGCTAGCACGACGGTTGTTGTCGTTTCCCGTAGCGAAGGGACTTTGAGAACGGCAACACAGAAAGCAGAAGGTGAGGGGGGCAAAGGCTGACATTAGGCTGATGTCAGGCTTTATCCTGGAAATGTACTTCCGTTTATCGAGACTTCACTAATACTAATACTGGATGTTTGCAGATTGCTTTATGTGAGAATCCTCTACAGTTAAAATGCTTCTCAAGCTTAATAGGTCTGATTTTCCCTTTGTTTTACATACAAAACAGAACACATGCACACGCTCCTGTAACTGTTTAATAACTAGCTGGTGCATTATTAATGACGAATAAGGAACTTAGTCAATGGAAAAATCCCGACAAACTGGTACTAGTGCACGTCTATGTACTGTGTATAGGCACAGAAGCATTCTTGAAATATTACCTGAGCACCTCCTCTGCCTCCCAGGCAGCATCAGACTCGTCCTCCCAGGCATTGGTGTCCTCCTGCCAGTTGTCCATTTCTCCCAGTTCAGCCTGTACAAAAGGATAGCTTCATTATATTTAAAGAGGGCGCTACTGTAACTAGAAGGGCAATCAGAGAGTGCAGGCCTCCGCCAAGGCATGCCTAATCTCACAATGTTAATGCAGTGTGAATTTTCCCAGTCAGAAACTCATTTTTCTGATTATTCTTACACCACATGAATGCAGCACAAATGCCCTTTTTTTTGCAATGCTAACTAAAATTGAAAAATGATGTGTATCAGCCCCATGATTCGGATATGCTGCAAAATTGAATGGGTTCTTCTTTGGCCCATGCTACACCCTCCCACCAATGATTATGGAAATCGGGCAAGTAGTTTTTTTTCCATAATCCTGCTGACAAACGCACAAACGAAGAAAAGGAAATTAAAAAATAAAAAACTGAGCAGAAAACATAACCTCCTTGCCAGAGGTAATTACAGCATTTCTATTGCCAGAGCTAAAACTGTATATCTTAAAACATCTGTCACAAGCTAGTTTCTCTCATGAAAATTAAAGGAAAACTTACTTTTTACTTATTTGGTCCATTCACTGTGTATATTTAATTTAAAAACAAATTATGACAAATATCCATAAATGGTCAATAGGATGAATAAAAAGTGATATGATGCGCTTTGCAGATATGGTTTCTTACATTCAAACGTTGCCTCCTTCTTTACAAGCCTAACAAATGACACAACCCGTTTCACTTTCCTTTTATATCTAAGCAACATTCCCCCATTCATATTTTGTAGCAAAATCTGATAAATATGTATTTGCAAAGTAACATGCAGTTTGTAAGCTATATAGTCTTCATGCACAAGACTACGACTGGGTTCCCCTACACATTGTTTAATTTAATCTTTACCCATTTTCCAGTCCTTTCTGGGTTTGCTTTGCACCTTGATGACTTTTCACACATGCATTTGTTGCGGAAATGTATGGCCATGTATTTGGACTGCATTTCATTTTATACCACTCTACAGACAAGTAGACACTTGGCCTAGGCTTCGGATGGTACAAAAGTGTAACTTACTGAGGGCGGATTGAAGGTCATCATATCCTGAGAAGCTGCCAGTCTGCTGGAGAAACCTGCTGAGCCATCAGGCACCAGGTAGTTCAAAGGCTCCCTTTTCTTCAGCACTATCTGCAATCACAGAAACCACAGAGACAGGAGCTAAAACTTCAACTGAAGCACGGATTTATGCTTTTGCAGTTTTTAAACTCGACCAAATTCAAGCAAATTTAATCATATACACTTTTAACTATGCAGATGAACTATGCATTTACATTATATGTACATAATGTACACAGATTCTAAGCATCTCAAGGAAACTAGTACCAGGAACAACAAGCAAAGGGTGAGGAAGGAAGCATTCCAATCAGTCAGCTGTTATCCCTATTTCACTGGAGATTTGTTGACTGACCTATTCATTGGTCTTACCTGTTATTTCAATAAAAAGGTACCAGACATTTTGTGAAACATATTATTTGCCGTCTTATCAAGAGGAATGTGAGTGGGTTGGAATTTATTTCACCTTTGTGAGTCCGCTACAGGAATAGATCAGAGGCGTGCTTTGTCTAGTTTTGCACAAATTTAAAGTAGGAGGACACAGCTAGCCAGGGTCTGTCAAAAGTGACTTCTAAAAGGCGCTGACACACAGAGCTGATTATCGGCCGTTGGACCGTCTGGCGAGGTCGGTGACTCAAGTCTGTTCAGTGTGTTCCGTGCCGTCGTCCGTCCGAGGAGCTGTCGGCCTTTCTGCCGACGGTCGGCCGCCTGGTTGGTGTGCAAGTACCTTAACAATTTAAACCCAACTTCGGATCTACACGATTCACATTGCAATTTGCTGTCTACTGCATTTCATTGTCTTTGTACTTGTACTCTGCACAATGACAATAAAGTTGACTCTAATCTAATCTAATGACCTGGTTGACAAGAAAAATAGTAAAGTTTGCTGTTATGGCATATGCATTCATCAACTAACTAATTGGTCAAAAGATGGATGAGTCACGCTCCGAGTGGTCTACCACCTTGACTAAAGAACTTCCTGGGAGAAACCATGCATTGCTAGAAAGCTTATCCTACTTCCAGTCTTTGGGATAAGCTAGGGCGGGAGGAGGGAGGGGCGAGCTAGCCTCCGTTGTGTTTGACAATACTTTGAACGTCAACAAGAAGTGACGTCACCCAACATCACTTAGAGCACCTTTAATCTATATTTTAAGCTGCAACATTTAACTAATGTCACCAACTTACAATACATTGTGTGTTCAGGATATTCTGTATTAATGTTGCATCTGCTGGGTAATACTGGATCAGCTGCGCTGTCTGTGGACATACCTTCTGTGTTTTCCTGATGGTGGGAGTCATGTCTTTGAAGTAGTCGGGCTCTTCGTCCATCTCGTTGGGTGAAGGGGAAAGGTTTCCGTTGCCACCTTCGATCTTAATGCTTGTAGGAGCATCTTCATCCCAAGAGCTCCATTCTTCAATCTCTGGCTGTGCAGACGAGACAAGAAAACATGATTTGAAGCCAAATGTATTCATAGGATTTAAGAGAAGGAGTTTGTGTAGCTTGTATGTATAAGTAAACACATTCAAGTTTAGAATTTTGGTCCAATGATTATATCCGTAGTTTGCCTTTCCAAATATTGAACGCCAGGTTCTGAACTTCTCAGGGAAGGTGCTGTTGATTGATTGACACAATACTGACCTGTTTTGGTACCGATGATGAAAAATCCACTGTTGTCGGAAGAGTTATTTGATCCCCACTGAGCTTGCGGCCCCTTCCACTCCTGCAGAGTTAATACGACAAAATAACAAGTCAGAAAGGAACTAATTTAACGTTCAAAATAGCAGCAACTGATAGAACATTGTTATCAGACAGAACGGTCAGATCTCTTCAGTGTAGAGAGACTGAACCACTGACAGAGATTTAAACTGCCAATTTTATTGTCTTCAAACATTACAGATGCACTCCCTTAGAAAATGAATGGAGACCCTTCCTAAAATGCTACATTCCAGTGGTAAACCAGCATGCATGTTACCCACCAAGCAATGTGCAACATTTATCAGTATATGCTGTCAATTTCTCAAAGGCATTAGGTCACGTTTTTGACATTGTTATGCGTGTCAAAAAGTAGTGTTGCACTGACAAGATTTTCATAAAAGAGAATAGCATGTTTCAGGGATACTGACCATTGCAATTTTATTAAAGTGTTCAGTTGTGCTCACCTGCATATCAACCTTTTAAAGAAAGAAAGTAAGCTGGCTAGACATGTGCAGATCTTGAAAAGACGGAACTGAGTGATGGCCATGATGAAACTGAGCTGGTGGGGAAGGAAAGAGAAAATATTAGCATTTGGATTTACAATCAATTGTATAATTGATCCGTCACAGCGACGTAGTACGAAACTGCTATGACATCATCTTCAATGCAACACTCACTGAATCCTTTCATCGGCAACTAACAGAGGAACGTCTGCACTTCCGTTAAGTGTACGGCGTAGTGTAGGGCGTTGTAATGGCAAAAATTACATTTAAGCAGGATTCTTAATATTCTTGTTTTATTTCTTTCTCTGTTTCTCTCATAATACTAGAAGGGAGTTTCTCATTCCCACATGTAGATTGCGTACACGAAGTCTGGAGACGAATGCGTACAGCCTTTGTTTAGACCGATAAAGGTACAAGGTCACAGTACACTATCTCTATGTGCAGATTCAGTTCTCCCATGCCAGCGGAGATGTAACCAGGGGGTGAAAGTTGTACAGGGGGGGGGGGAGGGGGGTAGAGGCGAAATGGCTCCAAGATGTCTCCTGTGTTTGAGGTCGTTTCTCTGTGTATCACATTGTCTGTGAGAAATGCAGAGTCATGTTAAGCCAAGTGTGTGCTGTGTGCTGTCACTCTGAAGATGTATTTAAGCTCAGTGTTTCTGTTCACTCATTGAAGACACTTTGCCACACGGGGCTGCTGTGCCTTTTGTGAAATCGTGTTCCTCCTATATTTGCAAATATACTTAATATATAATAATAATAAAATACAAAAACCTAACTTGGTTTAGTCTTCGACTGTCCTTATTTTGTTTCACCTTCTTATTTTAAAACATCTACACCTGCTGCAAAGAAAAACTTCCACCACAGCGTTTTGCGGGCTGCCTTTCAAAAAACAAATATGGGTCGAAGTGAATACAAAAAAAAATTGTGGTTGCTGTTTACAGTAGCTTGGCTATTTAAAAATGGCGGGTTTGTGCTGGGAGGCAAAAATGGAGAAGTCACAGCGTCATATTATTGGGATACAAAACATGAGCAATAAAATCTGGTCTGCAGAGTTTGCCAAAAGGCTCAATAGCTGGCGCACGATCACAGAACAGGGGGATGATAGATTTGTTTAATTCAAGCGTCCGCAGTCGGCCTTGGGTCGGAAGATATTTTATACGAAAAATAAAGATATGTACATATATTGCCTGGCATCCTTTGGAGCATACCCAAAACGTTCCATCACCCAAAGACCCAGAGTACACATGTATTGCACTGTTTACACTGGTGATGTAGTCGAGTCACCAACTGTCGAGTCCGAGTAAAGTCTCAAGTCCCCAGTGTTCAAGCCTGAGTCCAAGTCAACAAAAAAAAAAAAAGTCTGAGTCACCAAAAGAGTCTGAGTCAAGTCACTATTACCTGAGTTTGAGTCCTAGTCTGAGTCACTAAAGAAAAGTCTGAGGTAAAGTCGAGTCACCATTACCAGCGATCGAGTCCAAGTCTTCTCCTCAACTGTGCATTCACAAAGGAAACATTTAGCTGCGTTCTTTCCAGCAGTGGATGTAAGATCATGTAGTAGGGGGCGTGTGCACTTCATGAACTACAGTCGCAGGTGGACACACGCCCTGCCCATGCGTGAAACAGTTACAGACTAAATATATATATATCAATATCAAATTTGTATGACCTATTACACATAAAAAGTAGTCTGAGACTTCCGAGTCCTATTTCATAAATCCTTGAGTCCAAGTCATCAGTGCGCGAGTCCAAGCCGAGTCATGGGTCCAGAGGCTGGCGTCTTGAATCCGTGTCCAGGACTCGAATACTCCATCACTGGTGTGCACTATGTACTTACAGGGTAGTAAGTTGTGCACAGCCGTTATGCACTGACCGGAGAGGACTCTTCTTTTCTTTTTTTTTTTTTCTTTTTTTTTAAAAATGGTAAATTGCAGCCGGGCAGAGCATTACTGCCACCTATTGTCACACGCCAAATATACCGGCTTGTTTTCTCAATATCTGACTATAAAAAACTTTAAAAACACATGTATAAATTACATTCGTATAGTTTGGTGTTTGCTGTTTCAATCGAAACCGATGCAGCTTATTCGCCCGCCATTTTTACAAGTTTGAAAATACGTTGGTGGTTCTGTGGCTTCCTCTCCGTAGCAAAGACGGCGACCATTGAGGGCGAGAAGTGTCCAGCATTCCACAATTAACGCTTTGGCTGTTTTGAGTGCAGCATCCAGGTAGTTGTAGTGTACAGCATTTTGACAATCAGCTGCGTTGGCGCCTGCGCAATATGCCCGTATTGTCATTCGTTGGGTACAATCTTGGCTGAATCTCACTTCCCTTAAATTGCATGCACAGTTCCTCCACTTGCTTCCCTTCCTCCCACTTGCTTCCGATCCTCTTCTCCCAAGCATGGGAGAGACGGAGGAAAGCATGCGAATAGAGAGGAAACAAGGAAATGTGTTTTTTAGAGGGATGAGTTGCCTTTCCTCTGTAGCCTCACATGAATTTGTTAGCTGTATTGGCGGAGTTAGCAACGGCTTTCAGCTGCAGGGCTTCCAGGAAGGCTGCTCTGGTGTATCCTCGCTCATAGCTCCTCGGAGATCCCTCCCCCATCCTTGATCCTCGCTCCTCGAGTCAAGAATTAAGAGCTTTAAGGTGCCCTTCACGAAGGAGGGCCAGAACAACTTCCGGTTCAACTGAGGAGCTATCAAATAAGGGAATTGATATTCAGCCTTTTGTGCAAGACAGTGACGATTCTCGGACCAATCAGTGGTCTGCAGTGTTTTAACTCCACCTCACAGTATCGGCACAGCTCACTTGGAACCTAGACCGAGGGGGTACCAAAAAAGTACCAGGTACTATCAACAACTTTTGCTAATGGAAAAACCAAAAAAGAGCGAGTCGAGTTTAGTAGAGCCGTGCCGTACCATGCAGCAAATGATGACCATGACTTGTTTAGCTCCAAAAACAGGATGTATAGTAAAGCAAGTCTCCGGTAGACCAATAATTGAAAAAAATTGAGATAGTTGGCCACCAGGAATCAGTCGTTAAAAAAGACACGTGTTGTGGTAACGTTAACTTCCATGAACATGTCGTACCAACAACCAGTCATAATATTCATAATCTGGAGAGCCGTGACACCAGCTAACGTTAGTCTCTTATTAAAATGCTAACGTTACCCTGCTTGTGGGTAAACGGATAACGTTAACGTTACACTTTACTTAGCTAGTTAGTAGATTGTACACAAATGTAACAATAATAAATAAAACCATACAGAAGAAACGTTCTGCTTTCGCTTAGGCTAATACGCAATTTTCACCATAGAACAAAAAAATAGAGCTTAGAGTAACGTTAGATACAAGTTCTACCAATGTGTAACGTTATGCTAAATTAACGCTCCAGAATTAGGAATTCACATTAGTTTTTTTGCACATCTTATCACACAAATAACGTTACTCACCTTGCAAGATGTCAATAGACCGTATTCAGAGCAGCTGTTTTCTTCTTGTATGGCACAAGAGACAAGTTCATGTATTTGCTAACCGTTGCTTGCTAGCTTAGCCCACAGGAAAACATGATATTCTGAATCCTTTAATTGTCTTCGTAAGACGACACGTTGACAGTGACAAACTATATCGCTGTCATGTTAAAACCATGCATGTAACAGCTGTACACCCCAATGTGGTTTCATGACAAAACTCCTAAATTCATGTCGTCGCTCATCTCTGTCCCATGGCTGCCATCTTTGAGCTGGGAGGAGCAGGAACAGGGAAGTGCAGTACGGCGTGTTTCTGCTGCATTCAGGTACTGTCAGAAATTCAGGGCGCAACAATGCTCGTCATTTCCTATGGAGAAATTCCAGATTGTAAACTTGTAAATTGGTGTCTGAACAAATATATTTTACTCTAAGTTTTTCCATACAGTTTATGGTCTGAACTAACTATCAAAACACATACAAGTGGGAAGGTCTAGTATATTAGGTAAAATCAAGGAAGTGATTGCAAAAATAGAACGGTGGTTATATATTTTAGGGTTTCTGCAAGTAGGCTGAGTCTAGTCTAGTCTTAGGCTAAGTTTTGCTGCTTTGTACAAGAAAGACAGGGATAGACAATCGGAGCCTGAAGTTATCATAGACAGTATATAAGATATATAATAGGAAGTTATATGGACAACCATGGACATGTTTACAGTCTATGGACAACCATAGAAAAAAGTAGATAATTTTAATGTAGTAAGATGAAAAGTTGACATGGAAAATGCAAGTTCAGAAGCTTAAAGCAAAAAAGTTGTTAATGTATGAGAGCTATAGTGTGGTAAGACTGTTGAACTGACAAACAAGCATGTATAGGTCTATAGGGCTGCAGGATACGGTTATGATGAGGTCAACAGCCGATTAGGGCTATGCTGTGTATGGTGCATAGCCAAGAAGCATTTAGACAAAATTGATGGAGAGTGCAAAACAAATGTGCTCCAGTGCAGTGAGGTCAACGTTGACTAAGGCAATCCAGGTTTAATAAGGTACTTAGTACCCTTAGATCTAAGAAGAGATACACTTATGCTCAAATATTGAGGCTGTCTTACAGGCAGGGTTCCAAATTAGCACCATCTACCAGCCAAATGCTGGTAAAATATGCAAGTGGCTGGTAGATTTGCTACACTCACCAGCCAAAAAACCAATGGTAATCTATAGAGTGGCTGGTGAAATGTGAACATTGACTAGCCATTTGGCTGGTGGACGAAAAAGTTAATTTTGAACCCTGCTACAGGGTGTGGTAATGAAAACCAAGAGTGTAATTCAGGAATGCTGGGAATAGAGCAGATTCCCTTAATGGCTTTGGCTGGGCAATGAAGACTAAATCAGAGAAATATCAGCTGGAGAATAATTGTTTAACTCCCCTACCGCCATCATCAGTAATGTTGATTGCAGTCATTCCCAGTATACACACCATGTGAGCCAATAGGTAAGGTTTAATGTTGGAAATCCAGTAACGTTAATTTAGATTAGGCCTATATAGGACAGGGATGAAAGGGTGGGTACCAGCTCATGTAGGCAAACAAAAATTGCCCAAAAAGCAAGCGGGATGAAATATGTCATAGATTTACATTTTGGTAAAGGGGAAGCTAAGGCAATGCTCAATACAGAAATAATAAAGAAATGGGAGGACAAATGTGACATGGATAGCAGAAAAAAATATTACAGCGTTCAGAAAATGATTAATGGACAAGGAAAAATATACCAAATGAGTGCTCTGAATGTAAAGTTACAGAGAATGCGGAAACATATGCTCATGCACTGTCAGAAGTATAGGAAAGAGAGGATAACTAGCTCAAAAGATTGGTAAGGCAGGGGTGGGACCTCGCGTGTGTCCTGGGAACAACAGGAGATGGGGTACGTGGCATAGGCAGTTTAGGCAAATGCTATAGGGGCGCCATCCATCCATAGGCCAACGCCCATACAACAACATAACTACATAGCCTATATTAAACAGGCCCCATTTTCTGGGTGGACTTTTTAAAATATTAATACCACCCCTGCAAACCCTGGGCCACACGCAACGTCAAGTTCTTCTGTTCCCTCCACCTCAGACAAGCCCAGCAATGCAACATCAGTTTCCCCTGTGCCCTAAACCTCAGCACATTACTGGGATGCACATTTTGTATCACAAAAGGCTGCACCAGTAGACCCTGCTGACTGGCCATCTGTTTAACTGATGAGGTAAGAATTGAGTTTGTTCACAGAGGACAATCCTTTGGAATTTATAGCTATATTGTGCATATTGCACTGAAGTTTCTCCAATATATATATATATATATATATATATATATATATATATATATATATATATATATGTATTTTTTTTTTTTGCAGTACTCTTATTTATATGGATAGAAATTTCTGCAATATAGTTTTTCTGTGCAGTAGGCTACTCTTATTTATTATATTTATAAATCTTTCTGTTTGCACTGGTTTATTTAATGTTGTATTTTGGACAATACTTCCTTTATATTGTAGGCTATTTATAATTCATTTGATGTCACTTGTTTTTATTTAATACTGTTTTGTGTGTTTTTTTACTTTAATTTTTCGAAAATAATGATTGAGAAAAGAACACTGCTCTTGTTCTGCATCACAATGTATTGATACTACTAATATTTCGGTCCCTCTGGACCTTCATCAATTGTGTTTTGTTATGTTTCTATATTAAAAATGACCTTAAAGACATAAAGCTATGCAGTTTCTGTGTGAGTCTATGAACACAATGGCTGCGATGGAAGGGGCACCGGCTAAAATCTTGCCTGGGGGGGGTCAGCCGTATGTTCCCACAGCCCAATGGTCCCACAGCCCTACGGTCCCACAGCCCTATGTTCCCACATTTCTAAGAATTTTTTTTCACTGAAAATTAGGCCGTATGTTCCCACAGCCCTATGTTCCCACATTTCTAAAAATGTTCTTAAAATTAGGCCCTATGTTAGGGTTAGGGTTACATTCCATCTGTAATCCATTGCTACTGGATAATAGGTTGGGTGTAATTGGCTACCAAATTGGGAGAAAGGGGGATAAAATCTGATACAAATTTATGAAAAAGGAAATGTGGGAACATAGGGCCTAATTTTAAAAAGTATCTTAGAAATGTGGGAACATAGGGCTGTGGGAACATAGGGCCTAATTTTAAAAAGTATCTTAGAAATGTGGGAACATATGGCTGTGGGAACATAGGGCTGTGGGAACATAGGGCTGTGGTAACATAGGGCTGTGGGAACATAGGGCTGTGGTAACATAGGGCTGTGGGTACATTGGGCTGTGGTAACATAGGGCTGTGGGAACATAGGGCTGTGGTAACATAGGGCTGTGGGAACATAGGGCTGTGGGTACATAGGGCTGTGGGAACATAGGGCTGTGGTAACATAGGGCTGTGGGTACATTGGGCTGTGGGAACATAGGGCTGTGGTAACATAGAGCTGTGGGAACATAGGGCTGTAGGAACATAGGCACGCTCCCCCTTGGATGACGTTACAGAAAACACAGAAAGTGATTGTAGAGTATTTAAACGAGATAGGATTATATCATAGAATTTAGTGAGTTTTTTGTCGTTTTTTGTTTAATTATTATTAATACTATCATTAAATTATTACTTTATTCATACAGGTGTAAAGTAGTCCAAGTGCTTTGGTACAGTAGTAGGTGGCGGTGTGGATTTTATGAGTAACGGTTGCAACCCGCTAAAAAAATAAAATAAGAGAAGAAGAAGAAAAACTATCCAATCAACAAACGACTGAAGACAGGAAGTGGCATATTTGAAAACTGGCCGTTGAGGCGAGCTTTTTTTCGTCCTTCATAAGTGAAACAGGATTAATCACAGCGTAAACACGGTAAGATGCGCTTGGATAGTGATATAGATTTTAAAGTGAATGAAGATGCCTTTATACGCGTTCAACTTCTTCTGAGTTTGCGTCACCCAGAGCGACACCAGGTCGCTAACCTAGTTTATCGTTAACAACAGCGATAACAACATGTTAGCTAACGTTAGCTAGCTAACTCACCCGGGATTGAGTGTTTACTCGGAATGAAGGTACGAATGAGTACTTAAATTATTTTGTGAAGGTAGAAGGGTGTCCAATAATCTGTCGAACTTGCAGCAATTTTACATACCAGGTATTTTCAAGAAAATGAACGTTTGTTAATAATAAACAGTGAAAGATGCACAGAGCAGCAAGTCATTGTGGTAACGTAAACGTTACAATTGTATTTTTCTGTTTAGCACATCCTTGCGAATAGGTTAAATGGATTATAACATGTCTGAAGTCATGCGTATTAACGTTACTCAAAGCACATTGTAATATCAAATAGGGAATTATTAAGTCGTCATTCTTTTGGCATTGTGGTTTGGCGTCCTTGGCGTATATAACGTTATCTAACTGTTATCTTTATAACCTCTGTCTGGGCGAATGTTATGTTTCTAACGTTACTCCTCAATTTCAGATGGAGGAAGAGGAGCACACAGATAGAAAGCAGCAGCTTGCCATGCTTTTTCAAAAGATCAACAAAATTAAAGAGGGTCTCAATGAAGGTAATGTAATGGCCCAGCAGTCCTGAAGTATACATCAGTATCCATATGTCCATACTTCATGAAGTCATCGCAACACCTTTTGCGCTTCTTAACAGATACCACGGACAAGATCAACAAGGTTATCGACTCAAACTCACCGGAATCATGCCTCTCACATTTGACAGACCTGGAGAAGAAAGGGGACCCCCACCTGGACCGTAACCACCTGACCAGACTTATTGACTTTTATACCAGAGTGTTCTCCAGTATGCCACTGGGAAAACATGGTCAGAATGAGAGCTATGCTAGGATGTTGGTCAGATTTGCAGAGCTTAAAGCGTGAGTAACCAAGGTTGTTGCTTGCAGATCAAAGACCTTTTGTCTTCTTTTAATTCTTTGTTCATCAGTAGATTGAATAGGCCAGATTATGAAATGCTTTTCAATAAACAGCAGGGTGGGCATTTACTCTATTTGTCCTGTTTTCCTTTTTTATTAGAATTCAAGACGTCAATGAGGCAGAAGCCAACTTCAACTTGGCAAGGTCCCACAGCCAGAACTTTGCATTTGTTCACATCGCGCATGCACAGTTTGAACATTCTCAAGGTAGGTTTGTTGGGTGTTCTCGTACATATAAGCACATTGTCATGACATGTTATCTGTGGTATTTTAGTGTCTGCTATATTATCTCCCTAGGCAACACAAAGCGAGGCATTTACATATTGCAGAATGCTGTTGAACTGGGTGCCAAACCAAAGGAATTGCTGGAGGCTGCCTTGCAAAGCATGCAGGCAGGGAAAACACCACTCTTTTGTTCATATGATAAGGAAAATGTGCCATGTAAGGATTTATTCATGTCTTATTACATGGAATTGTATGGTTAGATGACTCGCGCACAGCAATTTGAAAAACAGTTACAATGCAAACTTATACTATGATTTATAAATGTTTCATTGTCTGGTAACATTTGGCTGTGTTTTCTGTCTTCCAGTCTTGTCGAACAGCAATGTGAACGGTTCTGTCAAAAAAGGCTCCGACTTCCAAAAAGTGTGCAGAATATCAGATGGAACAGGCGAATTGCAGCTCTCCAGTATTTTTGGTTCAGGGTAAGAATAAACCAACAACTTTCAATATTTAACAATGCCTCTGTTAGCTTTGTGTAACTATGTCCTCTTCTGTTGATCTCTGTCCTGCAGAACAGAGCTCCTTGGTGGGCCATCAGATGAACATCTACCAGGCTGGCGATCTGGATCTCATCGCAAGAGAGCAGTGGGCATGGTGAGTTACATTTCATCCTACTTGTGTTTTACAGATCACTTTTTATCATTTTTTTTCTTTCAATGATTATATGGAAATAATTACCAACTAGGCGTTGAAGTTTCGGTTTTGTATTCCAGCCAGGGAGAGTTCCCGTAGTACCTTTCTCTATCCCAGAAAAAGAAGATGATGACGACTACATTCATGGGAAGCCCCCAAAGAGAAATGACTCGTCAATCCTCACCAGTTTGTCCAGGTAGTTCTTTATACCAACATATTATTTCCAAATAGAGTAATTATTTTGTGACGCGAGCCTAATAAAACAAGTGAAATGCGAGTATTTTGTCGTCCTCGGCTTGGACGTTTGAGATGCGCTGCCGTTTCACATTTTTTGGGATTGTTGAAGTGCAACCTCCTTTACCAATATAAATTATTTATAAATGTGTGTTCATTTGAATGATGTCTTTATGAAAATTGTATGAATCATCATGAATATCATATTTATCTGTGTTGCTAATTAAAGGTGCTCTAAGCGATGTCGCGCGTTTTTTAGGCTACAACATTTTTTGTCACATACAGCAAACATCTCCTCACTCTCTGCTAGCTGCCTGTCCCCTGAACACACTGTAAAAAAACGCGGTCTCTGTAGACAGCCCGGCTCCACAAACGGCAACAAAAACAACACATAACAAACAGTGTTCCAGCCAATAACCGACAAGAAGGATCTGGAGGTGGGGGTTGGGGGGGGGGGGGTTAGTGCACGGAAGCACGGAAGGGAGGGGGAGGGGACGGGATGAGGAGGAGGGAGGGGCGAGCTAGCCTCCGTTTTGTTTGACAATACTTTGAACGTCAACAAGAAGTGATGTCACCCAACATCACTTAGAGCACCTTTTTTAAATATGATATGATGATAATGATAGAATGATAGCTTAAAATGAGTTTTACTGTCATCCTACTTGGAACACCCAAGGTCCCTTAAAAGGACAGCAGGAGTTCCCCAAATGCCCCTTTTTAGAAAACCCTTATGAGGAACACACACATGGTTTGCGTTATGAGTTGAATCTGCCACACATTTAATTCAACAGTGACAGCCGTGTAATGTAAGAAATAGAATGTGATTTGTTACAAACGTACATCCCAGTTTACTTTGCATGCAAATTCTTGAATATTTCAATCAAGTGTGTAATAATTAATTCCAAGTGTTGTAGGTTCCGTTGATACATAGAGTGTAACTTTTTGATATTAATGACCGTCTGTTACATTCAAGCCATCGCCAAATGAGTTGCTACAAAGCTAATGAAGACTATCAGCTCCACACAACTCTCTCTGTATCTCTCAGTATGGCTATGTTCAGAAGATTGTGGCGTCCGGTGACTTTCCCGCGCAGAAACTTGATATTTACCTCTTATGAAGAGTCCATTATGTTTTTATTATAGCAACTGCGAGCAACTGTGCGCGGTCACAGAAGCTTTGTATCATGTTGAAGCGCCGACAGTGTTGTTGTCATTATTTAGAATTCCTCATGGGCACGGCAGAGACTATGCACTATAGCTTTAATTTGTTTAATTTTGTCTCAGGCAAAGATCCGGTTCAAACGTGAACCCGGTGTTTGGCCTATCGTCCACGAGGAAAAATGCTGTCGATGGAGATCTTCAAGTGAGTATAGACGAGCTACAGTAGTTTGGGTCTAGCAACATTAGAACCAACACTCTGGTTTTCATTATTAGTGCTCTGCTAAGCAAAGATGTTCATGTGCTATCGGTCTCTTATCTTGCTGTGTTCTCAGCCTCCAGCTGTCAGCCCAGAGTATCACCCTTGGGAGGACCAGGCAGCTGTGGACTGTGATATAAAAGACGCCTCCAGAATGGAAGGTACTGTGTAACCATGACAATATGCTACAGTGCATGCTTTGCAGTAGAACTGGGCAATATATCGATATTAGATTGATATCGTGATACGAGACTAGATATCGTCTTAGATTTTGGATATTGTAATATGGCATAAGTGTTGTCTTTTCCTGGTTTTAAAGGCTGCATCACAGTAAAGTGATGTCATTTTCTGAACTTACTAGACTGTTGTAACTGTCCTACTATTTACCTTTACCCACTTAGTCATTATATCCACATTAATGATGATTTTTTATCAAAAATCTCATTGTGTAAATATTCTGTGAAAGCACCAATAGTCAACACTACAATATCGTTGCTGTATCGATATCGAGGTATTTGGTCGAAAATATCGTGATATTTGATTTTCTCCATATTGCCCAGCCCTACTTTGCAGTGTGAGTAGGCAATACAACTTTTAGAGCTGTGTGAACAATGCGCATTTAGTGTTTTGACTGTTTTTGATGACATTTAGTTTTTCCCCCGGCAGATGTAACGTACATCTTCGACCAGGTCGTCAATACAAATTCCCCCGAGTCGTGTTGGACGTATCTGATGAACCTGGAGAAAAGAGGCAACCCTCACACAGACATCAACCTCCTCAATAAGCTCAAGGACTGCTATTCTAAAATCTTCTCCAGGCTGCCAATAAGACAATTCAGCAAAAACGCCAGCTATGCCAGAATACTGGTCAGATATGCAGAACTCAAGGGGTGAGTGTTAGAGCTGTCAGTCTTCCTCTATAATACCGTTCGAATTCCATTTATTTTTTAAAAATATTCAAATAATATTCAAATATTGAATGCTCATATGCAGCCTGTTATAAATATGTACTACACTACTCGGGCTTATGCACTGTCAATGACACTATCAGCATGTGGTTGTTGTTGTTGCACGTTCTGTCCACTAGAGGGACTTCCAACATCAGCCTGGCCTTGAAGGGGACCTACGTCACGGCGCATTGCATTTCTGGCCCGCCGCTATTTGTTTACATTATTTTCCTCCACAAGCACACAGCGACAAACACAAGTCAACAGAGAACTCTGTAATGAAACATTATCTAACAAGTGTATTGAAGCGGCTCTGTTGTAAAGGCTAACGGTGCTATGTCGTTGTGCTCGGTTAGCACAATGACATCATGTTAGAAAGCACAGCCGAAACAATGTGCCATAAACTAAGTAACAATGGTGTTAGCCACGATGCAAACGGCATTGATAACTAAGCCAAACGGTGCTGTCACTACTATTTTTAGTGATTTTAAAAGCAACCTGTTTCTTGCAGATTGTCACGTTACTGAGAATTCAGCTGTTAGAAGGTAATATATGACGTCCAAGCTAACTCTGACAGCTGTAGGGCAGCTAACAGAGCAGCTTCCGCTTTCTCTGTTCCTCCGACAATGCTTTCCTAGCTTTGTGCTTCTTTTTTGCCGGCTCAGCCATAACAATAGTGTGAAAAACTCCATCGCTACCTTGTTAGCCGGTTCCTGAATGGGCGTATGTGTGCAGTGCCGTGAAACAATTAGTTACATCGCGAGACCTGATATCACGCGATTAGAGGTCGACCGATATGGGTTTTCTCTGGCCGATGCCGATCTTTAGAAATCAGGGTCAGCCGATGGCCAATTAATGCTGCCGATTTATTTTGGCCGATATGTGCTTGTTTTTAAACCTCTATTTCACTTCATTTCACACTTCACCAATCTACACTTGTATACTTCAATTAAAAATGTATAATGTAAAAACATACTGTATATTGTTTAAATAATGTATGAAAAATATATTAAATAAACGAAACAGGTAAGAAGAAAATAAACTTTGTCTAAACTTTTAAATGAAAAAAATAAAGTTTAGTGCACTTAGCAGCATTTATTAAACTTCTGAGAATACAAATCTGCAAGCTTCACAGAAAGTGACATGTTATTAATCTCAACACTATTTCCTCCTAACTCCTGTTGAATCACATCAGACTAGGGCTATCTAAAGTCAATTCTTGTTCACCTTGTTTGTTAGATCATTGTTCATTTGTTGAAGTGTTTTCTCTGTGTTTTGGGGATCCTACTGTTACATGTCCTGCACTCATTAGGATCTTATCTGAGCACATTTCTGTCATTCAAGCAACTCTTGGTTGTAATTTAAAACTAGTCCAGCCAATTTAATAAAATGAAGGGTTTTATCCGTGCTCGAGTCCATAGATGCAGTTAATGGATACAGGCACGGAGAACTGAAGGCTCTGTTAGCAACGATTAGCTCCGTTAGCGGTTAGCTCTGTTAGCGGTTAGCTCCGTTATAGGAGTGGATGAGACTGCCACGGACAGGGGTAACAACCAGACTCTGATAAATTAATCGGCCAGACGATTAATCGGTCGACCTCTACATGCGATACTTCCTGACGCTGAGGCTGGCGGCTCGCCGGCCGAAAAGTTGCAAGGGTGGTTTTTCCGCTCACAGGTGCTAGGAGGGAAGCGAGACCCCAGCCATTCCAATGACTTTGAAGCTGTTCAGTTAAGGTAAATTTAAGCTAAAAAAACCCGGCATAGTTCCCCTTTAACTTTAGCTTTCTCCATGAAGCTCCCAGCTACGCTAACGTTACTATACCTCGCGACGCAGTTAGGAAACCAGAACGAGCTAACTATTGACATACATAAGCATTTGGGCTCGGTGGATGTTGATTTTTAAAGTCCTATTAACCCCCCCAAGTTGCATTGTTTGCATGATAAAATGTAATCCGGTAATCCTCAACAATGTAACATTTTTTTATTGTAATCTGGGCTGATTATAGTTACTTGATTTTTGTAATCTGATTACGTAATCCAGGTTACATGTAATCCGTTACTACCCAACCCTGTAGTCAACCTATTTATAAAAATAAAAAAAATCACATTCGAATAGTAATTTCAGCATTCGAATAGTATTGATTTTTTTTTTTATTTATTTATTTTTTTTTCACTATTCGAATTATATTCAACTTTCGGAATTTGTTCCAACAGCCCTAGTGAGTGTGGATAAAATACTGTACATACTTCTCTTGGGACGTTGTGGTGTTTGTTTCCACAGCATTATCTCTATTAATGTGTAAGTATATGTACTGAAAAATAAAACCTGACACGATAAAATGTTTATCCCATTAAGTCACGTGATTTTTCAGTCTTTTACAGGAAGCTCAGCTTCTGCTTTTTTAAATTGTATTTAAGATTTTACACTGAAAGATTTTGGCGACCTTTTTATTTGTATCATTCAGACATGACATGATTAAATGAAGTATATGATTATATTATTACACTGTGAATCCCGTTGGAAATGTTGTCATACTACAATTATATGGAGAGAAACCAGACAAAAGAAATGCATTATTGCCCAGTCCAGTCCAGGCGTGGTGTGGTGTCGGTGATACAGAGTGGATGAATTGGTGCCTCTGTATGACATTTAATAAATGTTGACATCATCAGATATCTGCAAGTGTTCATGTGTAAAAGCCTGTGTCTTTCTGTTCGTGCTCTGTAGGTTAAAATCAGTGCATACAGCCCTTCAAAAAGGCTATTGTTGCCAGAATGTCGAACATGTTTAACATCATTCTTTTTTGTGTATTTGTAACAAACTTTGTCAGGTTTTGAGTTTTTTTAAGTATAACCACATTTCTTTCTTTTTCTTTTAAAGGATCGAAGACTCAGATGAAGCCAAAGACCACTTCATAGTTGCCAGATCTAACTGTAAAGGCTTTGCCTTTGTCCACATAGCACATGCCCAGTTTGAGGTTTCGCAAGGTAAGAATGACTTTATTTGTTTTAGTTTCCAGAAATCTGATCTATGTAGACAGACGAAAACATTCATTCTAAGTTGTTTTTACAGATGTGCCAGTGTTAGGGCTTACTTTTGAATTAAGTATTGTGGTGCTCCAGCCTACAAATTGTATCCTACAGACTAAAGAAAAAAGTCTTTGTTTTGTACAGATCCTTGAAAAAAATCACATTATAATCATTTAATTTTGTTTTTTCATTTTAATATTTCTCTAGGAAAATAAGAATAGTCATACAAAAATAAAATTCCCTCCAATATCGTGGATCATATCTCAATCGTTATATCTATCTATCGATCTATCGATCGTGCAGCCCTAGCCAGTGTCCTGATGCTCTTTACAACCTCTGACTTTATTTTATAGACAGGTTGGCTAGACAATAATTCACTTCACTGACTGAGTAAAATTACAGTTTCTCTTCCTTTTCAAGGTAACGTGAACAAAGCGACTTCAATTCTGCTCAAAGCCCAGACGTTAAATTCCAAGCCAGCAGAGCTCCTGGAGATAGCCATACGTAACCTGAGAGCTGGGGAGAAACAGCTTGTGCCCACCAGGGAGGAGGAACCTCCCGCAGGTAGAGATTCATTGAGGGGCGTTGTTGACGTTAAAGCAGTTGGACACGGTTTGTAACTGCAATGTTTCTAATTTCTACTGTTTTTTTTAATCACAGACTTGCAAACGGGTGTTCCAGTAAGTGTGTCCGCTTGTGGGAGAAACCAGGAACTTCAGCTTCCTGGTCGCGTCCCCGTGAAGCGGTCAGTGGAACAGCCTAAACCTGCCAGCAAGGAGCCCTTATCAGAGTGGAAGATCCCAACTCCTGTCTACCGCAATGTTTCTCCAGAGGTCTGATGGCATTCTATATATACAGTGTATATACTACTCTTTACTGTGCAATGCATTTAGAGCAAATGGTTAAAATGTTTCATAACAAAATATTTTAATGTTCTTAAAGGAACACGCCGACTTATTGGGACTTGCATAGCACAGATCCTGGAGGTAACCGGTTCCAACTAGCCTACTGCTCCGAATAAGTGACAAAATAACGCCAACATGTTCCTGTTTACATGTTGTGATTTGTATAGTCACAGGGTGTTCAAATAACAAGGTCACATGAGACACAGCCATGATAATAATAATGCAGGTACACCTTTTCAAAGAGCAATAAACTTTTTATTTCTAAAGAATATTTAACACTGGAACTGGAAGACATTTTAAATATCCACAATAAATAAGATGGACTCTGTCTCTGTTAAAAAAAAAATGCACTGGAATAAAAACCAAACAGTAAAAAACAATAAATAAAATGGAAACTTTTCCGGCTGCCATTTCCATTTAAAAATTATCGAGCTAATTTTTATTTATCATGTGATTAATTGATTTATTGCATATTGTGACAGGCCTACATGTGATCTTGTTATTTGTACACCCTGTGACTATACAAATCACAACATGTAAACAGGAACATGTTGGTGTTATTTTAACACTTATTGGGAGCAGTAGGCTAGATGGAGCCGGTTACCTCCAGGATCTGTGCTAAGCTAGGCTAGCGGTTGGCGTGTTCCTTTTAAAGAACCTTAAATTAGCATTTTTGGTAGATAGTTGTGGAGTGAATGTCAGCCTGTTGTTAGTTTAGTGTGTGTGTGTGTGTGTGTGTGTGTGTGTGTGTGTGTGTGTGTGTGTGTGTGTGTGTGTGTAAACAAGCTTTGGCTCTAGCAACATGAGAAGCAACACTCAGTGGTTCCGTGCTGTCAGATTTAGGCACCAATAACTACTTTCCCATGGCAACATAATTTTCTCTGTTCACACCTCTTCATTCTGACATATTGATTCTTTTTGTTGATGACCACATCAAATCGTTTTTATTAATTGAACCAAATGACGTTTTAGTCTCAAAACCTTAGCCTAGTGCTGATCAAGTCATTCAAATTTTCCTTTCTTCCTAGGATAAACCCACAACGCCTCCTGAGCCCAGGCCCGTTCCTCGTCTGCTTGAGTCACTTCCCACTCCATCCCTCCATCTTCCGTCAAAACTGAACCCACAAACAGTGTGTCAGACACCCGTCGGCTCCAGAAACCCCTGTGCTAACAGGTATGATCTTGAGGCTCTTGACTTTGGTGTCTGCTGGTCTGGAACGTAATCTGTGGCACGTATAGGTACTATGTGAAACAATTTACATGTATTATACGCTTTGTATTGCCATTGTGCGAAGGGATTATAGCGCATCTTAAAAAAATGGGAGACCTTCCCCTTTTCAGTTGCCTATAACAGCCCGTGGTCTGATTTCTATGTAAAGGACCCAGGACAGTTTTGCCAGGAAAATCCAAAGGATGTGACATTTATGCGTGCTCCCGAGTGCCTCGGCTCTCTTCAGCGCCCCAGCAGCTGTGTGCAACACTAGCTAACGTTAGCTTAGGAATGGAGCGGGCTGTACCAAATCGATAGGTAGCTTGGATTTTGACAAACATTGATTGCCAAGATACCTTCGGGGGAAAACAAATTAGATTCAGTTCTTACTGCACCTTCAAGGGTTAATATCTTGCTAAAAAGATTTAAAGATCAAACGTAACATTCTGCAGTCTTGTGGTGAGGGGGAAAGTCTTGTATTGTGTTATTTCTGACTATGTCCTTATTATACTATCTGCTAACGTCAACAGACGTCCGGAAACTAGGGTCAACATCGGCAGGGCGTTCGATTTATGAAGGGAACTTGGTTTAGTTTGGGGGATCCCGACCCGGCAGTGTAACATCCTCATCGATCAACATAATGCCGTTCAGTCTCGTGTATGTGTCGCTATTTTGGCCGATGCCCAGGATGCTAGATCACGCCAGTGGCGTGTGAGCAACTAGCCTGGAAATCCAGACCCAAATCCGAAAGATTAAGGGTCTGGCATTGAGTAATGAAAATGGCCCAACTCGAGGGGCGGCACCAAGCATGCATTTGAAAATCTCACTGCACGCAACTGGATAACACTACGACCAATCACAACAATACACAGGGTGTCACTAAGCCCCATACGCTTAGCTACCAGCGGAGCTAACTGGTAGATTAAACTCTTAGCTACCAGAGGAGCTAACTGGTAGATTAAACTCTTAGCTACCAGAGGAGCTAACTGGTAGATTAAACTCTTAGCTACCAGAGGAGCTAACTGGTAGATTAAACTCTTAGCTACCAGAGGAGCTAACTGGTAGATTAAACTCTTAGCTACCAGAGGAGCTAACTGGTAGATTAAACTCTTTGCTACCAGCGGAGCTAACTGGTAGATTAAACTCTTAGCTACCAGAGGAGCTAACTGGTAGATTAAACTCTTAGCTACCAGAGGAGCTAACTGGTAGATTAAACTCTTAGCTACCAGCGGAGCTAACCGGTAGATTAAACTATTGTCATCTGTTCAGCTTGCCTCTGGCCCGCCTATATCAGATACACCGATGTGATTGGTGCAGCTCGGCTACAAGGGCATAGTTAATGAGCATCATTACTGAATGCCAGAGTGACTCGCTGAGCAAATTCAAACTGAGCTCTCGCGAGAACTCTGGATTTCCAGGGTAGTGAGCAACAGGATGCTGACTGCAGTTCGCTTAACGCCCTCCGGTGTCATTAATAATAAGAATTTTCAAATAAATTCCACATAGTACTTTTTTAATTTGTAAATTTGCTTTAATGGGCTTCTCTTGTCTCTTCATGTGCTTCTTTGTACCATCATGCAATTTGTCCAGTCACATCTTTCTCCATCTTTCTCTCCCCCAGCTTTATTACTCCTGTTGTTAAGAGAGGCCCTGAAGTGTCTTCCTCTGCAGTGGCAGCACACAGAGCTGGACCCGTTCAGCAGCCATGCACACCACTGAACCAGACACCACAGGTACAGCATGCTATGTCCTCCCTTTTCTGTTATCTTATATACTAAACCTGATTTCTTTTTTTTTTTTTTTTTTTTTTTTTAAGACTCAAGAGGACATATTACATTTGTCTACCCATTTTTCCATGACACCAAACATCTGTCATAGGCAACAACTGGCAAGCTTTTTTGGTGTGGTGGTTTTTACTGCAAACCTAGCTGTTACTGATATAGAAGTGCCAACCACCATATGAAGTAAATCAGCTTTCTTCCACTAACGGGTACTGATGTTTCCGTTACAGCTACAGCAATACTCGTACCCTTCAGTTAATGATTGAGCCGAGATGAAATGCATTATATATCAGGTAGGGCTGGGCGGTATCTTGATATTTTACATTATATAGATATATTTTCAAACGAGATATGGGATTGGTCAATACCGTTTATATCGATATAGTTTAAAGGTGCCCTGCCACACAAAACTGTTTTTACTTGTATTTCTTTTAAATATGTTAGGTCCATATGTGTTTGTTATGTGGTGAATGTGAAAATGAACTGCTACCTCCTCTGTCAGCTCTAGCCACTGAAAAGAGATAAGCAGAGAAATCAGGCCAATTACAAAAGCTGGTCAGTCTGACGTGGTGTTGCTAACGGGACATGTAGAGAGCAACGTAGCTCGTCTTGCAGTGCAAAATGCAGAAAGGCCTTTTTCTCTTTTGAAAAGAACTACACAAGGAATCATTTAAAACTGTGATGACATGGTATACCTTTTTGTTTTAATCTCATTTCAGGCTTCGTTGTCAAACGAAACCATCACCATTAAAGGCAAGCAGTTCTTCATACTGAAGATGATTGGACGTGGTGGATCCAGCAAGGTAAAGTGTGTGTGTGTGTGTGTGTGTGTGTGTGTGTGTGTGTGTGTGTGTGTTCACAAAATCCACGGTTCGGTTCGTATCACGGTTTTCGGTTCTGTACGGTTCTTAGTGTATTACCAACAGTAACCTTGGAAACGGTGGTCCCAGCTCTTTTCAGGTCATTGACCAGCTCCTCCCGTGTAGTTCTGGGCTGATTTCTCACCTTTCTTAGGATCATTGAGACCCCACGAGGTGAGATCTTGCATGGAGCCCCAGTCCGAGGGAGATTGACAGTCATGTTTAGCTTCTTCCATTTTCTAATGATTGCTCCAACAGTGGACCTTTTTTCACCAAGCTGCTTGGCAATTTCCCCGTAGCCCTTTCTAGCCTTGTGGAGGTCTACAATTTTGTCTCTAGTGTCTTTGGACAGCTCTTTGGTCTTGGCCATGTTAGTAGTTGGATTCTTACTGATTGTATGGGGTGGACAGGTGTCTTTATGCAGCTAACGACCTCAAACAGGTGCATCGAATTTAGGATAATAAATGGAGTGGAGGTGGACATTTTAAAGGCAGACTAACAGGTCTTTGAGGGTCAGAATTCTAGCTGATAGACAGGTGTTCAAATACTTATTTGCAGCTGTATCATACAAATAAATAGTTAAAAAATCATATATTGTGATTTCTGGATAGATTATGTCTCTCACAGTGGACATGCACCTACGATGACAATTTCAGACCCCTCCATGATTTCTAAGTGGGAGAACTTGCAAAATAGCAGGGTGTTCAAATACTTATTTTCCTCACTGTGTGTGTGTGTGTGTGTATGTATGTATATATATATATATATATATATATATATATATATATATATATATATATATATATATATATATATATATATATATATATATATATATATATAGTTATTTTTTAACAGCTGTATAATCCTGTATGGATGTTATAGATTGCTGTCATTGTTGTTTGGCTTGGCTGAGGTTAAACCCTTTGTAAAACATCAACAAATACATAGTCATCTAGTGTGACAATCAGTCATAACAACAATGCAATAACAATTCCTTTATTTGTGCAGCCACAATTTAGTAAGATAGAAGACATTTTAAATTGTAAATAGTACAGTAACTAGGGATTATGGCCAATAACCGATTGTTGCCGATGTCAATATGATCTGTATAACAGCAGTTTCTATAAAAATTATGTTTTGTAAATACGGAAAATAAGTGATGTCTTTCTTTATTATTTGGAAAAGCCCATAGATAGATTAGGGGCTAAATGACCCAGTCTGATTAGTGTTGTTTTCTGTTTGTTTCAGGTCTACCAGGTCCTGGATCACAAAAAGCAGCTGTTTGCGGTGAAATACGTCGACCTGGAGGAGGCAGATGCTCAGACAGTAGAAAGTTACAAAAATGAGATTCAACATCTGAACCACCTGCAGCAGTACAGTGATCAAATTATCAAGCTCTATGACTAGTAAGTGCATGGCCTAGGAGACACAAAGACAACGTAACAATGCCTCCTTTTGGAAAGTTTGAATGTTGCCGCAGTTAGGTCATATTTATGTACAGAAAAAGATAAAAAAAAATTATGATTTCTGTTCCAAATACCATGACTGTTGTGTTTGCAGTGAAATAACCAACAGCTACATCTACATGCTGATGGAGTGTGGAAACTTGGATCTGAACACATGGTTGCGAAACCGCAAAACTGTGAATCCGCACGAAAGGATGTTCTACTGGAAGAACATGCTGGAGGCCGTCCATACCATCCACAAACATGGTTCTCTTTCTTTATAGCTCTCACTAATGTTCCCTCGTCGATTCTCTAAACGGCACACAGAAATGATCTTCATTTCTAACCATTCCAAATATATATATGTCCATGTCTTCTACGCAGGAATTGTCCACAGTGACTTGAAGCCAGCAAATTTTGTCATAGTGAATGCTTCGCTGAAGTTGATTGACTTTGGCATCGCAAACAGTATCCAACCAGATGTGACGAGCATTATGAAGGACTCACAGGTAAGATGTATGTCATACACTAAAGGAACACATGAAGTCTCTTACATGTGTAGTTAACGTGTAGCCCTGGTGATGGGATTGTACATAACTTAAAAACAAATCCCGGTGTGAATGCACTTGAGATGCATTGATAACCCCGATCATCTACACTAGCCGCAACTGCTCAATGTAAGTTGTTGATACTGAATACTGTACGCATACAGTATACAGGGATGGAAATTAGCACCTGCCAAATGCGGGTGATTTTGTGCATTTGGTGAATTTGTTCAACCTACCAGCCACAGTGGCGGGTAAATAAAAGTAGTAGTTGCAGACCGCGAGACCGCCATCCCGCCTCCTCCTGTCTAAACCCGGTGTAAGCCATGGCTGAATCGCCGATGTTTCTAGTTATCTGGACGTGCGCTGCTCTTTTACCAGTGAATCTAGGGCTGCACAGTTACTCACAATTGTATCGAAATTGCAATATGGACAAGTGCAATATCCATATCGCGGGGGGGGGGGATATTTGTTAAAGGTCCTATGACATGCTGCTTTTTGGATGCTTTTTATATAGGCCTTAGTGGTCCCCTAATACTGTATCTGAAGTCTCTTTTATATAGACCTTAGTGGTCCCCTAATACTGTATCTGAAGTCTCTTTTATATAGACCTTAGTGGTCCCCTAATACTGTATCTGAAGTCTCTTTTTATATAGACCTTAGTGGTCCCCTAATACTGTATCTGAAGTCTCTTTTATATAGGCCTTAGTGGTCCCCTAATACTGTATCTGAAGTCTCTTTCCCCAAATTCAGCCTTGGTGCAGAATTACAGCCACTAGAGCCAGTCCCACAATGAGCTTTCCTTAGGATGTGCCATTTCTTTGTCTGTGGCTTTAAATGCTATTGAGGAGAAGAGGGGCAAGGTGGAGGGTGGGGTGTGGCCTTGACCAACTGCCATGCTTTGCTTTTTTGCAAGCCATTATGTCTCTCTCTTTCTCATGGGTGGTCCAAATTCTCTGGGCGGGCAAAGCAGAGAAAGGGGAGGTAACCTTCCTCCTTATGACGTCATAAAGAGAAGATTCCAGATCGGCCCATCTGAGCTTTCATTTTCTCAAAGGCAGAGCAGGATACCCAGGGCTCAGTTTACACCTATCACCATTTCTAGCCACTGGGGGACCATAGGCAGGCTGGGAGAACTCATATTAATGTTAAAAAACCTCATAAAGTGAAATTTTCATACCATGGGACCTTTTTTAAAGACAAAATATGTGTCAAACCGTTCTGAATGAAGTATTGTGGTGCTGCAGAGACGTCCTGGCCTACAGATCCTATCCTACAGATTAAAGGAAAACATCTTTGTTTGGTACAAATCCTCGCAAAAATCACACTACATGACTATAGTACATTTGTATTTGTGTTTCAATGAAAATGATGATCCAAAAAATGTATCATTCCCTCCCAAAATCGCGAATCATATCGCAATCGCAACATCAGTCAAAATAATCGTAATTTGACATTTTCCTCATATCGTGCAGCCCTAAGTCAAACCTGAGGTAGATGCTAGAATGTAGTCACCGAACGAGTCTCAACCAATTGCAAGCACGGGCGTGGGGGGGTGGGCCAGGCCAGATCCAGAATTCCAGAAATCCAGAAAGGTTAGTTGTGCTCCCAGCCCCTTTCAGACCATGTTAAACAAAATGGTGTCTACTTTAAATGGGTCTGAGTGGGACTTTTAAGTTGTAATTGTAATGCCACTGCCCAATGTGATAGCTTCTTTTCTTTTTGGTGTGACTCCTGTTTTAGTATGAGCTGATAAAGTACATGGTGAAAGATCAGAATGGAACTGGGGATGAGGATGGGTGGAGGAATGTTTTGTTTTTCTGTTTTATCTTTAACTCATTAAATGTAACTTCTTGGTTTGTGTGCATGAGATTTTTTCCTTAAGACTTTACCTTATGAAATAAACATGCTTGAGTATTGTAGGTCTTGTATTATTTTTCACATGCAGTTACACACTTGGCGGTTTAAAAAAAATGGCTGGTAAAAAAATTGAGTGGCTGGTAGATTTTGGAATCCACTAGCCACAGTGGCAGGTGAACAAAAATTAAAAAGTTAATTGCCATATCCCTGGCACACAGGTAGGAGTGGCATTCATGGAAACAGACCTTACTAAGCAGACAAGGAAACACATGCAAAACAAACATAGGCATTCTCATGGATGTGCAGCAACCAAAATAGAGGTTTCAAATATATGAACATTTTTGGGTTTTTTTTATTTTTAAAGATAATTTTTTTGGGCATTTTAGGCATTTGACAGGACAGCTGAAACAATGAAAGGGGAGAGAGGGGGGGAATGACATGCAGCAAAGGGCTGCAGGTCAGAGCCGAACCCTGGCCCGCTGTGTCGAGGAGTAAACCTCTATATATGGGCGCCCGCTTTACCAACGGAGCTATCCGGGCGCCCAAAAGAGAAGATTTACTGTAACCATAATTAGGCTGTATCAGATGTGCACTCCAAGTGGAAAGGGCTGTACTCATGTAATACACGGTTGTTTGTCAAACACAGGTTGGAACGTTGAACTATATGCCCCCCGAAGCCATCAGAGACCCTTCATCCAAGGCAGGAAAAGCAAACTCAAAGGTACTCCTAACCAGTCAATTAAACGATATAAGCGATCATTCCTGATTGCGAAGTGGTTTTTAACCATGTTCTTTTTTTCTCCAGATCAGTACCAAAGGTGACGTGTGGTCACTTGGCTGTATCCTGTACTGCATGACTTATGGGAAAACCCCATTCCAAAGCATCACCAATCAGATTGCCAAGATGCACGCCATCATCGATCCTTCCCATAGGGTTGAATTTCCTGACATCTCGGAGAAGGATTTGCTGGATGTGTTGAAGGTGAGAGACCACGACCGAACCGCATCGGTGTGATGTGAACGCAAGGCTCTCAGTATTCCGAGTTCTGAAGAGCATTTTGGAATGATGGTAAACTAGCCCATTCTAACCGTTGCAACTCTGCTTCCAAAAAGCTTGCATATTAGTTGACCTATTAAAACACTTTAATGGGCTTGCACTTTTGTGTCCATGCACTACGTACAGGACAGTATATAGACCAATTTAAAGTGAACGTCACAGTTATGTCACTACAGTTGCGCACACAAGCGAATGGCAGAAATACAGCGGTAACAAAGAGGAATTTACTGTTTTTCAGGGACAGCTGACTAGTTAAATAACAAGGTCACATGAGACACAGCCATCTTCTAACCGTATACATACTGGGAACTATATTCTCAGCAGGCGAAGCACTGCTACTCGGACGGAGTGATTAGCGCAACACCTGAAAAGCACCGTTGTTACTCTCTGTTCCTCACCACGGGGCTTCTCTGGTGCTGCGAGCAAATCACTCCGCCCAAGTAGCAGTACTTCGCCTTTCTGAGAATATAGTTCCTAGTATGTATACGGTTAGAAGATGGCTGTGTCTCATGTGACCTTGATATTTGTACACCCTGTGACTATACAAATCACAACATGTAAATAACATGTTGGTGTTATTTTGTCACTTATTGGGAGCAGTAGGCTAGATGGAGCCGGTTACCTCCAGGATCTGTGCTCAGCTAGGCTAGCGGTGGACGCGTCAGAGTTACACGTACGGAGATGAGAAGGGTATGTGTCGGTACACGATCCGTGCTGCCTGCACGATCCGTTCTGCGTGTGCGCAAGATGTTGGCGCATGCGCTGTTGTACGAGGATTTACGACACTGCACGATCTGTTCCACACTTCCGGTCGTAGTTGTAGCGGTCTGCCGTTAGCCTCCACAGGCAAGCTAACGTTAGTTTAGCTAACAGCTAATTTGGCTAACTGCTAGCTGAGACAGCATGAAATCACTTTAAAAGACCCTCAAAATAAAACCTGAAAATAACCGTTAAAATATATAACAGCTGTTACGTCAGTTCTACTTTACTACTTGTGCTCATTTAAAATACAATCACTCAATACTCGTCTTTATTGTTATTACTGTAAAGTCTTAATTTATCTGTAGCCTGCTTTTCCCAGTGTTTAGTTTGAGTTAACGTTATTTTAGACTGAATCAAGCCGTCAGCTAGCGGTTAGCCGAATTAGCTGTTAGCTAAACTAACGTTAGCTTCCTGGTGGAGGCTAGCGTGGAACAGATCGCGCAGTGTCGTATCCTCGGTAAAACAGGATTATCATCTGCGCATGCGCGAACATCATGCGCATGACGGATCGTACAGTATTTCGGTACATGACATACTGTAACTCTGGGGGATACGGTGAATAAGACAAAGTCCCAATAAGTCGGCGTGCTCCTTTTTAATGCTACACTGGTTACAGGGGTGCACTAGGTAGGGTTTGACGATTAAAATTTTCCATCTGGCCACCATCAGCTTAGCAACCGGTGGCAGCGATTGCCAATATATTCACCCACGCATGTTTTTTTTAGTCTAGTAAATAAACCAAATAAACTCACTGTTGTTGTCAAATGTTGTTGAAGTAATGTAAATACTAAACAAGCTGTTTTATTGTCTGGTTGTTGCAGAGGTGCTTGGTACGAAATCCCAGAGAGCGAATCTCCATTGCAGAGCTGCTGGAGCATCCGTACCTGCAGCTGAAGCCACAAGTATCGCCTGCAACAGGTACACAAACAAGACGCAAACAAATCAAAGTCTGCAGGCTTGGCAGCCACCTTTTTGCTGTCGACCACGTGACACTGACCTGTACTCATCTCCCCTGTTTCAGAATGTCCAAGCAACGGCGATCTCCAGAAGATCCTAAATGACCTCGCAGCCCTCCAGTCTCCAAACAGCATCATTAGAGCTGCTAATGTAAGACTTCCTATTTCACAACTTTAGACGTTGTCTCCATGAGTTTCTTAAATAATAACTCTGCTTTCCTACAGAATCTGGCCAAAATGTGCAGCAGCGGCAGGAAGTTGGATGTTGCAGAGTGTGCAAAGTCGTCAACCTAACTATCTTGAAGAAATGTGATGTCAATATTTCTTTTTATTTCTTTTTTAGACCCCACTTAAGCACAGTAACAATACTCTCTTTAAGATGCAGAACTAACAAATCTTTTTTTCTTCAAAATCATTATTTCTTCATTTTTACACGTGTTCTCTAATAAGTGTAAGCATACATAGTCAAATAAACATACTGTATACTAAGGAGTTGTTGGTTTATTTGTCTCAGCTGATACAAAGGATATATGGACCTGACAAGGTGTGCTATTGTAACACATTTTGTGTGAGAAAAATGGGCAGTATATGTTAAATGAATCAAAATATTCACAAAATGAAAATCCCCAAAACACAGTGAGATAAACACAATGGGGATAATTTGCTCCTACTTATTTTAAATTGCCAGTAAGTGCGTGTGTGCTGTTGATTTTTTTTTTTTGTGGGGATACTTCAATACTAACTTGGGTTAATTAAAAAAGCATTAATTCCTGATGACAATTAGCCTCCAGTGACAATAATACAAAAAGGGGATGGGGAGGGGTGGTGATGGTGCAGTGGATATGATACATACCTTTGGTGTGGGAGATCTAGGTTAGATTCCCACTGCGATACATCAACCAATGTGTCCCTGAGCAAGACACTTAACCTCTAGATGCTCCAGAGGCGTGTTACCTCTGACATATATAGCAATTGTAAGTCGCTTTGGATAAAAGCGTCAGCAAAGTAACATGTCATGTAATGAGATGATTCATTCACAGCATCATCGAATTCTCCCTCTTTGCAATTAACAGCACTCCTCATGCTAGAAGATGGCTGCTTATAGAAATGTGCAAAGTTCAATCATTTCTATACTTGATAACTGATTGGTAGGGTCATTTTCTGGAGAGCTACTTTGGACAGTATTTTTGTCGTATTGAGGAACTAAATTGTGAATCACTTTGGCTGTACCAAAGCCGGTCTACGGTAAGCCGTTCCACTCCCTATTTAGCCCCATTGTACTGAATTTGGTTGCAGTTCCACCAGAGTTCCACTGGGGGTGATCGCGGTCCAGTGCAAAATGAATGGGAGTCTATGGAGCTAGACGGCTAAATTTGTCTCTTTCGCCTGATTGCCGTTGACAAATCTCAGATTTGATTGTAGTTTTTGCAAGCCAAGGCAAGGCAAGGCAGCTTTATTTGTATAGCACATTTCAGCAACAGGGCAATTCAAAGTGCTTTACATGAAAACAGATTTAAAAATTTAAAACAGATAAAATACCAAAAACCAGCAAAAGTATTTTGAAATCAATTCTTTGAGGCACTGGAAGCCAGTGTAGAGACTTCAGTACTGGAGTGATGTGATCCACTTTCTTGGTCTTAGTGAGGAGGAGCAGCAGCGTTCTGAATCAGCTGCAGCTGTCTGATTGATTTTTTAGGGAGACCTGTAAAGACTCCGTTACAGTAGTCTAGTCTACTGAAGATAAAAGCATGGACAAGTTTTTCCAAGTCTTGCTGAGACATAAGTCCTTTAACCCTTGATATATTTTTAAGGTGGTAATAGGCTGACTTTGTAATTGTCTTAATGTGGCTGTTAAAATTCAGGTCTGAGTCCATGACTACACCAAGATTTCTGGCTTTGTCTGTTGTTGTTGCTGAGTGCTGACTTTTAATCGTTCCTCTTTTGCTCCAAAAACAACCACCTCAGTTTTTTCTTCATTTAATTTAAGAAAGTTCTGGCACATCCAGTCGTTAATTTGTTCAATGCACTTAGTCAGTTGTTGTATTGGACTATAGTCCCCCTGGCGATAAGGTTATATAAATTTGTGTGTCATCCGCATAACTATGGTAACTTATTTTGTTGTTTTCCATAATTTGAGCCAGTGGAAGCATGTAGATGTTAAACAGGAGAGGCCCCAGAACTGAGCCTTGGGGAACTCCGCACGTCATATTTGTATGCTCAGATGTATAATTCCCTATAGACACAAAGTAGTCCCTATTCTCTAAATAAGACTCAAACCACTTTAGTACTGAGCCAGAAATGCCAACCCAGTTTTCCAATCGGTCTAGTAATATGTCATGGTCGACCGTATCAAATGCAGCACTGAGATCAAGTAATACCAAGACTGAAATTTTGCCACTATCTGTGTTTAAGTGGATGTCATTAAAGACTTTAACAAGAGCTGTCTCAGTGCTGTGGTGTGGTCGAAAACCCGACTGGAATGCATCAAAACTGTTGTTTAGTGACAAGAAAAGGTTCAGTTGTTGAGAAACCGTTTTTTCAATGATTTTACTTAAAAATGGAAGGTTTGACATCGGCCTATAGTTGCTCATTAGTGACGTGTCTAGATTGTTCTTTTTTAAGAGTGGCTTAATGACTGCAGTTTTCAGGGCCTGTGGGAAGATACCTGAGAGAAGAGACGTGTTTACAATCTGTAGAAGATCTGTAGCCAAACAATTTGCAACATTTTTGAAAAGGCTCGTTGGTAGAATATCAAGGCAGCAGGAGGAGGTTTTCAGATGTTGTATAATGTCCTCCAGGTTTTTATGGTTAATCATATGAAATTGGGTCATATTGGAATCTATTTTGCCTGGACACTGTGACAACACATACCCTGTACTCGATATGGAAGCACTGACTGTTTGTTTAATTTTCTGAATTTTGTCATTGAAGAAGGTGGCAAAATCATTGCAGGCATTTGTGGATAAAAGTTCAGATGCTACTGGTACTGGAGGGTTTGTTAACCTATCAACAGTAGCAAACAAAGCACGTGAATTATTATTGTTTTTGGCAATAATGTCCGAGAAGGACCGCCTTGCATTCCTCAGTTCCAAATTATAAGTGCGAAGTCTCTCTTTATAGGTGTTGTAGTGGACCTGGAGATTAGTTTTTCACCACCTGCGTTCTGCTTTTCGACACTCTCTTTTTTCTGTTCTTACCAGTATGGCATTTCTCCATGGAGATCTTTTCTTATCAGAGACAGTTTTTACCTTAATGGGAGCAATGGCATCAATAACATTTGTAATTTTACAATTGAAATTGTCAACAAGCTCAGTGACTGAGACCCCTGAGAGGGTGGGTGTGGACGAGAAAAGCTGGATGAATGTTTCACTGGTGTTGTCAGTGATATACCGTTTTCTTATTAACTTTGTTTGGACACTTTTTTGCACAGACATAGTGCCATTAAAGAAAACACAGGAATGATCAGAGAGAGCAGCATCAGTCACCACAACCTTGGAAATGTTCAAACCCTTCGAGATAATCAAGTCCAGAGTGTGCCCCTTGTTGTGTGTGGGCTCCGTCACATGCTGAGTCAGTCCATAGTTCTCAAAAATACAACACAGTTCTTTTGTCCCTCTATCCTGGGGGTTGTCAACATGAATGTTGAAATCACCAGCAATAACTACACAGTCAAAGTTAATACAGATTAAAGACAGCAGTCCACTAAAGTCGTCAAAGAAGGATGCACAGTATTTAGGTGGCCTGTAGATAATTAGAAATATAGGTCGAGAGGGGGACCTTAGCTGAAGAGCCACATATTCAAAAGAAGCAAAGTTTCCATAAGCTATTTGAGTACATTGGAACAAGTCGTTAAACAAAATGGTGACTCCACCTCCTTTCTTATTCGCTCTATTCTCACTCATAAAACTGAAGTTAGGGGGAGCTGACTCAATGAGAACAGCATCACTGTTATTATGGTCTAACCAGGTTTCAGTTAAAAACATAAAATCAAGATTGTGTTTAATAATAAAATCATTGATTAAAAATGATTTACCCGCCAAAGACCTGACGTTTAGTAAGGCTAATGTTAGTGTGTTAAAATAATTATCTGTCTCGTTTTTTGGGACAGGCTGTGGCTGACGAGGAATGGATGCTAAATTTGCTAAGTTGGCAGTTAAGTGCTTCTTTTTCTTACTTAGCGGATTCACCATTCTTTTTCTATTACCTATCACAACATAGATTGACGAAGAATTGAATACACAGGGCCCAGGCTTGTCCTGGAAAGAGTCATGAGTGCCACTAGGCATGCAGCCTGGGCCCAGCACATATCAGTTAAAGCTTGTTTGATTCTGTACACAAGCATACTTATCAGTCTGTTGAGAAGGAGTTAGCTGCCGTCCTGGAGGGGGCAGAGGTGCCTGGCGTTTTACTTTCAGTGGTTGAGTCCAAACAGGGTCAGTTTGATGCTGGGGGCGAGTGATGGGAGAAGGTAGTGGGGTAAACTTGGTTCCAGCATCTACCAGCTGCTCCATCCGGTCAGTGAACCCCAACATGTGGCAGGGGGAAACAGGGGAAAGGGTGAATGGGGAGAGCGATGGATCCTCAAAGGCGTCGGTGTTGGTAAGGGGGTTTGAGGAGTGTTGGACAGGTGAAGGGGGTTGAGATTTCTCGTCTCCGCTCTGAGCTCCTATTCTGACTGGCGGTATAGGGCCACTGATAAACACCTTCACGTTTAGGGAGCTGACTGTGTTCAGCAGAATCATGAAGTCACGATTCAGCACTTCAGACTGTTGCTTTACAACATCATGTGACCCTATATGCAGTATAATGTTTTTCACAGTTGGGTGTGCTGCCATGGTATCCAGGATTCTTTGGGCTAAGTCAGACACCATGTCTTTGGGAAAACAGAGAATTTTGGTGTTTTTACTGCTTTTTATGTTTTTTACAGCAGAGTCACCCACAATCAGAGTTTGGTGCCCAGTCGTTAGCTTTCCCTGTAGCTTTTTACTTTTTGAATTGCTCTCAGTCCTTAACCTGCTGTGTGATGATGAGACGCAATCCAGGTCATGTCCAGGGTCCTGCAGCAGAGGAGCAAATCTGTTATCCAGTTGCACACTCAGTTGTTGGGGAGGCATTTTGTTGCTAATTCTCCCTTTTGCAGCTGTCCATGGTTGTGTCCTACTGAGTACAGGGGTAGAAGAGGCACTCTGCCTGGATGGTAATGCAGGCCAGCCGTTCATATCACAAATCTCAGGGCGCTGTGCCCTGCCCGTTAGTCGTCCTTCCCAGGAAAAGGATTTACTCTTAGGCTTTGCACCAAAAGAGTTCCAGGGAGGACTACCACTTGTTGATTTGTTACTTATTCCACAGCCCTCCTGTTTGTCCGTAGTCTTGCTGGTGCTAGTTAGCCGTGTGTTGGCATGCTTCTGTCCATTGTTTTGGGTCAATGGTAAAGTGGTGTCATTCCCACATGATCCGTTCACTTCCAGGTTTACTTCTAACCGTTGAATTTTGGTTTCCAGAATAACAATCTTCTGAAGGAGTTTGTAGTAGTCCTCCATGCAGAAGGGAGGCATCTTGCTGCTAATTAGCTTTAGCTACAATCACTTTAGGACAAGTTCAACATGGATTATAGGTCGAAAGTTGAATGAACGAGTACTTTTGTCCTTTCGATTTCTTACAGGTTGAGTCGTTGTTGCCCATAACACGTTCATTCATTCTACTAATGAATGCTGATTGGTCAGTGAAGGACTGATTATGACCAGAGATCCTGTTTGACGGCATCCGAAGCAGAACCAGAATGTCAGAGTGAATATTTCGGCGTGGTCTTTAAAACATTAGCAAACCTCTTTCTAGCACGTGTATTAACAGGGAGAGTCTAACCTGTCAGCTGTGTTGTCGATGCCTCCAGAGAACAAAGGAAGTGACTCAGAGCTTGCCGTAAAGCAGTATCTCTGGCCGTATGTGAGCATGACGTCATTGACATTTTAAAAGGCTTTTTAGAACAAAAAAGCCACTTTAAAAAAAATCTAATGCCCAACAGTGTGTATTTTCTTAGCCTCCCCTTTCAAATGCAACATTCAAATTACTAGACAAAAATTATATCCTGAGAAAAGTGGATTTTGAGGGGTATAGCTCCATAGACCTCCATTCATTTTGCACTCGCCTGTGAGCGCTCCCTATATGGAACTCTGGTGGAACTCCAACCAGTGCAGAAGCCAGAAGTAACGAGAGAGTGCAACCTCTTCCATAGATTGGCCCAACAGATCCTGTTGCTCTGGATGGAGACCAGTGAAGGATATTAGAAGCACTTTTCCGGTGATGGCTGAGTGTGGCTGTCCCGTGGTTATGACACAATCGTTAGCCTATTTTTACAAAAACGTCTACTACGGAGCCATAACGTGAGGTTCAAGGTAATGGAGCCTTTTATACATTGTCGTGTTTCTTTAGAAATAAACAATGGACAAATAGAGTCTTTAAACTCTTCAGATGTTAAGTTATTCTCTGTCAAAGTGACGTCAAAATGAATGGGAGTCAATGGAATGCTAACGGGAGGTGATGGCTTGGTAGCATCAAAATGGCGCCATAGGAGCTACCATAGACATTATATAAACTGGACCAACAGATCCTGTTGCTCTGGACGGAGACCAGTGAAGGATATTAGAAGTCACTTTTCCGGTGATGGCTGAGCGTTACTGAGAAGCCTCCAACTGAGAGAGACAATGTAAATGTGACGTGAGCAACCTGTCTGAAAGTTGGAAGAGTTCTGGTAGCTGTGCCAAGAGAAATCTCAATCATTCCGAGTCTTGCAGAGACGGAGAGCGTAGGTATATGTAAGGAGATAACATGGACACAGGCTAGTTATTGCTAACTAAATGCTAGTTAATATTAGTAATTAAACTTAAACAGCTAATGGAAGTCCAAACTGCCTGCGAGCTTCTCCTGTACTGTACTGTAATTCCTCTACTGTGCGACAGTAAGGGACTGTTCGTTATTTAATTAAGGGGTCGCCGGAGGAGTTTTGTGGCCTCTAACCTAAAAAGACGCGACCCTCCCCTTGTCAGTAATAATTCTCCTATGACCCTCCAAAACAATTTGAAAAAAAGCAATGACCCTCCCCTCATGTGCAAGTTTGCACTTAGCAAAGAAGTACAGATACCATTTGATTTTAACAGCCATGACATACAGGAGTTAACCTCTGCATTCTCATCTTACACATCACTCTCCTCTGTTATGGTGTGGTGGCCATTTCAGTAGATTTACTTACTAACATTGTTGTGGAAACACAATAAGCATGGAAACTAAATGCACACTTCATGCATTACTGCATTACTTCAAATACTAAGTTACTCCTCTAGTAAACTAGTATTCATATGAAATAAAACAATAAAACATTGAGACCATTCAGCAAAGGACGCTGGGATATAACCAATTCAACACTGGTTGCTATGGACTTGTCACTAGGCTTCGTCGTTGTATATTTTAGCACATAGGTAAAGCTGCCGAAGCTGAACATTAACAATTTAACAATTCGCCCTTATGAAATCCAATCGCGGCACGGCTGTTTTGGAACGCAATAGACTGACACTTAAATTGAACTAAAATGTATAACAGTAAACAATCAGTGTTGGACCTACAGTCTGTTGAGATGCCTCTCCAAACACACCATAAAACGTTAAGACACGTTGAGAAAAAAGATCCGCATTTTGCCGTAATCCAATGACACGAAAAAAAGTAATCCACAGCGATCAGTAGATCCACAAAAAGGTAAATGACACGGTGTATCCAGCAAGGCCGATATGAGCGTCACATACGAGGCCTCTCCATTTCGCCGTTTAAACAAAGTGGAATAAACGTATAAAAGTCCAAATCTACACAAAACCCGCAATCAATTAGTAAGCTGACATCACATTTATATACATGGCATTTAGGAAACCTTTATTGCAAGGTTGGCACGGCAAGATGTCCAGACTAGTGCAACAGTAACTTTCGTTTTTTGCGTCCTGCTGCTCCCATCATCAGCTAGGTAATATTTTTTTTACTAAAGCAGTATATGAAATCAGATGTATTACCTATCACCATTTAGTTGTTTTGTGTTATTTAAGATATTTATTTAATATCTGGTCATGCCAGATGTAATTATTCCACTAATTTTTTAAACAATGCAATTACCCGTTTGATCCACCGGGGAGGCACTCCTCCTGCCCCCCCCAGCAAACTCCGCGTATGCGGTCAGACCATCTGCTAGGGGGCCGAGACTGAGAGCTACATGGATACATATGCACCAAACAAGCCACTTTGAAATTTTGCTCTTTTCATGAATAAAAAAGTTGGGTGACCCCCCCCCACCCAGACTGAAAAATGTTGGATGACCCTCCCCTCAGCAGAAAATAAAAAGACATGACCCTCCCCTATTTTCCTCCGGTGGTCCATTCCATAAATACCGAACGGTCCCTAAGTCGCGTGGTTATGACACAATTGTTAGCCTATTTTTATATATACGTCTGCTATGGAGCCATAACGTGAGGTTCAAGGTAATGGAGCCTTTTATACATTGTCGTGTTTCTTTAGAAATAAACAATGGACAAATAGAGTCTTTAAAGCTTCAGATGTAAAGTTATTCGCTGTCAAAGTGACGTCAAAATGAATGGCAGTCAATGGAATGCTAACGGGGGGTGATGGCTTGGTAGCATCAAAATGGCGCCATAGGAGCTACGGGTTGTGAGGAGAAGCGTACCCCCTTGGGAGCTACGCGTTCTGGGGAGAGGCTTACTCCCTTGACTTCTTCCCTTATTAGAAATTCTTTGGCTGTACGTAGTTTTCCCATATGGAATTAGGTGGAGCACCAACAACACCATCTTGTGGCCGGTTTGTGTTACTAAATCTCATTTTAATAAAATATAGATAAGCGTTCAAGCAGTGAGAAATCTGTAAAATCCATTTTTTTTCCCCAACAGGAAGATGAACTTATTGCTATATTTACCAAGACAATGTCTATGGTGCACATTGTTTATAGGTTAATACATATTTGATGGTGGCCACCATTTCACTGGTCACATTTTTGCAAACATAAAAAGGTAAAAGTTCAGAGCATAGATGTATTAAGAGAACGGTGCCGAGTCAGACTTCATAACGTAAACCCAAGGGGGTAAGCCTCTCCTCGGACCGCGAACCTCCTATGGCGCCATTTTAATGCTACAAAGCGATCACCCCCCGTTAGCATTCCATTGACTGCCATTCATTTTGACGTCACTTTGACAGCGAATAACTTTACATCTGAAGCGTTTAAAGACTCCATTTGTCCATTGTTTATTTCTAAAGAAACACGACAATGTATAAAAAGCTCCATTACCTTGTACCTCACGTTATGGCTCCGTAGCAGACGTTTTTATAAAAATAGGCTAACAATTGTGTCATAACCACGCGACTTACTGTCGCATAGTAGAGGAATTACCGTATAGTACAGGAGAACCGCGCAGGCAGTTTCGTCTCACATTAGCTGTTTAAGTGTAATTACTAATGTTAACTAGAATTTTAATTAGCAATAATTAGCCTGTGCCTATGTTATCCTTACATATACCTACGCTCTCCGTCTCTGCTAGATTGGGAATGATTGAGATTTCTCTTGGCACAGCTACCAGAAGACTTACAACTTTCAGACAGGTTGCTCACGTCACATTTACGTCTTCTCTCTCAGTTGGAGGCTGCTCAGTAACGCTCAGCGCTCACCGGAAAAGTGCTTCTAACGGCCTTCACTGGTCTCCGTCCAGAGCAACGGGATCTGTTGGTCCATTCTTATATACAGTCTATGCGTAAACCCGACTTCATAACGTAAACCCAAGAAGACTGTTGATTGGCAATGACGTGCCACTTGAACGAGTGCGCTCTGAACGTATCCAGTCTCTACCACGCACACCACCCTCCTACTTGACCAATCACAACCTTTGTACAACCTCTTGGCTGGCACGGAGAATAAAAAAACAGGAGTTCTCACTTTGCCACTACCACAGAGAGCCGAAGTTTCCTTACTTTCTCGACGTTCTTTTTACAAGATAAAATGGGGGTTCTCACCATGTTCTAAGAGAAATGTGTAGCTAATGTAATAGCTCTTAACACAAAGACATGTTAAATATATTGTTCGAAAGCCTATGCCTATGGGATAGTATTGTTGAATACTAACAAAATGCTGAAATATAATTAGCCAATACATTAGTTAAGTTAACCTAATTTAGGGTACTAGATATAGAAATCGATATCTATAGATAATAGAAAATCCCAGTATTATGTTTTTAATAAAGACTGATGAAAGAGGCCCAATAATACCAAAATGTAACCCAGACATTTTTAGGTAGATATCAGAATACCTCGTTCCCTCTACTGAGTGAGACATCTTCGTTTTTATAGACGGGCTTTGCACGTTGCCCTTCCTGTTCACTCATAACAACAGTGATGGCGGCCGCAGCACGGTTCTTCATCCGAGGTGCACCCTTGAAACTTCCCCTCTCCGGTGTTGGCACCGGGGCTCAGAGCTCTTTTGAGGCAACTCTGCTGAAATTGTCACCGAGCTCCAACTCCCGTACAAAAACACAACGAAGACATGCAGCGCACTTTACCTTCCAGCCTGACCCCGTACCTACACAATATGGTGAGTGGCTGGCTAGCCGGCTAATGCTAGCGTTAGCTAGCTACATTAACAGGACAACATATGTAGCACTGGAAGTTTCCCAGTTTAACGTTAGCTGTAAAAGGACAAGTGACTTACCAGCATTGTAAACAGTTTCTGGTTAGGTGATATGAAAGGATTTTATTTGCGATATCTCTCATGTTGTCAAAATTGGATACTGTAAAGTTGCACAGTAACTAATCTGTTCTCCGTGGATGTGCATTGGATGTTTCCAGTTTCCACATCAAACTTTGACTTTTGTAAGGTGCATATTAGAGCATAATTAGTCTCTCATTGCCAGACCTATCTTCACAGTGCAGTGTTGGAGTATTGGCTGGCAATACCACTTATCTATTCTGGGATAGGGGAAAAACGCCGTGGCTTGTTTGTAGTTTTTAAAGCAATATATCGATATTATATCGACATCGTTATATGAGGCTAGATATCCTGCTCCACTTTGTATGGAGTAACATTGGTATAACTATAGCTATATAACTATAGCTAATGCCAAACTCCACTTTAAAACGTTAACGCTGCCTTTGTCAATAGGCTCGACTACTACATTTTCAACTAGAGCCCGACCGATAAAGGATTTTTAAGGCTGATATCGATACAAATATTTGGTGATTTAAAGGCATACTATGTAACTTTTCCCTCTTCGGTCCCCCTACAGGTTGTCTCATTGGAACTACAGTCACGCAAGCTGTAGTTCCAATGAGACAACCTGTAGGGGGACCGAAGAGGGAAAAGTTACACAGTATGCCTTTTAAAATTCCGATATTCCCATATATCGTCGATATATATTAAATCTAAAATAAATATATAATATATAAATATAAATAAAATCCAGAAATGCGTAGCAAAAAGTTATTTATGTAGTTATTTATGATTCCTCACTAAAATAATATGATAATGCAGTTTAAAAATAAACTTGTTGGTTTTATTGTCCCAACAGAACAGAGGAACATCAAAATATATTAAAGTTTTGATAAATAAAATGTATAAAAATACAAACTTAAAGATATGAAATTGAATTTAAAGGGTTAAACAGGGAGGTTGTAGAGCTCCCTCTGGTGGACAAACTATGCAACGCCAACACTCATAATGTGGTTGAAGGGGGTTTCGTCCGTTTTTATTTTATTTTTTAAATATTCATTTATCGGCCATTATAAATGCCGATACCGATAGTTTGGAAAATGCCTATCGGCCGGGCTCTATTTTCAACTTGAATAACTGAACAATAACATTTAGTTTCACACTGCTGGCTATGGACTTAAAGATGGTAGGGGGATGGGGAAATTGCCAAACAAGTTTATTGACATGGTTGGCATTTTATTGACATGAAAGCACTAGGGCTTTGCAAAAAAAAAAAAATCAATTCACATTCGAATCGCAATTCAAGCTCTACTGATTCACAATTGATTCATAGAATTCCAAAAATCACTTTTTTTAATTGTATGTCTACTGCAATCACATGGGAAAAGTAACTACATTTACATACTGTGAATCGTTTTTTTCGAATCGAGAATCGTATTCGAATCAAAAATCGATTTTTTTGAATGGAATCTTGAGCCTAAAAATCAATATTGAATCGTGACATTTTCTGAATCGTGCACCCCTAGAAAGCACTGCATGGTGTACCTGGTTGGTGTAACGGCAGTAAAGAGCTTTTGATGTGACCTTATCGCACAAGAGAAGTGTCAGTGTGATCTCTGAGTCGGAGTCGTCCCAAATGAGCTGTGAGCTCATTGTTCATTTCACCAGGATGTTGGCACCCAAATAATCGCTAACATATTTACTGGAAGAGAAAACCATCCCAGTGTTGAGAAACTACGAGTCATTAGTTCATTGTCTGTAACAAAGGGAAGTGTGTGTCCTAATGTTTGAAGGCTGTGAGTCTGCCAAGTTTCCTTTTAATGTGGTTTCCTTCCTGCAATAACTGGTATGGCCACTTATAAATGTGTCTGACAGTGTACTGTTTGTATATTATCCAAATGCAAAATATTGAATTGTTGCTAGGCCTGCACGATTCGGGGAAAAATATGAATCACGATTGTTTTAGCTTAGAATTGATATCACGATTCTCTGCCACGATTTCTAATGTTGTGTAAGTGTAATGTTTATTGCATACGTGAACCATGACAAAACGAAACAAATTGGCAGGACCAAACAGATTTTTGTTGGCACCTATAGCACATTGCACGAGCCTGTAAACATAGAGGCTTCAATGAATAATGAAAATAAAGTACATACTGGCCATTTAAGTACAGTAGGCTACCAAAAATAGTGAAATATAACACATTGAGCTAAATATGGCCCTGATACAGGCTCTATCTGAACTCCTTGAACATGTCTTTACGTCATTAAAACATGTCAGTCAGCATGCTGCAGCTACAGCTTTTGTCTCTAGAGAAATGGAGTTTGTCAATTGCCAGTTGCATGTAATTTCCCCCTCTCTCTCCCCTTTCATGTCTTCAGCTGTCCTATCAAAATAAAGGCCGAAAATGGCCAAAAAAAAAAAATCAGTCATTTAAAAATTAAATCGCGAACAGGGGTGAATCGAGAAATGATTTATCGTGCAGGCCTAATTGTTGCTGGTGTCAAGTTCTTTATTTTTTTTAATTTTAAAACCTTTTAGGGCCCACCCAGAAGATGAACTTGTTCCAGTCAGTTACAAGTGCCTTGGACAACACTCTCGCCAGTGACCCAACAGCAGGTAGGATGCTAAACCAGGAAAGGGAATTTCATAGTTCTTTAACCTCATTCATCATCATGCAGTTTTTGAAAAAACACACTGGCTTTTAAATATTTTTCATAGCCCCGCTTGTCAGAATGTAAGCCATGCAAAAATGTTGGACTACGATAAGGTTGCTTCACACTTGAAGTATGTATGTACAGGTTAGATGTACCCAACAAAACATTGCACCTTCCAAAAGATTTGACTGTCTTGCTAAAATCATCTGATCTGTCACAAGAGCATCATGTTCCAAGAACATCATGATGTAGAAATGTTCCTTGTTTGTGTGTTATTGCATTTCAATGTTTTTTTAATTTTTTTTTTTTTTAAGCCATCTTCATAAAAGGAACTTGTACTTGAATTGTAGTACAATTATAATGGAATGGAATGAATTTGATGTAGCCAGCTGTGGGATCATGTCATTTAACCTTAAGTTGGATCCTCATAGTATTGAGTCCTTAGTGTTATGATTTCCTCATAAAGGGCAGAAATGTTGCCTGACCAGTTCTCACAGAGATGTAGGTTGGTGGTGTGTGAAAAAAATAATGATAGTTTTCTGTTTCTCCCTTCTCATGATTGTTTTTTAATTTTGGATGTAATTTATTCTTGCCTTTTCTGTTCTAACGTGCTAAATGGGGTGGCAGTAGCTCAGTCAAAGTTGGGTTGGGAACCAGAGGGTCGCCGGTTCAAGTCCCCATACGGACCAAAGTATGGTGGTGGACTGGTAGCTGGAGAGCTGCCAGTTCACCTTCTAGGCACTGCCAAGGTGCTCTTGAGCAAGGCACCGAACCCCCAAACTGCTCGGGGCGCCTTTCCATGGGCAGCTCCCTCACTCTGACATCTCTCCTTTAGTGCATGTATAGATACTGAGCATGTGTGTGTAATTTAGGCCTGTGTGTAATAACATTGTAATTTCCCCTTGCGGGATTAACAAAGTATACATTATTATTATTAAAGAACAGAATCTTAAGAAAACGTGCCATTGAATCACTGATTGAATCACTGATTGAATCACTGATTGTATTGTGTGTTTATCTGCAGTCATCTTTGGGGAAGATGTTGCCTTTGGTGGAGTTTTCCGATGCACAGTGGGTCTCCGAGACAAATACGGTAAGCCGTTTCATTCCTCTTTGATTCTCCCCATTCAGAAGGCTCGAATGTTGAGTAAGGTTTAAAAGAAAACCAGTCAGCAACCGGTTCTTCCGCCTGCATTGCACGATTATGCCACTAGGTGGCAGCAGAGGACTGTGACACATCCCACCACCACCTCACGAGGTCGCATTACTGTTCACTGTTCGCCTAGAGGACCACAAGGATCTGTTTGCACTTAGTTGTCCTTTGTAGCAGGGTAGCCCTAAAAATGTGACGCAGTAAGCTGATATAGCATGTCAATGCTCACTGCTGTGAGTTTGTTTTGGAATCTACTGTTGCTTGAATTTAAAATGGTACATTAAACACTCTGTGTATGATAGTATAGCTACAGGAATACCAGGCAGACAGACATTTTTACATGTCATAGCAGCAAAAGCACACGAGTAGTAATTATTATTATTATTATTATTATTATAATAATAATATTATTAGAGGCTGCATTAGGTGCTCCCATTCCAAGCATGTCTTACTGGTACAGTTGCATGTAGAAGAGCCATGATAGTAGTTCATGTCACTAGTTAGGCCTAATAAAGGCCTATTGGCCCTCTTTGTGAGGTTCTAGTTCACGTTTTGCTTCTGAGAATTTGTCAGAGGTATTGTTAAAATAGTATTTCAGGCCCATTGAACTATTTTGCATTATCTTCAGTGTTTCTTTCGACATGCCTCAGATGTGTATTTTATATATATATATATATAAAATGCTTCATTCCGTTCATAGAATGCTCCGTATCAATTTTTTTTTTCCAAAGCTCCGTAAACCACTATCTGATCACGTGCCTCCATGAGCCAATCAGAGCTGTTCCCTGCACCGCGCAGCTTAGTTTAGATGTAGACAGTCATAGAGGACAGAGTAACGTGAGGAAAATTCCACAACAGATAGCAGTCGGTCATAAGTCGTCACGAGGTTTACCAGTTTACCAGTAAACGCAACATTTAGTCCCGTCTGTGTAGTTTTTCAGACCACAGCAGTGACCAGTGCTAGTTTGAGTCTGTTAGCTCATAGCTTTAGCTGCAGACTGTTGTACGTCCCACTGTTGGAGTCCTCTACAGTGAAATACAGTCACACTACACCGTTTAGCTGTCAGCATTTTAGTCGTGTAGCTAATGGTAGGCTACGTTAGCTGCTGTGTAACGTGTTATTAGTGTTTACTAGCGTGACATGCAGCGATGTTTCTGTTGCCTCTAACGAGCATCAGAGCGCAACGCAGACATTTAAGTGGCACCGTAATCCGTGTTGCTTTTTCATCCGGTAGATACCGGGCACCGGTGCCCTATTGGCACCGGATATTAACATGCGCTGCTAACGTGAACAGAAAATTGCGTTGTCTATATCTTTTCACGGCAAACGCGCATGTGTGGAAAGCGGTCGCACAACAGCTGAAATGGCTCCTTCATAGTATCCTTCAACAAAGAGGAATGTAGCACAATATGGATGTGAAAGCAGTTATAATTAGCCTATTTGACAATACAATTTGTTTTGGTTAAAATCAACAAATAATCGTGATAATTAATCGTGATCAATATATTGATCAAAATAATCGTGATTATCATTTTGGCCATAATCGTGCAGCCCTACATCGCGGTGCAGAAACGCCAAAGACACGTTTGAGGTCATTCCACTGATAGGCCTTTTTTCCACAGCAGACATTGTGACTTGTCATAGCAGGAAAAGCACAGGTGTTACTAATAACACTAACGATGGCTCTGTTCTACTCAAGTGTCCCAGTGAGACGTCACAGTGAGCCCGCATGCACAATACCAGGAGCTAAAGCAGTTCAGAAACTGAAGCAGCTAAACGGAATCCTGCCCTCATTCATGTTATCATTTACACCTTTGCTTTTCCCGCTGTAACATGGAAAAGGCGCATTGGGATGTAGCTGCTACTGCCACTTGCTGTGAAGTTTGAACCCACAGAGAGCACTGCATCTGCAGTTCATTACATTAGTCATTTATGTGTCTTCCTGGTAACAATCAGTGGGGATTTGCCCTTCAAAAGAAACTGGCAATTCCAGTTTGATTCTGCAGTTGACAGTCAGACATTAAACATAAATCTTTGTGGGGACCGAAAGGACCAAAGACATGGCAATAGCATTAAGCTGTTCTCTATAATAAAATAGGCCATGAGCATGCCCAAGATTGATGCTGAGTAGATGAAAAGTTAGTGGTTGTAACCAATTTCCCCTCGATTTATTTAAAAATCTACAACATATGGATCAAATAGATTTTTTTCATTCAGTAAACCTGGGTACAACCAGTTTGCAGGCTTTGTTTTCTCTCCAAATAGCATTAAGCAACCAAATGTGTCTTAATTCAGATCCTCTAAAACTAAACGTACTGAAACTGTACAACAGTTCTTTCTTGTTGGTTGTGGTTTAAAGTAGGTAGGTTTAGTATGGAAGTCATTTCAGTTCATTTTGTATAAATATCTATTTTTCTCAATAGCAAGGAGTGTTAAATCCACCCCACAGTAGCTGGCTTTGCCTTTTGTTTTCATTGACGTCAGAAGTGCTGACCTTTTTGGAGAGGGATCATTATTTTCCATCTCATCCTTGTGTACAGTGACGAGCGCAAAGCTGTTTTTATCCCTCTCACTACTGAAAGGGGTGGTGCACACCTCTGCCACCCACAGGCATTATACAGACCAGAGGTTAATGCAGGGCGGACACTATATGAAAGGCTTTTTATGAGGCGGATGCATTTTTCTCGGAGATCCAGCTCTCCTGCCGCCGGCTGCCTTCTGAAGGGCTGTTTCCCTGAAAACAACAGCACACGTTGACCCTATGCTCCGACTAGCTCTCCCTCTCACTGATGTGTGTAGCCTTTTTTCACTGGAAGCGACGTTGGTGCCAGGCAGCACTGGCGGCTATAAACGTTACCCAAACATGTCTATTTAAATATGCATTCTAGACCCGTGTGAACAACTGAGGCCCAAACGTCAATGCAACGATACTTTTCATTGTCACACACTGTGTTATTGTCACATGTCTCGATTGTATTTTTTCTCGTCATTCATTGACTTACTACTCATTGCTTTGATGACACACAGAAGCGCACATGCACACCCACACACACACACACACACACACACACACACACACACACACGCGCGTCACTTTCACATGAAGCTGCATATTTGAGGTTGGCTTCAGTCTGAACGGCAAGGCGTAAAAGCTTGAGCTCTTAATTGTCCGTTCCTCTAAGGGGTTTTGGTGCTGTGGTTGCTAATTGAACTTTGTGAGCGCAGAGCAGGGCACATGGCAGAGTTTCACTGCTGAGAAGCACATTTCCCAGCAAACCCGAAAAAGACTGGACTGGCAAATACACAAAGATGAGACCAAAAATAACACTCTTACCCCAATTTTAGAGTCCCACTCTTGTGGCTCTTTTTCAGATTATAGGGTGGAGAATGGAAGAAGAATGGAAGAAGTTTTTTTTTCTTCTGTTTTTACTCTTGTGTATGTTGTGTGTTCATCACAGGCTTGGTTTGCTACAGCCGAGGAGGCATCAGCTTGTCACTTCATTTATTTTAGGACTGCATGGCATTTGAAGACTGTCCTCATCACTCAAGTGTGAGGCATGGGCTCTGTCATCAGAAAAACCCTGCTATTCCTTAGACACCGTCTACAATTGTGGTCAGTGGTCCCAAATAAATAAATAAATAAATAAATAAAATGGGCCGTTCAGTGATTCCAGCCTGGTCAGTGGCTGCCACACCTTAAACCTCTGTGTGGACTTTTCTCTCTGAGTAGGTTGATACAACAGTTAGCTCCCTCACCCAGTAGCCACTCGTTGCCTTCCATTACTAGTACTTCAGCTTCTGAGTCTTCTCCTTCTCCTCTCTACTACTGTTTCCCCAGGTAAAGACAGAGTCTTCAACACTCCCCTTTGTGAGCAGGGGATTGTGGGATTTGGTATTGGTGCAGCTGTTGCTGGTGCCACAGCCATCGCTGAGATCCAGTTTGCTGACTACATCTATCCTGCCTTTGACCAGGTAAGGAGAGCTGCGACTAACGATTACTGCCATTATCAAGTGATTTTTTTTTTTGGTCTTTGATCAATCGTTTTACAGTCCCTCCAGAAAAATGCAATTATGCAATCGCATAATTCAATGCATAATCAGCCAAAGTCCGCATATTTATGCGGGAGCTGCATTTTTTCAAATACGCCGCACTGTCGCCGCAATAACTTGCCGATTTCCGCAGAAGATTTTTTAGCAGAAAGTTGAAAATGTTGCGTTTACTTCACACAAGAGCAGCCATTTTCCCCTGTTGCCATGGGAACGTTATGAAGTGACGTAATTATGCGACGTGAACGTCATCGAAAAGCTGCAAACCCCGCAATGAAGCCATGATGAAAACGCAGTTTTTGCAAGTTCCCGCAATTTTTGCAAGTTCCCGCAATTTCATCACATACAAATTGCATAAATGTCCCGCATATTCCATCCATATTCCATCGCATTTTTTAAGAAAATGTGCCGCATAATCAAGGATTTTTGCCCGCAACAATCACAAAAAAATTCAGCATTTTTCTGGAAGGACTGGTTTTGTCTCTAACATAAGACTAACTGTGCTTCCTGGGGTCCACATCATATAGTACCACTCACTATGCTAAGTGATGGCATCTACGTGGCCTAACTATTCCTGGAAATAACAGTGTATGGCTAGCCAAGGCATTGTCATAGGCCAAAAAAAACAGTAAAGGTAATAAAAACCCAGAAAAACGCTGTGGCAGATGTCTTTAATCGAATAGTTTAATTTGTGTGAAGTATAGTTTGAAATCACTATGCCACTTATTTCTCTGTTGCAGCAATGAAGAGTGTAAAGCTAGGTTGTATTCTTTTACTTGCCTGGTGTACCAGCACACACATTACAGGGCTGTGTGCAACTGAGAGTGCATAGCCACTAACACCCCAACCAAACAAACACATTGGAATCACTGAACCTGAAGAACATTAAGAATGATGGAAAGAGTATGGTTATGTAATATCTCTTTGGTTTGCATCAGTTTGACTCTCTCAGTACTATAAATGTGATAACTCCCTATGTATATGGAGTTTGATTTGTACAGGAGTGACGAGGCCTCCATGCACAAGATGCAAAATTCTGTATCTTCCCGAAACACTTAAAAAAGAAAGAAGGAATGGGAAAATTTTGCTATCCTGGCAGCCACAAATATTAGTGATTTTCTTTCTCTTACTTGTCTGTTTGATACAGACCTCCAAGTCAAAATGTTTATTGTTTCATATTCTACAATGTAACTTGGGGAAAATGTGTTAAACAAAAGGAGCTCTTATCCATGTCCATCTATTGAGCAGGACCATGGGCAGCGCTGCTGTTTAACCATGTATACATGCTGACACTAGTGTCATATTGTGTCTTCTCACCCTCCACGAGATGAATGCCAGTCCCCTGCGATTTAGAGCAACAGTGGACCAAATCCTCCTAACTCCTTCTGTGCTCTCGCTTAAAATGGTGCAGTCCAAACTGACCTGAGAGGGTCATAAAAGCTGAATTAACAGCCCACCTGAGTTTCAGGGAGGAAAACTTGGGACACCTTTTTGGAGGAAGCCCAGTATGAGAAACTGTAGAAAGAGGTATAAGGAACCGGACACTTTAGATGATTTTGCTCGTTAAAAATAAAATAAGGTTTTTAAAAGCTTTAAGGGGAATAGCAGAGAGAATGGCTCGGCACATGCAGTCTCCATCCAGTGTCCACTGGTGTGGTCTTTATTCATAAAACAAAGGAGAGCACTCCGTTTTCTAGGGTGCTTTTTTGCTAAATAGATCTGCAGTTGATTAACCCAGCATACACTTAAAGTGCTCATATTATGCTCACTTTCAGGTTCATAATTGTATTTAGAGGTTGTTTAGAATATGTTTAATTTTCAAAAAACACCATATTTTTGTTGTACTGCACATTGCTGCAGCTCCTCTTTTCACCCTGTGTGTTGAGCTCTCCGTTTTGGCTACAGAGTGAGACCTCTCACTTCTGTTCAGTCTTTGTTGGGAGTCACACATGCTCAGTAGCTAGGTAAGGACTACTAGCCAGTCAGAAGCAGAGTATGAGGGCGTACCCTGACAGTACCTAGGTAAGGACTACTAGCCAGTCAGAAGCAGAGTATGAGGGCGTACCCTGACAGTACCTAGGTAAGGACTACTAGCCAGTCAGAAGCAGAGTATGAGGGCGTGCCCTGACAGTAGCTAGGTATGGACTACTAGCCAGTCAGAAGCAGAGTATGAGGGCGTGTCCTGACAGTAGCTAGGTATGGACTACTAGCCAGTCAGAAGCAGAGTATGAGGGCGTGTCCTGACAGTAGCTAGGTAAGGACTACTAGCCAGTCAGAAGCAGAGTATGAGGGCATACCCTGACAGTACCTAGGTAAGGACTACTAGATAGACTACAATAGAGCTGTTTGGAGCAGTTTGTGAACAGTGTTTTCTGTTGGAGATGGTAAGTCCCTTTGGGGTGGACTTTGGGCTTTTTCACTTTGGAAACCTATAACATGCAGAAAAAGATAATAAGATAATAAAGGATAGGGGAAAAGCCAAAAAGCATAATATGAGCACTTTAAATTAAATTTTTACAACACATTGTTGTAATTGTCTTTTTAGAGACTGAAATTTGCTGCCGTTGCAACAACAACACAGCTGCTCCATAAGAATTGGTAAAATTTCAGCTATTAATGTGTGTTAACCTGAATGATATTGTTCTCTTTCCAGATAGTCAATGAAGCAGCCAAGTACCGCTACCGTTCTGGCAACTTGTTTGACTGCGGCAACCTCACCATTCGGGCTCCGTGGGGGTGTGTCGGCCACGGGTCACTTTACCACTCTCAAAGCCCTGAAGCCTTCTTCGCCCACTGCCCTGGCATCAAGGTCAGCCATGTGCTTTATTAAAAATCTTGACTTGTTTTTGTTTCCGTTTCTATATTTTCCTCTGTTTGTGCAATTTTTAAAATGTCACGTCTTGCCCCAAAACATATACAAAAGTGTTCTAGCAGAACATCATGAATAGAATTGAGTGTATAGAGTGGTGTGATTACGTTAGTGAAGCGCAGTCTACATTTTTAGTCATTAGGTATAGTCAGGCCAATACAACCATAATACTGTAGTACATCTAGAGAGAAAATACAGAACGGGAAGAAATAGGCAAGGCAAGACAGCTCTATTTGTATAGCACATTTCAGCAACAGGGCAATTCAAAGTTATTTACATAAAACATTAAAAAGCAGTTAAAAACGATTAAAAAAAAAAAAATAAAACAGGCAGGACCATATTTCTTTACCATCTCATCCACCACGGGCCCCGCAGGAACATGTGACTTTGTACTCTTGTTACCCATAACAAGAGTGGAAGTACTTCTCTTTATCTACAATATAGCCATCGCTATAAGGCTTAGTTTAATCAGGCAAACTTTGCAAATCCTAAACAGTTCCAACTGTTTTCCTTTAAATTTTATCATAAAATCTATGTCACACCCACGTTGGAGAAATTCAAGTACGATAAGTACAATACATACAAATACTTTTGAAGGTCAGTGTTTCAACAAGTAAAAACAAGTAACGAAGGTCTTCAAGCTGAAACAACAAAATCCTGGTTCCTCATGTCTCCCAGTTGAATATTAAATATTGTTTGCACATAAAGAGGACATTTCTTCAACAAAAAAGTAGCAGAAGGACTATTTCAACTGTAATGATTTTTATTCAATCCCCCTCTTAAATTTGATAAATTGTATTTGCTACTCGGCCCCAGGTGTATTACTAAATAGTTTTTTTTGTTTGTTTTTTTATTCCTCTGCAACATATCCACAAAACAATGCAGGTAAAACGAGCTAAAAAAAAGTTTTTTTTTTTTTTTCCAAAAATGGACTCAGGAACACAAAAACAGAAATGGTTTCTAGGCTTTTGCTGAGACATTTGAACGCTGCTTTTCTGAGACAGGTAGTGAAGCAGTTTTCACTACAATTTCTTGTGAGTACTGTCAACTCCAACCATTTCCTCAAAACGCCTCCAGGAAGCGTGACATGATGTTGTTAATTGCTATTAACTAAACCTTTAAAGAATATCTTGGCAACGGCCACAGCATCTCAAAATTAGCCCAATGCCTCCAGGTTCAACTTTATATACAGTAAGTCTTCTCTGGTGACTCTCTCCAGTCGTGCTTGTTTTGCTTCCATTTACAAATGGAACACAGCAGTTTCCTGCTCCAACTCAATTAAATAAAAGTACTTAATAAACTGGAGGAATTGTTGCAAGCAACTGCCTCCCCATTCAGTATGATATAACATTAACAAGCTATGATGACTTGAATAGGAATACCGATATTTAGAAGAAAAAAAAGAAACGGATCACTGGGCAATGAGTTGGTTGTGCAACATTGTAAAAAAAAAAAAATATATATATTTTATTTTTATTATTTTTTTGTGGCATTTTTAGGCCTTTATTTGACAGGACAGCTGCAGACATGAAGGGGAATGACATGCAGCAAAGGGCCGCAGGTCGGAGTCGAACCCGAGCCCACTGCGTCGAGGAGTAAACCTCTATATATGGGCGCCGGCTCTACCAACTGAGCTATCTGGGCGCCCCGGTCATATAAATTTAAGTAGCATATAAACTTGGTACTCAACGCTAAACACACCTGCAAGCTTTAGGCATATAAAAAGGCAAGAGAGAGCCTGCTACGTTGAGTTTATATGTGTGAAAAGAGAAAAGTGATTCTCTCAGACACATACAGATAGTGTTCTCTGAACGCTGATAGCATCACTGAGATGAAATGAATAGCATATGCTCAAAGTAAACAAGTTAAAATGTCAAGCTATAACATCCCTCCCTGCTTTTGTCTTTTCACTGAGCATACATACTGTATAAATACTGTATAATCATCATCGTCAAAGTGTCTCATATGCTACAGACCTGTAATGGCTGTATGGTTTACAGCTACAGTTCATCCACTGTGAGTAACCATCGCTGAGAGCAATAAACAGGTTGTCTCCCAGCAAAGGTCAGGCTGATAAATGTTCATCTTTGTGCATACTATCAGCGCTGTTAGCTCCATCTGAGAGTCAGTCCCACCACACAGTCTGACAGGCTTGATTCAGCTTTGGCCCAGTGTTGTCATGATACCCCAACTCTGATCTAAATACCATTAAGAGATTAAATATCTGACACAATTACAATGCCAGCAAGACAACAGTTGGTAGGAAGAGTTTAAAATCATTTCTGTGTCAGTCGTAGTCCACGCTGTACAATTTAAAAAGTTCTGTATCAAAGTCCTGACAATTAGGAGGACTGTGACCAGTTCGATGCTGTTACTTTCTTCCACTGGAGCCATTCTACATTGCACACAATGAAATGAGATGTTAAAATATGATAACATTTAAAATTGGATATTTTCCAAAGGTAGTAGTAGTAAAAGTGAAATTGTCTTAACATCATTACCGGGTCTAATAAAGTGCGTCATGTGTTCCTCAGGTTGTAATACCCCGTAGTCCAGTTCAGGCCAAAGGGCTGCTCCTCGCCTGCATCGCTGACCAGAACCCCTGCATATTCTTTGAGCCCAAGATCCTGTACAGAGCCGCAGGTAAGCGCTATTGTATGCGACTATAAATCTAAAGTCGACATGTAACTGAGCACTTAATTCAGCATCGTGCCTCGGTGGCCCTCGATTTGTTTGCGTAGGCGCCTTATTGAAAGCAAATGTTCTCCCTTTTTAGAGGTGTGATGCAAGACAAACAAACAATATGCCTGACTGCAAACAATGTGTGTTAGATCAGCAGGTCCACAAGCGTGAAGCAGACCGTCTTAATGGGCTGAGTGTTGAATCCTCTCTCCCTCCTCTCCCTATGTGGAGGGAACATCAGTGTTAAGGCCAGCATGGCTTTAGACAGGCTGCTGTGTAAAAAGCTGTCCACCACAATCGTAATAAACTCTTAACAGTTGTTGGCAGCTGTTGCAATACAGTGCTGCCTTTGCTACATGATGAGAATTTGATATTCACGATTAAGACCGCATTGGAGGATTGAAGATGATGTTTAAGCCCTTTATAAGAATGAAAGGCAGAACCAGAACAGATTGGTACTACCAGCCTCAAAGTAAAACCTCTTAATTTTCCCGCTTGGATGGATTCTCATGTTACAGTGCAGTCTGACATTTAAACCACTTTCCCGCACAAGATGGAATTCACCCCAATAAACGGGGCAGCCAAATGCTCTGTGGAATCTTCAGCACGGGCTCCAGACTCAGACATGTGACTGACTGTTTACATCTTGCGCACACGTGTACAAGCACATGCCCCAGTCATACCCCTCTTCCTCTAAAGCATACGCTACCCTTGAGAGCTCACCCTGCAGGCCCCCCTTGTCAGTTACTACCTACTCTCCCTTGTCACCTTCTATAAACACCCACCTCATGAGCTGCTCCGATCATCACGGAGCTTGTCTAATGTTAGAGCATGGCTCACTTAAGAACAAACCCTACACAAGTCAGGGAACTGGTCCTCAGTCCAACAGGGCAATCAATTTTTATACCCCCACCTCCATTATCATTCCCACAAGAATTACAAACATCCGAGGACATAATCACTCCCCTGGCCGCAGATGACGAGGAGTCAACTATGGTAATCTCCGTTGCCTTGACTGTTCAAATGATCGACTAGGATCAGCGCGTGCTGTGGATACAATCCCTATCAAATTGCATTGTTGAATGTGCAATCACTTTCGAACAAAACATTCATTTTAAATGACTACTTTCTATCACGTGATTTAGACTTTTTATTTGTCACGGAAACTTGGCTGCATGTTGGTGATCTAAGCCCTTTCACTGATTTCTCCCCTGGTGATTGTGACTTTTTTTTTAGTCCCAGATCCACTGGCAGGGGTGGGGGTTTAGCGACAATCTTCAAAAATTGCTATAAATGCCGTCAATTGCCAGATAAGTACACTAGTTTTGAGCTGCAAGCATTTAAGGTTGATTTGTCCTGCCCACTGATTTGTGCACTGGTGTATAGACCCCCAAAGTACAATAAGGAATTTATCAGTGAATTTGCTGAGTTTCTATCCTTGATTGTGCCCAGCTCGGATAAGATTTTAATCCTTGGTAATTTTAATGTCCATGTCTGTTGTCCATCAAAGCCTTTAGTTAGTTTTAGTACAACTTGTGGACTCATTCAATCTGACTCGGTCTGTAACTGGTCCCACTCACTGCTAGGCAATTTTCTGATGCTTTCATAGCTTGTCCTTTTGCTAGCCCTACAGAGATAACCTCCGCCTCATTGTCTACAGATGAGCTAGTTACTCGGTTTAATACCACTGTCACAGATGTTCTTGATATTGTTGCCCCTTTTAAACTGAAGCGACCCAAAGTCAAAGCCCAACCTTGGCTTAACAGTGAGACTCGTGCCCTTAGACAAAAGTGTAGAAAAGTAGAGAGGAAATGGAAAAAAGATAAACTACAAGTGTCCTGTGAGATACTGAGAGATCACCAGGTATCCTACCAACGCCTTGTCAAAGCATCTAAAGCAAAGCATTTTTCTGATATAGCTAAAAATGCACATAGCCCTAAAATGTAGTTTAGTGCAATAAATACTGCACTAAGTCATGCTATTGCACTCCCTGATGCTACGTTTGAAATCACAGAACAATTTTTGAGCTTTTTTATCAACAAGGTTGACACTATCAGATCTTGTATTTCGCCTACTGATCATGACCTTTCTAAATCAATCCTATGCCCTGCTTCTCTGAATTGTTTTGTGCCTGTGGCCCTGTCAGCATTGATGGATATTGTATCACACATGAAACCTACCTATTCATCTTCAGATATTGTCCGTTGTCGTCTTTTGAAAGAGGTATTTGATACTATTGGTCCCAGCCTCTCGTCTGTAATAAATAGCTCTCTTATGAATGGCACAGTCCCATCTAGCTTTAAACATGCTGTGGTTCAGCCTCTACTTAAAAAACCCAACCTTGACCCTAATGATTGTAACAGCTTTAGGCCTATTTCTAAATTATCATTTATGTAAAAGATTTTGGAGAAGGTTGTTCTTGCTCAGCTCTCTTCATTTGTAAGTGAAAATAATGTCTTGGACAATTTTCAGTCTGGTTTCAGAGTAAACAATAGCACAGAAACAGCACTTCTTAAAGTGCTAAATGATTTGTTGCTTTTCGGTGACGGGAGGAAATTGTGCTATTTTACAGGACCTTAGTGCTGCATTTCATAATGTTGATCATGCCATCTTGTTGGATCGCCTTCAGCATAGGGTAGGGATCCAGGCTGTTGCTATACAGTGGTTCAATTCTTATTTAAAAAATAGAACCTTTGGGGGCGGCCTCTAGCTCACCCCATGTAGGCTGAGTCCTTTGCAGCGGCCCGGGTTCAAAACCCCTCTCTTTCCCTCCCCCTTTCTTGTTTATCCACTGTCACTATTGAATAAAGGGAAAAGCCCCTATATATATATATATATATATATATATATATATATATATATATATATTTTTTTTATTTTTTTTTTTTATTTATTATTTTTTTTTTAAGATTATTTTGTGAAGAATGGGCTCCATTCTTCACAAACATAACATATTTTATCACTGTTATGCTGATGACACACAGCTGTACCTGCCTCTAAAAACAGGTGATACCAACTCTTTAAAGTCCCTTTTTCACTGCCTGAAAGACATTAAGTGCTGGATGGCTAACAACTTTCTCCAACTTAATGAGAGTAAGACGGAAGTCATGTTGTTTGGCCCCCCTAATTCAGTTGACGAACTTTTGAAAAATGTGGGGACTTTAGCCTCAAGTGTACGCCCTTATGCCAGAAGTCTAGGTTTCATCTTTGACCCAGCATTAAAATTTGACAAACAAATTAGTTCTGTTGTCAAATGTAGCTTTTTTCATCTCAGGACTATTGCTAAACTAAAATCCTTCCTCTGTCGTAAGGACTTGGAGACTGTTATTCATGCTCTTATTTTGTCTCGTATTGACTACTGCAATTCCTTGTATTCTGTGATTTGCCAATCATCTTTATCACGCCTGCAGCTTGTCCAGAAAGCGGCTGCTAGATTGTTGACTGCTACCAGAAGGAGGGATCATACTGTATCTCCCCGATATTGGCTTCTCTTCACTGGTTACCGGTCAAATATAGAATTGATTTTAAGGTAATGTTACTTGTTTTTAAGGCATTACATGGATTGGCCCCTTTTATATATTGCTGATCTCCTTATCCTCCATCCCTCCTCCAGGAACCTAAGATCGTCTAATCAGTTCCTTTTAGCTATTCCACAGTCTCGAATGAAAACAAAGGGTGATCGGGCTTCTTCGTTGTGGCCCCGAGACTCTGGAACAAACTTCCCATTCATATTAGGTCCTCCTCTACTGCCGAGATCTTTATGTCTCGTCTTAAAACACATTTTTATTCTTTGGCTTATGATTTAGTTTAGGGACATTTGTATAGAAGTCTGTTGTTTGTATGATGTTCATTGTGTCTACATTTGTATTGTCTTCCTTTGTTTTTATAACATAGTATAACTTTTTACAGCACTTTGTTCAGCTTAGGTTGGTTTTAAATGTGCTCTATAAATAAATTGACTTGACTTGACAAAGGGAGTGCCTCCAATCATCACATCTCCTTCAGTTCTTGAGTTTATTTAAATCAAAGACCAACAAAATCTATACATTTTAAGGCCTACTCACAGCAAAATGAGTTTACTCATCCTATATATTTGGTTGTAGAAGCTTTGTGACAACTACTCAGAAAAAGGAAAGCAAAAAAAAAAAAAAACTACTGTAGCTAGCAATCGTGAAATTGACTTTCCAGTCTCCTGCTGACTCTGATAGCCTGGGCTAGCTACTTTAAAAAAAAAAATGTAAACACAGAGGAAAAGGTGGAGAAGATGAGCTCAAGCTAGCAAGACCATCTCTGCGGCCATCTCATAACTAAGAGTCGATCACCAGGATAGAGAAATCAACTCCCCAGTCTCCTGCTGACTCTGCCAGGCTGTCCAGTCAGGGTTCTGAGTGTAAGCATCAGAGTAGACACGGAGGAAACGGTGATGCTATCAGCTGCAACCTTTGGCTGCGGCCCCGACAAGCGGGGACCATTTCTGCATCCATCTCCGTCTCTGCATCAGAGGGCGTGCCAAGGCGGGCGTGGAGGTGTTGAACACCGACTGTGGCTTCTCTGCAGGGCATCCTGCTAGCCAGCAGCCAGGCGTCGGACGCTGAGCTGGGCGGCATCCGTGCCTGTGTCTGTTCCCAGCGGGAAGTCGCGAACTGTGGTGGCCTTTCGCTGAGACTTGGCTGGATCCTGGAGTGCCGATGCCATTCAACCGGGTTACTCTTTTTCTGTGTGCCGATCTGACGGCCACATTCTGTTTCATGATGAATCATGCACTAGTTCAAGGATGGGATAACATTTCAATGGAATTGTACCTTGCACGATTTAATATGACAAATAAAATTAATTAATTGATTGATTGATTGTACCATTCTTGCCGTCTCATAATTGTCTGCCAATCAGTCCTCCTTTGTGGAGCAGTTTTTTGACGTGGTTCAACAGGGCAGCCAAGACCAGGTGTCTTGAGTTCTTGGCAGTGTTTTTGTTTGCATCGTTGCTCAGTTGATACGGATCTCGGTTTGTTAGCCTCTTGGGAAGTGATGAGATAGTACATCAGTAATATGCTGTATGTAAGAGAGGTCTTGCTTGCCATGTTATTGCTTGCAGCATTTCCTGAAAGAACTGATGCCAAATATAATAGATACATACTGTAGATACAATACAAGCTTGGGACAAGATATGGATCAGTCAATCAAGTCAACATGAGTGAGACATGTTTTAAGAGGATGCTGCTGTTGCTGCTGACCAGCTGCTTATGGCAACATATCACTTTATGGTTCCACCCACATTAACACATGGCCCCTTCCCTAGTTTCTGGCTAGTTTTAATAAAAAGATTATTTATGTTTTGAAAGCTGTATGACGAATCACTCATCCATCTCCATCTCACACAGGGGGTTTATTAGTACCGGTAGCGTTTCAGGAGTTATTTTGATTTCCTAAAGGGGCAGAGCGAGCCAGCTCTCGTGCCAGGTCCACATGCTTCTAATGATCTGTGCATGGATTATGAAGTCATGTTTTTAATTGTGGCAACCTCTCTTTTCTTGTGCAGAAGAGGACAAAATCCACACATTTGTCTCATCAAGGCCATACTGTTTTGTGCGGTCTGACATTCCACTTATAAAATCTGGGTTATGGTGTAATAATTCAATTTTAAAATTCTTCATTATTCCACTCTAAGGGCCTATTTTCTGTCTCGTCTGGAAGCCTAAATCAGGAGTTGCGTATGATTCACTCAAGCCTTTTATGTTGTTTTAATATAGCGAGTTGTCAGGATGGGCAATTTTTCTTTCCTTTACAGCTTCTCAAATGTTTGAAAGGATCATGGAAGTCCTTAAAGGTTTCCAGAAAGGTCTCAAACCCAGCATCTCCCCAGAGTATTATTACTCTGCCGAATTGTAAATTTGACTTAATGCGTTGCCATGTAGGAATGCTGTCAGCAGTTCGGTTCAGAGTCCACTCACACTTTAAAATCCCATGCTCTGCGTGTTTTGCAGCCAAAACCATAATGGTGAATGAGATTCAAAGATAGGTAAAATACTGCATTTAGTGATAATATGTTGTGTCTGGGCAGTATAAATATTGCTAATAAGCTGCATGTTTGAAAGATATGGCAGATTGAGTTCATGATGCATTTTTCTATTATAATGATTTCCATGACCATGCTTCAGTTTTCCAAGACATTATTAACTATTATTCAAACCATATTTTTACATGCTCTTGACTTGGGTTCAAAGATGGACTGGCCCCCCTTTTTTGGACCGATGCCCCGTTTATGTGGCCCCTTTTCTGATTGATATCCCATCCCAACAATGTTTTGTTCTTAAGAATAAACAGGGTTATGAGCTTGTTGCTGGCAAAAGATATCATTAGGTCATGCATCAGATTGTGCTGATAAATGCACTCTGTCTTTGGGGAGAGATGAGGTTCTGGAAAAAGCATGACAAAGCATTTGACATGGGCCAGATAAAATGTTGTAGGGTAGTAATTGTGTTCTTTGACGGTCTGTCATTTCACCAGTTTGTCATGAAAACCACAGAGTGCATAGTGTTCAGAATCGACCTACGTTTATTTTGCGTGTGAGCTTGCCTCTAATGTGTTTGCACTTTAAGCACTGATAGAATATTAATCCGTCATTGGATGTGTGTGTGTGTGTGTGTGTGTGTGTGTGTGTGTGTGTGTTTCCTCAGTGGAGCAGGTTCCCGTGGAGCCCTACACCATCCCACTCTCGCAGGCCGAGATCCTACAGGAAGGAAGTGATGTCACTCTGGTTGCCTGGGGGACACAGGTAGGCGTTCCTGCGCATCGCTGGCAGACTCAGTGGGTTCCATGAGCAGTTTAAAGTTGTCATCTATCTTTTGATGATTTTCCATGGCCACAGGAAAAAAGCAGTCCAGTCTCATCTCCACTTAATGATGTTTAATGCCACAGAGGCAAGCAGTGGATTAACTTTAAGTCTATCACAAGCCCCCCCCTGCTGCCCCAGTGGGGTCTCTCAGCCGGCAGTCTGTGGCTGTATCTGCCCAGACATCTCCACATCATCAAGGCTGTTCTTGGCATGCATGTCTACCGCACGCTTTCCATTGTAGCCTTTCTTTTCATCCGAGAGATATTTTTTTTTTCTGCACCTCTATCACGGTGCCTGTAACTCACCAGGAGTCATCTCTGACTTTGATTGTAGCCGGCATCTTCAATAGGCTTATCCAGGCCATAATGTACCTGGAGCACAGGAGGGGGGTCTGAGGGGTATTGAAGGAAAACGTCTCCATTAAATCCGGTATTATTGTTGAAGGGTGGAACGAGAAGAACAGGGATCCAGTGAAGTAGTGGAAAGCATGGCGTTCCTTTTTTTTTTTTTTTGAATGCCACTCTTCTTTCCCACCTCATTACTCCCCTCATCTGTCAGCCCTGTGCTGATGAGAGAGTGGAGTGAAAGGATGAGTGCCCAGTCCTCACTTGTGATCACCCAAACAGAGGACGTTTTCCCCCTGGTCTTAACAGTCCCTCTATTAATGATTTCTCCCTCAGAGAGATCCACTTTATCTGCTGGAAATAATGTAATGGCAGCACCATTCCATAATAAGTGCTTAACAGTTACTGAGATTATTTGTTAGCTTGAGGTCAGGGCCTGTATCTTTCAAACTGGCTTGACTGTTATGAAAACTCTTCTAGTTATGATAATTCAGATTGATCCCAGTGGTTGTTATTGTGAAGTAATGAGTGACTGCCAGTAAACATGGACTCAGTACACAAATGATGAATTAATGGGAATCACATGTTTTGAGTTTTAAATAGCTATTTTCAACTTTCTGTTTATTAGGCAATGATCTCCGAGAGGCTGTGCATTCCTCAGCAGCAAATACTTAAACACATAAAAAACAATGCTTTATCATTATTCTCTTTTTTACCTCCTGTGTACCAGCAGAGCATTTAAAAAGTAGGTAATGCGAATGTTAAGTTACAAAATACTTGTTTGAACAGTGTGTTTTGATATTATCATACATTGTTACATTTAAAGATACATGTGTAATATACAGTACATCGTAGGGCTGTGAAACTTCTTATGAGTTACACATTGCGGGAAGAAAGGAATACGCATTTGTTTTGTCAAACTACCAAATTCAAAGCAAACTCGTATTGCAGTTTATGATGCAATTACAATACTTGTATCTCAATATGTTTTGAGAGAAATTTTGCAGCATTTCTGCATGTCGTTGATGCATTTACATGATTCAAGATTTGTTTGTTTTGGGGCATTTTGAATCATTTCTGCTTGAGTTCTGATAAGTATTGCAGCATCTGAAAGTAACGTGAGCATGTACAATGCCAGGCACTTTTTTAGTGTATGCCTTAGGGCTGGGACGATATGCTTTTGTCCGGATGTGATTCTTTCACCATACATGGTCGCCGATTCACTTTGTATCGTGATTTTCATTTATTGCGATTCGAGAGGTATTGCGATTCAATTTTATTTATAGTATCAAATCATAACAAGAGTTATCTCGAGACAATTTACAGATAGTCGGTCTAGACCACACTCTATAATTACAAAGCCCCAACAATTACAGTAATTCCCTCAAGAGCAAGCATTAGCAGTAGCTATTGCGACAGTGGCGAGGAAAAACTCCCTTTCAGAAAGAAACCTTGGCTCTTAGACTCTTGGTAGGTGGTGTCTGACGGTGCTGGTTGGGGATGTGATGAACAGTGACTACAATGGTAGTCGTAGTAGTTCATGTCATAGTAGGGCACAGCACGGCGTTACGGGGTGTAATGTGGCACAGCAGAGCATGGGTGGACGCAGCAGGACGTAGCAGGACGCAGCCGGACACTGCAGGGAATCGCAGAGCGTAACAGGGTGTAGCAGGTCCATAGCGACAGCTGCACCCAAGACCCAGGTCTTGGTGCCACCCTAATCCAAGGTGATATTCTGGGTGAAGAATTCGATAGTATTGAGTATTGAGTTTCGCAAATTTTTTTTTTCCTTCTTTAACAAAAACAAAAGTTGAAAAATACACATTTCTAAAAAACTAATTGTTTTCTAAGAAGAATGCACATCACGTGTCAGTCAGTCAGACATTTATTTCATTTTAAGAAGAAGTACATAACATGGATTTTTTTTTTTAGCATTTTCTGCTTTCGCGTAGTCGCTGTCAGCGGTACCTTATAAGCAGAAAATATTTAGGGGAGTCATTGGTAAAAAAAAATTTAGATTCTAGGGAAAAGAATCGATTTTAAAAATTGTTGCAAAAAGAATGACGTTACACATGATTTTCGATATTTTTTTTTTTTTCCCACCCTTAGTACGCCTACTAGAATTGAAAGACACATAATGCACAACAGATGTAGGACAGGAGTTTATGTTGTAGCAGGAGTGATATCCTAGCCAAACTAAACTGCATTAGCTCAATAGATTTAAAGGCTTTGCTCCTCTTTTCTTTTTCCATTTAGATCCATGTGATGAGGGAGGTGGCCAATATGGCTCAAGAGAAGCTGGGAGTGTCCTGTGAGCTCATCGATCTACAGACCATCCTGCCCTGGGACACCGAAACTGTTTGTAAGGTAACAGAAACACACATGCAATCCCCAACACGGCAGTCTTGAGAAAAATGCATCTCAAAACTGGGAACAGCATCAAGTAAAGAAAGAGTCTCACACTCTCTTGTCTGCTGAGAAACTATTTCATTTATTTTTGTGGCATTTCTTTGTGGTGCATATTGATCAATATTCTAAAACAAATATGCTTGTATCATAGTCTGTTTATATCTCTGTTTTCATCTTTGGTCACAGACTGTGTAGCCATGTTCTGCACCCCCAAGTGACTACACTTCAATAGATCATTTAGATCATCATTTGGCATGAATAATGTTGCCAATGAACAGTTGTTAATTGGAATTACTGTAGATGTGTTTATTGTGGTGCAGAGGCAATGTTCCTCTGAACTGTTTGCTTCTCTTTGGTGCTTGATAAACAGGATTTTTTCCCTAGCTGGTAAGGCTTGACTCCTAGTTTATGTTGCCGCAGCTTTATTCAAGCTATGGCAATCACCAAACCAAAACAGTTTATTTGGGAAGGCTTTGAGATGCTTTCCAGTGGGTATTCCATCTTCATTTATTTTGAAATGAGGCAAGGAGCACAACACAAGACAGTTTAGGGAATAGTGGCATCTTTCATGGTCACCACTGGCGAGTGTCAGTAGACAAAACTTGCATGAGAGACTCTGATGTTTTGAAAATTACCCTTGGATATGAAAACCGAGGTGTGTCTCATGGCAGACCTCAAGGAGCTTCACAGTGTATAAACGTCCTCTCCACTCTCTCAGGACACTGCTTTTCCAATGGCTCTTGAATTTGGCATACTGTCCTGTGTCCTCTTGTGTCAACACGGCTTCTTTTTGCAGCTTAATCACCGGATACATTTTGATTTGGCATATTTATTGTCCAATTTTCATGCTCCTCTGGTGGAACATACAACTTTGTCAGTGAGCACCACGCTGCTCCTGCTGCCAAGCAAATCTTATAACCAACAGTTAAAGCACAGGATGAAATTGTGGTAGGAGGGTAGTAATTTAACAGGGAGTCCATTGGAACTGAGGGCAGAGACTGTAGTATTGTGCTGCCGCTGAAGGACTTTCAACTTGAAGTGAGCAGTAGTCAGTTACAGACTGTTTGCTCAAAGAGGGGACTTCTCAAGTAAATGTGGTATTTTTTTAAAGTAGCTCCCCATTAAAACCGCTGCCATGAAATTGAATAGAGTGTTTATGTGCTGCTCAGTGGGCCTAATGCCAGGCCTGCCACCTCGGGCTCGTCAACAACATCTCTTCTTGTCATTTCCTCCAACTAAATGCTCTCTCGAATGTCTGTCGATGTCAAACCCATAAACCAATTTTCCCTCAACCCTGTCTCTCACACACACACACACACACACACACACACACACACACACACACACACACACACACACACACACACACACACACACACACACACACACACACACACACACACACACACACACATTTGGCAGTTAAATCACTGTTTTAGTACACTGATAGACGGGTATCCCTAGTGTGTTTTTTTCCTGCCATGTTTGCTGGATGAGCACAGAAAATCTCAGTGAAGGCACATCATCAATTCCAGGCTAAACCATGATTCTCATCGTCCAGACTAATGCATATTGCATTAAGAGCCTTTATTTTATCTTTTAATTAATCTGAATGGAGTAGACAAATATCTAGATGTGCATTAGTCAGAATGAAAACAAATGTTAATGCTACGGTGACAAGCTTTTATAAGACGATACAAATAACAGGTGGCGGAATCAATACCGTTTTGATGACAAAGCATCACTACAATATACAGTAGTGTCCTGTTCCTTTGGTCATGAACTTTGCCTGTGTTTCTGCCACCTCTTTAAGATGAATCTGTGGGTTGCAGATACTCTTTGACTTGCATACAAAGGGTTAGTTTGTGTGATCTCCATTTGTTTCAGTCTAGTTAGCAAATCATGGAATGAGTTAGTTCTAAAACAATTAGTCCATTCATTTCAATTAATAGAAATGTAATCATGATAAACAGTGTTGATAATTGATCCGTTGCATGAATTATTTTTCATGTGAAAGTTAAAAAATAAAAGTCAATCTCAGGATTAGCTGATTTTCTGTTTTATATTATTTTAAATTGAATATATTTTTGTTTTTGACTGTTGGTTGGACGAAACAAGCAAACTGAAGATGTCACCTTGGGCTCCAGGAAATTGTGATAGGTATTTTTTTATGATTTTCTGACAATTTATAGACCAAACAATAAATCGATTAATGGGGGAAATAATTTGCAGATAAAATAATTGTTAGTTGCAGCCCATGAATGAGTGCAATCACCTTCATTCATTCAGTGTAATTCTGATGTATACTGCTGTAAACCTTTTTGAAAAGTTATTTAGCTGATTATATTTTGTCATTGACAAAAGAAATTATACTGATATAATTATTACTGTATTAGCCCCTGTCTCAAGGATATACTCCAAAATTTAAAGGAATAGCAAATAGTTATATGGTTTTATTTATACCACATTGATTGCCTTCACAGGCAGAACTGTTGGGCCTGTGCTTCAGCCCTTTACCACCATGCATGCACATTCTGATGAAAGTATAATGCATAAAATAAGAAACGCAGCCCTTTGTGTCCTCAATAACCCTGCACAGTGGTGCCCTAAGTACTGGGTGCTGCACAGCTGCTCTGGGCTGCCATGACATCAGATGGTTCTGTGGCTGCAGCTCTGCTGAGGCTCAGACATTTGGATGATTTCGATAGACAGCAACCCACCCATGCAGAACTAGTTTAGGTGGAATACCTATATATAGTACAGCACCATTCTAGGGTTACAGGCAGTGATTATTTCCTTTACAGATTAAAGTTTTTATGATGAATGTCAGAAAATAGTGAAACGGTTGCATCGCAAGTTCAAAGTGTCCAGTGTGATGTTTTCAAATTGCCTGTTTTGTCTGGCCAGCAGTTCAAAACCCAAGGATATTAAAATAACAATTTTATATATATATATATATATATATATATATATATATATATATCTCCCTGATTATAAGACAAATATTAGACAACCCTTATTTTGAAACGTAGAAGTAAAAGGTAAAATATTACCATTTTATTAAACATTTTTAGGGCTGACCAACTCTAACAGACACACTATACAGTATGTGGCAACGTTAAGGCTACAAACAACACATAAGGAAACACTGTCTCTAAGAATAAAAAAGAATATATTTTGTTGTGAATACAAATATATTACAAACCCCTTCTTATATTTTGCCAAATACGGTATTTTAGCCGGTTGACTAATCGTCTCAACCCGACAGAGTTTGCATATTACTGCACACACTACGACATCAGTGGTCAGCAAGTATGAATTTTATTCTTTCTTGGACATATATTAGCTCAATGTGGGCCTTTTCTAATACCTGATGATGGTAGACCATAATAACACAGTATTGCCAGAAGCCTAGATTATATTTGTATCACTGCATTCAATATGTAAAAATCTCACAATAGTTGACATGCCTATTGGCGTCGTAAATCAATGTTTAAGAGTTTGAGGAGCCTTTTGTACGGGTTGTTCATCCTCTGATGAATAGATTTTTGGGACCAGTGCTATTCTTAGCTGTAGAGAGGGAGTAGCCAAGACATTGTGTCAACTTCTTAATTCAAAAGATTGTACACCTGGTGTCAAGCTTTTCCGGCATCCGCGAGGCTCTATAAAGCTGGCCTTTTGTACTGCTTATTAACTGGCCGTCAGATGCGGTGAGTGTGCAGACAGTGAGATAGGACGCAGACACACATCCGGCTGCTGGCAGCCAATTAAAAGTCCCTGTGAGTCAAATTTACCCCGTGTATCTTTCAGTCAGGATGTGTGCACATGTGTATGTGTTGACTGGCGAGCTGATTTATATGTAGTAAGCGCGTTGTTTTTGAGTGTGCATATAAAAGATAAATGAAGAAAGATTTGTCTTTCAGCATGAGAGATCATTAAGGCAGCGCTCTTCAGGAGCATGCCAACTTTCTGTTTCCTGAGGGATGCATTCTGGCAGCCACCAGCTATACTTGGATCTAAATATATTCAACCCTCTCGCTGACAAAGGGAATCATGGGCAGAAATTGCTGTAAATGTAGAGAAAAAGTGAGTGTATTTTATTTTGACCTGCTGTCTACAGCGGTCCAGTAAATGTAATAGTTGTTCTTTACGGGATGAACAAAATGGCTGGTGTACCTCTGCCAGACCAATGGCTCAGATGATATGCTGTGGAAAATCTCGCTGTCGTGCTTGGACAGAGTGCTCGTGGAGATGTAGTTGTGTAAAGATGCTCATCGGAGCACATGCTGCATAACAGCTTTTTGATTACTCACTGAGTGTTCTGCTTCACTCCCTGTTGGCCTTTATTGTTGTTCAGATGGCCAGTTAGCCAACATTTCCGTCCGTTCTTACGTGTATCCACGTTTGTTTGCCTTGGCTTTGAGTTGGCCAGTCAGCAGTATAAAGAAATCTCCGCTCTCATTATTAGTCCATCGTTGCTGATTCAGCCTCATTCTCAGGTTTTCCAGATTTCAGATCCGGCCAGTGAAGTATCAGTCACTCGCCAGGGCCAGTCCATTATACATTCATCGGTTATTTAACCATGATTGGAGACGGCACTTCCCACAGCACCACACACAGGTCCTGTTGGGCAGCAGCTTGTGGACCTCGACAAAAAGCCTCCTATTTTCCCCTCAGTGGTTATCCACTTGCTGTAACGTCTCGACAGCGTGACTGCTCTGTCCACCATCAAGGCTAACCAGGCCTGTCCAAGACAAACCCGCTGGCATCAATTGGCTGATGTGGCCAAAATGAAGTTGCAATACTTGAAAGGGAAAGCCCCACAGAAGGGCTCCAAAGTCCTTTGTCATCAATAAAAGTAAATCATGTCAAATTATGCATTTTATTTTACCAAAGGCTTGTGGACAAATTGGATTGTTAACCACCTTTACCCCTTATAGGGCTTATATAGCAAGTCAAGTTTGAATAAATTTGAACTAACACGTAATTTGTTCAAATTAATTTGAATGCAACCCATATAGTGTAATGCGTTACGATATCCTGACAAGGGTCCTGAGGATGAGTGTGGCAAAGTACGCAGGCAGACGATGTTGTACAGTTGACATCGCTCCAGTCATTTCTGTTGCCGCCGCTGCCCCACTTGGTGACAGCTAGCAGGGTGAATCATCTGATTTGTTGTCAATGAAAATAAAGTAAGGCAGTTGCTTTTTATAAAGTCGGGAACGGACGGACAGTTTCTTAGATGCTTTGGTGTCGTAATAATCCGACCAGCATGGCATTGCTCGCTGGTGTCCTCCTTCATTTTTATTTATTAACTTAGTTTACTGATAGTTCAGTAGGGCATGCAATAGACCAAGCTGATAGTGAACCACATGAAAACTACTTCAAATGGTCAGTTGCGCTTATATATTGAATTTAAAATTAAAGTTTCAATTTTAAATAAAAAGTGACAGCCCAAATCCATCCTGATCAGTGTTTTACAGCGAACTATAAACACGATATTTGTGCATTATTGTACAATAGAGAGTTGAAAGCATACTTTTCCTTGTTTTTACAACTGATGTATTCAAAGGGTCAACTTTACATCCCTAATACTTTTTATTAAAAGGTAACTGCACAAGATGCATTGGGCCAAGAGGTTGTCACTGTAAGGAGTGGTCATATCTTCTGAGAAAAAGCTGTTTTTATAGCCTCTGTTGTGTTTGTATCTCTTAGTTACTCGCTGAGCAAGTCAGTGCTAGCCTGTGAGTTTGCAAGTCCCATCTGCTCCCATAAAATACTTTTAAGTGATCCATCAAAAGTCTGTCTTTGGAGTATCAAACTCCCACCCCCTGCAGGCATGAAAGGGAGATAATGAACGCAGTTGTTTGTATCACTAAACCACAGGACAGCAATCAACACATGCTCGGCAAGCACAAACAAAAAACGTAAGTTCAGTGAAGACACTTAATGTAAAATTGGCTACTTAAAACCCAATAGCACTATATGATTCTCACTGTATTTTCAATAGTTTAAAGTGCTCATATTATGCTCATTTTCAGGTTCATAATTATATTTAGAGGTTGTACCAGAATAGGTTTATGTGGTTATGTTCAGAAAACCCCGTATTTTTGTTGTACAGCACATTGCTGCAGCTCCTCTTTTCACCCTGTGTGTTGAGCTCTCCGTTTTAGCTACAGAGTGAGACATCTCACTTCTGTTCCATCTTTGTCGGAAGTCACACATGCTCAGTAAGTACTGCTAGCTTGTCAGTTGCAGAGTATGAGGGCGTGTCCTGACAGTACCTAGGAAAGGACTACTAGCCAGTCAGAAGCAGAGTATGAGGGCGTGTCCTGACAGTAGCTAGGTAAGGACTACTAGCCAGTCAGAAGCAGAGTTTTGAGGGTGTGCCCTGACAGTACCTAGGTAAGGACTACTAGCCAGTCAGAAGCAGAGTATGAGGGCGTGCCACGCTAGCAGCTAGGCGAGCATTATCTGCTCAACCAACTACCGTGTATGTATATTTGGGAGCTGTGCCGATTCTGATGCTGTTCTATCAGGACTTGAGCTGGCCTGTGTGTCCCTGGTGCGCCTGGTAACGGTTATCTCCAGCTCATTGTCTTCTCTTAAATGTGTGTAAACTTTCTCCTTCAATAGATGGGTCTCTTGGCGTGAGCTCCAGCTGTAGTCTCTGTGACTGCAGCGCTCCCTGGATCTCAGCCCTCAACAGTGATGCAACCAATTTGGCTGAACCTGTTCAACCCTCAAAAACATATGCAGGAGGAGTCACTTAAGGACACGCAGTGCACAAGTGCACCAATAGGTCAAGTCCTACAGCTTATAAAATGCATTTCTTCGTCCAAGTCACAAAGGCAGAATTTAATGGATGGTTGATAGAGGGGGAGGGGGGGGTGCGTAAGGAGGAAGTGTGCAGCAGCATCTGGTCTGATTCTTGGAAGTGATGCAGGTTGCAATGTCTGCATGTTCAGAGTTCTGAGTATGTTGACTCACTGTACAAATAAGACCTTATCAAGGCTCTGCTTACCCCCCTCACTTTCCCTTAATGGTTTCAAGCTGTAATGTGTGTCCTGAGCCAAAGACGGCTGGTAAATGCAGTGTATGGAAGCAGCCGGGAGCCAGGCAGGACACAGTACCCTCGGATATGTTTGTTTGTCATGCGCTGAGGTGGAAAAAGTTGTGAAGGCAAATAGATTTAGGGAGCAACTGCTGTTTTCTGCTCAATGTCAAATTCAACGTGTTGTTCTAGTCTTGACGGATGTTTTTAATACCACCTACCATAATTATATGGGCTGAATAATCTGACATTTTAGCAGAGCAGTGCACCATGGACTGATGGAAAGTATTACAAAATTGCTACCATGCATGAATATGGAGCATAATCATTAAAAAGTCGGTACTTTACTTTAGTCGGTAACTTTTTGATTGTCTGTATTTATGCAAAACTGATCCTGATTTCCTCAGATGGAAACAATCTTTTGATAATGAATAAAAACAGGCTTTCTTTGCTTTAAGCATTTAAACCATAATTTAAATATGTATGACCAATAAAGTAATCTGGCTGTTGCTTTCAGTTGGGAAATAAAACCAGCAATATCAAGGAGTTTTAACCCCAAACATCGCTCTTCTCAGCCCTTTTCTGAACATGTTTTGGAAAATGTGATGCAACGTCAAAATGTTTGAGTGTCCGAATGAATGTGGTTAAGTGAGGTTTCAATTTGACGATCCGTTCTCCTTATGGAAATAATCGACCAGGGTTTTTCTGTTTACCTAATTTGAACACAGGATTGTTCTGCCATGTCTGGCAGTAGCAGTTTTAATAACTCCATAGTACACATCAAGAGTTTTGCTCTGTTCACAAGAGACCCCGAGCTTAGTTACAGAGTAAATTATGATGTTAGCTTAACAACAATTCCACAACTTGGAGCATTTATTTTTTTCGTCAGATAGTCAAGTGGAAAAAATAAACTGATTCCTTTTTTTTTTATTATTATTAATAGGTCAGAGAAAAGTGACAAATTTATATTTCACAAGGACTGGATACTTTCCCTATCCCACCACTTAAGAAGTCTGCTTTTACATCTACCACTCATAGCAGCTTCATTATTATCCTTGCTTTTCAGCTACCATCATGTTGAATTATGAAAATGTGTGGAGCTCTTCCAATGAAGCCAGGTTTCTGAACGGCCACATGGAAAGTAATTGAAACAAGTCTGCTGGCAAATGCTGGTTCAGAGCATGCTTCCTTGATCCTATTTTTCATGTTGCATGTGAACATGGCACTGCATGTTTTATTTAAGATGTCACCCCAGTAATGATGCTGAAACCCAGCCTTTGTTCACTGATTGTACTTCACCAGCCATCCACCTTTCCTCTTCAGTTAAGCTAGGGCAGTGTCTCATGACATAATCTGAACCCGGCGACAGAACTTTTCATCCTTGTTTTTCAGCCGCAGCTTTCTATGACCTTTGCATTTCCATGAAAGCCAATTGAAGAACGTTCGGCAGAATGATGACCTATCCTTTTTGCTTAATTCCCTAATAAATAGAAACATGAGCTTTGAGGTCCTCATTACGATAATGATTTAGAACAGCAAATCATGGCTACCAACAGGTGGCCTCCACATGATGGCCCAGGACCATTTTCTGCTGTGAAGAAGATGATGAAGGGCTTCTTTCCACGGTATTTTAGATTAGTGTTATTCAAATAAGGGCAAAGCTACAGGAAAAAATAGCTGCAAAACTACCTGAACAGTAGCACTGGTGTCAGTAAAATTGTAACCATATGAGTTTCTGTTCATTTTTTTTTTTTTTTTTTGCAATAATGGCGGAGTATGATAAAATTATAATAGACAATCCCTACCAAGAACAATACAAAGTAGCAATGTTAAATTAATGTAAAATAAAGACACAGAAATAACTGAATAAATGGTTGCTTTAATTATGAATAAAAAAAAATGAACTATAAAATGTTTGATAACATTGCAGGTAAGGATTTTTCTAATTTGAGTAGTCTTTTTAATGTTACATTTGAATCGATATGAAAAAGGCCAAGGACATAATTCATAATTTAGCCTTTTTTTGCTTTTTGTGGCAATAGCCACTCACGGTCTGATTTTCTTTATAAATCCATGTCCGTCTCCTCTGTCCTTGTGGTAACAGCAGCTAAAGTTCTACTAAAATGACATTGAAATCCGCCATTGTTGTCCATCTCATTAAAGCAACAAGGAAGAACGACTAACGATTTCTACACATACGATCAAATACAAGGAGCACCAAACTTCTGTAGAGTTTATCCAATCCCTGATCAGTTCAACCACTGAATGATCTGTGCATGTGTGAGAGCAGCTAATAAGAGACAGAGGCGCAAAGAGAAAAGTAAAGCAGTGCTATAAAGTTAAGAACCAACCGTCCTCATGTGCGCGTGTGCATGTCTAGGATCTTGCACCCATTGGTAATTGGCCACTATGTCTTACTAGCTAACTGTTCTCAAAGTTGTCTATATTGTCAAAAGTTCACAAATCTAACAAATGAGAATTTCACATAGGGAACATTATTGGTCTGTAAGATGTTGGAAATGTGCTCGAAAAATATTATTTCAAATGATGGGATGGAACCCCTGCTGTGTGCCAAAGGATTGTTCCCAGGTAAAAAAAAAAATAAATAAATAAAAAAACAGCAGATTTAAAACTGTTTAATCAACTGGTGTGCAAATCCAAAATTGATTTTTTTTTTTTTTTTTAAACAAAAATGTCATATGTCAATATTATTTTAAGCCAACATATCATTTAGATCCCCTTGCCTTGGTAATATACCTTTTTCACGGCAGACATGTTGACATGTCATAGTACAGGTGTATTCCAAACCATTAATGATGGCTGCATTCCACTTAGGAGAGGCCCTGGTATTGTGCATGCTGACTCACTGAAATAGCTTGCTGGGACACTTGATGGAACTGAGCCATCGTTAAGGTTATCAATTTCAGCTGTGCTTTTCCTACTATGACAAGTCAAAATGTCTGCTGTGAAAAAGGTCCATACCTGCCCAAATATGACACCCAGCACAGTGGTAGAGTATCCTCTGCCGTATGAGTCTGTGGTCTGGAGCCGGGCCAGGGATGAGGCAGGCAGCCTGGTAGTGATTAGCAGACAGACGGACCGGGCTCATGCCTGAGTTTGCCTTTCAGTCGTGGGGTTTCCGCCAGTATCTGCTCACTGGCCCACCACAACACCTCCTAATATCTTTGGCCCACTGTCACACACACACACACACACACACACACACACACACACACACACACACACACACACACACACACACACACACACACAAAATATAAGTAGAAGAAAATGGCACAGGAAGAAAGTGGCCAGATGTTTGGGCCCCACTCCCTGCATTCTTGTTATTATAGCCCACGTCTGTAATTACAATGTTAACACTGAGCTCTGTGGACCGAACCAGCAGGACTTTGTGGAGAGAAAGAAAGAAAGAAAGAAAGAAAGAAAGAAAGAAAGAAAGAAAGAAAATGTGGGGCAAAAAAGAGAGCCGGATAAAGATTGGAAGGGGGGATTTTGGGGCAAGGGGAGCCATACGTGCCTTTTGACCGATGTGTGTGTGTGTGTGTGTGTGTGTGTCAGAACTCTGTCATGTGTCGTGCCGCAGCAGTGTTTCAGTGGTTATATCAGTGGAAAATTACTCATGGTTGTTTTTCTGTGATGGTTCCAGCTCCTCATTCTTTCTCTCCTGGTGTCGCTGGTGAAAAGTATGGCGTAATGCACTGCAAAAAGAATAAACCCTTGACCAGCACTTGAGTTTCCAGCATTTGGGTAATTCATCTATATTAGATGTGTACATCACAAAATGTTTGGTTGATGAAGCCCATTTATGGTTTACCAAACATTTTTAGGGTAGAGTAATCTCCCCTCTGCGTCTCCTCCAATCCCCCCACTTGACTGTCTTCTACTGACTTCTTTTCCATTCTTCCTCCTGGCAGTAGCTAGCGCTCACATTCCACGGCTAGGCACTGGAGATTTCTCAAATTCTTCCCAGTGTCACCGGAGAAACGTGCCCAAATCCACACTACAGCACACATTGTAAAGCCATATAGGCTCATAGCTCCGACAGACACTGAGTATTAGGATGCATAGTGAATAGTAGCCATGGTTATGTTTTTTTGAAAGAGACCGACTAGCTAGTGAACAGATGAGCGCATTGTCACTCACCCCAGGATGTCTCCAGTTATATACAGTCTATGGATGTCTCCCATACAGATCAAACCGATGAGAATAATTACCAGACACTGTTGAAAATGGGCAGAAACATCAAAATGAGGCAGAGAAATTGCACTTTTCTCTTCTATTTCTCTCATGCATGATTTTTGGCTAAACAGAGTTTTGGTACATGCTAATGATAATAATGATGATGATGGCAGTGACACTTTTTTGTTATGAAGTGAGCCCTCTTAAAGCCAAAGGCACTTTATATTGGACTGGTTGTTGCCTTGTTGGGTCAGGTCGTCAGTTTTCCACTGGAGAGGACGGTTTAGTTAAGGAGCCTTGGCCAGATGTGTGGGCAGATTGAGATCATCGAGGTCAGCATGTAGTCTGATAGCAGGACTGAGTGGAAAAGACAGAGTGTCTGAAGGACACAAGTCTGTTGCGTAACCTGAAACCAAACCAAAAAGTAATAACGATTTTATTTTCAATCTTAAACGGAGGGTTTTATGTTTTTCTTTTCACAGCAGCTCTTAAGAATAATCAAACATATTTATTAATGTGTTATTTTTTTTTGCAATATTTTGAATCTCCCTTTTTAAAATGGTTTGGAATTGTTAACAATTATTTAAACTCTCAATTATTTTCACCCATGTTTCTTAGACTTTCATTTTAGTGTTCATTGGCTGTGTTTTGAGTTTTGACTTCTTTGTCTGCACTTCACAGAGTTCACAGTTCTGCCAGCACTCTGATATCTTTTATACTGAAGTTAGAGTTGAAGCTCGTTTTTCCATTATAAAAGGAAAATACTGGTTTTGGACATATTAGTGTAAACCATGCCTTAAGGCCTCTGGGTGGGTGTTTCCCATGGCATGTACTGACATTTAAGAGCCAGTGTTAGGAAATTAGCTGTCCATCTTTTATTTAACAGACTGTATATGCACTAACAATTGAAAGAATTGAAATTATTTAAAAAATGTCATTGTAGATTATGTTGACTGTTTTGTGACTTTCACAACAAAATGGTACGTCACTGTTTATAAAAGAAACACATGTATTTGGGATAATTATTTTTCAAAATCTCAGTATTGATAGGAGCCAGATGCTGTCGCCTCTGTGGTGTCTCTGTGCTCCTGTAGGAATGCCACGGGTACTGGGACGCATTAAACAGGCTTCCTGTTGTGGAGGTTTGTGAAGTTCTGCAGCACGGGGTTTATGTTAGTCTTCATAGCTTCCTTTTAAAAAACTGCATTTTAAAACCATGCACAAAACCTACGTGAGTGATTTCCCAGCCAAAAGTGAACTGAAAAAGTTACATTTAAGAACTGAAATCTCAACTAGCAGCACAACAGTGCTTTTTCACGGAGCACAACACCAGGGGGAAAGCAGCCACCATAGCATCATATTGAGTCAAGTTCTTGTGAAACATAAAAGACCATTCAAAGACCGAGGAGGCATTTTTAAAGGCTACAGACTCGCTGTTTGGATATTTAAAAAATAAAACTACAATCATGACGACTGCCAAGAATTTTCTATTATCCAGAAATACAGCAATGTGTGGACATAGCAGGAACATTTGAGAATCAACTAACAATGACATTGACTGTTGTGTTTCTCCCTTCAATAGATGAGTCCACAGACATCACAGATGCGGCACAGTTGTGTATTTACATTAGAATAGTGTTCGACGACGTGAGTACCAGAGAGAGTATAATGGACATTTTGCCACTGAAAGGACGTACACGGGGAGAGGATATTTCCAAGCATTCATGGAGTTAGTGGACAAAGTCCACCTGCCTATTTCTAAACTAGTCTACATTACCACCGATGGGGCCCCCACATGGAGGGTCTTGGGTTTTATTGCCTTGTGTAAACAACCCGATTTTTCCCCCAGGCTTTATCCATTATAATTGCATCATCCACCAACAAGCGGGAAGGTGTTGAACATGAAAGACGTGATGGATTTTGCATGACAATTGGAAATTCCATCCAGGGGAGAAACCTTCAGAGAGGCAGCTTTCCATGCTCAGGTGGAAGATACTAAAGCGGGTCGCACAGAGTTGCTGTTGCATACTGACGATGTTAAGCAGAGGCAAATTCCTGGCAAGATTTTGCAAGCTATTGCCTGAAGTGAAAGAATTTCTCAGGCAGTCTGAAGATGCAGTGTATGCCCAGCTTGGTGACGAGCAGTGGCTCATGGACTTGGCGTTCCTCACTGAATTGACTGGCATTCTGAATGCTCTGAATTTAGAGTTGCAGGGGAAAAAACAAAACTATAATTGACATGATCGGTGTTGTGAACACTGTAAGCGCAAACTACAGCTACTTCTAACCAGGCTGCAGCGCCAGGACCTGCGCTAATTTCAAAGCATGCATGCAGACCTTAAGGGCAAAGATGCAGCTCAACTCGACAGTGTTGAACAAGTTCAGAGCATTGCCTCAGTTTTTGAAAGACATGCATCACTCAAGCCAGTCGCCTCATGCATGTGTTTCCTGTTTGGCACAGATATTGATGTGGATGACATTGCCTCCAAAGTGGGAACACTATTCCTACTGGACACTACTCAGTCCCTCCAGAAAAACGTGATTATGCGGTCGCATAATTCAATGCATAATCAGCCAAAGTCCGCATATTTATGCGGGGGGCGCATTTTTTTCAAATACGCCTCACTTTCGCCACATAAATTGCCGATTTCTGCGCAAAATATGCGGGGCTTGCATGATTTCATAATCCCTGCATTTTCGTTCCAAAAAAGTCACATATATCTTAGCAGAAAGTTGAAAAATGTTGCGATTACTTCACACAAGAGCAGCGATTTTCCCCTGTTACCATGGGAACGTTATGAAGTGACGTAATTACGCGAGGTGAACATCATCGAAAAGCTGCAAACCCTGCAACGAAGCCATGATGAAACCGCAGTTTTTGCAAGTTCCCGCAATTTCATCGCATAAAATTGCATAAATATCCCGCATATTCCATTGCATCGTTTAAGAAAACATGCCGCATAATCAAGGATTTTTGCCCGCAACAATCACAAAAAAACTCACGCATTTTTCTGGAAGGACTGACTACTGCAGTGGAGGAGGAAATTCTTACCCAGAATGACGTTCAGATAAAATCCAGGGCATCCACTGACATAAAGGCTGAATTTTGGCACCTGCTCTCAGATAAGAAGTATCCTAACATACAAAGATGTGCTTTTTGCCTGTCAGCCCTATGTGGATCAACCCAACCTGTGTGTGTGAATCTGCCTTCTCCCACATGAAAATCATGAAGGCCAAGTTCAGATCCACCATGACAGATGACCACCCATGCATTCCCTGAGACTTGCCACCAGCTGCTACATCCCTGATTACGGGAAACTACCATCCTCCTCCCAATGCCAAAGATTCCTATCACTCCCTTCTCTGAAATGGAAAATGTGCTTTATGCAACTCATGATAGGATAGAGACTGGGATTTGGGACTGGTAGATCTTGTGATGTTAAAAAATGTAAAAGTAGATCTGAAGTGTAAAAACGTTGAGCACCCCTGCACTAGCAGAACATCCTGCCACAGAGCCCTTATGTCCAAACCCCAAAAATATTTTCTGTAGATAGCACTTTGCATCCCCGAGCATACAACTGTTTATTATGTATTTATAAACAGCTTTCCTCAGCGTAGCCTCACTAAACTTAACCAGAAAAGGGAACAGAACTCAATTAAACAAAGATAACCCCAGTATTTCCGCTATGTACATATATGATTACACAATGCAAAAATAACCCCTTTGTTATGGTATAAACCATTTAATAAGGCCTTTCATTGATTGATTTTTTACTACCTTAATGTCTGTTCATACATGCGGCAGCCTTTGAGATGCTCACAAAGAGCTGTCACCCAGTTGGAGTGTACAGTTATATAGGGATGCACCGATCCGACTTTTTCAGTCCCGATACCGATGCCTGGGCTTGGTGTATACCCGATACCGATCCGATACCGTTGTTGAATTAATAATACACTGTATACCTTCCACCTTATACCTTCCTTCCACCATGTGGAAGAGACTAAAGGCACCAGACTTTCCTAACTAAACATTACTTTCCTAACTAAGACAAAATAACATAGATGGAATGTATTGAATTCTTATTTGTTTTTACACTCAACTCTTCCAGCATGCGACACACGTGCGACAGAGGGAAAAAAAACTAACAAAACTGGATCGGCCCGTGGATCTGTTAAATTTTCCGATCCCCAATCCAGCTATTTTGTCAATAACGGGACCGATATCCGATCTTAATATCGGATCGGTGCACCCCACTACTATGCAGTCTGTGGTGCAGTGTGGTTGCAGGCCATAAAGGTAGAGAATGAGTGCATGCTGTGTGTGTGTCGGGGAGTAATTGAGATGAATTGGTTTTAATGGGACTTTATGGGATGTTTGGAGTTATTCCTGTCTGAGGTCTCCTCTGGCGTCCTGGCTCCTCTGGAGGATGGCTTGGCCCTCCGCCCAGCACAGAGGCTGTTCTACACTTTCTTGTGCTCTCTCACCCTCTCTCTGTCGTGAGAGAGAGCGGGTGATTGTATGGCACGGAGTGAGTGAGTGTTTGTGTTTCCTCCCACCCTGCTTCCCTCCCAGCGCTCTGATTTAACAGGACCTCCGGTTCGCCGAGCACTCACCCCTCTCCGCTAATCGCAGAGTGCCACTTTAAAGGCTTCAGCAAGTAGTCAAGCCTTGTCCCGACTCTCATTTGTCACGGAGATCACATGGTGGCGCATGAGTTAGGACCCTGCGGTGGCCGCGCAATTACAGGGTCGGCAGAAGGGAGCAAAGCCAGCAAACCCAGTGGTAAGGACGACTCCTCGGTGGCGGCACAGAACTAAACTTTCTCTTCCTGTCGCGTTTTGATGGACGGCCTGAGGGATGGCGGGGTGTCACTTAAGAGTCTAGCGTGTGTGTGTGTGTGTACACGCGTGCATACAGTAGAAGCACAGCAAATTTTGTTTTTGTCATCACTGCTTTTTTTTAAATTACTCTCGACCAATTTAGTGGCGTAAAAATACAGATCCAACAAATAAGTGTTGGCAACTTATTCTGGAAAGACTCGCTTGTTTTGAAAACTTTTAAAAGCACCAGTCAAACCACAGCCCAGTTTAGCTCCCAAGTATGGACTGTTTTTATTCACTTCTCATTCCCATACTCTGTACACTGTAGAATGAATTAGTCGGCTGTATACAGTATACACTGATAAATATGCCACAGCTTTATTTATTTTTTGGCTGGATCGTGGTTGACAGGGCCTAGGGCCAGGCCTATAACCACAAAACTCTGTCAGTCTGTCCCTCAGTCACTGAGTCGCTCTGTCACTTAGTGATGAAGTTCCCCCATTGGTTGGAATAAGTGTGATGAAAACAGTGTTGGTGTTTCCCCATTGGCCATTGCCCTTTCAAACTGTATTGGCACGACGTGCGTGCGTGCGTGTCACACAAACAGCATTGCCACAATGCTATTTCTAAATAAATATAGTGGATGGGGTTTTGATATTTGATTTTGTAAAAATCTGGGAATTAAAACTCCAAGAGAGCAGCAGAGAGGGGCAGATAAATCAAAGGTTTACAAGAATTTGTCGAATTTTAGGATATGTGGCAAACTAAGAAACAGTTAGCTTTCATACAAACAGCTTTTGTTTTAGCTTGTCATAATTCACTATTAGCAGAGCTAGTGCGCTGTGCTTGTGTAAAACATAATAGCAGTGGAACTGCAGCAGAGCAGATTAAAATATCGCTTTCTACATGTGTATGCTAACTGAACAGCTGTATTGACAAATGATTGGCTTTTTACTCGCAAAGGTTTTATTGTACTTACTTAGGCTACAGTTACGAGCGTAGTTGTCTCCAGCGCAGCCTCTCTGATCTGCTGTTCGCTGACTTCGCATGTGTGTGTTTGTTTGTGTGTGTATTGGGAGGAGCTCAGCCCCGACACAGAGCAGGGGAGAGGCTGCAGCATGACTTTTTTTTAATTATGTCGTTTTTTTATAATAGTTTAATGATAATGTTTAATGAATAATGACGATAAAAATACTATCGGTCAGCACTACTAAAGATGAACATTCAATATCTCTATTTTCATTATAATCACCACCGCTGACTATCCCTGTAACAATTTAGCTACACTTCAACATAATGACCATACACGGTATGCCATATACTAGGTTTTGACCTAGTCTTGTTTGCACTATATGTACAGTATGTCTCCATTTCCCTAAATTTACACTTTAATGCCAAAATACCATTACAGCATCAGCAGCAGGAGGCAACCTGTGAAATATAAATTAATCAATCCTGAGTAAGCGATTTATGAAAAGCAGTGTGTGTATGCATGTGTGGTGTACTTGAACACACTATATACACATGCATATTTGGCTGTGCAGTATGCGTCCACATGCCTTTGTGGGGCCCCCATTTCTGTGTGTGTGTGTGTGTGTGTGTGTGTGTGTGTGTGTGTGTGTGTGTGTGTGTGTGTGTGCGTGCGTGCGTGCGCGCCATGGGAGAGTGACAGCTCTGACTTTAGCCTCTGAGGTTATGCCAGGTCATTGGCTGCCAGCCTCTCAGTGGTGGGGAGCACTGGGACTGAGAGCATAGGCTTCATGAAGGCAGAGTAAATGGATGGTTTGAGGGATAGATGGACAGAGGAGCAAAGAGGAAAAACTGGTGACGAGGATGAGACGAACCACAGCATGGAGGAACGATGGAGTCAGGAAGAACAGAACAGAAGGAGCACAGATTGAAGTGGTGAGGAAGGAGTGAATGCAGGAGGACGAGCTCTATGTTGCTCATTAGGTTTGGGTGTGTATGGGAATGGCGGTAAACATGACATTTCCCCTGCAGCCAGCGGAACAACTCCGGCATCTAATGACAGCCCTGCAGCACAATGAGTAGTAAAGCTGCAGCCACCAGAGCTGTTGCCCAGCCCAACTACCACCAGCCGCCACCAACCAGGATCCCTCGTTTAGACTCCGAGCCGGGGCAGGGAGGAGGATGTCTCAAGCCAAGCAACTTACAGAACCGTACATACAGAACCGTAATTGACCTAAAAAATGTCACCAACTAGGAAAAGGGTACAATCTAATGTTACTGTGAATGCGAGCCAATGCCAGTTAAGTATGGCCCCAATTACTGTATTTTTTTACTTGAGTGAATCTCAAACCTGAGTAGCAAATTCAGGTCTTTTTCAGGGTTTTCTTTAGACATAAAGTCAGATGCTGCATGAAACAATTGCAAGTGTCCACCCTCTACTGAACTGGTGTCATTAAGGTGATGCCACAGTGTCCTAGCTGGCACTTAAATCAAGCAAGGCTCCGGGTGTGTATCCTTGTTTTGTCATGTAATTATTGTCTGGGAAAACTTAGTAGTAAATAACAAGTTGACTAATTTATAGCCTGACTTCCTTGGAGATTGTTGGCTTTTCTCAGAAGCTAGACAGTGTTAGAAAACATTCAGAATGTATGCTTGACTAGGGTTGCAAAATTCTGGGAATCTACTGGCTCGGGGGGGAACAATGTTATGTTGGACACTGACAAAGTGAAGTGTTTGAAGTGGTGAGTTACATAGCTAAGAAGTTAATGTGAAAAGGTACTTTAAAATAGTTTTGAGCTGACAATGTGGGCTGTGTGCAAACTTAGGGTTTAAAATGAACGACCTATTAATAAAATAAAGAATGCATGGAAATTGATAAATTAAAACTCTAAAAATTAGCATTCTCAATCAAGCTACATCCCACATGGTAACAGCTAGCAGAATTTAGCAGAAGGTGTTAAGTAATAAACTGTACTTATCTTTAGGCAACTATCTGCTGGTTCACTGAAATATCATAAAAAGAAAAATATTATTTAGACCAAAATTGTTTACTATTTAAAAAGGTATAATTTCTACATTTAAATTGTGCAAAAAAGCAGGGAGGGAATGCTCTTTGATTCACATGACAGGAGCCACTCAATGATAAACTCATTAGGCACGAGGCCATGGTGTAAAACCATAACAAAGAGATCCCCCTACCAGCACGTCTTCCTGAGGTTGGATTGAAAGATTCATGACATGTTTAACTGTTCTGTCCTCACTGTAGACATATAATTTCTCCTATTGGATGCATCTAACTGATCATCTTCTTACAGTATTCAATGTACTTTCTGTGGCTCCTAGTCTAAAAAGTAACATCTTTGCCCCCGTTCCCAGTTTTACTGATATGAAAGATGGCATTTATGGGTAAATAAGATGATGGATAATTTTTTGAGAAAAGTGTTAAACCACACTATGAGAGTGGATTGTTCCGTCTCCTGAAACCCCATCCAACAGGAAGCAGCTGAGTTAAAGGCTACAGCCACAATTACTATGTAGAAGTTATTCTCGGTGCGAGTGTATCTTTTCTTTGTCTTTTGAAACCGTGTGTTATTGAACCCCAGGCAGTGATTTGAATGAGTTGAACAGGTGAGGTGTAAGGCCGACCACGAGTAGGTTGCAATCTGACAAGAAAAGCCATTACATTTGCGATTTTGAATAGACTGTGAATTCCATTAAGGTGGAGAGACAAACGTGTTCTCAAAAAATATGTATTGAGACGAAAACCTATATCTATGGTGCCCAGAGAAATTAATCCTAACGACTTTGGTGATTCTCTGACTTTAGATCTAGCGCCACCATGAGGTTGACATTTGTGACTTTAAGTAAAGTGTCTCGAAAACTGATTGATGGACTGCCATGACATTTGGCACAAAATGTATGTTGCCTAGAGGATTAATCCTAATAATTTAGGTGATCTCTGACTTTTCATCCGGTGCCACATTGCTGTCCCAGACATACTGCATTTTGCCAATTTTTTAACATTAATGTATTATGTAATGTAATGTAATGTATTATAATGCACTGGCATGCAGCACTACTTAGAATAGCCTACTGAACTAGTGCCAGCTAATGAGCACTTTGCCAGAGAGGTCACTTTTGTTTAAAAGACAAATCCGGCGCAAAATGAACCTAGGGGTTAATAACACGTGTAAGTCGACCGTTCTCAGGGATATGTTTTCATGCTAATCTAATGTGACCAGTTTTAGCGCAAAACGGTAATTAGCTTATAACGCTAGTCGTCGGGGCATGCTAAAGTAAAAAGAAATCTCTATTTCTATACCACTAACAAGGCTCAAAATAGAGGTCGACCGATATGGGTTTTCTCTGGCCGATGCCGATCTTTAGAAATCAGGGTCAGCCGATGGCCGATTAATGCTGCCGATTTATTTTGGCCGATATTTGGCCGATATGTGCTTGTTTTTAAACCTCTATTTGAAAGATAAAATGTAACACTAATATACACAGAATTTCTCAACAAAAACATTTATTGAACACATCACCAATCTACACTTGTATACTTCAATTAAAAATGTATAATGTAAAAACATACTGTATATTGTATAAATAATGTATGAAAAATATATTAAATAAACGAAACAGGTAAGAAGAAAATAAACTTTGTCTAAACTTTTAAATGAAAAAAATAAAGTTTAGTGCACTTAGCAGCATTTATTAAACTTCTGAGAATACAAATCTGCAAGCTTCACAGAAAGTGACATGTTATTAATCTCAACACTATTTCCTCCTAACTCCTGTTGAATCACAGAAGACTAGGGCTATCTAAAGTCAATTCTTGTTCACCTTGTTTGTTAGATCATTGTTCATTTGTTGAAGTGTTTTATCTGTGTTTTGGGGATCCTACTGTTACATGTCCTGCTCTATAGATGCAGTTGTGTTGTCTTCCTTTCAACCTTGAACGTTTTTTTTCAACGTTTTTGACGGCTTTTTTTCACAGTTTGTTTTTGCTTTTTCCAAAATTTTAAATTTTAAAATTTTTCTTCTACACATTTTCAGCGCATTTCTGATATGAAACAAACATTTTAAACAGGCCAATGTGACCCGAAGTCAACACAAGTTAATAGATACAGGCACGGAGAACTGAAGGCTCTGTTAGCATTGATTAGCTCTGTTAGCATTGATTAGCTCTGTTAGCGGTGAAAAGTCCTAAAGTACAAAACATATATGATACCCTAAAACACTTCCCAACTGAGGTTAATAGCTGAACAATGACTGAAATCTCCTTTTTTTTAATTTTTTATTTAATTTGATCAAATTAATTTGATTGTCTCTTCTCCTTTATAAATCATCCTTATTTTTGTTACTAAGACCACATGTATAGTTCCTGTTTGTATTAAGAGCTGCTCCATCTGGCTATATTTTCCTTGTATCCTACTCTGATGTAACAAGTTTTATGCAGCCATGTTTGTTTGTAAATCTTAATTTTCCAATTTAAAAAAAAAAAAAAAAAAAAAAAAAAAAAAGCTCCGTTAGCAGTTAGCTCCGTTAGCGGTTAGCTAGCTCCAGTTAGCTCCGTTATAGGAGTGGATGAGACTGCCACGGACAGGGGTAACAACCAGACTCTCATAAATGACATTCGGGGAGCTTCCACAGCGGTGTGGCCGCGGTGTTTTGTACGGTTTTATTAGTACAGTTAATCCCAAGGCAAGAACACCAGCAATATGCTACTGCTAACGGTAGCGTCTGAGCCTGAAGTGGCTGCGTGAGACACACGGCAAGACTTCACGAGGGGAGGGGCTGGAGGCAGCTGTGGTCTGGGTACGCTGTAAAAAATGTCGCCTATTCATGTTTTTAACACTAAGCTGCCCGCAGATGCACCTGCCTATTAATCGGTTTGATATACTGGGATATTGGCCGATGCCGATTATGTTAAAAAATGCCAAAAATCGGCCGATAAATCGGTCGGCCGATAAATCGGCCGGCCTCTAGCTCAAAATAGCACCACACTTCCACGGTAGCATAATGAGGGTCCCTACGTGTAAACCGAAGCATTGACAACTTTGTAAGTATACAGACAGTTTATTAAAAAGATAGTTTATAAAGACAGTACCATTCGGTATACAGGCAAGTGCCATCTTGGGAAAACAGTCATGACCAGTCTGTACACTTACAAAGTTCTCAATGCTTCGGTTTACATGTAGGGACCCTCATTATGCTACCGTGGAAGTGTGGTGCTATTTTGAGCCTTGTGTAGAAATAGCGATTTCTTTTTAACTTTACCCGTGCCCCGACGAGCGTTATAAGCTAATTACCGTTTTGCACTAAAACTGGTCACATTTGATTAGCATGAAAACATGTCCCAGAGAACGGTTGACTCGGTACACACGTGTTATTAAGCCCTAGGTTCAGAATTGTCCTTTAAGCAGGAGGGTTGTGGGTCAAGTCTATAAACTGGGTTATGAGTTTTCCCCAGGCCCCAGAGTCTGACATTCTATACCATGATATTGTAAAAACAGTGGCATGCTTCTTTTGTGTCAAAAGCAACAGAAGAATGCACTCCCAATGCAGCAAGTACTATGATGGCTCTCCCCACAGGGAGATGACCAACAGGGATATCTGGGTGATGGCTGGTGTCACAGTCTAAATTGGAAGTTATGGTATCAGTCTTTGTGTGTTTGTGTGTAACTTGGGGAACCTAACTGCAACATGTCATATCAAGACATCGCCCCACTCTCAACCCCGCGCTTGATTCCTCCTCACTGTGCTGGTTGCCGACTGTTGTTATTGTCTTCCAGTGTTATTATTAACTTCCACATTCCTGAAGATAGTGTCATATAATCAGTGATTTTTGCACACTGAACTCATTCACCTCAACTGGTTAAAGATGGCTAAATGTGTAGCCTCTGTAAACTGACATTGAATTTACAGTAGCTATTCTACATTAATGTTAAATGAAACACTAATAAGAATCTTTACATACATACCAGCTTCTAAATACAAGGTCTTCCAATGTGCCCCACCAGATAGAGGCATGTTGGCTTTGCATCAAGTATTGGTCAACTAGTGTGACACAGCGCTGACTCATTTAGCCCTCAATATTAGTATGTGATAGTGGAACAGTTTGCCACAGTTATTTAGTGCTTCACAGCCAAACCCAGGAACTCAGCAATGTAAACATTTACCTGTTTAGCATCAGCGTGAAGCCCCAGAATGCCCCTGTGTTTAATAACTTTGTGGTCCTGTTGAAGGGAAAAAATGCCAGGCCCAATTATCAGTGCCATATGGACATGTGAGGCTTATTTTCAGTCAGTTATTTAGTTATGATGGCTTTTTGGCTTGGTTTTTGGCTTTGAGGGAAGGGAAATGTATCTGATATGTGCCATGCTGCTTCTAATGAAGAGTGTATTTTTTAGTGCCATTATTTCAGTAGGAAATCAAAGCATATCCCCAAACATGGACCAGGGATTCCACCTGCACATATAAGTCTCTACACATTTATTTCAAATCCTATTGAAAGTTTTAATATTCTAGTCTCAATATAATGCAGAAAACAACATGTACTTGGCTATTGGTAAGGATTCTGAGTTGGTTTTCAGAGGTGTTTACCCAATTTATTGCTGGAAACAAATTACACTACAACTACTAAATGCAACTACTGGGCAGAGGAAAGGTTAGCTGAAGTTGCATAGAACAGACATAGCTTTGGTCTGGACCAGTGGCAAGTGGATTAGATTATAGTATTGGTTTTATGCTGTGGTAGATAACGGGTGGAGCAGAGGCATCCTTCTGCAGTAATGTCGGGTTACAGAAAACCCAAATGTAAATGCCTTAGAGAGGCTGAGACCTCTAATGTGCATGATTGTCCCGTTGGCCCTGTATACCAGCCTATATACCAGCCTAAATCAGCCCTCCAGTGCATACTCTCGTGTCATATCCATTTTATACATGCACACAAAGTGACACAGCCAGACACACATGCAGCCTAAGGGTTGCAAGCAGATATAGCATACCACAGCAGGCAGTATGAATCATTCTGACTTGGTCACCCTTGTCTCCCAGACTACATACAGCCGCAACATGGCACCTTCTGTAGTTTATGTCTCACCTCTGCAGTGTCACTCACAATGTGTGTGTGCATTCAGAATGCACACAAACTCATACAGACCTTTCATGTCTAAGCGCACACTTAAGAGCAAGATGTGATGACATTGTTGGAGCGCAGAGTAAAACTGGGGCAACTGGTCACAGGTTCCTGTATGAATATTCTAAAAAAAAAAAAAAAAAAAGTTTACTTGATTTGAGTGATATTTTTTATATATATATATATATATATATATATATATATATATATATATATATATATATATATATATATATATAGGCACTACTTACAATGTTATGTTTGAACTCTGATTTGCTTGATTTGACCAACTTGCCCTGTTTTCATTTAGCAGATAATGCCACATCATTTGCAGGCACTGCTGCTTTCAAACCATGAAAGAGTGGAACGCTGAACCTCCTGTAATCGTCTTTGTTTTTTTTGTTTTTTTTCAGTCAGTGGTGAAAACTGGACGTTTGCTCATCAGTCATGAGGCACCAATAACCGGAGGCTTTGCTGCTGAAATCAGCTCGACAGTACAGGTGAGTCTGTGTATCAGAAGATACTGTGTTTCATGAGAGTTTAATAGGGTCTGTGGCTCCCAGGGTTAGGAGGTGGTCTTTAAAGCTTTTGGTCTTAATGGGTTGCAATGATTTTGGCAATAAAAGTCCCACTTTGTAATAAAGCTGTAATAGCCCTTCACTGAGTGCCCCAGAGCAGTGGTTTTAAAACTGTGAGATGCGCCTCCCCAGGAGGTGCAGAGAGAGTTGAAGGGAGAGCTTATTAATAACCCATCTCGCCTTACCAACTAGTCGATATCAAGCTTTGACCAATACTGGACAGATACAAGTACCTGATAATCTCAGAACCTCTTTCTCAACTGAACTTGACAGTTCAACCCAAAAGCCATCTTTTATGTTTCTTGCAGGTGAGGGTAATGAATAAGTGAGAAGTTAAGCCATATTTTGGGAAAAATACAAAGGTTTAGTACGTTATAAAAATGTGGATAGACAGAAGAAAAGTTGATGTTGCTTAAATGGTTTGAGAGGATTTTGTGGCTATTTTGTTTTTTCTTCACCATGGAACTGGGTCACCATTGGAATCGTATTGCTACTAATGTGAATCCAAGCTGACTACAGCCACCACACTCTGCAAAGGACCAAGCAAAATCAAGCATTTAAAAACATGGATAGGAAAAGAGATAAGATTCAGGGTGGAGCACTACTTTTAACTCTTTTCAAGATAGCAGAGTGAGGTCACAATCTCAGTGACTCAGCATAAAATAACTGGGATGTGGTGCAGGCTGCACTTTAGGGCTGCACATTTCTGGATTTGAAAAAGAGAATCATGACTTTCTCAACCAGAAGAAAAATCATCATCAGGAAGCCATTTTTAAATGAAAACATGTCTTGAACATTATTGAACAGTCTTTTGTATAATCTATCAATATGATTGTGACCAGTATTTTGAAGTTTTCTATTATTACCAGCACAAACTGCCGCCTCAAAACATAACATAGAGAGAAATCAGAAGCGGTAAAACCCAGCAACACTTGTAGTATGCAGCTTTTTCTACAATTCTATGGTTAGACCAAAACGTTTCGACTTGTGGCTTCATCAGGGACAACCACAAAGGATTAGATTTGTTTAAAGGTCCCATGGCATGAGAATTTCACTTTATGAGATTTTTTAACAGTAATGTGAGTTCCCCCAGCCTGCCTATGGTCCCCCAGTGGCTAGAAATGGTGATAGGTGTAAACCGAGCCCTGGGTATCCTGCTCTGTCTTTGAGAAAATGAAAGCTCAGATGGGCCGATCTGGAATCTTCCCTTTATGACATCATAAGGGGAAAGGTTACCTCCCCTTTCTCTGCTTTGCCCATGGTAAGTTGGTCAAGGCCACACCCCCCCCCCCCCCCCCCCCCCCCCCCCCCCCCTCTCTCCTCCTCAATAGCTACATACACAGAAATGGCACATACTAAGGAAAGCTCATTGTGGGACTGGCTCTAGTGGCTGTAATTCTGCACCAAGGCTGAATTTGGGGAAAGAGACTTCAGATACAGTATTAGGGGACCACTAAGGTCTATATAAAAGATACTTCAGATACAGTATTAGGGGACCACTAAGGTCTATATAAAAGAGACTTCAGATACAGTATTAGGGGACCACTAAGGTCTATATAAAAGAGACTTCAGATACAGTATTAGGGGACCACTAAGGCCTATATAAAAGAGACTTCAGATACAGTATTAGGGGACCACTAAGGTCTATATAAAAGAGACTTCAGATACAGTATTAGGGGACCACTAAGGCCTATATAAAAGATACTTCAGATACAGGATTAGGGGACCACTAAGGTCTATATAAAAGAGACTTCAGATACAGTATTAGGGGACCACTAAGGCCTATATAAAAGAGACTTCAGATACAGTATTAGGGGACCACTAAGGTCTATATAAAAGAGACTTCAGATACAGTATTAGGGGACCACTAAGGTCTATATAAAAGATACTTCAGATACAGTATTAGGGGACCACTAAGGCCTATATAAAAGATACTTCAGATACAGTATTAGGGGACCACTAAGGCCTATATAAAAGAGACTTCAGATACAGTATTATGGGGACCACTAAGGCCTATATAAAAGCATCCAAAAAGCAGCATGTCATAGGACCTTTAATCCTCTTTATGCATACACACGTATGTTTAAACCATGGTAAATAAAACATGCATGGATGGTGGTGCTCATTAGATGACCAGGTTTAACCTGTGGCCCAAACAATATTGCCCCCTATTAGGTTGTGGCAGAAATTGCTTTGTTATGTTTGTTATCAAATAATTGGCTTTAATGGGAGGTGAACAAGGACAAACACCACCAAAAACAACCAAAACAAAACAACCAAGTTGCATGCATGTAAATGGGACGCAAGTCTGCTGTTGATCTGGGGAGAGGGAGAACACAACCCACACCTCTCACTCCACTGACTTTTGTTTGTCTTGTTTTCATCATATATAATGTTGGGAACATGCAATTTCACAGTGAATGTGCTATCAGACAGTGATGGATATCCATCTTCCAAAAACCTGTCCATCAAACTGTTAGCCAAGGAGTGTTCAGTGTAATAGTAGTTTTGTTGGTTGGCTCCGATTCAGTCCTGTCAGACTATTGAGGGCTGAATCTGACTGCTGAGCCCCTGAAAAAGCCAGAAAGCATGTTACGTTGCGTTACTATGACAACCGTCGACCGCGAGTTGTCATGTCAATAGCTGCGGCATAACTGCATTTTGAACAGTTTTAATACAGTGATTTTAATATTTATTTATTTTTTCTTCTGTTTCGATATGTTTCACAGCGTACTGGTGTAACGCAGCCTTCTCATTTCTTGATGCAGCTTGAGGTTAAATCATGAGTGCTTGGTTTAATGAGTTAGCTTGGCGAACTCAATGCTTGGACACTGTGCAGGAGAAATGTCATGTTTGAGTAAGAAAGCGTTGTGGCATAAAACAGTGTCAGTTTTCAATTTGATAGGGCAATCCTACTCAGCTTTGAGAATGGGATGGCAGGAAGATTCTGAGTCTGGGACTAATTGAGTTTAACAGCAGTGTGGATGGTAAAGGTTTTAACTCGTACCACACCTCTTTGTTTACTTGTGTGGCCCTCCCAGGATTAAAATCAAGGGACAAAAAGAGAAACTGGTTGTCTGTAAAGCTTGTGTAGTCTAGGCAATGTTGCCTGGGAGTGCTTTAGTGTATTATTTCCAGAAAGAGTGGCTTCAGCTACTACCTCTCCACCTCAGGCCCTTCCTGGAAGATCTATTAATGGATGTTTCTCTTTTAAATAAAGACAAAGGAAAGTTAAGTAGGGCTTGGCAAGTTTCCTTTATCAAGATTTGGCTTCTGTGCTAGTGATTTAATGTGTCATTGGCAGGCCCTTTCCTGAGAGTAGGGCAGAACAGAGTAGGGCAGAATGAGATGTGGCTAATGACAATGCTTTCATGGACCTCAGGGATGCACAGAGAGAAATGGTGACTCACCCTCCTTCCCTTAACTCACCAAACCACAATAGACTTAACTATAGTCGATTCAGGTTCCAAAAAGTACAAACTCTGGCTGATCATTTGGATTTAGAAAAAAAGTTATGCTCTTTTCCAATGGTTGTCAAAGACATAAAGGAATGCTGTACACTTGTGACCGCTGTGTATTACAAGAATTCTCTGCTTGGAACAATTAAAAAAAAAAGTGCAGATGACATACCAAGTGTACAATACAGTACTGAAGATGGTAGTTTGGTCTTAACTACAGTTTATTCTCCACACAAGCCATATTTTAGACTGCATTTAATCATATAGCATTGCCACTCAGGGGGTCTCAGAGTTCTCTGTGGGGTCCTTGGATTGCCTGGTTCTAGGTCCACTGGTAGTACTTTCCGTTATTTGTGTAATTTAAACCAGTAGTCCAACATCCAGCCCAGCATGCCCCACTGAGTTGTGGTACTGTTCTGGGATGTGGTTCAAAGACTACTGACTCCACTCTGGCAACTAACACTAGTTGGTGTTAGCTGAAGCTGAAGGCTTACATATCTTCTGCCATAAATGCCTTCTGAATCAGAATCAAGTTGCCTGTCGGGTTAGTCTGAATGAAAAGCAGAGTAGCCACGAGGCCTGGGGCGTTCAACTGTAAAAGTCATGCAAGTCCCTTCCAATGTCTTTCTCCATCAGGGAATACAGTAAACTGCCTTCAAAGGACTGTGTTTATACAAGGGGCTCTTTTAAAATACTGGAGAATTGGATATGGGTACCACCATGTTGAGTAAGGAGGTTATATAATGGTGGTCTGCTGCTGCTCAATCTCATCCGTTGCACAATTCACTTGTTAGCCATTTCTTAACTTCATATAACTGCAAGGTGTTGTGCAAACTTCTGAACTAAAATGGCATTTTACCTGTTGAGTTAAATGTAAATTTTACTCTTTCCAAGTTTTCTGACATACTGAATGTCTGCAATAAAAAAAAGCTTTCTTCTGGATTTCATGTTCAAAATAGCCTTAAAGGTGCATCTGAGTTTAATTAATTTAACTTAATTTTAATTTAATTTAGAGATCTAACCGCACTAGCAGCCTGATGGGGGGTCAACACACTCCAGAAAAAAAGTATTGAATGGATGAGAAAGACAACTTTATTAGTCCTAACGTTTTATGATATCAAACTTCTTTTTGATACTATTTATGGTTAGCATTTTTTTTTCAGCAATAGCCATTAAATGTATTTGCGTTCATAAATTCCCCCTTTATATAGTAGCTTTCATTCCCGCTTAGACTTTACATTGCCCTCACACAAAACAATGCATGCGTGTAATCCAATGTTGCGGTTTGTAATTTTATTAATTAACGTTAGCTTCACTGATAATTAGGGCTGTCAAAATAACGCGTTAATTTCGATTAATTAATCTGAGAAAAAATAACGCGTTAAAAAAAATAACGCAGATTAACGCAGATTAATCCATTCCATATTGACGTTTGACCCGGAACCGTTCTAGCCACCATTGGACTGTAAAATGAAGGAGGGAGACGAGAATGTGCTGCCTGGATCATTAACTGGAACATTTACTTGTAAAAATCTTCTTCCTGCCAACCCTGGCTACCGAAATCTGGTGCCACTGATATGTCTGCTCTTCTCTCTGGTGCTCTGAAGACGATACAGGCAACACAAACACCGCTGCACGTGATGCTAGTTAACACTATACTCGACAGCAGCTAACGTTAGCCTACCGCTAGCTAGTTAACACTATACTCGACAGTAGCTAACGTTAGCCTACCGCTAGCTAGTTAACACTATACTCGACAGCAGCTAACGTTAACCTACTGCTAGCTAGTTAACACTATACTCGACAGCAGCTAACGTTAGCCTACCGCTAGCTAGTTAACACTATACTCGACAGCAGCTAACGTTAACCTACTGCTAGCTAGTTAACACTATACTCGACAGCAGCTAACGTTAGCCTACCGCTAGCTAGTTAACACTATACTCGACAGCAGCTAACGTTAGCCTACCGCTAGCTAGTAGCTGGATTAAACACGGTTACAATGCTGACAGCTAACGCTGAACGGTGTAAAGTTTGACTGTGTTTTACTGTAGAGGACTGTGACTCAACAGCGGGGTCTAACAATCTGCAGCTGCCGAGCTGCCATCAGAAAAACAACACACACGGTGCGTTCAATGAAACTGGTAAACTACACCTTCGTGGTGCATTTGAAGTTATTGTAAATGTCCTTGGTGGTTGTTTTTGTCGTTCAACAGCAATTTACTAGTGAAATAAGTTATTGTTATTGTTATACATTATTATTAAATCATTTAATTTTCACCATATGGCCTTAGCAATAAACAAGCCGTTCTTTAATGTCACCGACTGTTGTTTAGTACCCTTTGTTTTCTTTTCTTTTTTTACTTTCTTAAAAAGTATCGGTTCAGGCACCGTTAATTATGTATGCGATTAATTTCGATTAATTAATCACAGAGTCTGTAATTAATTAGATACATTTTTTTAATTGATTGACAGCCCTACTGATAATATATTTGATTGTATTTATTTTCTGGGAAATAGCAGCTGGGAAAAAAACAACTTTTCTGTTAAGAAGAGAAACTCAAAGCAGCAGAGTGGTGAATATGGCAAGGATATGGTTTTGTGAATATTCCTTAAATTCTCAGATAAAAGCCGGTATTCAAATAATAGACAGCACAATTAAAAAAAGGCTGATCGCTAATGAAGGCCAAGTCAAAAAAACATTGTGGGAAATGGAATAACCTATAGCCTACTTCAGTGACCATGTTATACGCATCATTCTGCTGCTTTGAGTTTTTTTTTTTTTTTTAAGAAATCATGTTTTCAGTCATGTTTTCTTATTTGCCTTACGTCTGATCAGTGTTAAGCTACTGTTAGTCTGGATCAACGACAGTTCATTTATTGGATAATTGCCAGATCCAGCTCACATTACTGTATTGTGTGAACAGTTAACTTCATTTAATATTGTATGTGGCGTTTTCTTTTGTGGGGTGCAAATGTTCCACCAAAACAAGTCCCTTCCCTAGACTATTTTGCAGATCCAGTCTTTGCGTCCGGAGCTTAGCGCCGCCCAAGAGGATTGTGATTGGTTTAAAGAAATTAAAACAACACAGACCATTCCGCAGCGCTGTGGAGTAAGGTCTGGCAGAGATGGGGACTCGAGTCTGAGAGTTGGACTCGAGTCGCACTTAAGTCGCACAAACGGCTGACTTCAGACTTGACTCGGACTCGACCCAAAAGACTTCAGACTTGACTTGCGACTCGACCCAAAAGACTTCAGACTTGACTCGGATTCGAGCTTCGAGACTCGTCAACAACCTGTTTTCATACAATTATTGCTTTTTAAATCTAAATGTATTAATGTATTTCTATTTTCTTTTATTGGCACATATACGGGGAAACGTATGACGAGCTGTATGCCCCCTGCCCTTTGCCATAATGTGCAACGTAATGCGCAACGTAATGCATGCGCCTATGTGCGCGCACATATCAAAAAATGCATTGCAGATGGCGACACCAAGTCCTCCTGGAGTTGTGCCTTTTGTCATTAGTTTGGCTTTCAATAACTTGGTAAACAGTGGCAGTAAGCGAGCAGCTACATGCAAGGTGTGTGGCACCAAGATAAATGATGCCGGATCAACAACATCGGACTTCATCAGGCATCTCAAAACACATCCAGATATGTGAAAGAGATGTTGCATTTAGCATATATCGTCACAGGTAACAAGCTAACCATCGCAAAGTGTTGTGCTAATGCTGGGAACAGGCAAATAGTATCTTTATAGTTAGTAGTCACTGAGGCTAAGAAATCCATGGCGCACAGGACGCGGGACGCACAGATCCATTACCCCCCCGGTCCACCAAACACTGGGCCGTCTTGACTGTCTTAATTCTGCACATATTTCTGTTACTGTAGTCCTATTTACTATTTCATTATTTCATCCATGCGTGGCGCAGCGGATCCGTGCGCACTGTCACCTGCCGTGGAGACGCTGGCTTCACTAACCTCTCCTCCTCTGAGTCGGGTCTCCCTCACGCTGGACTCAGTTTCACTGAGCGTACTAACACTTAGAAAATAAATGGCATTACATCAGTGAGTTCAAACTGCTTATTGTGTGTAATTTGGACTGACACTGAGATGCATGTTGTTCTGTAACTGGTGTGGCGCTGCCACTATTCTCTTGATTTCCACTTCGACATTTTTTTGAGTAAAAGAGACATTACATTTAGCACATATCATCACAGGTAACAAGCTAACCATTGCAAAGTGTTGTGCTAATGCTGGGAACAGACACATTGTATCTTTATAGTTGTATCCATATGATGTGACAACTACAGGACATGCTTTGAATTCTTAAGATTTAACAATACAGTGTTTGGGACAGATCAGATGGCCAGAGACTTGAGACTTGACTTGGACTTTACTTGGACTCATGGCAAAAGACTTGAGACTTGACTTGAACTTTCCCCTCAAAGACTTGAGACTTGACTTGGACTCGAGCTCAAAGACTTGAGACTTGACTTGAACTTGCCCCTCAAAGACTTGAGACTTGACTTGGACTCGAGCTCAAAGACTTGAGACTTGACTTGGACTTGCAAAAAATGACTTGTGAACATCTCTGAGGTCTGGCAGTGCGAGAGTAAGCTACTGTCAACAAAACTTCTTAATTTTTTTTTCACATTAAAAGCCTAGTGAAAGAGGGAAGGCTTCAATAATTTTTAACTTGAACATTTTGGAGGAAGTGCTGAGTTTTATTCATGGTAGCTTAACGTCGTAAGTGGTTAGTGTTCATCTAATCTCATTGTCACTTTCATCAATACACTGAGATGAAAGGAAAACAAGGTGCCTTGTGGTGTTATTTTGGGTCAGTGGTAGGGAACGTGTTTGTCCTTGTCAGTGTCCATAAGAAATGTTCACCATTTCATAAATACTCAGGGCAAAAGCTCATTCACTGCATTTCATGCTGTCAAAACAAAGTGTAAAAAGAACGTACTACACTACTCAGGCTTGCATTGGCATTGTTGATGCCACTATCAACTTATGGTTGTTGTTATACTTCTGTCCACTAGAGGGATTTTCAACATTAGTCTAGAAGGGGCAACTTAAAAACACAACACAAAAATGCAAAAGACATCGCAACTTTTATCGGAATTTTTTACAAAAGCTCCCGCAAAATCAGGCATTTTGGGCCGCAACAATCTGAAAAAAGGCCGCGAAATCCTGGAGGGACTGGTTATTGCATTTTTAATAATCATTTAAATTCCCCAGTTTTTTGTGCTGGTCCGAAAATTTATCTGATCCGTGACTCAAAACCGGGATCCAAACCGTGAGTTTTGTGATCCGTTGCACCCCTATTTGAGAAGGATGGGGAATTATATTGCAAGCCATTATCTCATTGTTTCATTATTAAAAGGTGTGGTATAGGTACATAAGAAATGAATTGCTCCAAATATAGGCAGTTTAAAACATGGCAACCGTATTGTCAATTTTGGCAACCAAAAGCTGATGCCTGGTTGCCAAGCTGGCAACCACTAGGGCTGGACCCGAATATTCGAATATTTGTTCGGTGGGTTGGTATTCGATTTGAAAATTTGACATTAGAATATTCGTTGTTTTTTTTTTTTGTTTTTTTTTTTTTTTGCACAACCTGGCATCCCCCTCCAAACGGTTCTCATTCGCGCTTGAATATGTTCGAAATATAATACTCTCTTTTACATTTTTAAAAATGTAATCACAAAATATCAGACAGTAATCAGACATTAGCGTCATGGACTCATGGCGGTGCGCTACCCCCCTGGCCCGTTATGAACACTAATCAGCACATCTGCGTTCATCAACCACCAGAACCGGACCAGAGAGAGAGAGAGAGAGAGAGAGAGAGAGAGAGAGAGAGAGAGAGAGAGAGAGAGAGAGAGAGAGAGAGAGAGAGAGAGAGAGAGAGAGAGAGAGAGAGAGAGAGAGAGAGAGAGAGAGAGAGAGAGAGAGAGAGAGAGAGAGAGAGAGAGAGAGAGAGAGAGAGAGACAGATACGTCTCGCTTTATAAGATAAATAGCCTGCCTGTAAGTGGCATCACGCTCTGTCTGCACTTGTTGTGTGGTTGTGCTTTGCATGTGTGGGATTCTGATACGTCCTTAAATTCGGGAATTGTCGTTTGTTTATTCAAAGTCAAAGACAGTCCAAAGTAGTGCAACTTTGCCCATTTTTGTGGGTCTGAGGTGTATGCCACATTTTAGCTGCCAAAGCTCCGCTGCTCTCTGTCTCTGGTCCTCAGGGTGAGAGGGGGAGTGGCCAGCGGCTAGAGCGGCAAAAGCCAATGTGTGCTTCTTTTAGCGATATATATTTAACGATATCTTTTGCATTTATAATCCAAGCAACGTCAAACTTGGCACTGCACTTACTCGTGCCCATAGCAAGACACCTGTCAAGTTTGAAATCCATCGGACTAACGGTTCGAGAGATATTCGCATAAAACCCAGACAGACAGAAAGACGTTCCTGCAATTTATAGAGAGATAATAATATGTCCTCTCTCCGAAGCTTTGAGTATTCGATGCTCATTACTACCGAAGCTTCGAAGCTCAAAAAATGGTATTCGGACCAGCCCTAGCAACCACTTAAAAAAATTACTATTGAGCCCTGATGACAATTCATTCCGATATTAAGCAATATTAAGGTTATTTTGTAGTGAGGCATTTTTGGAAGCTGCAAATTGATTCAGAATCTTAGAAGATAGGAATCGCGTTTCTTACATCAATCAATTTTTTTTTTCACGTGCAAGTGGTTCCAGTAAAGGGGCCGCATGTGTCCACGACTATGCATGCAACATTGTGGCGGTGCGACGGGTACAAGTCCTCAGCTCAGGAGGACTCAGTTGCCTTCTTGTCGGTTAACGTTTAATGATCGGTTAACTAGGGTTGGCTATCGGTTACAAAAGAAAATCTTAATTAGCATCCCTAGCATCTATATCTTCGCTGAACTTCCTTGTAACGGGTAGGCAGCGAGACCGGCAGCGGAGCCTTCGTTGCCGCCAACTGCAGTTTCCAACAACCAACAACAGACTGCTAGTGCTCAACAGTGGCAATGTCTGAGGGTGTTTGAGTTATAGTCCTCGCTTGTCCCTGTTTATTGTTTTTGAGGAGGTTTTCATATAGCAGCGGTGCTAATCATTTAGCAGCAGCGTTGTTGAGTGCATATACGTAGAGGCATCTATTTATTCATTCATTCAACCTTTACTTATACTCGAGAGATCATTGAGGGGCATCCCTCATTCACAATGACATTGAGTTACAACGACAAAGGAAACGACACAGAGAAGGAAGCAATGGCATCATAAGAACAAAGAAAGACACTGAAACTTTTCTGAAAAGGCCGATCAAGACAACCAGGATGCAAAGGAAATACAACTATGTAAAGCAATTACAAGTAGAAGTTTGGAGGTCCAAAATCTGATTTCTAAAATGTCCAAAAGCACAAGTGAGTTAATTTTAAGTGCTGTATTTCATTCCACGAGTCAGGTGCACTTAAACTAAAAGCTGTCCAACCTTGATCATTCTGGATTTGTCTTCCTACTTGGCAATCCATTGAATTCATTGATACAACCCAAGAACTGTCATCTAGGCGTGAAAGCTCTCACTGTACCATGTCAACTCCACAGGCACATAGAGCAGCAGACTTCTGCTACAGTCTCTCTCTTCTTCTCCTGTTGTGTTGTATTTTTACAGGCTGTAAAAGTACCAATGCACAAACGGCTCCTCATCAAGACTGACAAGCCCCTAGACCAGATGTTGTATAAGAAATGAATAACATAGTGTGAAACATACAAGTTCTGCACTGTCAGATGCCAAACTGCTCCATGGCAGCCAATTGATGGGTTCTTAATGTGGGATTACATGGCTGAGTTTGTGATGTTGTCTATGTCCCAAGAAACAGGTCAAAATCCGTTTCTGTTTGTCAGACAGACTGTGCACAACAAGGCAATACGCAAAGAGGGTGCTGTGCAACCTCCCTTTGAGTCAACTCGTATGTTCTGGTTTTCGGTTGCTTGAGTTGTTTGCAGGTCACTTTCATCTGAAAGAGGGTACTTCAGGGCTGTTTCTGCAAATCTGTGCGCGCATCCAAGTGTGTTCATTTAACTCATCAGGGGGTTTGTCCCATTTGGAGTGTTTTGGCCAACTTATTTCTGCTTTGTCTCCATGGGAAGAGGTCAAAAGCCAATATAGAGACATGAGTCATGGCTTGTTTTGCACTTTGGCCAAATTGCCTTAGCACTGGCCTACTCTGAGGACCATAAATTAACCATTTTGACTTGTAGCATATAAATCAGATGTGGCTATAAAAATGTCGTTTTTTTCCAGTCAGTATCACAAATCCCCTCGTCATAGTGTTGGCCGAACATACTTGCGACATGCAGCTGACTATAAGATAGAAGCCCCTTCTTTCTCTCAGACATATCAAACACTTAAAGGAGAATTCCGGTCAATTTCAACACGTAGCTCTGTTGTTTGGAAATGTGGAGTGCTGGCAGTAGCAAAAAAAAACGAAAACAATCGGTGCTGCCTACACCGTGTTATCCTCCTGCTAGCATTAGCACCCAACAGGCTTAAACAGGGCAAGTTTTAATTGTGCTTTAAGCCTCTAAACATGCCCGAAATGTCATTACAAGTGCCTACCCATGTGCAGTGATTCCTTCTGAGGGAACACAGTGAATCTGACTGCAGTAGATGTGACAGAAAGGCATAAAAGTTGTTTTAATCCAGCCAGTGCACATACCTCTGTTTATTTCCTGTTTTCCGGTCAAGTCCACACTAGTCGATTGACGAACTCATACAATCCAATATTCCAGTCAAAATTGCTGTGTTCCCTCAGAAGGAATCGCTACACATGGGTAGGCACTTGTAATGACATTTCGAGCATGTTTAGAGGCTAAGAACACTTTTACAACTTGCCCCGTTTAAGCCTGTTGGGTGCTAACGCTAGCAGGAGGATAACATGGTGTAGGCAGCACCGATTGTTTTCGTTTTTCTCGCTACTGACAGCACTCCAAATTTCCAAACAACAGAGCTACGGGTTGAAATCGACCGGAATTCTCCTTTAAGGATAAGAGCTGTTGCAGTCTGAACATGTTAGCGGGGCTTCCCTGCCTGAATGAAGTGTGTTTGAGCACTGACAGCATTCAACCAATAATGATATTATTTGTCCTCATCTGTGTTTTTTTTCCCCATGCAGGAGGAGTGCTTCCTTAACCTGGAGGCTCCCATTAGTAGGGTCTGCGGTTATGACACCCCCTTCCCTCACATCTTTGAACCCTTCTACATCCCAGACAAGTGGAAGTGCTTTGAGGCAATTAAGAAGATGATCAACTACTGAACCCCTGTCAGGTAAGAACGCTCTTACAGCTTCCTTTGAAGGAAAGTGGCGAAGAGATATTATGTAATTTTCGAACACTTAGTGTATATTACAGCCTGTCATCCATTGCCCTATAATCTGCATTATATATTCCAGTAATGTAGTTATGAAGACATGAAAACTATGACCTGCCATCAGTAACAAGCAACCATCATTAGAGAGAAAATTAAATAGCATTTCGTATTTTGCCTACACGCTCTTTTACTTAGCTGTCTAATATAATCCTCCACTAGACATACAGGTATATTATTTATTCTTATACCGACATAACAGGCTAATACATATTCCAGGGCCCTATTTAGACATAGTATCATGTACATCTGAAATGCAGCTCTAGTAACCAAGTGGGAGTGTAATTTCTTTCCCAGCTCACATTGGGTTTTACATGTGGAAAGATGCAATAGGATAGGGGTGCTGTAAGCAAAAACAATGTCTGCACTAAATAACAAATGTTTTAACTACCATTAATGTCGTACTTAGGTCTAACTCAGTTGCAAACATTAATATTATTTTGACAGGGATATTTAAACCTACATTGCACATCTTCAAACAATATCCATTTAACATACCATCTTCCTTCTGTATAGCCCAATTAGCTTGAAATAAAATGAAATGAAATTGTTTAAAGAAATACCTTTCTCAGGTGTGACTGGAGTGTTGAGTGGGAGTGGGTCAAGCTGAGGATCTAGAGCTGAGACAATTAGCTGATTAAGTGAGTAGTCCATCAAGAGGAAGTTCATTGTCAACCGTTTAAGCATTCTGTGTCTTCTATGATAGTAAACCATTGGTCAAAAATCAGTTTCATAGTTCAACTTGGTTTCTGGAAAATTATGATGCACATTTTTCACTTTTGTTTGACTCTATAGACCAAATGATTGATCGATTTATTAAGAAAATAACAGTTCTCCTCAGAAGTTTAATATTAAGAAAAAAGTATAAATAGCGCATAGGTACAACATAAATGATGGTAGCACCCAACAGTAAATTCATTCCGTTATGGTTCTTTCTTTATATACATTATAAAATGAGACAAGACTTGATACAACTTCCCATAATAATTATTAGTCTTTGCGATTTAAAGATTTAAAAGTCTGTCAATAATGTTAACCAATAATCAAAAACAGGCCTCGTCTGACTCTTCCAATGGCAGAGAACTATCCTTGACGCGCCAATAAAGCCTGCCATTGCAAGTCCAAATGTTTGTTTGGATACACCTGGTGGTAGGAGAGACCTGTCTCCTAATAAGCACAACTGGGGACATTCTGGCACCCAGTGTGAAGCTGGAGTGTTTTAAGGATACTGAAGCATCTGTTTTGGGTGTATTCACACCTGTATTTAGAGCTGCCAACTTGTAATCAGACCACCCAAGACTGATTTTAGTGCCAAGTGTTAACAGGGCCTACATGTCATGGATATACGTGTGAAATCTGATACTGCTCCCTCTTACTGTTGGTATGGTATTGTCTTCCAGTGGTTGCAGGAGGTTTTAATAACATTTTGAAATGGGACAGTCAGTCCGCCAGATACTTTTGTAATCCCTTTTTAATTGTCTGTGTCATCTTGAGTTATAGCCATTAAAATGTTGGCCTTGATTAATTAGGTGGAAGGAGCCATTAATAAATGACTATGAATATGAATATAATATATGAATATGTTTAATTGAATACAACACGTCACCTCTCATCTTCATTGCTCACCATCTCCAAGCAGCTCTACTTTTCCTGCTCATCTGCCATCCACCGTGGACCGCCAAGTTATTTCCTTGAACTTATTGATGCTCTCTCTTCTTCTAGGGGCCAACTTCTGGTAGCCCTGGACTCCATACCCTCTCCTTTTCCTCTTCATTCATCCAATCAGTGGAGAGGGGCCAGGAAAAGACACTTTGATAATCATCCAATCAGGAAACAGAATCCAGATAGGCTCCATGTCCCCCTGTGTCTTCCAGCTTAGAGACTGTTACAGCTCCTCTGCATAGGGAACGTCATTCTGTTACAAGGGAAAAAAATGACTTGACCCACTTCATTAGGTGAAACTCTGCTTTCACCATAATGCACATCATTTGATTTTCTCTTAAACAACAGTTGGATACTGCAGGGGAAACTGTATTTGATTGAATTTGTGACTGTCTGCCTCTCTGTGCTGTTACCTTTGGTTGAATGTGTCTAGCTCTGCTCTAATCTTTATTTAGTTTGATATTAATTGAACCCTATTGTACTAATGTAGTGGATCTGTGGTTTTTAATGAAAATAAAGTATTAAGTATTGGTGAAAACATTTGGTTTGGTGATTTACATTGCTTTGAATATGTTGGGATATTACAGTGTATACCAAAGTCAACAAGTTACCTGTCCTACAGGGTTGCCACTGGTCATGGGATTAAGGGAAATATATACCAGAATGGCAAAGTCTGCAAATTTAATAAATCTTTGAATTTTACAACGCCAGACATGTTTTTCTGCATTAGATATAAAGGGGCACTATGCCGTTTTGGCCATTTCTATGCTGTTTTCTCTCTTTTTGCTGGCAGGTTTCTCTACAGAGCTCCCCCTACAGCTTCAGAATAGATATTTGGCAGCTCCTGTGTTTACTCATGTCTGACTCCTCGCTCGGTCAGTCTGCCGTTTCCTCTTTCTCTGTTCCTCCGACAATGCTTTCCTAGCTTTCTGCTAGGCCTGCACGATTCGGGGGAAAATATGAATCATGATTTTTTTAGCTTAGAATTGATATCACGATTCTCTGCCACGATTTTTTTCTAACAAAGTGTAATGTTTATTGCACACATGAACCATGACAAAACAAAACAAATTGGCAGTACCAAACAGATTATTTTTGTTGGCACCTATAGCACATTGCGCATCACCACAAGCCTGTAAACATAGAGGCTTCAATGAATAAAGAAAATAAAGTACATACTGGCCATTTAAGTACAGTAGGCTACCAAAAATAGTGACATATAACACTGAGCTAAATATGGCCCTGATACAGGCTCTATCTGAACTTCTTGGACATGTCAATGTCAAATGCTTTCAATAAATTAATTGAAGGAGTAAAACAAAAATCGAAGTCCTTTAAAATTAAATCGTGAACAGGGGTGAATTAAGATTTTATGATTTATCGTGCAGGCCTACTTTCTGTTTCTTTTTTGCCGGCTCAGCCATGACGATAGTGTGAAAAACTCCATCGCTACCTTGTTAGCCGGTTCCTGAATGGGCGTATGTGTGCAGTGCCGTGAAACAATCGGTTACATGGCGAGACCTGTTATCACGCGATACTTCCTGACGCTGAGGCTCGCCGGCCGAAAAGTTAGAAGGGTGGTTTTTCCGCTCACAGGCGCTAGGGGGGAGAGAGACGACCACCATCAACCCGAAAAAAGTCAAATAACCATTCCAATGACTCCGAAGCTGTTCAGTTAAGGTTAATTAAGCTAAAAAAAAACGGCATAGTTCCCCTTTAAATATTCAGGCAAAACTGAAGAACTAACATTATTCAGTTGAAGTAGCACTTTGGTTTGATTACGTAAAATTGTAAAACTAAGGAAATGTTAAATCATGGCCACTGTGCGAACTTTTGTTCCTCTGTAAAGTTTTAAGATTTTTCCATTTTATCAGTGCTTCCATGAGAAAGCTGTCTTTCCTCGTTGAACTTCTTGTCCATCTTACCATCTAAACGTTTAATATGGAGTTGTGGAATCAATCAGGGCCATTGTTGGAACCCTGTGTCCTTCTACTGCACGTTGGTGAGATTGTGAGTCACAGGTAAACTATCGCCTCAGTGACAATTAAAATGGCCATCAAAAGTTTGCATTCTGCGGATGCCTAAAAATGATGGCGTCCTCAATCGCTCTGCCACTCTGACAGCTCGTGTGCAAAGAAAGCAAGTGTCATGAGTGAAATTGTGTGTGAAACAGGCCCAGGCTGCAGAGTTCACCACATTGTGACAGAATTAGATTAAATGACTATTTACTGAAAAAGTTATGGTATTCTCAAAGGGGGGCTATATATGTAAAGTTGACCTTAGGATGGAATTAGAGAGCAGGTCACAGAATCCAAATAATTAAAAGCACTCAAAAGGATAAAGTGATAAGTCAATTGAGAGGAAATACATTGGCAACCATTCAGGTTTTCTTTGTCTTCTATGATAGTAAACAATTGGCCCAAAAAAAGCTGTTTAACAGTAGGGGTGTAAATCACAAGTTTTATCACCATAAGATATTATATTGATTCTTTGGACAACTATATGATATTTGCTGGTATCACAAAGTCTGCCACGATACGATTTTGATTCGATTCAATTTAGGGACCTGCGATCGGTATGAGATGATATACGCAATCAGTAACGTTAATATCAACTCAGAAAAAGCAACAAAAATTTTTTTATTACTGAGACTTAAATAACAAGCAAACTATTCTTTTTAATTAAAAAAATTTCAAATGCGCGTCTTAGACTGACCACACACTGGCTGCGTCGCGTGAGCGAGGTGTTCTGTTGCATGTCAGCTGTGTGGATTTTTCTATGTCTTTACACACCAGAAACGTATCTGACGCGGTGCTGCTGCTGCTAGTCTTGTCTGGACACATGTATGTTTTCCATTGATAAATATATACTGATTTGATCACAGCAAAGACAACGTCGGAAGTATTGACGGCAAAATAGGCTACAGAATATCTCGTTATGTATTGACAGGTGCAATATTTGAAAATCAATAATTATTTATTATGACTTTCAAACATCAACATGTCATTTATTAATATGTATTTGTGTCAAAACAACATATAAACATCTTAGTCTATTTTGCTTGGTAGCGCTTCCAACACGCTTGCGTGTCACGTGAAAAACAGGCGTCTGTTCCATTTCTAGCATGCACGCGTTTTCGGCGCGGCTCAAGCCCTTTCGGCTAAGATGGGAGCCGAAATAAAAATGGACACGCTACGCAGCTGACATGCTCACACCACGCTCCCAGTGTGTTGCCGGCCTTAAAGATAATATGTATCGATATTTTCACTTTGAATCGATGATATTGGATCGTTGATCATTGAATCGATATATCGATCCAGATCGATGTATCGTTACACCCCTATTTAATAGTTCACTTTGGGTTCTAGAAAATGATGATAAACATTTTTCACCTCTTTTGACTCTATAGACCAAATGATTAATCGAATAATTGAATGACTTATTTATTCCTTATTGCATATGTTATGTGCCAGTTTTTGCACAAGCATCCTCGTATTTGTTGATGTAATTTGACTGCTGTGTACAGCCTTATGGTCATTTATTCCTCAAGCAGTTTTAAGCCTGTGGGGAAAGAATAATCAGCCTGCTAATGAAACATTTACAGTGGAAGCACAAGACACACCAGCTAGACCAGATGGCCCCGTGCCTCAAGGTCTTTGCTTTTAATTTGCCTCTCAAGTGCTAAACTCAAGCCATCGCTGGAGTTTAGGAGAAAGGTGAGAACGACTTCAAAGTGCCAGTAATGAATTATGAGGGTGATTTTTTTTCCCCCCATGGCACAGACTGGGCTTTTGAAGAGTAGGATGGCTTAAATCTAGACCTGGTCACCAGAGAGAGTCCTATGGTGTGGTCCCATGTAACAGCCATCTGGAAAATCTTCCAATAAGATCACAAACATAACTCAGTTTGTACTTATTCCTTGTGTGTTATTTGAAAATATGTTTTAGAGTATAGAGGTCAAGATGTGTGTGGCAGTGCGCTCGACTTGCTCTTTTTTTTTTTTTTTTAGAGTAACTGCTTTCAATATGTTACAATTTTTGAAAGTAATGGCAACGGCTTTGTGTGCAGCAGAAGGAAACTGCATCACGGATGTTTTGTCGGGTATCCGATTAATACATACTGCTGCAAAATCAAACCAGTTGGCAGCATGTATTTTGAGCTGTGGCTTATTAAATTAAATACATCTAGAATGGTTGCGATAGATCAATGGTTGTGATAGATCTGAACTGTTGTATTCCATAGTAACTGACCAGTCCAGACCTTTTCTGCAGTGCATACACGGCCTGTTACCTACTGAACTTTCAAAGGGAGACATTTGTAAATATTTTCTCTGATTGGCTTAAAGCTGGAATGTATATGTGCCTCTATGCCAAATGCTCTCTCCCTGTTTCTCATAATCGTTGACATATGTTGGACTCCATCTCACCTTGCCAGTGTGACACCTATCCTAACTTTTGGGCAGTTTGCAGCACCCGGAATCAGTAGTCACAAGCGAAAGAGCAAAGATTCAGATGGTTTACCCAATGTAAAAAAAATATTCCCTTTATTAGCGTGTATCTGCTAAATTCTTGTAAAGTTTCAGGATTCTCAGCACTCTCCACCACAAACCCTGGTCAAAATGTAAAGATAAAATCACGTCTGTCATTTTGGTCTGGGTGAAAGCAGGGCCTTTAACCACGGCGGTGAGGCGGCCCCTCTTTTGGGCGGGGTGGCAAAGACGACCTCTGCTTGGTAGGAAGGCCATAATAGCATCTGTGCTCTGACAGTGTGTCATTACACACTATATTTACATGAAACGCAAAAACCAGGGGTGGTAGGTCACGACGTGAAGCTACGGGGGGTGAAGATGCTCTGGTGCACGTCGAACCGCACAACCAGAGATTACTGAATATTATAGAACCGCTTTGCCTGTAATGTGGCCTGTTGTGCATTTTAATGGTTGTCAGGGCATGTTTTACAGCATCGTTACACATCCCTAGGATTGCTATGATTGTCTTTATTCAACATCCATTGGATGTTTTATTTTGATAGTTAATTATATTATGTAGCCTGGGATAGTTTGTCATGTGGTTAAAGTGGAAAATGATGATGATGGTGCAATAAATGATGTGTGGTGGACAGACAAAATGCTAGTTCATTTCAGTTCAGCATAACTGAGGGTTGTTTGCCATTTTCTTAACATTGTTGCAATAATTGAATGAGAAACTCATTCCTGACAAACATGTTCACTTTCCCTGATAGGAAAAACACTACAGGGTTTATTGAAAATAGCAAATGAGCTGTATACTGTATGACAGCCCCGGCTTTTGACGGTTGAGATTGACCTTATCATATTTGTGTTCAACGTACCTGCAGTAATGACTGCTGGCACTGGCTTTGACAAACGTCACCTTGCAGAGAAATCCTCCAAAGTATTCCTTAGCTATTATCTTCATAAGTTCAAAGTTAGTCTATTTGGTAACACTTTACTTGAAGGTATCGACATAATCGGGACACGACACTATCATAACTATGACATAATAGTGTCATGAATGTGTCATAAACGTTATAAACAAGTCATGAACATTTATGACTTCTGTCATTAAGTGTCATTCGGTTTTTGTCATGACAAGTTGACATTGTTTGGGTTGTCTTGATTATGACAAGTTGACATTAATCAAAGTGACATTACCAGAAGTTGTCTTGGTCATGACAAGTTGACATTAAATTAGTTTGGGAGGTCTTTGTAATGACAACTTGACATTAACCAGGATGACATTACTAGAAGATGTATTTGTCATGACAACTTGTCATTAAATTTCTTTGGAGTGTCCTCATTAAGACAACTTGACATTAAACAGGATGACATTATGTCAAGTTGTAATGACAAAGACATCCTCTGGTAATGTCATCCTGGTTAATGTCAAGTTGTCATGACAAAGACATCTTTTGGTAATGTCATTCTGGTTAATGTCAAGTTGTCATTACAAATACATCCCAAACAAATGTAATGTCAACTTGTCATGACCAAGACAACTTCTGGTAATGTCACTTTGATTAATGTCAGGTTGTCATAATAAAGACAACCCAAACAATGTCAACTAGTCATGACAAAAACCGAATGACACTTAATGACAGAAGACATAAACGTTTATGACTTGTTTATAACGTTTATGACACGTTCATGACAGTGTCGTGTCATAGTTATGACAGTGTCATGTCAAGATTGTGTCGATACCTTCAAGTAAAGTGTTACCATCTATTTATCCGTATGTGTTTTCTAAGTAGAGATTTATGCGTCACTAAATCAAAACTGGGTGAGCCACACAAACTAGTTCATTGTTACCAAATATTTAAACTTAACTGCCCGGTTTAACTGTTGTGCAGCAAACTGAACAAACAACTGACAAAATGATGTTAGTTTGTTATTTAATACATGAACCGTTATAGCGTGAAGTGAGAAAGAGATGGTATGGAATAATGTCAACGCAGCTGCCACAACACTTGATAAAATGCTGGAAAAATAACGTTTATAACGTTTCTCCAAAATGTCAAACATATATTTACAGGCTCAGCATTCTTAGGTATCGTTTTTGTAATGTAACGAAACTCAGACTTAGGACATACAGTACCAATGCTAAACAGGATGTATGCTTTTGTACTTCCTTGTGATGGGGAGATATGATGCCAAGCCTTTGTTGGACTTTGAAAACAAGGCATTTGAGTTTAGTTCTTTGTACTGTAGCCAATTCTTCACTTTGGATTGTGTGGCTATAGAAAAGATGATGATGTGTTAGTGATACAAATCTTTAACCTGACACGCCACGTTTTTCTTTTTCTTTACACAGAACCATCTGAGAAGCCGTTATTGGAAACCGTTATTGGAAAGGGCAGGCACTTTCAAAAAAATACTTGGCAGTTGATTCGATCATCTTTCTATCAAACTCTTGCGGAAGCCATTCGGGAGAAGAGCGAAAAGAGCTTCTCTATCGAGAAAAGCCTTCGCTGCCATTCTCTGCTCTTCTTTCAATTAAAAAAAATACTCCCCAGTTCTGACTGCAACATCTATGCTATCTAACATCTATCTAACCTCTTTAGGAGCAACCATACTACCAACCCCTTCTAAAATTTCCCTCAGTATGAATGAATCTATCTATGAATGAATCTATCTATCTATCTACCACCATTGTTGTTTTGGACGAACAGCCGCCTCTCCGTGTCGTCACCACAGAATAGATTGAGAGTAGAACGGACATTCACATTCAAATCAACATAGCAGGATGGTCAGAGCAGCCATTTTTTTTGTGTACCTTTGCCATTGCAAAAAACAGGGACCGTTGTAGCGGGCTAACTCGTTCTATTTCTATTTTCAAAGCACAGTGCTGAGCGACGTTTTCTTTTGAACTAGTCAAAAGACCACGGGCAAACAGTTCAACGTCATCCTACTCTCATTCTATCTACATTGTTGTCACACACACCTAACTACGCCCATAGCTGCCAGTAGCTCCTCACAGGATGCTGATTGGACCGAGCCACGGTGGTTTGGACACAAACGCATTACTTGCATTTTCGTGTGATCTTGTGATCCTGCAATCGTCACGTGATCTTGTGATATCACGAGAATCCAGCTGCCGTGCAAGGTAAACAAATCTTACCCTTCAGGGCAAAACTGAAACTTTTCTGAACCTTCCAAGACTACAGTATATCATGTTGAATGTTCAGGCATACATTCAATTTGCTGTCTATAAACTACTGCTCTTATATGATATGTGTATTTGCCTTTTAAAAACACAAACTCCAGTGTATGTCTTCTAGAATCACAAGGGACGGATGGAGAACACCGGCTGTTTTTGTTCCATTTACCCAAAGCTTCATTACCCCATCAAACATTTACCTGCAAGCAGTGTGTTTCACGAGTTCACACACACACACACACACACACACACACACACACACACACACACACACACACACATATGCATAGTGCGTGGCACTATCTTTGTGAGGCCCCGTCATTGACATAATGCATTCCCTAGCCCCTTACCCTAACCTTAACCATCACAACTAAATGCCTAACCTTAACCCTTACCCTAACCTTAACCATAACCATAACAATAATTCTTAACCCTCAAACAGCCCTTTAAAGTTGTGGGGTCCAGCATTTTGGCCCCACAAAGCTGTCCGGACCCCACAAGTATACTGTATTCCCGGTTTGGACCCCCACGAATATAGTTAAACAACACACACACACACACACACATACAAACACACACACAAAACACATGTAAATCTGCCTGTCTGACTATCAGACATTTTTCCTCACATAATGGATATTATGAATTTCACTTCCTTCATTATCAGCATCGGCGTCTTTACAAAAAAACAAACAGGTGAGTGGTGGTTTTAATTCTGACTGTTGAGGCTGAAAGATGGTTGCTAAGGCCAGCTGGTGAGGTTTAGGGGAAGGGAGACAAAAACACTCTAGGTCCAACGGAGGCCATTTTTCCTGGCTGTCGGCTTGACGAGGTGTTTGTGTACCAACGACATCCTGTCCGACACAGAGGTGAGTTTAGTCTCATCTGACGTAAATGGTGCTAATTTGTGTGGCAAAGGAAATCATTTCCAGCCCTAATCGAAGGAGCGTTGTATGTCGGGCTCGCACGCTTTCACTCTCCATGGCAAACTGGGAGTCTGTTTCGAAGTCAGGGATGATACTTTGTTCCCCACTAAACAAGGCCAGCAATTCCATTCTCCAGCTTGGTGGAAGCAACAAGTTATTGTCTGTGAAAGTTGATACGACACAAATGTGCACCATCTGTCCAAGTCTGACTGTGAGGGGAACATGATGTTTGTAAAGCTTGCAGTTGATTTGTAGACCCAAAATGCTTTTGGTAAAGGACACATCATAGTTATTTGTGAGATTATGTCATTATGGGTTGAACTAGGTTCTTTGGGAGAGAAAATTAGAATGCTGATAGATGACTTGCCAAAATACCAGTTGTGTACTGTACCTACAAAGGAAAACATGCAAAACCTCTGGCTGCTCGCTTCTTGAAAGCCAGCTTTTCAAGCAAAGCTTTTTAGAGTTATTTTCATTTCCTGTCCCCATTATTTTCACTTTATCCATCTTTTAAATGCACTCCTCAGAGAATATAGAAAATGGATACTAAAGCCTAAGTTTGGTCCGTACTCTGAAGTTTGTATGGTGAAAAAGTCATCACTATGTTAAAACTATTAAGAAGGCATTAAACAAGAAGGTAGATGACTAAGAGAGGATTCAATCTCACTAAAACAGTTTGGTTCAAAGTTGGGTTTAAGTCAACGAGTCTTCACACACAGAACAGAGTTTGTGTGGTGTTTTTCACTTGGCAAACAACAGCTTTTCACTGCCTCCGATATAACGTCTAAAATATCACGTCACAAACTTTAAAGATCACACATCTTTGGTTTGGAAACAGAGCTGCCATGTTCCATTGGTTGGAAACAAGTAGGATTGGGTTTCGATAGATTCCAATTTTTTATCCACTGGTTGCAAGAAGAAGTCTTCGTTTCTGTACAGTAGATGTCTATTGGAAAATGACCCTACTTCTCACCTGATTTATTACCTAAATAAACATTTTCATAATGGCTTTATGGCCTTAATCACTACTTTCAGGTCTTCAATACAGCGTGATGTTTATTTTGTAAATCATTGTCCCATTTATTTTAAAATTTCTGATAAAGCAGGGAATGCTTTACACCGTGAAAACACAACCGGCGAAGCGCCGTGAAGCGAGGCTTAGAAAATGCTAACCATAGCACTGGGTACACTAAATAGACCTGAACTTGTTTTGGGTGTTGACTGTGTTTTTATTTTAAACTTTGAACCTCTAACTGTGTGTTTTCACTTGATCAAAGTTAATTGGAACATTTAGTCGCATAAAAACGTCTTGTTCAGCGTTATGCCAACCAAGCTAGGTAGCTACCACTAGCGTTAGCTGGGAACTTAGGGACCATTCGGTATTTATGGAATGGACCACCGGAGGAAAATAGGGGAGGGTGATGTCTTTTTATTCTTTGTTGAACAAACATTGAACAACTTTTGTATTCATGAAAACAGCTAAATTTCAAAGTGGCTTGTTTGGTGCATATTTTTCCAGCTCTCAGTCTCGGCCCCCCATCGCTAGCAGATGGGTCTGACCCAACAAAAATTGCAACATGACAGCAACACGAGTTTGGAGTTGCTTTCTTTGAGAATGCAACCCTATAGCTAACTGCACTACCTGTTGCCAAAGTATCGTCACTGACATGAAGATGGAATATAATGAAGCTAACTAGCTCAAAGGTTTTACGTTGCCTCGAGCTCGAGCACCCACGGAAAATACTGAGCACCCACGTGTGCCAGACTGCCAGTAGGCTACATTCATTCAAAATGAAACATTGCAGTTGGTGCTAAGTGGAGTGTGTGAGCGCTGATCATGGTTACGTGTCAGTTAAACTTCTCATCTCCAATCCTATCTGTATTTGTGAAAAGTGGCACTGTCCTGAGTTGAAAGATAGCCTACTTTACGGCTTTATTATCGAGTTAATAGGCATGTGTGTTCGTGTCGGCCGCTGTCCATTTCCTAAGGTTCTGAAACATTTTTTGACTACTTTTTTTTAAAGGGCATGTGCCCGTGAGCACCCACGGAGGAAAACATAAATCGGCGCCTATGATAGAGGAAGACTAACAGCTCTAATATACATATTATAATTTATTTACAAGACTGTCAAAGGGAGACAGGTATCTTTCTGCCCTGTCAGACGCTGCTCTCCCTCTCCTCTGCCTGCTCCGTGGCCGCGTGTGTGCGAGTGACAGCCCAGTCAGCAATCTCTTGTGGAGCATTATAACTTCGAAAAACCACAGGTTCCAGTTAATCTTATAATGGATATGTGTGTTGAGTTATTTAAACAAACAATCGGAGAAATAAACGCCTCTTGTCCGCGAGTCTCCTGATAGAGCTCCAGCCAGCTCACAGCGGGGTCTGTGAAGGTGGGCAGGCCGGGTGACAGGCCGGGCGACAGGCCGGGCGGAAGGCCGGGCGGCAGGCCGGGTGGCAGGCCGGGCGGCAGGCCGGGCGGCAAGCCAGCGACCCCGGCAGGCATCTGCCGGCTGTCACGTCAGACTGTGGAGCTTCTGAACTGCGACACAGTTGGACCAAATTTGCAATTAGCCATACATTTTCGTAAAAAGGCCCATATTTGAGCTCTACATAGTTGATTTCTCGCATAAAAAAGTCTCAGAAGTGAATTTAGTAATGAAATAGCAGACGGACAATGTATAAAGTTTCCAGTTGTTGGCCACAACAGCAATCTGGTTGTTGTGATTGTTGCAGCGCTTTGCACACCAACACACTTTGAATTTCTGATTGGGCGGGCCAGCTGTCAATGCTGCCCACAGCTCCGCGCCTGGTCCCGGTGATATTATATAATTATATATAAACGACAGCCTTTTCAAGGCATTTGAGAAGGAAGGAGTGGTAGCGTTCAAACTCCCAAATTGACACTCTTCTGAGAAATTGAGTTTTGGATAATGTTCAGCTTCGGCAGCTTTACCTAGATGCTAAAATATACAGTGACTGAGGAGGAAGCCTAGTGACGAGTCCATAGCAACATGTTCATGGGTTGATTTGTTATTACCCAGTGTGCTTTGTTGAATGGTCTCAATGTTTTATTGTTTTATTTCATGTGAATACTAGTTTACTAGATGAGTAACTTAGTATTTGAAGTAATGCAGTAATGCATGAAGTGTGCATTTAGTTTCCATGCTTATTGTGTTTCCACAACAATGTTAGTGAGTAAATCTACTGAAATGGCCACCACACCATAACAGAGGAGTATGATGTGTGAGATGAGAAAGCAGAGGTTTAGTCACGTATGTCATGGTTGCAAAAAAATAGTGGTTATCTGTACATCTTTGCCAAGCGCAAACCGGTACAGAAGGCATCAATAAATTGTTGGGGAGGATCATGCCTTTTTTCCCAATTATTTTGGAGGGTCATAGAAAAATGTATTGCTGGCAAAGGGAAGGTCAAGTCTATTTTGACTAAAGATCCGTTAACACCTTTAATAAAAAAACGAACAGTCCCTTAAGGGAAAGTCTGCCGATTTTCTGTACTGCTGTACATGCAGATGAATGGCGGCAGTACCTGGAGGTCAGCATTTACCAGCCGGTGAATCTTTACATTTTTAAAGTTGAAAATCTGCAACTTTCCCCCTTCAGTGTTTAGCTTAGCGCACAACACTGTAGCTATACAGTAGCTATACTGTAGCAGTTCCATTCAGTATCATTCATTAAATTCAAAATAAAGGTAAAAGAGTGTGGATGTGCTCAATCAACTGGATCCACTATGCTTCATCTCCAAACACGTGGCTGTCCATCTGCAGTGAAGCTTAGAATGAGAAGGACAAGTGTAAACCACTCATATTACTCTTCACAAAATTCTGTTTGGATTGCAGTTGCATTTCATCTACATACTTTTTTTTTCTGGAGCATTCCAATGATAAATAGCTTCCTTGTAGACACTGACTCATTTAGGAGTGTGTATTTTAGACATTATCTACAAAACCTAAAAAAGAAAGAAAGATTAACATTCAGATTTAAATCATAACTAACTTATTCATATGCAGTAGTAGAAGTTTTAACATTGCACAGTACTTATCACTACAGATAATTTATTATAGCTACAGTTTGTTATAATATAATTAGCTTGCATTGACAGCTTTACCAAACCTTAACACAGCTTGATATCATCACAAGCTGGTTATTCTTCAAATCAAACTCATAAATGTGCTGTTATGCTTTGAAATTGTTCCTGGTCACATATTTGCGTAACTTAAACATGCTAGTCCGGGCTTGTGGCATGGCTTTCACTTTTCAGCCCTCCACACGCTCTCATTTTTAAGAAAAAGAAAAAACACTTGTAGACACAGAGCACCTAATTCTCTCTTGGTTCCCAGATGTGTCCGATGTGCCGTTGAGCGGCGGTGCTGAAGGATCTCAAGGAACGCTATTTTGCAGGGAGGGAAGAGAGGAGTCATTTGAGTTCAGTGAGGGGGAAATGTGTGAACAGTAAAACATTTCACCTTCCTGGAGGCTGAGTCAGAGCACTTCTATCTGAGCGGGGAGCAAAGTAGGAGTGAAACTGGTGAAAGGACAGGCAATTGACTGACCCTGGGCACTGCTGAGATCACACTAGATGAGTAAATTAGATTATTACTCTTCTGGTACTACTCACAGACAATAATGTGAACAAAAATCTCTAGGAGAAAAGCTGGAGACTTACATGTCTTTACTGTCTGAGATACCAGGATTATTGCAGAATTTTGGGTGTAGCAGAAATCCACATATACAGTAGCTGTTGTGTGGGTGAGAAGACATCCAAAATGTTTGCAATTATATTTTAGACAGAAATTTGAAGCATCCCCAAGGTTTGCAGTTTCACTTCAATGATTTGTTAGTCCGGAAATTCAGTTTAGTTGAACTAAATTTTAGATCCTAGACATACTTTGCTATTCTCTTACTGAGAACTTCTTTGTAATGCAGCGCCAAGTTTCCTTAGAGGCTTGTCAAATGAATTTGAATCTGGCACTGGTCTGCAGAGATACAGTTACAATTTCACACACACACACACACACACACACACACACACACACTTTTAAGTAAATTCCACATAATTTACTTGTGATATCTCATAATCAGGGCCACACGGAATCTGTGGACGCAGAATTCCGCAGAATTTTCTGCAGAATTTTCTGCAGAATTTTCTGCAGAATTTTCTGCAGAATTTTCTGCAGATTTTAAACAAATTAAAATAAAAATCTGAATGTTAACACATCTCCACCCCATCAGAAAAACAGTCCACAAAACGCTGTTGATTTTTATTCTGTATCACCGCTGAAAAATAGGAAGATCACTAATTTATTAATTCAATTTTTACACTCCGTAACCTATTAGCTATCAGTGTGACAATTTAGTCTCTGGGGGTAACGGCCAATATGTTGGGGATTCCAGTGTAGCCAGTGGATAAAAACACAACTCCAAATGTCTCAGTGTCTGATGAATGTGTAAATAGAAAAACTCTAACAAAGGATATTTCATTTACAGCTTGATCTGCTGTCCAAGTATCAAAAAAGTTTTAATACTGCTTTCAAATACAAATTATTACTATATCCAGGCAGGGTGAATTATTTCTTGCACTTGTTTCCACTGAAATACTTCATTACTTCATTCAAGTGACATGAACGGTTACCATGTGAACTGGAACAATATCACATTGTTGCAGTGTTGCTAAAACCTGAAACCAGTTATCTAAATTGAGCCGTTGGAAAACAAGAGCAATGGCTGTTTCTTGTATCTGATTTCTCTAAGCTGCGTCCTTCATTGACCTGTCCCGCCTTTTAAAAAACACGGTAACACTTTACTTGAAGGTATCGACATAATCGTGACATGACACTGTCATAACTATGACATGACACTGTCATAAACGTTATAAACAAGTCATAAACGTTTATGACTTCTGTCATTAAGTGTCATTCGGTTTTTGTCATGACAAGTTGACATTGTTTGGATTGTCTTGATTATGACAACTTGACATTAATCAATGTGACATTACCAGAAGTTGTCTTGGTCATGACAAGTCGACATTACATTTCTTTGGAGTGTCCTTATTAGGACAACTTGACATTAAACTGGATGACATTATGTCAAGTTGTCATTACAAAGACATCCCAAAAAAAATTGAATGTCAACTTGTCATGACCAAGACACTCTTCTGGGAATGTCACTTTGATTAATGTCAGGTTGTCATAATCAAGACAACCCGAACAATGTCGACTTGTCATGACAAAAACCGAATGACATTTAATGACAGAAGTCATAAACGTTTATGACTGGTTTATAACGTTTATGACACGTTCATGACAGTGTCATGTCATAGTTATGACAGTGTCATGTCACGATTATGTCGATACCTTCAAGTAAAGTGTTACCAAAAACACTAACACCTCCCACACCTTCACTATCTCATAGCTTGTGACCAAGCCTCCGACTCATTAAACTGCTGTTTCAAAAAAACAATCACACACAAAAAGTCACCTTTCCAGTTATATTTGCATTTTTTCCACGACTTTCTGTCTAAATGTTTATAATTTTCCGTTTGGAAGCTTTGTTTTTGTTTTGGTATATTTAGCCATTCCTCGTTCTGGGCTCAGTGCCCGCTTGACGGACAGTCTCTAATTAGCACAGCAGAAATACATATTTAGAGCTGTGTGGCTTTGGAGACTCCCTTTATTTAAGTCACCAGGGAGAACAATGGAGGAAACAATGGCTGCCTGCAGCATGCATGGCTTTCACATTGGTACAGATCCTTTCAATATGACAGTCTAGTTCAAATTGAGATACTGTAAAACAAACCCACTCATTGCAGAGGCTAAAATTTATTTTCTTTGGTGACAAAGAGTTGATTGTTGTGCTGCAGGGTTTTACACACAATATGAATGGCTGTGGTACCATGTCTGGTAAGGATTTAGTTTATGTAAATGTTTTTGGCACATTGGTTGCATAAATAATAATGAATCATAGCTTAAATGATGAATATTGTGGCTGCTTGTAATTAAGACAAGTGTATATTCCCCCTAATCATGGGTAACACGGCTGATTTAAGGCATAGTAATAGACATTTTGGGAACAGTTTTAATCTCCCTGTGGCAGTGCAGATAAGAGGAATGTGTCTTAATACCAATAGCTGTTTTGGGTTTGTGTCCATCATGGAGGCAGGCTTTTGCAGGAAGTGTGGGTGCGGCAGGCAGACATTTCCCTTTGCTCCCCACTGAGGCTCCTTAACAAGTCAAACTTGAATCAAAGCCTCTACACATTCATTTGTCTGCGGTTCACAAATGAGTAAATGAGTTAGCAGTAAGGGACTCCACTCGCACTGCACTATAATTTGGGGAATTAATTCACATCAATTTTATTTTTTGTGATAACTACATGGCAGCTGTGCAGTAAATGATACCCCAAAGAAGTGCCTACTGTAGATTTCACCCCGGAAATAAAAGGCTGTCAACCCTACAACGCAATGTGTAGGTGGCTGCATGACAACACAGTTCTTCATTGAGCAGTTTCTCATTTCTCTCTTTTTCCTTGTTTAGTTACTCCTTCAGGAGTTTGTCGGGAAATGACTCCATTAAGACAAATGTATACTGGTTGTAAAGAAAAGTAGAACTGCAAGCAGTTATGACGGGGTCCAAGCCTCCCTGGCGCAAGTCGCCCCCGACGACCCGGGGAGCATGCGAAAGCAGATCCCAAAGCATAACGGTGGGGAGGCAAACCTCAGGAACTATTGCAAGGTGTGAGCTGCAAGGTCTGTAGAAAATTGCCGTTGCAAATATCCCATTTACATTGATTGAGTTAAAGGGCCAAAACTGGTCTACGTTGATTATAGTGCTCCCTAATGGCCAATCTTCACCAAATTTGGGACAGAGCCTCCAAGCAGCATGCCAAACAAGCATTATAAGTTTCATGTTGATAGCAATTACTACAGCAGAGAAATTGCAATTGCAAGTGTTCTATTTACATGCATTGAGTTATTGGCCAAAACACATAAACGTTTATTATAGTGCCCCCCCCCTAATGGCCAATCTTTGCCAAATTTGGTACAGAGCATCGTAATGGGATACTGAACAATAATCTCAGATTATCTCGAGATATGCTAAAATTCGTGTTTGGTAGCTAGCTACGAATATTTATTTGGTCGTAAACTGCCCATACTTTAATGTAGCAAAATTCTTTTGATAACTTTTGGTCAGGTCCCTCTGTAGATGCTATGTGCCAAGTCTTCTGCAGATTGGATGCATGGCCTAGAAGGAGTTCGACTAAATTGGTTTTGCACATTGCACGTTATTGCGAAAAGATTTCTGCGCGAAAATGGGTGAGGCCTATATCATCAGATTCAGCTTGATTCAAGGAGCACGTGGATGTAAGGCTTTCTAATGTGCGATGTGTAATGTGGGAGTTATAGGCCAAAACGCTTCTTCCTCAATTATAGCGCCCCTGAAGACCGATCATCACCAAATTTGGTATTGAGAGTCAGAGTGGCATGTCGGACAATAATCTCACATTTCGTGTTGATAGCATTTACTGTGGCAGAGATATTGCAATTGAAAATTTCCCATTTAAATGCATTGAGTTATTTGCCAAAATGCGTCTACCTCGATTATAGAGCCCCCTAATGGCCAATCTTCACCAAATTTGGTAGAGAACGTCGCAGTGTGATGTTGAACAATAATACCAAGGGTTGCGCTGATACCTATTAATTTGGCCGAGATATGCTAAAGTTTGGTTGTAAATTGCACATAGTTTAACGTAACAAAATTCTTTTGATAACTTTTGGTCAGGTCCCTCTGGAGATGCTATGGGCGAAGTTTCATGCAGATTGGATGCATGGCCTTTGGGGGAGTTTGAAAAAGTTGGTTGTACACATTGCGCTTGCGAAAAAACTTCTTAGCGGAGATGGGCGAGGCCTATATCATCAGATTCAGCTTGATTCAAGGAACACGTGGATGTAAGGGTTTCTAATGTGCCATGTGTAATGTGGGAGTTATAGGCAAAAACACGTTTGACGTCATTATAGCGCCATCTAGTGGTCCATATGTGTATTTTTTGGTATGTGAGGACCCTGACCCATTCTAATCTGCCCTGGAAATTTGAAGTTGCTCACATTAGTGTAAGTGGTGAATACAAACGTGGCGAGTGACATAGGAATAAAGAAATGATTGCTAAACTCGATCAGGAAGTCAACATGGGTTGGTCCCTTATGTTTTAATAAAGGTATTCTATCAAACTGACTCAGATTTGCCTGGATTTCTAATCTCAAAGCAATCGACTGTGTGTGGTGATCATTCCTTTAGTCCTACTCTATCAGTACTTGGAAAGGCAAAGAAAGCAAGTTGTTGATAGAGCTCTTTACGGAAATGGACCTTAAGAAAGGCTACCCAAACCCGATGTGCATACATTTTTAAAAACAGGATTAAAAGTCTAGAGCCGTACTCTGTGAGGTTTAGGCCTAGCGGAGCTTCCAGATTAATGCAAACGTCTGCATGCTTACATGCTTACAATGACAAGGCCAACATTCTGATGCTAAGTGGGTATAATGTTTACTTTTCTCATTATCTTAGTTAATTGTGTTAGCATGCTAACATTTGATAATCAGAACTAAACACAAAATGTCTTAAACAGAAGTGCTGTGTCTGATGATGGCACTAGAGGAGAAGTAAAGGGGTCACCCAAATTATCTGGGCACCATGGATATCTGCGCCATATTTCATGGCAATCCATCCAACAGTAGCACACTTCAGTTAAAACCGCAAATGTCCACCTCATGTTGGTAGAGTGAAAGTTAGGAGATCACCCAAGTTCTTAGAATTCATTCTATGGAAACCAGAAATGTCTGTAAAACATTTGTGCCAGTCCATTATGTAAATCTTGAAAATGTAGACCTCTTGATGGCTCTAGCTGAAAAGTGAAGGAAAGTTACTATGATTCATCCTGACGAGGACATGAATGTCTGTGCCAGATTTAATGGGAATCCATCCAATAGTTGTTGAGATATTTCAGTCTGGCCAAAAGTGGTGCACCGTCACTGACATTGCCATTCCTACAATAGCTGCTGTTAACATGGCTAAAAAGACAAAAACATGCGCCAAAATCCGGTCAACCCAAACAGAGCCAAATAGAGAGAGAAAACGAACATTGACACTCATTACTTGCAGTCAGGTATTGAAACACAGACTCTGCGGGCCTTAGTGAGTATAATTCGTACCCGGCCATAGTCAGGTCTCAAGTCAGTTTTAGCTAAAATATATGTTGGGTGTGTGCAGTGTTGGGGAGTAACGGAATACATGTACCGGCGTTACGTATTCAGAATACAAATTATGAGTAACTGTATTCTGTTACAGATACAATTTAAATAGTTGGTATTTAGAATACAGTTACATTGTTGAAATCAATACATGACGATACTTGGCGATACTTCTCTGTTTCACGAATTTATTCACTCTCTGAATAAATTAAGGCAACTCCACGCATTTCCCAGAAGCCCCAATATGAAAACGAAAAAATGAGATATTTATTTGCATGATCAGTCACAGGAGTCGGAACCGGCACAACAGAGCCAGGGCAGGAATACGTTTCTATCTTGGAAATTCAAACAGCATTTCACATTGAAGAATGAGAAGGGAGAACGAAATATAACTGTGCAGTGCAGCCTTTGCTTGCCAGCAACCAACCTCCTTTCAGCGTCCAAATTACTCCACCTCCAACCTGAAGAAGCATCTTAAAGTAAGTTTTTTTTTAATTAGCCAAGGGTAGTCGTCTGCTGTAGTTTTACTGGTCACCTTGCTATTTTATAGTTGACGTGCGACTTTACATTCTCCTACGTGCTGATGTACTATCCCCAGAGCCGTTGAAAGACTGACTAGCCCCGTCTGACATATTAGCTAACGTTAGCTAAAATTAGCTCGTGGTAGCTTAGACTGTGGTTCGATTTTTGTAGTATGCAGTTCAGGACTACAAATACAAAAATCTATCTGCTTGTTTAGGTACACATTCAACCAGTTGGAACAGAAGAACACACCAGAATAGGCCTGTTGGTAACACTTTACAATAAGGTACACAAAAAAATGGGTAGTTAATGATTAGTTACTGTTTTGAAAGAGTAATAAATGATTAGTTACTGTTTTTCAGAAGGCTAGTTACTGTTTTTTGAAAAGGGTAGTTACTGTTTTTCAGAAGGGTAGTTACTGTTTTTGGAAAGGGTAACGTATGATTAGTTACTGTTTTTCAGAAGGGTAGTTACTGTTTTTTGAAAGGGTAACGAATGATTAGTTACTGTTTTTCAGAAGGGTAGTTACTGTTTTTCAGAAGGGGAGTAACAGTTTTTCAAAGGGTAGTTACTGTTTTTGGAAAGGGTAACGAATGATTAGTTACTGTTTTTCAGAAGGGTAGTTACTGTTTTTTTGAAAGGGTAACGAACTACCCTTCTGAAAAACAGTAACTACCCTTCTGAAAAACAGTAACTAATCATTCGTTACCCTTTCAAAAACAGTAACTACCCTTCTGAAAAACAGTAACTAATCATTCGTTACCCTTTCAAAAACAGTAACTACCCTTCTGAAAAACAGTAACTAATCATTCGTTACTCTTTCAAAAAACAGTAACTACCCTTCTGAAAAACAGTAACTAATCATTCGTTACTCTTTCAAAAAACAGTAACTACCCTTCTGAAAAACGGTAACTACCCATTTCAAAAAACAGTAACTACCCTTCTGAAAAACAGTAACTAATCATTTGTTACTCTTTCAAAAACAGTAACTAATCATTAACTACCCATTTTTTTGTGTACCTTATTGTAAAGTGTTACCGGCCTGTTTAGTAAGCAGGATTTCATAGCCGCATTCCTACACTTATAAAATGCAATTTATTGTGGAAGTAATCCAAGTATTCAGAATACGTTACTCAGATTGAGTAACGTAATGGAATATGTTACAAATTACATTTTTGGGCATGTATTCTGTATTCTGTAACGGAATACGTTTTGAAAGTATCCCTCCCAACACTGGGTGTGTGTCTGTGGACTGATACAATGTGGATGATCCAGTCCAAGCCAACAAAGACAAGGTTGCGTGTGGATGACTGAACCAGCACCTTTAAAAATCTTGAAAGATCAAGGGAATACAATCCTGTATGATGGGAACCAAAGAAGGGGTTAATAATATTTATATAATTACAAGTGTATCTTTAAATAACTACACTATTACCAAGTGCATCAGCTGCCACTAAACCTCCTGGTCTACATGTGTTTTCATCCCTGACTGAATTAATTTGTCCGTATTGACCTGCTCCTTTTATATTCTTCCATGTTCCCCATCACTCAGCAGACGCCGGTGCGGCCCACATGTGTAGGTGTAAACATGGTGGTAATTAGGCCAGAAGTTGCTCTGATCTCCTTTCAAAGGTACTGATTCGCCACAGACACCCTCTCTCTCCACGACCCCAACACCCAGCCACTGACCAGCCCTACACCCAAAGCAAATATTTGGGGAAACAGCAAATGAATCCTGTGTTATAAACACAGACACACACACACACACACACACACACGCACACATATGCTTGCGTTTGTATTACTACTTACTTGTGAGAACCTTCTACTGATTTACTGATCAGTCCTTCATCAGACTCTGTTATTCTTCTTAGCCCCCGTGATTGTTCTGCAAGATCTTCAGTTAGATGACGATTGTTAATATGAATTACAAAAATTAGAAGTGGAAAAGAATTGACTTGGAGAATCTGACATCCAGATTTTTGTACATAATGTTAAGCTGTATAATCTCAGCCACATAGTGGTGGGGCTTAGGGATGGAAATATTGGTGTGTTTGTCAGACGTTCAGTCAAACCCTTTATGATTTTGTTGACTACCTGACTTTTCAAGCATGTATGAGCAAACACACACACTGTGCTAATGTTTGCACTAAGCTCAAAGCAAAGCTGAGGAAGGGAACAGCTGGTTTACATCATAGTAGGTAACAACAGAAACATGGTCCCAGCCTCAGACTTTACTTTTGTTTTTGTTCCTGCATTTTCGTGTTACCACCAGGGATTGTAAAAAATATTGGACGTCGCCCATTGGTTTGTCGGCTGCCATTTTGAAGCCAGGGGTCAATTATTATTATTATTTGACTTGAAACTAGTGATTAGGAAAATGTTTCCTGAGGTAATTTTTTCCTAGACTTCTATGCAATCAGACTTCTTTTTGGAGCCAGTGGAATGCCCCCTTCCGGAAATTAGATATAGTGCAGGTTTAACCAAAGACTATGTCTATGGGTTTAAGGAACTTCCGCATTGACATCACTTTTCAGCCTCAGAATATCAACGTTAGCAATATTTTGATAATATATTTTTACACCAATATGTCAAAAATGCTACTTGTTCAACAATAGTAAAAATATTATAAAGCTAATGTACTTTGAGCTTAATGCTAAGATACTGTACCATATGAAGTTGTTATGTCCGTACCATACTACATTTTGCAAGCTAAACCAAGCATTTTAAGATGGTCGCTAGCATGCTTGGTCATTAGCATCTTAACATGCTGATCACATAGCCTTTTCTCTGGCACCACCCTCGGGGCAGATGTTACATATTTTTTGCCTGCAGGACCAAGAATTTCGGGGTGTCTCCCTAACACAGATGACATCGAAGGTTCAGTGTCTCCGGAGATGCTTTCCAGTTGGACTGGTTGGCATTAATACCACTTGAATGAGGACAGCTTGTTGAGATCCTGTATGTAAGATGATTAATCAGCTGAACCAGGAAAAGCAAAGCACGCTAGTTTACCGCTCTAGGTGCTGAAAGAATGAAAGTGGAAGCAGATGAGAATTTGTGAATGTGAATGTAAAAGCCTAACCGATGATGGTGCATGACATCTTTTGCATTTGTTTTTCTTATGTAATGTGTATATTGTCCCTGTCCCTGGAAACTATTTACATTATTACAGCTAATCAATGTGTTTCATTCATGATCAGTGTTGGGGGTACGCTTTACTGTAATCAGATTACATTTGTCTGTAACGCAGTAATGTAACGCATTACTGTTGATAACTCAGTAATCACATTACAGTTACTTATCAAATAATGATCACGTTACTTGCGTTACTGGTTCTTCAACTATCTGCATAATGTGAGGAGAGAATAACAAATCTAACGTCCGTTATCAAAAATGTCAGAGCCACCACTTAAGACGTCTTTTTAGGGGTGGAGGTATGCCCATTACTTCAAATTAGTTGCACGAAAGGACAAGAACTTGATTGTAAAGTGTAAATTGTGCCCAGGCCACAAACACCTCTCCACCGCCACAGACACAACATCCAATCTAAGCTAGTTGCTAAAGACCCCCGGACCCTGAGACGAGGATGAAAAGAACATGTTGCCGACACCAGCCAAGCAGCCAAGACTTGATTTTCAACAGCAGGTAAACAAGGCAGAGATAAATGGCTTCTGGCAGCATACATGGTAGAGGAACTGCTTCCTGTTTCGACAGTGGAATTGCCGTCTTTCCGAAATATACTGGGCAAAATACAGATAATGAAGAGCGGATGGCCGCCAGTATTTCTTGACAAATTTTGTGCTGATGTTCACACTTTGTTGTCAGCTTTGTGTTATTAAAGAGCATAATAGAGAGATATTGTGTATGTCCTCATTATAATAAGGGTTTGTGTTGATTTGGGCATACATGAGGTTTAACTTTATATTGTTATTTGGCAAGTAAGGAGTAATTCAAAAGTAATGTAACTAGTAGTGTAACTAGTTACTTTCAGCAGTGAAAAGTAAGTAAAGTAAAGTAAGGCATTATATGTAACTAGTAATGTGTAATCTAATACTATACTTTTTTGAGTACCCTATCACTGTTCATGACACATACACAAAGTGGACATGAGCTTATCATCAGATTTATCAGAGAAATTCTAAATAAATTCAAGCCATTAATCAGTTGTCCCATAGAGAAATTGACTTGTTTTGCATGTTAAGTTGGCTGTACATGCAATTATTATATTATTGGAATGTGCCTCTGATACCTTACAATGCCTTATGGGCACTGCTGTTACTGTTTCCTCAGAAGCAGAAGCACAAGAGCCAAGCCTAATCATCACATTAGCAACAAATCCCTGCTGAAAGAGAATCCTGATCTGAATGGACACACACACACACACACACACACACACACACACACACACACACAAACACACACACACACACACACACACACACACACACACACACACACACACACACACACACACCGCAATCAAATAAAGCTAATTTGTAATGATTGATTCTGTTTTTTTTTGTCATGCCATTCAGATTCCAAATTCTCAGGTTTCCAGCATTTGGAGAGAGCTGGTTGTGTTGAAAACTGGCTGGCTTGACTGACATGATTGGAATTACATTATAACCTCTTCCAAGGAGGTGATGTGAGGTTACGTCTTTATTTCGGTTTGTCCGTTTGTTGGTTTGTTTGTCTATTAGCAGGATAACAGAAAAAAACTACTGGCCTGAATTTCATGAAACTTGGTGGAAACATGTAGCATGGGCCTGAGAAGAACCCATTATATTTTGAAATTAATCCAAATTAAGGGCGGAAACACACATTAGTTTTCACTTCTATTACGTTTGTACAACCAGATAATGCATTTGTGCAGAATTCGTGTGTTGTTGGGATAGTCGGAAAAATGAGCGGGAAAATTACTTGTTTGTCAAAATGCCTTGGCTTGTAACAGTGGACAAAGCACACATGTGAAAAGCGCTGCGGAGGAAGGTCTGGCTAGTCCACACAGCATTCCAGAATGGGAAACACGCACTTAAAATGAATGTGTATGTGCAGTGTGATTAATAGTTTGATTTTGTGGTGACATCAATACTTTCCCAGCAATCTAGAGTGTCTTCACGGAACCTCATATCCTAAAATACTTTATTCATTCAAGCAGGGAAAGGAAAATACAGCATTAAAATATTCTCAGAACTCACTTTACAACCAACTGAGAGGATAATGGGAAAATATTTTTTAAGATAGTCTACGATTTACTTTTATAGTCTTTTTCCTCCCATAGATTTGTCTGTGACTCCCTCGCAGAAAAGTTTCCCTTAATTGATTCTCAGCGCATTCCAACAATCTGCATGCCAAGCAACTGACTGATTCAGAGTGCAGGTAAGATCCAGGAAATAATTCAGCGCTGTAGGTTTTTGAGAATTTGTAGCTGAGATTTGGATCAGTGCATTGATCCTTCCAGCTGGAGCAGCAGAGGAGCGTATAGCACCAGCTGAAGACAAACTTACTCAGAAAAACCTACAATTCAACATAATAAAATCTTGGCAAGATGATTAACCTGTGAGGTCACAAATTAAAGACAGCAACAGAAGAAAATTTGCAGCCAGAAATGCCAAATTCCAGACTTATAAACAGCCTCGCTTTGGCCACAAATTGCAGCATGATTCATTATTATCAGATTAGTATCATTGCCTTCATAAACTGGCAACACCGTCAAAATCAGTCTCCCATGACTGCAGTATCTCACGACGGCCATTTTTTATTTTTTTTAATTAAACCATTTTTCGATGTTAACAGGAGGCCAATACAGCTGCAGCAGGTATCCTGACTCACTCTGTATCATTCATACCTATTACTCACCAGACAGCCTGCGAAACACAGCATCGCCTTCTACGTTTCACCCTGAGATCAACTGAAGAAAGATATGAAGACGGTATTTCAAATATTTTTGTTATTTAACTGGAAGTTGTGCTGTAGCCCCTGGTTGTTTATTCACAGATGTTTGGAGATGAACACCAGCCATTACTACCACACTGTTCTTGCCTGTGGACTCTGTGGACTGCTCATCCCTGTTAAATGATTGTGCGTTTATGAGACCTTGAATAGCACCATGCTGTGCAGTACAGGGCAATATGGCTTCAAAGGGCATGGCACTGATGTAACTACATATGGTTGGTTTTTTATCCCTCCTTTCATCCCTAAATTCCCATTTTTGCCATATAAAATATTGACTCAGGTCAGTCATAATCACAGTGTCACTGGTGTGGACACTGACCTACACACAGCTTACATCGCCCACGGAGTTCAGCATATTATTTTCCTCCAAAGATGTAGTAACGATACGTTACGTTTTTTCGGGATGCTTGGATGAGTGTAAACCGAGAAGCGCTCTATCGTGAGAGGTTTTGGTGTCATCTTCTCTATACTGAAGTGCACCCTATCATTTAACCCCATTCCCAAGATCCCCAAGATTATATCATATGACACTGTATATAGCGCTCTTTCCTGTTTTGCATTGTGCTATATGCACCAACTATGTGCTACATCCTCTGTATATTATACTTGTGTTACGAGGCATGCAGGTCCAAACAATAAGAAAACCCTCATTTTATGGTAATAGCGTGCCTTAAACTGACCTGCCTTCAGTAGCTTTTCCCACACACAGGGTTCAAAATGGACCTCGAACTGCTTGGCCCTCCGGGTATGATCAAGTATGCAGGCAGCAGCCCAAGACAACGCTATAGCGAAACCTCAAGTGCCGTACCACCCTGTGTGTTCCTCGTTCCATCCATGTCATCTCGTCTGAACCAGACTGACAGCTGCGTCTTCACTTTCTCTGTGATTTCAACCTCAGAATTCAACCATAAATTGGGTTCCCATGTGAAGGAAAAACGACATCCACCCCGTGCTGATGTAACCCCTAATTACAATTGATGTTTTTCCATGGATTCCGACCAAAATGTTGCACTGCAGACTTTACAGATGGTCATGTCTACCATGTTCCATGGTATGTGGAATGCAATGACAATTTGCATCGCTGCAAATGTATTTCAAATTCCTAATGTGATTCTCAAGACTAATGCAGTCCCAATACTGTAGATGATATGATTATGATTGCTTATATTATATATTTATATATTGTCTATGGTGTTGTACCAGATTTGATTTTAGTGCAAACCTACATCCTTCTCATCAGCCTGTGGTTTAACATTATCTGTATTATCGTCCTCAACAGTCCCAAAACACTTCTCACAAACAATTCTCTGTTAATTAACTTTTTCAATTCATAATTTACAGTCCAGTAATTCTGCATTTATCTTTTTTGTTACCTTTTTAATCTTTTTGTAATTTCTTTCAAACTTGCACTAATCAAATATGAACAATGGATCAAATAACTCTGCCAAATGTTAAAGGGTTCGCCTAGTGATTAACAGAGTTATTGCCTGACTCCGCAGTTCCCCTCATATCAGCCGTACGGAGCATTTTAGCGTTGTTCAGCTACATTTTTTTGTTTTTGTTTTACGGCCCACAATTTTGTTTTGGTTCAATTTCACATCTCTCATCAACCTTGTTTCCTGTCACAGCAGGTTGTTACAGCTACCTGCCCACTGTATGCTACCTGCCCAGAACAGATAAAAAATAGGGTTACACTTTACTGAATGTAGCTACATAAGAATGACATGACACTGTCATGAACGTGTCATAAACATTATAAACAAGTCATAAACGTTTATGACATAACGCTTCTTTTAGTAAGTGTCATTTGGTTTTTGAAATGAAAAACATATTAGTGGGTGAAGATGTAAACTCAGTGTTATTCATAACGTTTGGCTTGACTGGAGAAAAATGACCCATCCTTACTCCCACATTCAGAATCTTTGCCGGATCCCAACACCACCCACTGCCTTTAACCTTACCTATAACCTAAAGCGGGGACCCAAACTTACAAAAATGCATCATGAATTGCCATGACATCTACATTTATGAACTACTGATAGCTGACAGCACACAACAAACCATAAATTTAAAATGCATATAGCACGTATTGTGTTGCACCTTTCCACGTAAAACACATTGAGGCCTCTCCTCTGCATTTCAAATGGCTTTGGTAAAGCGTTTTCGACATCATGCACTTGATTGAGAGTGTGGGAATCACACTCCCAGAACACAGAATTCACACTTAACGTTACCTCAGCTAGAGAGTAGGGGCTTTCCGACCGGAGGGATTTTTGCAGTTCTTAGAACTAAATGTTCCTAGAACACTTTTTTTGTCGTGTTCCGACAGGAAAAATTTGGGGATTTTTAAGTTCCTCTGGCCTCAGTAGCGTACTTTTTTAGCTTCTACTTCAGAGCAGGGTCTTTTCCCTTTTCCTAGGTGTACTTGATTGGTCGAACTTATAAGTCACGCCCACTGCCAACTCGGAACTTGCAGCAACCAACAACGGGACATTTTTAACAATTTTCACCATCTTATTCATCATTAAATTCACTTCTGACAACGTTTTAGGCGAGAAATGAACTGTTCAGATTTCGAATATAGGCAGTCTTGCAAAAATTGATGCCGAAATGACAATTTGCTTCAAAGTTTTCGGAGTTCAGAAGCTCCATCAAGTGAGGCGACAGCCAGCAGGCGCCTGCCGCGGCTTCTAGCTCATCGCTCGGCCAGTCATGCTCAGACACCTCGCTGTGAGCTGGAGGTCTCTCAGACCGCCCTCGTAAATAAGAGGCTTTTATTTCGGTTCGTTTGCTTAAATATCACAACACATGTCCATCATAAGATTAACGGGAACCTGTGGTTAACTGTCTTTTCGGAGTTAAACTCCACAAGCGTGTCCTGCGGCTCGCCGGCCCGTCACACACACACACACACACACACACACACACACACACACACACACACACAGTCACACACACACACACACACACACACACACACACACACACACACACACGTCCACAGCGAGTATAATAAAGCCCCGTCTGTGTTGAGCAAAACATTATGTGAATTACTACGAGAATGGACGTGCATTTAATATAGGGAAAGTGCACAAGTATTAGCATCATTTGTTGTTGTTGTATGTGGTGCTAAGGTCTAGTGACGATGCTATAAAGACCGTTGCCGTGCTTGCATCACTCCCTTACCCCTCCTACCAGTCCCTATGGCCACTTGGCCAGTGGGAATGCAAACGGAAAAAAAGATTTTGGGGGAGAGTAGTTCTTAGAACTGCTTAGAAGTGTACTTTTCCTCTAAAAAGTACAAGTACTATCCGATCGGAAAGCACCTAGTGTAAACACATTTTCAGGTCAAGGTTTGTGAGGATGTAAATGTATGAACTGTTTTAATATAGCGCTTTTCTTAACGACTAAAAAAGCGCTTTTACATAGTACAGGAACCATTCACCATTCACACACATTCATTCACTGTGGCCGAGGGTGCCATACAAGGTGCCACCTGCTCATCAGATAAACATTCACACACATTTACACTCCAATGCGCAGCATCAAGGGCAATTCAGGGTTCAGTGTCTTGCCCAAGGACACTTCGGCATGGGACTGCAGGGCCAGGGATCGAACCACCAACCTTCTGATTGGCAGGCAACCGCTCTATTTTGACTATTTTAATTCAACTCTATTTGAATTACAAAAATTAATTTACATCTCAAATCATTGTTATGCATTTCATTCTGCTAATTGACGACCCAATAAAAACGGGTCCACAATCAATTTGGGGTCCCAACCCTAACTTTGGGAAAGACTGGGGTTACGAGAGGTCTTTTGAGTCGATATTGTTAGAATATATTTTGTGAAAGTGTTAAGAAAATGTTTTAGAGTTCATGGTGCTGACCTCAGTGCCTCTGTTTCCCTGGTTATGAGAGGCCATCTAGTTTTACAGTGATTAGACATTATAAAGGGAGTGTGAGAAAGATCCTCAATGGTCAGCACTTTGCAAGCGCAGGATTTGTGACACTGTATGGAAATGACCTGGCTCTCATGAAAACTCCTTAAAGTTTGCAGGAGATTAAAACACAGGTGTTCAAAATCCAACAATAGCGGCTTGCTTCTTCTGAGCTGAGAATTGGAAGTCAAGGTCATGTTTTTATACAGTGTGTTACAAATTAGTCAGGAGCCGGCTGGAGCCAGAAGATCTGGACTGGATCCAAACTGATGAGAGCACCACCAGGGATGGGACAGACATGGATAAATAGACAGTATCCTAACTTAGCATGCTAGGGGAGACTCTGTCGGTCCGTTAGGAGATAGACTTTGCCTTGTATCAGATCCATGTACATGTACTTGTATTCTGCAATATCATTCACTAAACTTGTTATTAACTTTAACTGGACGAATTCTGGTCTTGATTTGATTCCTGAGTTTTATTTCTCTGATCTACCAGTAAACAAACACAAAATAGTGACCAAAGAATTGGAGTCAGATTAAGTATGGCCTTTTTTAGGGCCAGACCGGTCAAATCGGTCACAATTTATTTTAAAATCCTACAATAGTTGATATGGAGTGCTGACACCTGACATGATAAGGGGGCGTGTTTGTGTGACGCTGATTAACCTAGATTGCAGGTGTTGGAATGAGATTCATTTTAATATTTTCTTAATTCAGGAAACGGAGGCAGCACGCTCAAATGGATGGCTGCAAACCAGACGCCTTCCACACAGAGAACACTACTGAAGACCGTAAAGGCTGAAAGACTATTCATGTTTTCCCACAAAACAAACTTTTGTAAATACACCTTTTAAACCTGAACAGGGCAACAAGGAAGAGCAGGGCTGGCCCGGCGAAGACGCCGATGGAGCGGACAAGTAACTACGTCGTGGTCACCGGGACCAAACAGCCGTCTTCAGAAGCGAAACCATGCAGATTCTGGGTGAGTCAGTTCAACACAGCACAAACCCCTCTAGAAGTAGGAAAGGCATACACTCATCCAGGCAAGTTAGTGTCATTCTTATGTTGAATGCAACACGTAGGGAAAACGAGACAGAAGGATTAAAGTGCCCATATTATGAAAAAATCACTTTTTCTGGGATTTGGGGTGTTATGTTGTGTCTCTGGTGCTTCCACACACATACAAACTCTGAAAAAAATCCATCCATGCTGTTTAGAGTGAGATACGGTTTCTGAATGTGTCCTGCCTTCAGTCTCTGGGTGAGCTGTTCAAAATCGGCACGGCTTGTGACGTCACAAGCCGAAACGAGCAGGCTAACCGCAACCATTAGCTCATAGCGTTAGCATGCTAACGCTAATGCTAACGCTAGCATGCTAACGCTAGCATGCTACCTCGTTCTCAATAGCAAAGCACTGCTACAACACACACAAGTTCACCATAATCTACAAAAGAACTACTTACATGTGCGCCCTCATTTAGAAGTCTCCCAGCTAATCCTGCCTTGTAACTGACTGAAGTTGTAGAAACAGCCTTTCTTTTACTGTCTATGGAGCTAGTTAGCTGACATGATCTACATCTGAGCTACTGGGCATGTGCAGCGCAATCAAAGATAGTACAGAAGAAGAAAAGAGGTCTCACTCTGTAGCTTAAACAGAGACCAGCTGAAAAGAGGATCTGCAGCAGTGAGAGAGAGCACTGCAGTACAACACAAATATGGTGTTTTTTGAAAATTAAACCATGTAAACCTATTCTGGTACAACCTTAAAATACAATTATGAACCTGAAAATGAGCATAATATGGCTGCTTTAATGTTGCGCGCTAAGTTAGCCTTTTGTAGCTATGTTCCTTTGTGTTACGACGAGCCCAGGTTAGCTTGGCGTCTGTAACACTGGCCTCAAGCATTTGATTAGTCAAGCTTGTGGTAATAGTCTGGAAGGAAATGCTGTCTGAGGGACTGAACTCAGGGCAAAAATGTATCTCAGTAGATAGTGAACACATTGATACAAAGGTATCTTTTTACTCTCTCATCCCCACACAGTTGCTTATTGAAGCTTTAAATCAACCTAAAAATCATAACAAGGACTCACACAAACACATTCAGATGACTAATCTGTTCTCCTCTGTTTCCTGAGTTCAAGAGGATTTCAGACTCTCAAGAGGGCAGACTTTCTATATGATATGCCACTGTGCTGTGATTCATGCCCATAATAGACGTCAGAAGGGCTGATCTTTGGCTGATGCTGTCAAGCCACGGTTTGCATGCCTGATACAAGCCTGCACGTATTAATTCCTGTCCCCTGATCTTTGACTCCCTGCGTGACGTCTTGTGTCGCCGGCAGTGCTCGGTTGTTGACTGATTCAACGTCATGAATTTGTGATGACGTGAGTCACAGGAAGGCACATTTAGCCCCTTGTAACACGCACAGTCGAGCACTCAGATAATTACTGTCGTGGTAAAGGCAGAATCGAGGATTATTCATTATTCATATCATGATTAAGATTAAAAGATTTTGACGTTAAAATGTGGGCCTGGAAAAATTGATCCTCCGACCTTTTGTTAATTAATTAATTCCATTAATTTATTTATGCTGAAGAGGAAAACGGATTGTTATTATACTTTTAATCAGGATGGATTGATCGGTAACACTTTATATTAATGGTACATGAATTATCATGACTTTGTGCATGACTTCATGCATGAAAAAGCATGAATTCATTCATGTAGTACTTCATGAACTATCAGTAATGTACAAGGATTAATAGCATCTCATGCATGACTTAATGCAGGAACAATACGTTAATTAATGCATCAATTAAGGTGTTTCAATCATCATGATGTCTGTTTTAATGATGTTAATGTCTTCTTCATATGTAAATCTGTAGTTAGGAGACAGGCTAAACAAACTGAAATGTAGTGTTGTAATCATGATTAACTAAACATTACTTCTTCATTATTTCATGATGTTTGTGGCCCTTCTAATAAAGTGCTGACCTGGTCCATCTTTAACATTGATTAAATAAGATATGATTAATGGTGGCATATGCAGCAATCATCTTTGTGACCCCTCAAATTAAAAAAAATGTCAAAAAGAAATTTCTGGCGTTCAGACACTTAGAAGTTAGTAAAAAGTAAAATTCATAAATACCCTACTTGGGTGAGCATTGTTCTCAGGCATTTCTGTTTAAGTGCCTCATGTTGTTGTGAATAAAGCAACTATAAAAATGCATCTACAGTGTACTGTATTTTGTGTAAATGTAGAGACCTCCGTATATTTTTTGCCAACCCACTCCTTTAATTCTTAATACATTACATGTTATGCCACCATTAATCATATCTTATTTATCAATGTTAAAGATGGACCAGGTCAGCACTTTATTTGAAGGGCCACAAACATGATGCAGTAATGAAGAAGTAGTGTTTAGTTAACAGTGATTACAACACTACAATTCTTCAGAATCTATGTACACTGCTGTGACTGGTCAGTTTTTTTGAAGAAGACATGAACATCATTAATGAATCAGAAATCATGATGATTGAAATACCTTAATTGATGCATTCATTATTGTACTGTCCCTGCATTAAGTCATGCATGAGATGATATTAATCCTTTACTGATAGTTCATGAAGTACTACATGAATGAATTCATGCATGAATTCATGATAAGTGTTACCGATTGATCTTTTTCCTTAGTTTCCAAACACAGCTGCGACAAGAGTCTGCCGATGCTCAGCGGCTCGTTCTTTGGCTCAGGGCCTTCAGCTAAGCCCAGCAGCTCAGAGCAGGGAGAACGGCTTATTTTTCACAATTTTGAAACCTAATTTTATATACTCAGATTTGGCTGGGTGGTTAATAGCCCATTTTCCTGTGGTGTGACAGATTCAAAACACCTTCTTTTTTATTTTTTTTGCTTTACCAGGACTTTAAAGCAAAATTTTGGTAATTGTTCTTTGATGAAAACATTACGTTAGCACATTGCCTAAATGAGGAGATAAAATCTAATCATTCATATGCTTTCACTTGTAATATAGTATAATGGTTTTTGTTTGTCCACATGGATCTCATACTCCATGCTGCATGGCCTGCTCTTTGATGTTGAGATTTCATGTTTAGTGAATAGTGATGCTCCCCCAGTGTGATGATATGAGTTCTGACTATTCAAACTCTTCAGTCTGATGACAGGTGACACGGGCCTTTCAGACCTGCAGTTTAAGTCAACAAAGAACCTGGATGGTTAATGAAAACCTCAATATCACACTAACAACACATTCTCATGCTCAGTGACGCCTTGAGCCTTCATACAACCATCTTCTGTTCTGATTCTGCATTATGTGGCCCATAAAGCAGGCGTGTTAGTGGCTATACTTCTGGTTTAGCGCTCCACTAACTTGAACACTGATTAAATTATTCAATCATGCAGCTCTTCTAGACTTTCCAAACATTATCCAACCGAATGGATCAAATTCTGTGGTGAAATGAGTCATTTCGCGGAGGTTGTGACGCTCCACTGATTTACAGACATCTTTATCACCATGTAAGTCTATAGGATAAAGTCTTTTTGGGCCAGAGTGCGCCACGTGACGTTGTAATTCCACCGTTGGGCCACTATGCTCACTTTGCTTCAAAGCCTGGCTCACTTCCTGAGAGCCTGGACAACACCAGAGAATGTCTAATAAGGGGAGAAGTTCCACTCTCGCAGTACTTCTGGCTTCTGAACTGGTTGCAGTTCCACCAGAGTTCACCTTCACAGGCGAGTGCAAAATGATTGGGACTCTATGGAGCTATACCCCTCAAAATCCACTTTTCTCAGGATATCATTTTTTGTCTAGTAATTTGAATGTTGCATTCGAAAGGGGAGGCTAAGAAAATACACACTGTTGGGTGTTAGATTTTTTAAAGTGGCTTTTTTGTTCTAAAAGGCCTTTTAAAATGTCAATGACGTCATACACATATACGGCCAGAGATACTGCTTTACGGCAAGCTCTGAGTCACTTCCTTTGTTCTCTGGAGGCATCGACAACACAGCTGACAGGTTAGACTCTCCCTGTCAATACACGTGCTAGAAAGAGTTTTGCTAATGTTTTAAAGACCACGCTGAAATATTCACTCTGACATTCTGGTTCTGCTTCGGATGCCGTCAAGCAGGATGTCTGGTCGTAATCTGTCCTTCACTGACCAATCAGCATTCATTAGCAGAATGCTAGCGTGTTATGGGCAACAACGACTTAACCTGTAAGAAATTGATAGGGCAAAAGTACTCGTTCATTTAACTTTCGACCTATAATCCATGTTGAACTTGCAAACACTACAATCAAATCTGAGATTTGTCAACGGCAATCAGGTGAAAGAGACAAATTTAGCCGTCTAGCTCCATAGACTCCCATTCATTTTGCACTGGACCGTGATCACCCCCAGTGGAACTCTGGTGGAACTGCAACCAAATTCGGTACAATGGGGCTAAATAGGGAGTGAACAGGCTTTCCGTAGACCGGCTCTGACAACACCCTCAAGTGTGACGTCAGTGCTGACCCTGCCTCCAACTGCCTGCCTAAACCACGCGTCCATATAAAAGACATTTATCAAAATAACCAATGAAAGTTATATAATAACAGTCATGTTCAGACGTTAAAAACTATCCAGCTTACTCATTTATTTGAATGAGACCAGTCTGTGGACAAAGTCAAGGTGCCAACACAGAGGGCTCCAGCAGAAGAACGCAGTGTCGCCTAGCAAAAAAGTTAAAGCTGGTTTAAAGGTCCCATGCCATGAAAATTTCACTTTATGAGGTTTTTTAACATTAATATGAGTTCCCCCAGCCTGCCTATGGTCCCCCAGTGGCTAGAAATGGCGATAGATGTAAACCGAGCCCTGGGTATCCTGCTCTGTCTTTGAGAAAAGGCAGAAAATGGCCGATCTGGAATCTTCTCTTTATGACATCATAAGGGGAAAGGTTACCTCCCCTTTCTCTGCTTTGCCCGCCCAGAAAATCTGGCCCACCCATGAGAAAGAGAGAGACATCATGGCTTGCAAACAAGCGAAGCATGGCAGTTGGTCAAGGCCACACCCCCACCCTCCACCTTGACCCCCCCTCTCCTCCTCAATTGCATTTAAAGCTACAGACACAGAAATGGCACATCCTAAGGAAAGCTCATTGTGGGACTGGCTCTAGTGGCTGTAATTCTGCACCAAGGCTGAATTTGGGGAAAGAGACTTCAGATACAGTATTAGGGGACCACTAAGGCCTATATAAAAGAGACTTCAGATACAGTATTAGGGGACCACTAAGGCCTATATAAAAGAGACTTCAGATACAGTATTAGGGGACCACTAAGGTCTATATAAAAGAGACTTCAGATACAGTATTAGAGGACCACTAAGGTCTATATAAAAGAGACTTCAGATACAGTATTAGGGGACCACTAAGGCCTATATAAAAGAGACTTCAGATACAGTATTAGGGGACCACTAAGGTCTATATAAAAGAGACTTCAGATACAGTATTAGAGGACCACTAAGGCCTATATAAAAGAGACTTCAGATACAGTATTAGAGGACCACTAAGGTCTATATAAAAGAGACTTCAGATACAGTATTAGGGGACCACTAAGGTCTATATAAAAGAGACTTCAGATACAGTATTAGGGGACCACTAAGGTCTATATAAAAGCATCCAAAAAGCAGCATGTCATAGGACCTTTAATCAAATACGTGCAAGCTCACATTCCCTGTAGATTACTTGGTTACATGAACGCTGGATTGCAACTGTTTACCTGAAGATCATTGTGAAGACTTATTTTTGCCATGGTAACTATCCAGAGTTGTAAAATCCTGTCTCAGAGTATTATGAACCACTGTTAAGTGTTTTGGCGTGTGCATTAATATATTACTCTAACTGGACTTCTAGATTTGGATTCCCTTTTCTTAACTGTACCTGAAGCAACATACCCCCACCATGCAGCACTTTGCTTCTTCTTTTTAAACGCGGCTGTTTCCGGTCTAAACGCCCTGTAACACATCGTCAGTGCTCAGTGTTCTACTGGGTTAGCTGCTAACGATTGTTGTTAGTTCTAACAATAGTCGGCAGTCGTTCAGGGGTGTGTGTGCTGTGCTACAAAAGTCTGCCGATGCTCAGCGGCTCGTTCTTTCGCTCAGGGCCTTCAGCTAAGCCCAGCAGCTCAGAGCAGGGAGAACGGCTTATTTTTCACAATTTTGAATCCTCATTTTATATACTCAGATTTGGCTGGGTGGTTAATAGCCCATTTTCCTGTGGTGTGACAGACTCAAACTTTACTAGGACTTTACAGCATGGTTCTGTAATTGTTCTTTGATGAAAACATTACGTTAGCACATTGTCTGAATGAGGAGACAAAATCTAATAATTTATATGCTTTCACTTGTAATATAGTATAATGGTTTTGGTTTGTCCACAGGGATCTCATACTCCATGCTGCATGGCCTGCTCTTTGATGTTGAGATTTCATGTTTAGTGAATAGTGATGCTCCCCCAGTGTGATGATATGAGTTCTGACTATTCAAACTCTTCAGTCTGATGACAGGTGACACGGGCCTTTCAGACCTGCAGTTTAAGTCAACAAAGAACCTGGATGGTTAATGAAAACCTCAATATCACACTAACCCAGCCTCTGTTTGTCAAAGCAAATGAGCTATACTCTTAATTAAAAAAAAATCAAGTCTGAACACAATTTATACATTTGATGGTGGTGATCACAAAAACAAACACTTCTTATATTTTATTATTCATACACTAATACACAAATGACTCTTTTGTGTCACGGGAGCATGAACTCTCTCGGCAGTGGAAGAAAGTGCACCGGCGGCTATAGTGGAGATGAAACATCCAGAGAGTGTGACACACATGTGACAGGGCCTGCATCCAAACAAAATAATGATGTGCTGGCCTGAGCAGAGGCAATGGAAAACAGCTTGTTCTGGTTAGATGCTGACCGGTGAGTGTCCCATTGGAGCCAGAGGGCCGTAAAGATTAGACAGCAGTCGCACCGCCCAAAATATGACAATAAAATACCTCATCTATCCACTCTGTCTCCAGTCTCCAAAGTGATAATCAAGCTCAAAGGAGCAGCAGTTGGAGAGTTTACAATAGAAAGCATGGACAGAATTAAACAACAAAGCAGATAACAAAAGAGACAATAGTTTTATTTTGTTATCTAAAATCTATGTTGGTACCATTCATCACTCAAGTCACTTGAGGACATGTGAGAAACAAGTTAAAGCAGAACAGCCTTTTTTAATACATGGTCGCATATTGTTTGACTCAAGACCTACATCTACAAAAATAATGTTTTGATCCAAAATGCAGATCTTTATTCTCACCCAACCAACCCCGCAATGTTAATAGTTTCAAGACATGTAGCATTTTAAAGCCATAAACCATATAGCGTTTACCAAACATGCTGCAGTCTGTCTGAAACATGTAATTAAATGTGTTTTTGTCCTTGTTTTTGTCCAAGTACTATGCATGATTTGTTAAAATTCCCCGATCAAGATCCAAATTTCACAATGCTAGTCACCAGTCTGTAATCACCCTACCTAAATATATGACTAAAGTTGAATCATCCAAGCATTTTATTAAAGTTAGTTATCAGATCAAGAGTCCAGCACGTGCTATCCTGCTGGACAGGAGGACTGGAAAACTCAAGTCTGGTGAGGGAACTCGAGGTGAGGAATTTGTATCATATTTATAATCATCTGGCAGCCATTTAGAACACTGATACTGTTTCAGTATGGGGTAAAGATAGCCTTATACACTCACATATAAGGCCATCTAAGGCCTTAACACCTGTTCAGGGCTGTGACTACTAGGAAGTACATCAGTACAGGTGTAGGAAGTCCAATCCGGAAATGTATTTACTTACATCTTGTAAAGCACTGTGTATTGTATTTGGAGCTATCATTTTTGGTTTAATTTCTCTAGCGAACATGGAAAATAAAATACATGAGATTGAAACAGGCTGTAGTGAAAGAGAGGGAATTGGACAGGATGGGATTGACTGGTTGGCATGTATAGATGTACAGCTGATCTCACTAAGGCGTTAGGCCACCGCGAGCCACCAACACAGCTTCAGTTCTCCTTGGCATAAATGCTTGAAAAGCTATGGAACGCTTATATACCCTGATTTGATATTTTGGTGATGGCCCTTTGTTACACTGCTATGTCAGGCTCATAATAACTCCTACATGGCTAGCAAGCCCGTAACCTACTGCCTCTCCTCTGACTCACCGCCCTTTCACAGCTCGCTTCCCGCAACCAGCTGGCTCAGGCTGCGCAGCCAGCCCGCTCTTCAATGTGTATGTTCAGTTTAAAAGGTGTTTGTACAATCCCGTTCATGGTGGTGTGTGAAAATACTGCTTTCTCAGTCTTTTGTCTTACCAAAATGTCTGTCATCCGGCGTCTCCGTCATGGAATGTCCGTTCCAGCTCCAAAGCTCCCACCTCTCCACACAGGTGCCACTGATTATGGCTAAGGAGTCAAGGCAAACACCATAGATGTATTATAGGAATGTATTACATAAGAGCCTATGGGCAACAGCGTTGGAGGCGGAGCCCCGTTCATTCCTATGATAGTTGCTCAGTAACGCCTTGAGCCTTCATAGAGCCATCTTCTATTCCGCTTCTGCATTATGTGGCCCATTAAACCTGTTTGAGTAGTGATTAACTCTGACCTTTCACCCGAGTCTTTAAATTGACTCATGAATCGCGAGTCTCTAGTATCATTAACTCGGATCAGTTGAGTCCTACTACAATTCAATCTAAAATGATAACAGCATCACACACAAACCTCTTGCACATTAGCTACTACTAGTCCTAGCCACCTTAGCTGCCAAAAGCTTCATAACTTACAATTTCGAAGGCAACGACAACTCCACAAGTCAACTCAAGCGACTGAGTGAGCAGAGAGACAGTCCGAGACAGGTTATAGGAACTTCCCGACCCGCAGACTCAGAGCCGGAAACATTGCAAGCTCGCAGCCCATGGGACTAACTCGAGAACTCATGATTTGTCGATGACTCATGAGTTCTGGCATGAGTCAGTCAATCGCGCGAATCAGCCAGCTATGAGTGGATCTGTAGCAGACAAGCGAATAAGGTCTCTCCTCGAGCTCAGGGTAAAGCAAATCCACAACAAAAGCCATTCTTTCACGTCTGAAATAACATACAATGTTCTGCACGTAGCCTGAGCCTTCATATAGCCATCTTCTGTTCTGATTCCGCATTATGCGGCCCATAGAGCAGGCGTGTTAGTGGCTATACTTCTGGTTTAGCGCTCCACTAACTTGAACAGGGATTAAATTATTCAATCGTGCGACTCTTCTAGACTTTCCAAACATTAAAAACAACCAAAGGGATCAAATTCTGTGGTGAAATGAGTCATTTCGCGGAGGTTGTGACGCTCCACTGATTTACAGACATCTTTATCACCATGTAAGTCTATAGGATAAAGTCTTTTTGGGCCAGAGTGCACCACGTGACGTTGTAATTCCACCGTTGGGCCACTATGCTCGCTTTGCTTCAAAGCCTGGCTCACTTCCTGAGAACCTGGACAACACCCTCAAGTGTGACGTCAGTGCTGACCCTGCCTCCAACTGCCTGCCTAAACCATGCGTCCATATAAAAGACATTCATCAAAATAACCAATGAAAGTTATAGAATAACAGTGTTGTTAAGAATGTTAAGACCGATGTTAAAAAATATCCAGCTTCCTCATTTATTTGAATGAGACCAGTCTATGGACAAAGTCAAGGTGCCAACACAGAGGGCTCCAGCAGAAGAACGCAGCGTCGCCTAGCAAAAAAGTTAAAGCTGGTTTAATCAAATACGTGCAAGCTCACATTCCCTGTAGATTACTTGGTTACGTGAACGCTGTATTTCAACTGTTTACCTGAAGATCATTGTGAAGATTTTTATTTTTGCCATGGTAACAATCCAGAATTGTAAAATCCTGTCTCAGAGTATTATGAACCACTGTTAAGTGTTTTGGCGTCTGCATTAATATATTAATCTAACTGGACTTCTGGATTTGGATTCCCTTTTCTTAACTGTACCTGAAGCAACATAGCCCCACCATGCAGCACTTTGCTTCTTCTTTTTAAACGCAGCTGTTTTTGGTCTAAACGCCCTGGAACACATCGTCAGTGACCCCTCCTGCCCTGTGGATGGAGGCATTTTCATCCTGGAGGAGAGAGATAGAAATGCGGTTTCATCTTAGGGTAAAGCCACTTAGATGTTTTTAATCCAAAACCGAGGTCAGCTGAGCCTGCTAAACATGTCACAGAGCAGTATACCTGTATAGAAGGACATTTCCAGGTTTCTCCTTATCACAACAATGTATGTTCTGGTAGCTTCTGTATTTCTACCAACCACTACTTTACCCCTCATCCCAAATTTAAACATCCTCAGCCTGACTACAATGTAGTCGTGCCTGTCTGTAAAATCTCCACCTGGCAGGCTGAGTAATTGGACAATAAAGTTGTCGCTGATGGCGATGTGCTGTATTTCTGGTGTGGTCTAATGTAGAAGAGATTCACAATGGCTCCAAGACCCAAAGAGGTCGTGCATTCAGTTGGTGCAGGCCGTCACCTTATGAGTCACGTCAGCTAGAGGAAAGAGGCAGGCTATTTTTTGGCAGATCAAACACCTCATCAATCTTATTTATTTTATAGGCAGAGAGCAAGTCATTTTCCTTCGATGTTGGCTCACATTGTCTTGGCGTAGATACCATCTATTCTCTGAAACATAAATTAAAACATTCTGTTAAGACCTTGGATTCTGCGAGAGCTTCCTGAAGGCCAATCAACAGTATGGAAGACAATTGTGAACATCACGGCTGTCAATTGCATTTGAGTTCAACAATGATGTGTTCTGGGTGTAAGTCGACCTGAAGAGCAGCGCCAGTGCAGAGATTACCTCAGGGCTTGTACATTTTCCTGCATTTAAATCCTTAATAAACAACCATTTCATCCCAGTCTGCAGTTGCTCTAAATTTGTTTAATTGGTTGACTTTTTTCTGTAATGTTGTATTTATTATGTCCTGTTTATTCTCAACATCATTGTAAATGAGAGCTCATTCTCAATGATCTACTGAGATTAAATGAAATTTTGCCACAATTAGATGCCATGTGTGTCTTTTTTATGCCACTTTTAATAGATATATAGTAGATATTAAGAAATGGCAAAAAAAGAAATGTATATGGCATCTAACTGTGGCAAAATGAAGGAAAGTTAGTGGCTACCATCGCATTACAGGTTCTGGGTTCAATTCCCAGACGAGGCTGGCCTTTCTGTGTAGAGTTTGCATGTTCTTCCTGTGTTCGCGTTGGTTTCTTCCTGGTCCCACGGTTTCCTCCCAACACCAAAACCTGTATGCTAGAGTAATTCTCTCTGGTCCCCGGGTGCTGTACAGTGGCTGCCCACTGCTCCTAATGCTAAGGATGGGCTACTGCAGAGATCGGATTTCTCTACATTGTGCTGTGTACAGTTGTATGTGACAATAAATTTAATTTAAATTTATAGCCTACTACTGTACATAAATTGCCATTATTTGGGACATATAGCTAACACAAATGCAGTCCAGTCCAACAGCCCTGCAAAAAGTCCAAAACCAATACCATTCAATAGCACTGCAAACGCTCAGTGGTGTTTTAAGCCCCCAACGTCGACTTCAAGGCAGCGCTGCGACTGTCGACTTCAAGCCTAACCCTAACCCTAACCATTGCCTAATTCTAGTGCCTTCCAGGCAGTGCTGCCTGGAAGATGACGTTGGGGGCTTAAAACACCAAAAAACGCTGCAAACAGCCTCGAAAATGTCTTTTAAGTTGAATCAACACATGTATACACCATTATTAGCTACAAACTTCTTTGAGGCGTGTGTGTGTGTGTGTGTGTGTGTGTGTGTGTGTGTGTGTGTGTGTGTGTGTGTGTGTGTGTGTTTGAAAGAGTCAGCTGTATCTGGATAATTACAGCCTCACCTCTCCACCCGCAAACTTTCCTCCATTGATTACTACTTCCTCCTCTCACCTGATTAAAAAGCTTCCACACCCACTTTGCTATTAACCATTTACGTTAATAAAAAAAATAGTCTATTTAATACAGCGAAAGTGACTGCTAAATTGCTAGTCCTGCTACCAATTACTGTTACAGTTCAGTGCCCCCGCTCCCCCCCGCTCAATTGGTTGAGTGGGGGTTGATTTCTGGTAGCACTTCGTGGGCAATTAAATTATGAATCATCTTGAGCAATAACAGGATATTTTCATCCTGGGTTGTATCCATTTTCCAACAAGCCATCACACAAGTGTAAAAAGTGATTTCAGAAGCTTGTTTATCTCAGTCGTTGCTCCCATTTGTCCTTCTTTTGTATATATAGTGTATTTCTTAAAACCTGCATTCATTGATTTTTTTGCCACTTGAGGGAAAGTACGACAAGCTGTAAACACAACACAACCATTTTATTACGTTGAAGGCAATATGGTGAATGTATTAGCAAACAGTTGCCTATTTACACATCCAGCAGACACAAATCCCAAATGTGAATTTATGATTAAAAGACAATATTAGTTTTAGTATTACTAAAGTTTTAAGATTAGTACTCCGCTCTGGGACATCAGTAAGTACAATGCACAATTAAATAAATAGCTAAATAAAAGCCAAATCAAAAAACCTGTGGGCATAGTGATCATTCTCACATGACATGTTTTCACAAAATCTGTTGCGGCCGGTGCCAAGGCCAATGGAGAGCACACCAGCAGAGCATGAAACCGCAAATTTCTTAAACATCACAACAATGTGGTGGAGATTTTACTAATAGGAAACTATTATTGAGCCAAAGTGTTGTGGCGTTGGATGAAGGAATATTTATGACGTAGTTGAGCAGAGAGCCCTCAGAACGCTGCTGGTTTTGGTGTACTGTGATGTGTTGTTGACAGGATGTTGAAACACAATCCTCATCACTCCTTTACAGAACACGTGTTGGGTCTTTGAGAGGTACTTAATTAAACTATATTTTTTATGATGGATGCATTATGCAACCCTGACAGTTTCAGTGCCCTGATCTGCCCTGTTGAACTGCAGGATTATCTCAGAGTCTGCTCTCAGATGACATTTCATTAAACATCGCCTCAGGGCTCATGGACTGTTGCCGAAACCCACAGAGTAGCAGAAATTGACATTGATTTGCTAGGGGTCTGATACCTTTGTTATGGCATGTATTAAATAATTGCCCAAAGTGATATTATTGGACAATTTGACAATTATGTAATGGCCAACAATAACAGAAAAAAATGTACAAATGGTAGAATAACAACTTCACCAGAAAAATACTAATGATAAAATGTAAAACTAATAATAAAATCTTCAATAATTTATACTATTAAAGGGATATTATGCTGATTTCTATCCAGCTCTGTGTCATGGCAGCGTGGGCAATGTGTTTCAATGAACGGTGTGTACCTTCCCTCTGCAGCCGTAGTTAAAACGTTGAAAAATCTCAAATGCGAAACCCGCCACTGAGATCTGCTGAGATCCGCCCGATGATGCTAAATGATGTATTTCAGCAGACCACGGCTGCTCCGAGCTCTGTGTACTACCGCCACGGAGGGAAGGCACACACTGTTCATCTAAACACACTGCCCACACAAAGATGACACAGACCTGGCTTGAAATCGGCAAAGTATCCCTTTCATTATTTTATTATTGATTTTACTACTAATGATACAATATTAGTTTTAATTTCTTATATAGCCTTTTTTTTGGTAATTTTTTTCATTTGCAGTAGTACATTGATTTAAATATGGTTTCATAAATCACACTGACTCCAAGGGATAACATGCTTTCGAACCCTAAGATGTTATTGAGATTAAAGTGCCCATATTATGAAAAAATCACTTTTTCTGGGATTTGGGGTGTTATGTTGTGTCTCTGGTGCTTCCACACACATACAAACTTTGAAAAAAATCCACCCATGCTGTTTAGAGTGAGATATGGTTTCTGAATGTGTCCTGCCTTCAGTCTCTGGGTGAGCTGTTCAAAATCGGCACGGCTTGTGACGTCACAAGCCGAAACGAGCAGGCTAACCGCAGCCATTAGCTCGTAGCGTTAGCATGCTAATGCTATGGCTAACGCTAGCATGCTAACGCTAGCATGCTACCTCGTTCTCAATAGCAAAGCACTGCTACAACACACACAAGTTCACCATAATCTACAAAAGAACTACTTACATGTGCACCCTCATTTAGAAGTCTCCCAGCTAATCCTGCCTTGTAACTGACCGAAGTTGTAGAAACAGCCTTTCTTTTACTGTCTATGGAGCTAGCTAGCTGACATGATCTACATCTGAGCTACTGCGCATGTGCAGTGCAATCAAAGATAGTACAGAAGAAGAAGAAGAAAAGAGGTCTCACTCTGTAGCTAAAACAGAGACCAGCTGAAAAGAGGATCTGCAGCAGTGAGAGAGAGCGGTGCAGTACAACACAAATATGGTGTTTTTTGAAAATTAAACCATGTAAACCTATTCTGGTACAACCTTAAAATACAATTATGAACCTGAAAATGAGCATAATATGGCTGCTTTAAAGGCCCGTATGTCCGGGCCTTTAGGATTCTAAATAATTGTTCTCACTCATGTCCGCGGACAGCTGCGGTTTTGTACCAGTTGCATACATGCAGTTCCATTCATACAACAACTGACTTCTGATGGCAAGCATTTTCATCTCTCCCAAGCGTTTGCACATTTTCTTGCCATGAGTTCAACGGCATTTGGCTGTCTTTGTATTCCGTTAAAGACAAATTATATAAACGTGGGTAATCTTCTCACTCAACCTCTCTTCAAAACAAGCATCCATATTGTCATCTTCTTCTTCTTCTTCTTCTTCTTCTTCTTCTTGGCAAACCAGCTAGAGGTGCAAACGCCACCAACTGGACTGGAGTCTGGAACAAGCGATGGAGTATGCACAGTCGGTACGCTTGCTATACGTACAGTCTGCTCAGTCAATCAACTTATTACTTATTACTATCTTACTTCATTATTTATTATATTATACTGAATTCAATTATTATGAGTCTTTACCAAAGGGACCAGACCCGCCCAGAATATGGCCGCCATGTTCAAGTATGTGATGTATTCTTTGAAACCGAGCAGCACATTGTAAATGTTTATTGGCAAACATTAAACTAACAGCAAACACCTCAGAGACTCTTATGTTGGGATCCCTTATTGTTTTTTTCACATATCATGGAAGGACAAAAAGAGAGAAAAGCATTAAAAGCACATAGATGCCAGTGCAGTTGGAATATAGCAGATCGTAGATTTAATTCTGAACCTGCAGAGTTCAAACTTCAATCATCAACCAACAACCCCGCTGATCCACCAAAAGAAGAAGAGGTACCCAGCTGCAACAGATAAGATGGTGGCGACTGATAGCATCCTGCTACAAACCTCTCTTTATTATATTAGTTTCAGAGTTTGGAGCAGCTGCCTCAAAGAGAGTTTTTACCCCCAGGTGGTTAAATTACTGAAGAGCAAGCGCTCACAGTTATTTATTATTGTATCATTTTTTGTTGTCTTTTATTTATTTCTTATTTATATAGGCTATATTTTTAAGTGCTGAGATGCATTTCATTGCCTTTGAATGTACAACTGTAGAAAACGCTTCTCAACACATGCAAACGTGCCAGCACACACACAGACACTCACAGATGTTTAGTCAACAATTTTGCCATTTTTGGCAGTCTGGTTTCCACTTTTCACACTGACCTGCCAGTCCTCATTTCAGAGGGAACCTCCTCTTTAGCTTTGACAGACTGTGTAATTATGTCTAAGGTGCTGTCAGCCTGCTTCACAAGATGCCTCTAAAGCATTTACACTCAGCAAAGGTACATATTAGTGTCCCACACCTTGCAACATTCACACACAGATGCTCACACACTCACATAAACTTTACAGTAGACCTCAGCCTCGAGCCAGACCTTCTAAGCCCGCATCCTGTCTTCCTCTCCCCACCGCAGGCAGGCTCAAACAGACTTAAAAAACGTGCTGTCGATGTTCCACAGAGCATTCCCCAAATTCTACCTTTATGGGAATGTTTGATGTGCGGGTCCACAAGGAGCAATCTGTTAACCCCACACCTAAAGACAGAGACCCAACTGTTTCTCCTAGACCGAAATGTTAGTTTATCGGCGAGCATGTGTATACATGAGTGTCTGTGAGTCTACGCCCACCTGCTCTTCTGTGTGTATGTGGAGATTATCAGAAGAATTTTCCATATGTCCACATAAAGAAAATGATACATTCACTTAGCATGTGTAAGCAGCCATAGGGTAAACATACTGGAAGCCTTGGCAGTGTACATTGCCTGAACAGTAAACTGGAACCCCAGGATGGACCTCATGGCTCCGGGCGAGCCTTCCTCCTTGGTTCATAGCTGTGTTTCAAGGGATGACATGCTGTGCTGGGTCTAAAGTAGAATGTACTTTCAGTTACTGTATGGCCACATTTTGGCCATTGAACCCAATACATATTTCCCTATGTTTCCATTTATTCCCAAGCAGGGATACCAGATGGCACTTCTGCAGTTGCCAGGGGAAATAGTTCACCTAATATATATATATATATATATATATATATATATATATATATTTACATAAATAATTTGTGATTTTTTTTTAAATATCTTCATCTAGGAAAATAACTATCCAATCTGTTAATTTGAATGGGGATTAAATGATTTAATCGTGCAACCCTTTTAGACTTTACAAATGTTATCGGACCAAATGGATCAAATTCTGATAGTGAAACGAGCCATTTCACAGGGGTTGTTATGCTCAAAAAAATGTATCCACTGATTTACAGATGTCTCTTTCGCCATTTAAGTCTATGGGGAAAAGTATTTTTCGGCCCCATAGCATCCCGTAACAGACACAGAAGTTGTAATTTCACTGTTTGGCCGCTATGTCAAATTGGCTTCAAAGCCTGCCGCACTTCCTGGGGACCTGGCTACAATAGGCTGACTGCACATTTTGAAAATGCATAGGCTATATAGGAATATAATATATAATATATAATATATAATAATATATATATATATTGCAATCAGCAGGGGAAAAAGGACCCAAACGCAGAGAGAGACAGGCAGGCAGGAGCAGCGTTGAAACTCAAAGATTTATTTCCTCCAAAAAACAAAAACAAATCTAGGGAGTCCTGTGAGCTGCAGGCAAAAACCAATACCGGGGAGAAAAAGGAGACACGGAAAACTGACTGACGCAGACACACACAAACTGACACAAGGGGATACAAAACGATGTGACAAGAGACAAAGGGAACACAGAGGTTAAATACATGAGGTAATGAACAAATGAGGGACAGGTGATACAACAGGTGAAACACATCAGGGCGGGGCAGGACAATCAACAAAGGTGGGACACAAAAAGTAAAACTAGACATGACAGGACAGAAAACAGACTAAAGATCAAAATAAAACAGGAAACAGGAACCACCGACAAAAACCTGAAATCAACTAAACATAGAAACTTGACAACACAGAACACAGGAATTAACCAAAAAATACACAATAAACCAGGAGATAACTAAACAGAAATATACAGAATATACAAACACAGGGAACATGCACAAATAAACAATAAAGGCAACAGAAATGAACAAACTGGTAACAGAAATATCCCTAAACCGTAACATATATATATATATTATTTCTATGATTCCATCCATATTATTCCATCATGTGACTATGTAAATAGTCACATAATGGCGTCATGTATTTGCAAATTAGCACATGCAATAATCTAGCGACTTTTCAAGCAGGCTTTACCTACTTTCCACTGAAAAAAATTAGCAGCTAGCATAATAGTCTAAATACTTTGCTAAAAGTATAATGAATAAATAATTGCAATAGTTTGTGAAGATAAACAGATAAACATTTGAATTTTTTAGAAAAGTAGATAAACACAAATCAAATAATGATCTAAAATGTAAAAATAAACACCTGAAAAACATTGATAATGTAATTGTAAAAAAAAGAAAAAGTATTATAACAACATCCACCTATTGTGTTACTTAAAATCCACTATATAATCGGAAGAACCCATGGCAGATGGTGTTGATGCTTGAGCATATCTTCATGTAATAGGGATGTGAGGGTACATCGGACAGAAAAGGTTGGGAATCACTGTCCTAAACTATAAGTTAAAGGACAATTCCGGCGCAAAACGAACCTAGGGGTTATTAACAGATGTGTACCCACTCTGTCGTTCTCTGGGACATGATTTCATGCTAATCGAATGAGTTTGGAGCTTGAAAGACGTTAGCGCGGACCACTGATTAGCTTAAAACGCTAGTATTCGGGGCACAGGGAACGTAAAAACAAATCGCTATTTATACCACTAAAAAGGCTCAAAATATCACCACACTTCAACGGTAGCATAATGAGGGTCCCTAAATGTAAACCAAAGCATTGAGAACATTGTAAGTGTACAGACAGACAGTTTATTGAACGAAGAGCTGCGGGAGCTCCGTGAAAGGGCTGCGAGAGAGAGAGAGAGAGGTGGTGTACCTGCGGACATTGTGAAGCTATGGCCACCGAACAGGAGTGTCTGTGTTGCAAGGAGTGGGACCTGTTGCGTCGCGACACCCAAGAGACGCAGTGTTTTGTACAGTCTGAAGATTTCCCCTCTCTGATAAACAGGGCTGTACTTGAAACTTTTTCGGCGACCCAGACCGGAGGGACCAGATGGACAGTTATCCACTGAGTAAGTACACTAGACAAGTTATGCAGAGTGCAATTATTTCAGAAATATTGAGCAAATTGCTTTTGATTTTAGTTTGCATCGCCAGCTGTAAGTCATGACTGGTTTCCAAGACGGCGGCGGTATGTAAACATGAACGCGAGTGTCTTTATAATGTATCTTTTTAATAAACTGTCTGTCTGTTTTTAGTGGTATAAATAGCGATTTGTTTTTACTTTCCCTGTGCCCCGAATACTAGTGTTGTAAGCGAATCAGCAGTCCGCGCTAACGTCTTTCAAGCTCCAAACTCATTTGATTAGCATGAAAACATGTCCCAGAGAGCGACAGAGTGGGTACACATCTGTTAATAACCCCTAGGTTCGTTTTGTGCCGAAATTGTCTTTTAAGCAGCTTCAACCACAGTTTTAGCAGGGATATTAACATGGCGGTTTTTATTTTCCTCAACCATATGGCATTGATAGAAAATGAGATGATAGTCAGCTGATCAATTAAAAGCTCTTTAGAATAACATCTGACTCTACTCTCTCCTGATGTTGAATATGGGACACTGCATTGGGACAACAGTCAAAGCGGCTTTCCAGCAGCTGTCCTCCCCTGTGTGCCTTAATATTAATTTGTCTCACAGGATTTGGTTCTTTCCCGCACCGCCAGTACACAGCAGTGAGGCCAGTATCGCAAAACCCCTCAAGGTTTAAAAGATACCTCGGGACATCCAAGACCCTATTGATCAGCAGCAAATGGCCATGAGTAAACAACAGCCTGAACCTTCCCTACCTGGGACAGTGTGACATGATATGCGGTACATAGTGTCATTTCTCCGCCTGACAGAAATGAACTGGAAACCAATATAACTCCCAGTGCTCCTGCTAGGTTCCTGATACCATGTTAACAAGACAAAAAGACAGAAAAAAAACTCCTATCTGTTACAGTTGATCACCAGTTTTTGTGTTGCAGCTATGAAAAGTCAAAGAAGGCTGCAGAAAAAGACAAACTGTTTCTCCTAAAAATGTGAAAATTGTGTTCACATGGAAATTATTTGTAAAGGCTAAGTCATTTAGCATGTGTTAGGGTACATTCTACAGATGCCATGATTAGTATGGTTTATGAGACATGCAAAGTCATGAGTCATCAGAAGCCAATGAGTCTTATATACAAGTTGTTATTGTCCTTATCCTCAGCAGCACAGGGATCATACCATATAGCCAGCCTCTTACACTTCATGAAAAACATCTGGGAAGTGTTTCTGCAGCTTCAGCATCTTGTTTTGTTTTGGGATGTTGGAATGGTAGGAGAGCCAGGCTCTTGTTTATAACTGTTTTATTGGTAAAGCCCAATGGAAGAAATGTTTGTGTCTTGGTAGGTTGGACGCTGCCAGATCTCATCAATACTCTCAGCAAGAACATAAAAGTAACATCAACGAGCTGTTGGCATCATAATGTTGTTCAACAAAGGCTTGCATTTCATAAGCATATAGGGGATTGTGAAAGCAGTAGATACACACTCTAATTGGAAGAGACATGATGAGCTTCGGATACTGTAACAGATACATCCTGACTAGAATCTTTGGGATTCACTGTCTGAATGTGTGGTACAAATGCATCTGTGTTTTTAGTGAGCAGGGGTGAATCAGTGGGCATGGATGCCACACAGATGAATTCTGGGATTAAATGGCAGCAGCACAGCCTCTCATCTGGTTCTCATGTGTCTTGGAGAGACAGTAAAAAGTTTGTCAGCAAGCACAGTGACTTTGAACTTGGATGATGTTCTTTGCCTGTACAAATTCTATTTTTGCTTGTTACCACTTTGCATTTTTTCCACACCATAACAGCCAAATGGTAAGACCAACAAACAACAGACCTCAGGAAGAGGTCTGCTGAGATCATTTATACAACATCTGACAAAGTCTGACAATGATTGCTTAGCAAGCCTACAATGTTAAAAAATTGTATATATTTACCAAGTGAATTTCACTGAGTAGTTGGGCTCATTCCTGCATTCTCAGAACTTTTTCAAGTTAATAAAAATGTAGTTTTCCGTATGTAAATAGCTGGTTGTTATCTGACCTGGTGAGCAGATGATGGCGAGGGAGAGAAAACCAGATTATAGGAAACACATTTACAGCTTTCACTAGTGTTACTACGGTAACTTTATAAAGACTGTTTACCGGCAGCTCTGAGGTTCTTTTTTTTTAAAAAGACTCTTACCGGAGACGATGTGCATAATGAAACAAATGATGGTAACACTTTACTTGAAGGTATCTACATAAGAGTGACATGACACTGTCACAAACACATGACACTGTCATGACACAGTCATGACACATGAACCCTAACCCTAACCCTAACTCTATCCTAACCATAACTTGTCATGACAAAAAACGAATGACACTAAAAGAAACGTTATGTCATAAACGTTTATGACTTGTTTATAATGTTTATGACACGTTCATGACAGTGTCATGTCACTCTTATGTAGATACCTTCAAGTAAAGTGTAACCCAAATAATTTAGCATCAAAGCTCGATGCACACTGTGAAATAGCTGCTGTAATGGCAGTATTGTGGCTGTGAATCTTTGGATGTAATTCTGTAAATAAATATAGTATGTATTAAACTTGTGGGTACTTATAATAGCCATCAGTCTGTAAAATGGAGGATTTAAACATTTGTATGAAGTGCATTCAATGCACAACATATTTTACAAGTTTTTAAAGATTCACAATTGTGAAAAAGCTTTAGTAAAGTGCCCCAAAAATGTACACACTTGTCATCAACTATTTGTAAACAGGAAACTAAATTCACAATCATATTATTTTACACAGAGACTCACATAGTTGTTTCTCCTGAGAACAAAACTGTTTTTGTGAGTACAGATTAGCATTTGTGCCTTTCAGTTTCATCCTGTCAACATAAAGCCATGCAGAGGCCCAGATATTTTGCACATATTTAATAATGTCACATGGGAGGGTGTGAAATTTGAAATGGTTTGCAGAGCCAGAATTGTCCATGCCCAGCTGGGTCTGTCACATTAGCAGCGTACATACTGTACTGTAGAGTAAATTCTGAATTTACAATGCAGCGTCAGTTGAAGTTTTGATCCAAACATGGTGATTTGAACTTTGCCACCATTTTTTGGGAGTGTAGCATGACAGTAGCAATCATCAACAACTCCTAATAAATGAAAACTTCAACTCGAAATGAACTCCAATTACCAGACAATAGGATTATCCTGAGTGAAAGTATTTCAATTAAACTTTAATGTGGACGCCACCCTCATTTTAGAAAAACAGGGAAAACTTGATCAATTAGTCAATCAATCAATCAATCAATCATATGAGTCTAATAATCTCAGGGTTGCTACAGGTCCTTTTTCTCGGTGGACAGTGACCGTTGATTTCATACACACAAACCATGGAGCAAAGTTCTTTATTTATATATATATATATATATATTGAACTAATAACTAAACAGGCAAATAACAAAAATAATAAGTAGTAGTAATAATAATGAATGAACAATGAACAATGAACAAATGTGGACCACAGTATAGTCCAGTTAGAATCAGCAAATCATGTCTTGACTTTAACTAAAATGAAAATGATATTTTGATAGGTTGAGATGCCATCAGCAGGTTAGATAGTATAAGAAGTAATTCTGAGGAATAAATTAATTGAAGAAAGCAGTTATAAGTTTCATGTTTAAAATTAGGGAGATCTTTTGTCTAAAACTTACACGTGAGTGATTATTAATTTAGGTTAACGATCATTCATTTAGGTTTTCATTTTAATTTGGATCAACATTTCACATCAACTCATGAATCATCTAAAAGTACATTGTCTCCCCCAAGGATTCTGAAGGCAGAGGAGCGGTTTGGCGGAAGGAGTTTGGAAGTTTTCTTTGGGTGTCGGATTTCCCACGTGGGCGGTTCGGCTTGAACCGGATCTCTTTGTCTCTCTGCAGCAGAAGACCATCTTCTCTTGTTTGGAACCAGCATGTTGTGAAAAGTTTTCATCGGACCTTGCTCAATACAAAGTCTCTTTTGCTTAAGTGTCTTTGTACAAATGGGTTGAACATTGGTCATCAGCACGTCTGTGTTCAGTTTTCAGGCAGCACATAGCCAACCCGTTCTCACTCTGAACTCGTAAAATACGGACGCTTGGACAGTGGCTGTCAGTGTCTGAAGCGAGGCAAAAAACGCCCTTCAGCATGTTTGTAGAACGCACCAGGGAGAGCAGCAGCTAGACGGGGTTTGAAGATGACGTAGCACTAAGAGCGACTACGGTAGCGAGTAGTATGAAAGCCCGAAAATCGGGGTGGTGGATGGGTCAAACGACACATGACTTTCACCCAGGAGAGCGGGGATCGTGTCACGTTTCCTAAACCCAACAGTCCCGTTCTTCTTTTCCTAAACCCAACCGTCCCGTTATTGTTTTCCTGAACCCAACCTTCCGTTCTTCTTTTCCTAAACCCAACCGTCCATTCTTCCTTTCCTAAACCCAACTATCCCGTTCTTCCTGCGTGTCATGGGAACGTAAGCCCACCCACGACCTTTTCCTTAACCTAACTGTGTCAAAAGTGACAGTGAAGTAGATCTGACGCTAAAGGAGACTTTTAGCGTCATTAACAACGCCAAAGGCACCTGACCAAGCGTCCGTATTATACGCGATGGGAGTGAGAATCTGTCCGCAGTCAACAGGCCGGGTTCAGAGGTCGACATGGCAGAAGAAAATGGAGAAAAGAGAGATCATTGCGTGGCAGGCTGCAGATAAAGAGCCAGATGTAGAAAGTGCTTATGAAGTTGTTGCTTCTCCGGTGGAATTAAGAGGCTGTTCAGTTAAGTTTGTTAAGTAAGCTTGAGCCTGCAGCAGATACAGGGACAGGAAGAGTCAGTCAGCCAACCCCCCCTCTCTTTTATATAGGCCTTAGTGGTCCCCTAATACTGTATCTGAAGTCTCTTTTATATAGGCCTTAGTGGTCCCCTAATACTGTATCTGAAGTCTCCTTTATATAGGCCTTAGTGGTCCCCTAATACTGTATCTGAAGTCTCTTTTATATAGGCCTTAGTGGTCCCCTAATACTGTATCTGAAGTCTCTTTTATATAGACCTTAGTGGTCCCCTAATACTGTATCTGAAGTCTCTTTTATATAGACCTTAGTGGTCCCCTAATACTGTATCTGAAGTCTCTTTTATATAGACCTTAGTGGTCCCCTAATACTGTATCTGAAGTCTCTTTTATATAGGCCTTAGTGGTCCTCTAATACTGTATCTGAAGTCTCTTTTATATAGGCCTTAGTGGTCCCCTAATACTGGGGGCGGGGGGCAAGGTGGAGTGTGGCGGTCCGTGTACTTGGTGGCCAACGGATTTTCGTTTTGAAAGGAAAAAAACTAAAACGAAAAACGGCCAGTTTCCCAATTACCATTAGTAAATAGGAAAACAAAAAAACGGAAAACAACCCATTATTCGTTTTTTGTTTTGATATTAAAAAACGGAAAACGAAAAACAATCTCGTTATCCGATTTTCTTTGATGTATTTGTAGATGGAACTCGGAAATTAAAATGTGTGTATAAATCTTATTCCTTTGTCAGTACCCGATCCGTACCGCCTGTAAAATCCGTTCTGTGCACTGCCTGATCAGTTCTACGCTTGCGCGAACACCGCCAAACTTCATAGCTCTATGCACGCATTGGCGTAAGGATGTTTGGACATTCCTGGTTACCGGAAGAAAACATTAGACAGTGACAGTAGACCGTTATGATGGCAGAGATGAAGTTTACAAGGTGTTTGCTGGAGTTGCCTAAAGTATCTGTTAATGATATACGGAGGGTCGTCTGGCCATCCAGTACAACACCATGTAGCAAATTAAATAAAGGCTTCAAATTTTACGTTTCGTCATTTCTTTGCAACTTTGAAGGTAATTTGCTAACGCTAGCTAGCCTGAGCTAGAAGCCTTGCTTTGGTGTTATAAGTCATGACTCCGTCCTGCTTCAGGTTAACCATGTTTTAAATAAAGTTTAAGCATGTGTATACCTCTCACTTCATGTGTTTGTACTTTTATGAAAGTATCTGGTAAAAACAGGGCTACAAATGAGATCTCTGTGAGAGACCAGCATACTCCTAGCAAACTATTATGTAGCTCAATGCTGGATATTTCACCCCTAATTCCGGTCACTTTACTGTATTTGTATTTGTTTAGTATTTGGTTTAGAAGCCTTTATTGGTGATTTTTTACGGTACAAAGTCCTGCTATATACGTACATAGCTAGCTATATATGCTCCGCTATGTCGCGTTAGCATGCAGCTACAATAGTTAGTTATGAGTATGCTAACGTTAGATTGTAGTGGAACGAAGCAGCACTTTCTAACGTCAAAAATCGCAGACCAAACACTACACAATCTGACATGTTTCAGCAGGAATGTGACCCGGAATTGGGGAGAATTTAACAACATTGCCAGCTAAGATGACCGTTAGCATGTAGCTACTATAGTGTTTACTGCCGTTAGCATGTAGCTACTATAGTGGTATACAGCAGTGGTGGCTGGGAGAGCTGTCATCCCATCTTCAAAAGGACACTTATGTACATTTACACTTCATCGCATTAATAATAGACAGTCTATGGTTATTAGTCAAGACGAAGTATTAGGTAAAAACATTAACGTAAACAACACAACAACGATGTCGCTACACGGTTTTGGATCAGTGACAAGTTTCGAATGTTTGTAGCTATGACTATTGTATAATAAAGATTTAATAAAAAAAGATTTAATAAAAAAGTTGTAATGTTTGGTCGTAAAGTGTTGACACGTTACTTATATACAGTCTATTGGCGCGTTCATGCCACCTCGGAATAACAGGGACCGCCCCCGTGATTACGTTGTTTTTCCGACTACCAGTGTTCACATGGTTAGGATGGTCGGGATGCGTGTTCTTCTTCTTCTGTTATATTGGCGTTTGGCATAACAACTTGTTGCATGACTGCTGTCACTGCCCGATGTGAGTCGAGTGCAGATGTGAGTCGCGCATGCTCAGATTTAAACTGTTTCTATGACTGTTTGATTGCTAACGTTAGCTCAAAACGCCATTAAGTGACAGCCTTTATTGTGTTTGATTGCTAACTTGTAGCCAGCAGGAGCAGTCATTTCAAAAACGTTTTAGCTATCTATGATTGTTTGATTGCTAACGTTAGCTCATAGACTGTGCGTTAGCTCAAAAAGCCGTTAGCATCTTGTAGGCTACTTGTCGCAAAGTGACGCATGCGCGACTCACATCTGCACTCGACTCACATCGGGCAGTGACAACTGCCATCAAATGTTGGGCGTAGCCTAGAGCAGCAGGTGTGTGAAAACCTGGTGAAAACATGGAGGCTACAACAATTTGCTGCGGTTTTGTTATGCGAGCATACAAACAGCACATCGTCAGGTGTTTGTGTTATCTGCAGGACAACGAACAGGAAAGGACACGGATAATCTCAGCAGATAAACAGTTTATTGTCATTGAAATATGTTCAGTGAACCAAAGTCGCCTACATCAAACGTCAGTTGTCAACAACGCGTCACCAACTGGAAAACTCGGTTAGCAAAATCTGGCCCGAGTTTCCCACCTCTGATTCCGACAGGAAGGGACGTGAATGATGACGTTTTCACTCGGAAAAACGTTTTTCCGATGTCCATGAACGCACGGTAAGGTTACAAATCGCACAGGGACATTGTTAGTTTTCTACTACGTAATTATGCGCATGCACAGAACGGATTTTACAGGCGGTACTGGCCAATAAATGCTATTGAAGGGCGGGTCTTGGCGTGGCGGGAGTAACAAAACAAAAAACGAATAATGGGTTGTTTTCCGTTTTTTGTTTTCCTATTTACTAATGGTAATTGGGAAACTGGCCGTTTTTCGTTTTTTTCCTTTCAAAACGAAAATCCGTTGGCCACCAAGTACACGGACCTGTGGCCTTGACCAACTGCCACTTTGCTTGTTTTCAAGCCATGATGTCTCTTTCTTTCTTATGGGTGGGCCAAATTTTCTGGGCGGGCAAAGCAGAGGAAGGGGAGGTAACCTTTCCCCTTATGACGTCATAAAAGGAAGATTCCAGATCGGCCCATCTGAGCTTTCATTTTCTCAAAGGCAGAGCAGGATACCCAGGGCTCGGTTTACACCTATCACCATTTCTAGCTGGGGGGACCATAGGCAGGCTGGGGGAACTCATATTAATGTTAAAAAAACTCATAAAGTGAAATTTTCATGCCATGGGACCTTTAAGGATTACAGTGGTACCAGGCTGTGGCTGTTTTTCTTGTCTCTTCAAGGAATGTGAGACAATTTTAAGGAGGGGTGGGGGAGAATTGGGAACATCACCATTTCCCAAAGCACTTCCTTTAACTTCTTATTTAAAATGAGGATTGAGAAATGAACTGATCAAGTAATTGAATATTAATATTTCTGGTTCTATTAGCTGCTGACAGAGTCTAAACACATGATGTTTTATTCTAATTAACTGTGAGTATCACTAGTACAACGCTTGACGGTTTAACATTCTTTTAGTACTGGAGTAGTGTTAATTAAACATAGCATAGTTACTTAAACATGTATTAGTTAATGTACATTTTAATAGAAAAAATTGTTTTTATTCAGGTCTCAAACTTGTTAGTTCGTGTGTTACACATTCCTCGAGTTGACAGGGATGGGGAGTGGTAAATTAACAGCCCTTCTGACCTATGGCATCTGGCCATCAAATTCTAGAACTGAGAGGCGGGGTAGAGAAAAAAAACACGTTCTCTACACTTTAGATAACAGGAAGTCATAAAGTTGTCATGTGCATACACCGTCAAAAGGTAAAAAGGTCACACAGCTTAACTAGAAAAAACACAAGTCAATAATCACACGTTAGAAATCAGATCTGGGATTTTCAAATAGCCTACATCCCTAGAAACTATCAGTGAAGACATTCTTATCAATACCACACAGATTATTGTTTCTCAGTGTTAGTCATCATCGTGGTACAGGCGTATTTGAAAGACTGTTTCCTTGTCAGACCACACAATGAGATTTCTTTGCATGCAATCTTCATTGTCCTTTTTCCCCCGTTGTATCAGCTTTACTAAACACAAGGGTTGGGATTGAGGATTTAACTGCAAGCCGTGAATGAGCGCCATGTGTATTATGCTTAAGGAGAGGTTTGATAAGCTGCTATGGATGTTATTATGATTTTTTTTTTTCACCGTGAAACTGGGTCAATCCATTGTAACTGCTGTGAACCTAAGCTGACACAGCCCAAGCTTTCCACCATAAACATTTTAAAGCCACCTTTCAAGTCTACATGGGGCTTAGTTTTTCATAATCCTCAGGACTTCAGTCCTGTTTGATTCGGAAACATCCAGGCTACTGGTAGTAATGGCCGGTGCATTGTAATGATTCAGGTCCCATTGTTTTGTTTGAAATTACATTTATAGGCCACTAGGGGCAGCAAACATATATTTATTTGCTCGTCAGAAATGCAGCACAAATATAGAGAGGCAATCGCCCTCCCTTTCCAGTGTTCCATGGGACCATATTTCGTAAAAGAAATATATCGGTAGTCAACGGCAAGAGACAAATACTTCTTTGTTCCCGTTTGAACTTTGCCATGAATTACACATATGATGTTTGTCAATTTAAAATAATTGAAAAGAAGAAAGTTAGAGTTTGTCGTAGGTTTGCATTTAGTTTTGTGTGAAACCGCTCAGTGAACTACATCTCTCTTCTGGCACAATATATGTCACCTTGCTAGCAAGGCATGTAACTTAGCTATGTTCCACGCACACATCACATACATGGCTTTTGGGTGTCTAATTATGTTTTATGACAAACCGTGACTTTCTTGACTTGCAAAATTATCTTTTAAATTGACAAATGTCACATGTGTAATTCATGGCACAATTCAAATGTGATCAAAAATTACAAAAGGCTAGAATGGACATATTTAAGTAGAATTTATTGAAAATGTTGTCTTTTCACTACATTGGCATTAAACTGTTCATACATCCTGATATTTCTCCAGACAGAGATTCTGAGCATAAGGCGCCGGGGTAGCTCACCTGGTAGAGCGGTAGAGGCTTAGTCCTTGATGCAGCGACCGCGGGTTCAACTCCGACTTGCGGCCCTTTGCTGCATGTCTCTCTCCCATTTTCAAGTCTAAGCTGTCCTGTCGGAAATAAATGCCCCCCAAAAAATAAAATAAAAAGACATCTTGAAAGGAGTTGGTGGAAGTCTTTTGCTGGGTGATAGAGCCACACATCAAGGAACCTGCAGGAAGATTATGTGATACAGCAATGTATAATACAGAAATTGGAAATTAATTTACATTGAAAGGATCCTTCATGAGGGTTTCAAAATCAGATTACATGGGAAAGACAGACTAATCCGGTAGCTATGAAAATTACCATGCACAGAGACCATTAGCAATAGCTTTAGTAGAAAGAAATGAAAGCCATAATATATTAAAAGCCATATCAAAAATGGGGTTCAATAAAATGAAAATCTTAAGGATATAACTTGGAGTGGATTAAGGATTTAAAGGCACAAAGGCTTGCTCAGCATGCAGCATCAACATCTGGACTCACGCAATAATTAAATCTAGAACCTGCAATACATTTTAAACCTAATCTATCATTCCCCTAATATAAATCAATCCAGTTCAGAGCAAAAGCCATTTCCTATCACTGGAATCAGTTCCTTTTTCTGACTGGCTGCAGTTTCACAGTAATGCATAGCTTTGATTTATGGCCTTTACTCTGCTTAATCTATGAAAGCTGTCTTTTGATTGCTATGGCAACCTGCTCGCTCACTAAACCATTGACAACAGACAGAACAATGCCATTCATCACATTTATAATGATGGGGGACATAAAGTGTTTATGAGAGCGAGAGAAAGAGAGAGAGAGAGAGAGAGAGAGAGAGAGAGAGAGAGAGAGAGGAGAAAATCACAGGAAGGGAGAGCACATTCAAGAGTGTATGGACACATATATGCCCAAGTGATTACTATGTATGAGTGTGTGTGTGTGTGTGTGTGTGTGTGTGTGTGTGTGTGTGCGTGTGCGTGTGCGTGTGCGTGTCTGCGTTTCCAAGCAGCGGAGAAGCGAAGCAGGGGCTGACGTCAAGCAGCTGACCTTGGGTCTGGACATGTTTACTGCTGTGTAAAGTGTCTGTTCTGTCCAACATCGATGCAGCCTATGAGTCTGAAAAACGCTGCTGCATGTGTGCAAGGCCACGCTGACATGCCAAGCGAGTACAACACACACTGCTATGAGAAGCCGCCTGGGCCAGAATTGAATACTTCACTTGCACATACATATATACTGGTACAAACCACCAATTTTTCCAATAAATCAAGAACTATTTACACTGCAAAAGCCAATTCGCTATATTATACACTTCACTGTGTCACCTACTGAAAAAATGCATTCAAGTGGTTTTATGAAATATGTACAGGATGCAAAATTTATTTAAATACAGTTACTCCACTGTTACAACCGTCCCAGTGTTCAGGGACAGTTGTAACAAATGACAGGGACGTTTGTAACATGTATGAAGTACATCTAAATTAATCAATTAAATGCTCAAAATGAGAGCTTATTTATCATTTACAATTTTGTAATTAGTTATTTTTAAAATGAAAATTTTACTAGGCTACTATTATACTACAACTAGACTATAGCCACGATGTTCCACTTCCAGGATTGTTCAGGTGCCGCCGGAAATTCCACTGGATGTTCATTTTGGCCGGATGTCCATTACCTTCCTCTTTCTTTGTGTTGACGTTCTAAACTCTGGTGGATTTCTGAGGACTATGGTTAACTGCTCCTCAGATCTCTGCAGGGTAAATCCAGACAGCTAGCTAGACTATCTGTCCAATCTGAGTTTTCTGTTGCATGACTAAAACTACTTTTGAACGTACACATGTTCCACCAAAACAAGTTAATTTGCAAGCTAAACAAGAACAAGCTATTTTGCAGAGGCACCGTTGCTCCGTACCGCACCCAGCGCTGCTCATGACGATTGTGATTGGTTTAAAGACCAGAGCATGTTTTTCTCTCATCCCAGAATGCTGTGTTGACTAGCCAGACCCTCATCCGCAGCGCTGTGGAGGTAGGTCTGGCAATGCGAGACCAATGTGCAAGTAGTTAGTACTAGTATGTGCAAGTGCAGTATATATGTATGTGCAAGTGTTTAGTACCAGTATATATGTATATGTGCAAGTGAAGTATTCAATTTTGGCCTAGGCGGCTTCTCATACCCTGGCACCAGCCTTGTATGGCGTGACACCTAAACACGAGCAGACAGAAGTAGAAACACACAAAGCACACACACTTCCATATTTTCACACTTTCAGTAGAGTGCCTGACACACAGTCATAAACATCCAATTACCACCACCGCTTTCTTTATCTGTTGATTATTGGGAGAGAGAATTCTTCCTTTCCTGCCAAACTCTCTGTTATTGATGACTCACTGGGTGGCAGAGTTAAGCCAGTGGGGTTTCTGTAACTTTATTTTGCTGATATTTACTTATGCTGTTGTATCATACTGTAGATCTCCTGCTCTCTTGTTGCTGTTTAGTTCCCTCAGGTGACATCACTGGAGAGATCAATTGCTCAGCTCTTTTTTTTCTGTTGATCTGATTCAACTTGACGGCCATTTTTAAAACTGCATATTGCACTGAGAGGTCAATAGAGGTTCTATCGCTTCTGTTCTAGTGACACGAATGCATATCAGACTTGTGAGCTTTTCAAGAAAAAGCAGTCTTAAAAGACTGCTTGAAGACAGGGCAAGTTTGAGATAATAACGGGTTTGAAAAGGTTTTAGGGTACCTAAGGTGGGACAATTTGTTTTAACCAATAAAGGAGCATGTAATACTGAAAACATCAAAATAAAACATGGAGATACATTGTTTTTGCCGAATAGTGGTAGATGTTTTTTTCCCCATGAATTGAGACTAATGCATCAGTACGTACATGTAAATGGTCTCTTTCTGCCTCTGTACTAAACACGATTGCAACAATACACTCAATACCAACTGACCGTTCGCTAAGTCATGCCCCCCATAGTTACTGTTGCTACACACAATTTCAGACAGATGCAGACCTAAAGCAGGCTCCTCATTTCTAGCCTGCAACAGTCGATTTTGTCGACTGAAATTACAAGTGTTGGCAGATTTGATCAGCAGTAACAAGCTAATTATTTAATTTTTAAAACACGTAGTAGTTACAGTATTTTTAGTACATATTCCCATATTTTTGTTTCTATCCTTCTACTGTAGCTCAGCGTGGAAAGATTGCCCTGAGAAACACAAAGAGGGAATTTAATACTAAAGAGACTTAACTTTCAAAAGAGACCCTCTTTATTTGTCTAACAACACCTGTATTGCCCCTCACTTACATTGACAGCACATTAGGAAGGGATTGCTTAATGTCCAGTATGAACAGGAGGAATGATAACAGCAAGCAAAACCTGTCCAATGCTCCAATATCCATCTGACTAAGGCAGGCTTGAAAAACTGTGAATGTATGATTTAATGTCGATTCACATCTCCACTTTCTCTCTAGCAACAACTGCAGTACATCACTGAGAGATGATCTACCTGTTCTTCACAATCATAGAAATAGCTAATAGAGTAAAGACAGTAACTACAGAGTGAGAAAGCTTCCCATTCTGCTTAAAGCTCTGGGAGACTTTGGAGTATTTTAAAAGGAGGTTTGGGGTTTGCCGTGGCAGTTTCTGGTCATATGAAAGTGGTTTTACTGAATCCATATGGAGCTGAAATGCTGGGGATGCTGAACTCTCTGGCCCTTCTAATTTTATACATGTTGCAGTGAATACATCTCTGTCTCTCCGTGTGAGAAACACTGTGATTCGTGCAAGGCTAAGGTCTTGGCTTTTTGATTTACTAGAGTCTTTTTATGGTTGTGTGTTCAGTTTTGGGAGTTTTTAATTTTGACATTGAATATCTTGATATACAAATTTTCTTTATTTGACCTCCCTGTACTTCACCCAGACTTTCTCGGTCTGTCCAGAGTAGGGCATGTCTTCCTGTGTTTACCATAAATTGTAATTGTAATTTATTTATTTGAACAGGGACAGTGCACAAAAAACATTAATAGATGTCTTGTGCCAGGTTGTAGCAAATTGCTAGTTTCCGCCCGTAGTCCCTGGGCAGGTAGATGGCGCAATAAAATACAAAGTATTTGCAGTATACAATACAGATGGTCTACATAAAGTCATACAAATCTACAGACATTATTGTCCCCCTATCCCACCCCATCTAGAGCCAAACACACAGTAATTTAGCACATCAGTTCATGCTTTAACCCAGTTCTGTTTGCAGTCTCTCGGCTCACAGGGACTGATGAATCACACTCTCATACTAGGATAAATTGTCGCAAATCACACGTAGGTAACTGCTAAACTTCACCAATTAATCATGAGTGATTCTTAGTTCACGCTCCACACATTACCCAGACTAAACACACACACACAGACAGTTTGGAGAGGAATCCTGGGAAACTCTCTTCCTGTTGACTGGCATTGTGCCCACAGGGGCTTCCATGTTTCTGGGATGGCTGAGAAACAACTCTATGTAGACACACATGAAGACAGCATTGTCTACACCTGGACATTTTTCTATCATTTACAGATACATCACCCACACTTAATAAAGCATTGAGCTTGCTAGACACTAGTCATGCTAATGTTACAGGTAGCAAGATATCATTGAGTTAGAAAATATTGTATTTCTGGGCAGTAGCCATTCATAGTCATTTTACATCTACAGTATATGAAAAGAAACAGTTCTTCTGATTCTATGATAATCTGAAGGGAGACGGGTTGCTGTTTGTATAGTCTCGCTTTGCCAGATCTTCCTCCACAGCGCTGCGGAGGAAGGTCTGGATAGTCCACACAACGTTGATGGAGAGGAGAAAAACATGCTCTGGTTTATTGGCATTTCTTTAAACCAATCCCAATCATCTTGGGCAGCGCTGAGCGCCAGAAGCAGGTACGGTGCTACGGAGCTCTGGAATTAAAATGGCTGTCGAGTATGTGATGAGAATTTGACTCAACAAAAAGATAAATATAATGTTAATGTCAGTTATAGCTCGAAGGATGTTTCCCGATGAAAAACTGAAGGTGAGGGACATCTGGCTAAACTATCCCGTAAATATAATGTAGTTGATACAAACTAGTCTATATCAACTACATTATACAGTATTTACGGGATGAGTTGTTCCATTGAGCAACTGAAACAACTCATTTTTGCAGCTTCAGAGTTAAATTATGCATATCTATTGAGCAATTGGTTTTGGATTGCCACAGTCTATCTGGCACTGGATGACTCCCAGGTTTGTTGCTAAGGGTTTGACTATTTAGTTTAAACTTTGGCCTGGCTACAGCACTGCAGTGAAATATCTGTCTGTGGGTGGAGCAGCCAGCAGTCCTCAGCTGGACTCTTAATGCCGGGTCCTCAGAGTCTGCTGAGCCGCTAATGGGTCCGCACTCTCACCATCACCTCATCAAGCAGCTTCTGGGAAAGAATGGTTAGAAGAAAAAAAAAGAAAACATGAGAAATCTCTGCTGATTTTATTCTTCCCCTTGTTACAAGTTGGCTCCTTCTTGTTAAAAAAGAGGAAGAAGAGGAAGCTCACACAAACGTCAACTTAAAGGCTTTATTTGGCCAAACTGCAAATGGACTATAATAATAAAGATCTAGGAAAACATGGAAATCAGTGATATCACTATGAGTGCCATGAGTGTATGGGTGAGGCTGTAACAGGTCTCTGGCAATCTCCACTGACTATTTACCTTCAGTATAGGGAGTATCACATGAAAATGGCTTATCTGTGTGGTAAAGTTACCTCATCCACTGCTGCACAATCCCCTGCTCACTGACTTACACTCAGCAACTTGGTACCTTAGAACAGTGGTTCCCAACCTGGGGTCCGGGGACCCCTAAGGGGGGCGGCAAAGATCACAGGGGGGGCGCAACTCTTTATCTGGTTTGAGGGTGAGGTAAAAAAAAAAAAAAATTTGCACATGTTAAAAAAATTATGATAATACACTAGAATATATAATGTATACAAAAGTCTGTATAAAAACTATATATTTTTGTTCTCGCTTAAACTTGTAGGCAGGCTACTTAGTAGGTCAAACCTCCGGGACCTCTTAACCTGGGACCCTTGCTGTCATCAGGTCAGCTGCTAGCTGCTAGCTGCTATCATCCTCGTTTTTCCTGCCGCCACGGCATCACTATTTTATGAACGAAACATGGCGGAGAAACGTAAAAGTGCTGATAACTCCTCTGTATCAAAAAAGAAAGTAAGGGAAAGTTACCTCAACTTCGGTTTCGGAGGGGGAGCTCAGCTTTTCTTAGACATAAGTAGGGGGGGCGCCAAGGAAAAAAGGTTGGGAACCACTGCCTTAGAATAATGTTGCAGTCAAGTCCCCAATGTTCGAGTCCAACACAAGTCTCAAGTCCCCAGTGTCACTCAGAGTCCAAGTCCTAGCAACTCGTGTCAGACTTGAGTCAGAGTTCAGGACTCTAGCACTCCATCACTGCCTATTAAGTAGTCAGAAAGTTCATCCAACTTCCGAGTCCGAGCTCAAATCCGATTTCATCAATCCTCAAGTCAAAAGTCGAGTCATGGCCATTTGTCAAGACATTTTACACAAAACCAAAATTTCCAAACTGGTGGCGTCAAATAAAAAATCAGGTAATCACCAAAGTCAGTAGGTTTCATCCTCTGGGGACCACAAAATCACATCCTAATTCGCTCAATAGTTGAGATATTTCAGTTTGGATCAAAGTGGTGGACTGACTGACATTGCCATCCCTAGACTCACCATACTAGAGTAGCTAGAAATCTGAACAGGTCATCTAAACAACTGCATTACATTGAGCCATGTATTATAACACTTTAATATTTTAATTTATCTCTTTTTGAGGCAAATTCATCTGTAAGATTCATAAGTGTGATAGGATAATGTAAGAATTGTTCAGAACAGGACCTATTATTTTTCCTGGACAGCCACTTGCTCTTCCATTCCCTCAGCTCTCCCACAGCAGCTCTGCTCTCTCTCACTGTTGTGCGCCAGCTATTGTCTAATAGCAAATCATTACTCTTATGAAAACCACTGATACTGCTTCTTTCCTTTGAAAGGGGATCAGATTAAGTGTTTTACATACAGCTAACTCCAACGTCTCTTAGTTAAGGGGGCAATATATTCCCTCAGCAGACAAACACATAAGCATGTATCTTTATAATGACATGTCTGAAATCTAATAATATACCACAGCTTTCATTGTTGGCAAACACGGTGCGGTGTCTTGTTTTATTATGTGAGAAATAAAACAGAAGAAGACTGGTATCCCTCAAAAATAATAAGGAATAATCAACCAATGTATTGGTTATTAGTTATTGTGTGCAGGGCAAATTAACGGAGGGAACCTTTTATGTAACACTATGTGACAGCAAACGTAGTGACCTTTCATGACAACAATGCAAATGGTCCACAGGGGACAGGTTGCTAGGTAAGCACAAAGGCCATCAACTAGGCCAACGGAGAAAGGAAAATGTTAGTTTTTGTGCAGACAAAGTGATGCATGATGCAAGCTGGCTGTTTTGTTCATGAATTTGAATTTTTCTCACATACTTTGGCCTCTCTAACCTGTCTATACATGCCACATAACTTGTCCGTGTATTAACTGTGTGATGGAAAACAGTTTCATTCCCCCATTTGTCTTCATGCTCTCCTGCTTTTAAAAGGCAGACAGACAGCTGCTCTTCAGCACCTCAGGGTTTAAGCTCAAGTATGAGTGTGGCCTTTTTAACCCCCTGAGTGCTCCCTTCCTCAATTGGCACAACCATCTTCATCTCTCTTTCAGAGCCTCTACAGCCTGTGGAGGAGCCTATTCACTGAGCTTGAAAACAGGTTTGAGTCATAGTGTCACTGAGGGACTTCCGTGGCTTCCAAAGCAGGTCACTGCAAGCTGCAACAGACCCATTCTAATTCAAACAAGGTCAGGTGCTGTTTTCACAAAGATTTATTAGCTGGAAGTAAGCATGTTTCGTGTCTGAAGTGCTGTTTTGGATTGATGTTTTCATGATGCACCAAAAGAAAGTGTATTAAAGCTTCTCCTTCAGTGTCCCAGTCGAGCTCCGCTGGTGGAACACCTTTGGCTAGAACACCTTTGGCTAGAACAACCTCCCTCATCCATCTTGCTTTCTGGCGGCAGCCACTTGGAAATCTGCATCTGTGTCTACACCAGAGGTTATCCCTAATCTTAAGGAGTGACTTTAGTAAGTTGGCATTCCTGGTGTCCAAAGAGCGCTGGGTTCATGTGTGCAAATGTTATTCTTGTGCTGGTTTTACTGTAAAGTGTCTCTGAGTACCATGCAAAGTGCTATATAAATAAAATGTATTATATTGGTCACCGTCGAAATAAGCGATGTGTGTTCTAGGAGTGCAGCTCCAACATCAAAATGTGTGAGGGCGTTTTTCACGTAGCTGTAATTCTTACAGAAACACATCTACAAAGCAATCTGAAACTCTCTTCTTTTTTTTCACTTTTGCTTGTGATCCTTTCTGTCACAATCCAATATTTTCTCTGACAAATGATATTACTCCTGAAACTCTCTCCACACATCAAGAACCTCTGCGTAGAGCATGTCAACTTTTTCAAATTAGATTCATCATTTCATTAGATCAGTGAATACAGTAAGTGTGTCCAACCCAACCCTGTCATATTGGTATAAAAACAATTGATTTACATCATATTGCCTTTCCTGATATGAAATATTTGTACCACAGCCAAGACAGCCAGTTATCCACTTGAACAAGAGGGTAAGTCTTTGTGCTTATGTGTGTGTGTTAACAGTAAGTGCATTCATGCGTATGTGGGCATGTGCACACCAGCGATATATTTCAAAACGCGCACAGGCATGTATTGCTGAATGTGAGTGTGGACATATGCTGTCATAGTGGTTTACGAACTGAACTGACTTTGTGAAGCCCAAAGAATACACAGAGAGGTATAGCCAACCCTCCTAACCTCATGACTCTAATCCACTCCAAAGGGTAGCTATTAATGGTTAACAAATCATTTACTTAAGCTCTATATCACTTATGAGCCCTTTTTTGGTGTGACACTGGGCTGCAGGGTATCTGGACTACTATCCTTTTACTAAATATTGGCTATGTCATTAACAACTGCAGATTACAGTATATAAGTTGTTGTATAAGCCTTTCTTAATGACTTCATGACGCTCATTATAAAGTGAAAAAACCCATGGCTATTAAGGCTATTTATCAATGGTTTATCAGCATTTATAACTGCATATCAGATGGAAACACAATGCCATGTTGTTACTTACACACTATTGTAGGATTATCTTTCTAAATCAGTATCAATAGATTTGTTTTTGGGTGGTGGACACAACATTGATATATCATTAAGTTAAATTAGATTTGGCAGGGCAAGCAAACAGCTTATTTGACCCAAGCCCCCAGGAACGGCACCAATGATCTTAACCCTCCTGTTGTCCTCGGGTCAAATTTGACCCGTTTACAAAAACTTTCTATATCAGAACTATGACAAAAGAATGTTGAAAAAAAGTGACAAATGTTGGAAAAAGCTACAACAACGCAGGAAAAAAATCGACAAAAACATTTTTTTTTGTGTGATCATCAAAAACATCGCCAAAGGTGACAAAAACTTGTTAAAAAAAAAATTGGAAAAAAGTGAAAAAAATATATTGGAAAAAGCGACAAATAAAAAAAAAAAAACGCCAAAAAAGTGACAAAAAATTGAAATAAAATCAACAAAAACGTAGAGAAAGTGTAGAAAAAGAACAACAAAATGTTGAAATTTCGACCCAGAAAAAACAAAATTGCATGGTCGACGGGAAGACAACACAAGGGTTAAGCGATCGATAGTGCCACACGAGGTATTGCAAGTTCCTGGATTATCATGTTATGCACACTGGCCCAAAAAGCATAATTTGGCCCAATTACATTTGGAAAGTCTCCATCTATAAAAGCTGTATGATTAAATAATTGTATCCCTTTTATGTGTGCGGGGAACAAACAGAAAGTCAGTTGGCTTGACCAATGGAAGAAGTCTTTTTTATGCATGCTTTTAACTGGCTCGCTGGTGTAGGGCTCTGTTTTCCTAAAAACAAAGAAATGCTGGTATTCAGTTCTCCTTAATACATCAATGATTTAACCATCTAGCAGACACAAAGCAACATAGCAGTCATTTCGATCTGTTTCTGACCAGTCCAATATTCCCTCTCATTTGAACTCACTTTTGGTCACCTCTAACTCCTGAGGCAAATAGGGGGTGGGGGGGGGGGGGGGGGGCAATAGCCCCTCCAAATGTCTGTGCCCGTCTCTGATCTTGAGTACTACAACACTGCCATTTGCTACTGCTACTGGGCAGTTGGAGTATAGTTAGCATTCAGAACTGGATCGTAAAACTTAAACAATGAGCTCTCTAACAACCATACAGCACGATAGGGCCAGGACATTTTTTACTACAGACAGTAGCCTCAACAGATAAGAGCTTAATGCAGTTAGACATAGTATAAGTGCTCACAGACTAAATGGTATCACTTATCACTTTAAGGACACAGAAGTTGTTGGCTTTCCCATGAAACCCCAACTCCCTACAGTGCTGTAGCGTTGTTCCATTTGAAAAGCTTTCATTTTTGGTGCCAGGATTCGTAATGCACAATCACACAGTCTGAAAGTACCTGACAGAGAACCAAAGAGCTGTCTTGATTGGCTGATCGTGTTCCTCGGTTTGGAAGTGTCCTGTTGGCGGGGTCTCGCTGTCAGATCCATCTGGCCAGTGGGGTAAACAATGTTATAAACTTAGAAACTAAGATTGTACATGGTATTAGGCAATCATTCTGTTTTTTTGTCACGTCTCCATCAGGCTATCCGCAAAGCGGCTGCCAAATTCGATCGAGACTGAAGGTTTGTGATTGGAGCCAGAGATTCTGTATTGGTTGGCTAATTGTAGGTGATGGTGTTTCCTATTGTTGGAAGGGACATGCTGGCTCTATCGCAGCGTTGGGTCGTTGTGGTCGCGCCTAATAAGAAGCAGAACCAGATTTGTCACGTGTGGAAACCGAGCACACGAACGAGTCATACAGCACAGTGAGAAGGAGGAAGTGAAGGAAGAGTAAGGTAAAATTAAACAGGTCACTACAAATATTGGCATGAAGAGGAGGAAAAAAAAGGCAAGGCATTGATCCCTTTATTGTTTCAGCTGAGCAGCGTCCGAAGCCAGAAAGCCTCAGACAAAAGCTCTGTGGTAGGGCTAAGTGTCTACAATTATAGCACCACATCATAAAAGAGGTGAGAATTGTATGCGCGGTTACACATGTCAGAAGAGATGAGTACAGTGTAGCACCCATCCTCTGTCAGTTTTATGTGACTGTGGTTATTGCAGGTATTATCACTGCAGGAGGCAGGAGACTGTCGTCGCCTGTTCTCACTCCATAGTGGTTAGAGCAGAGGGATTGGTGTGTGTCCAGCGGCACCATTTCAAAATACATATGAGGTGAACTTAGGGCATGTCGCAAAAAAATGAAGAATGTCTGTTCCAAGGAAAAGATGGAGCTTAAAGCAGCCATATTATGCTCATTTTCAGGTTCATAATTGTATTTTAAGGTTGTACCAGAATAGGTTTACATGGTTTAATTTTCAAAAAACACCATATTTGTGTCGTACTGCACCGCTCTCTCTCACTGCTGCAGATCCTCTTTTCACCTGGTCTCTGTTTTAGCTACAGAGTGAGACCTCTTTTCTTCTTCTTCTTCTGTACTATCTTTGATTGCACTGCACATGCCCAGTAGCTCAGATGTAGATCATGTCAGCTAGCTAGCTCCATAGAGAGTAAAAGAAAGGCTGTTTCTACAACTTTGGTCAGTTACAAGGCAGGATTAGCTGGGAGACTTCTAAATGAGGGCGCACATGTAAGTAGTTCTTTTGTAGATTATGGTGAACTTGTGTGTGTTGTAGCAGTGCTTTGCTATTGAGAACGAGGTAGCATGCTAGCATTAGCATGCTAGCGTTAGCATGCTAACGCTACGAGCTAATGGTTGCGGTTAGCCAGCTCGTTTTTCGATTTTGAACAGCTCACCCAGAGACTGAAGGCAGGACACATTCAGAAACCGTATCTCACTCTAAACAGCATGGATGGATTTTTTTCAAAGTTTGTATGTGTGTGGAAGCACCAGAGACACAACATAACACCCCAAATCCCAGAAAAAGTGATTTTTTCATAATATGGGCACTTTAATGCCTCAAAAGGCCAAATGTAGTTTTTTGTTATCACTGTTTTGGTTAGACTCAGCTCAGTTCATTGGAAAGTCCCATTCTTTGGAAGTTCATTCCCATGCTGTTGACATCAGAGTTTACATTTAAATCATTTTCAGAGTCTATTTGGTTTAATGTGCTTGTTAGCCAGCTGATGCTTCACACACTATAACCCTTCTACATACATATGTTTTCTCCAAAGGGGTAACTCAGCCAATAACGGCAAATACAGGCTGAGTCATGCACTGATTTGTGAGGCAGAAACTCCCGACACCAGAATAAATCTGAGCCCCAGAAACTGATAAAACGCTTGTTTAGCTCTTGGCATGGCAACCACAACCGGACAAGATTTAGACGCCGCTGTCTCTCTCTCTTTTTTTCCTCTCTTTTCTCTCTCTCCGTGTAGAGTCCTGTGATCTCTTTCTCTCTCCCTCCCACTCCCCATGTTTTGCTTTCCAGATTTTACTAGAGCAGTCGAGTACCAGCACGGCTGGATCCCAGAACAACAGCAACAGTCACATGAGGGCCTCAGCATGAACTGGAGCGGCCCATGACCCTGAGTGGACTGTAACTCAGATACAATGACCTCATGAAGCACAGGGGAGAATGCCTGTTCTCAGGCAGAACAAGCCACTTACAGCACTAGGCAGAAACTGATAGGAGTGTATCATCTGAAAATTAGCTTTAACTGGATTTAAAAGTGACTTACAGTAAGTGACTTAATGTGTGACTCATGGGATTGAAAAAAAACTGTCTGCCTCTCAACAGGGATTAAAGAAATAGTTTGACATTTTTGGAAACATGCTTATTCAAGTAAGATGAGATTTAAACCCCTCGCATGTCTATGTGTTAACCCTCTGGAGTTGAGAGCTCTGCCGCCGTAGTTCAGCAGGATAAAAAGAAATATGCCATTCTATTTAGATGAATAGCTTCACAAGTTTTTATCATACAAGCATGGCAAAAATATTGAAAAAAAACTTATAATTTACACTTTCTAATGTGTTCACTACCAAATAATGTGTTTTTTTATTATTATGTGTAATCGATTAAACATAACACTTTTCACATTACTCATTACTCACATTGTCACAGCAGAGTTGGAGCCGCTGAGGAAACATAGGGCTGAGGGAACATAAGGCTGACGGGACATAGGCTGAAGGAACATAAGGTGAGGAAACATGGGGTGAGAGAACATAGCACCGGAGACAGGATGTGGTTAGGTTTGCTTAGCATTAAGACTGGAAGCAGGACTGGAAGCACAGTTACTGTAGCCTGGCTCTGTCCAAAGTCCTAAACTCCTGTACAGACTCAAAAGGAAACTGGAATATCTGGGTTTGTAATAACGCAAACATCTAACAATTCAACATGGTCAATAAAGTGTCCTCTAAAAGTGTAATCCATGTGTGGAGGAGGACAAGTACAGTTCCTGGAAATTCTCCCAGTACCAAGAATTAAAACCATTTTCCTACCCAGTGGGCATCTATTTCCACAACTCGTTCATGGTACGGAAGCATCAGTCATTTGAGTTGAAGAATTGTTGCACTGCAGGAGGGTTGTACTTACCTATGTTGGGGCAGGTGTGTACGGTACGGTGTGGTAGGGATTCCACTAGCACAGGTATGACTATGGAAAACCTGATAATTACTGTCATCTTTATCCCAGGTAAGTATAGTTGTGGCTCAGCGGTTCTAGATTTGAGTGTTGCTCCATCGCCGGAGCATTGAGGCTTGTCCAGGGAAACAGGAATGGCTTTCACTGTTGAGCCACTGCGATAACGCATTTTTATAAACCTTTAACTGGTGTAATTTTAGCTTTAATGAGCACTTGAGGATAGAAGTATGTTGAAAATTGCTACTCTGACAACATTAAAACGATGCTTCTGGCAGCCCTTATCTCTCAAAGTCTCCATCAATGCTGCACTTCTGCTTTTTTTTTTTTAAGATACATTTTTTTATTGGTTTTATATTTTTAAACACACAGAACAGACAAACACAATTGAACAAGAACAACAACCCTCTCCTCCCCCCACCCTCTGCAGTCTCGAGGAAAACAAAAACAAACAAATAAACAGAAATCACACCTTGTCTAGTCACTCTCCTCTAATTCTTGTGATGCTGAGGTCATTAGGACTGATATTTGTGCTGCTGCGTTTTTCAATAGGTCTATAGTCGACGATTTGGCTTTGTTAATCCTTGCTGTAGAGAGCTCAAGCATAGCTATGTCTAGAAAATACGCCAACGACTGTTTTATACAAAGCGAGTGGGGGGGGGGAGAGAGAGCCAGCGCTGAGCTATCATTTTCTTGGTTGCGGTTGAGCCAGCTAGCCAAATTTTCTTCTGTCTCCCAAGCAGGTGTAATTTAGAGTCATTAATTAACAAAACAATCAGGTCAGTAGGAATTCAACATCCTATCACATCAGATATTATTGATGTTGTTTTATTCCAAAACTCATATACCTGTTCACACTCCCGCACTTCTGCTTTTCAAGTGTGATTCCTTCACTGTGGTGGCTGCAAATGCATGGCATTATATTGTGGGTGCTCGCAGTCCCGTAACTGAGCATTTACACCCCCAAACATGTTTGTCATTTAGCACCTACACAACATGATATTAAGTTGAAAAACTGAAAGATGATTTCATTCTGTCAGGAAACTGAGAAAGACATGAAGACGACATAAGATCTAAAAAAAAAAAAAAATGTTTAAAAAGGCAAATTAGAGAAAGTGCATAAATCTTCATAAAGTATGGAGAGGATATAAAGGTTTGTAAAATTAGTCAGGTGTTGTCAAAGTTTGAGCGAAATCTGCCGCAAGACCTAATGATCTCTGTTCTTGTTTGACTTTCACTGGTTTGTACTGAATATAATTCATTTCATCAGTTGGTTTTGTAATGTTCCATCACACGACGCACTGCTGAGTTGACAAATTACATTCAAAGAGAAGGAAGGACTCATTGATCTGAAAGACATTGTGAAAGTAAAGGTTTATCAGACCAAAAACAACAAAGCCTTCCATTACTGAAGCACTTGAATAATATAACTTAAATATAACTGAAAACCTTGCATCTCCAAAATATGAGCATTTCAGCAGCTGAGATAATATGATGATAGATTTAATGTTTTTTTCTGTTGCCCCGATGAATCAGATCAGTGTTTCATAGGACTAAGAGGCCAGAGAATTTCCTCGACGCACAGAGGATCATGTAATCCTTCAGCTGCAGTCAAACCATGAAAATCACCTAAGTTGGTTTTTACACACAATCGGTGATAAATAATTAATAGTTATGATAACAATTTATACTTTTTATTGATCCCTAGTGGAAAATATAACAATTTACACTCTGTCTCTGTTAGACACACTACACACAGGCCTGAAATACACACACATGCTCAGGTCCTTTACATGCACAAATGGAGAGATGTCAGAGTGAGTGGGCTGCGACTGCTGAACAGGCGCCCTTAGCGGTTGGGGGGAGTTTGGTGCCTTGCTCAAGAGCATTGACAATGCCCAGGAGGTGAACTGGCATCTCTCCAGCTACCAGTCCACACTCCGTACTTTGGTCCATACGGGGGCTTAAACTAGCAGCCCTCCGGTTCCCAACTCAACTCCAATTGAGTGAGCTACTGCCAGCCCATAAGCATTACGCTGTAATGGTGAGCAGTTTTAATCACGTCAACACTGAGGCGAATGCACTGATCTGCACCATCTGGGGAAAATCACCCTCGGGCTCCCCCCGATGACATCTTCAGGGGGTCCGGTTTCATCCTGTCTTCAAATAAAGGGCAGAGATGGTGTCCAAACCCAACCGGGGCTATGTTACAGACTACCCTCCAGAGAGATTTTGGGTTATCCAGACAGGAAATGAAAGGGGAAAATGGTTTTGAAAAGGGTTCTGCACATGACTCATCAAGAGACCTGGCACTCAGAGCGGAGCAGCCTGGAGCTCGTTCCTCAGCTTGTTCTGAACTAGACTGCTGTGTAGTGCCTTTACTTTAACTCAAGTCACATGTTAAAAGACATTTGTTGTGTGAAATGTCAAATTTTTAATAAGGTTCAAATTCTAAGTTGGGTTTGATTGTGTGACAAGACAGTGTAATAACATATTAATATTACAAATTATGGTTCTCCAAAGGCACACATAAAAACCTCTTGGTAGGTAGAGTTTTATGAGTAACTGTAGGTCACAGAGGCTCACAGACTAGCCAACACACACCCACCGAATATCAACACAGTTGATGGATCTACCTCCTGTCAGGCTTAAAAGATAAAAGAAAAACATGTCAATGTTGTACTTAAAATCCATACAAGTATGAAAGAAACAGACACAAGAGCATCTTGAATGACCACCTAGCAAGTTTGCTTCGATGCAGCCCTTAATAAAGTTCCCTTTTATTTCTGTATGAAATTGTTCAAGACTTGTCTACCATGTTTATTACAAGCTGTGTTCCCTTAGCGAATGTGAAGTTGACAGAGGTTTGCAATGAAAGTGACATTTAAGACATCTAATTACAGTAAGTTATTAACACTGATAAAGTTGAATTCATGTTCATGTCAGTTCTAGGCCACACAAACAGCGGGACAGTAAGGATGGCAAGGTCTGTCCACTACTTTTATCCAGACTGAAATATCTATTGGATGGATTACAATGGAATTTTGTACAGACATTCATGGTCCCCAGAGGATAAATCCTAATGACTATGGTGGTCCCCTGAACTTACTCTTACCTACTTACTCACTACCTCTTAGTTCTTCATCTAGCTACATCATCTGCTCAAAATTGCACTTGGTCCAATACTTTGGTTAATGACCAAACAGTCTATATCCTTGACGTTCCACTTCTGGGATGGCTCCGTTGCCGCCAGAAAATCTACTGCTACTTTGTGTTTAGTTGTAATTAGCAGATGTTAGCATGGAAATGCGCCAAACTAACATGGAGAACACTGCAGATATTAGTAGTAGTAGTAGTAGTAGTAGTTTTACTTTGAACATGTAAAAAAAAAAAAAAAAAAAAAAAAAGAAACGGCTAATAGCTTATATTTCATACTCATCAAACACAATATCTATGCTCCTGAATGAAATCTCTCTTTGTCTTACTGTCAATACTTAAATACTGATAAACTAGGCCCAAATGTAACCCAAGTTAGAATAACCGATTGTACTGTATAGACAATACTTTAAGCAGTTCCTCCATTAATTTGGTATATGATTTATGGAGAAGTCCAAAAAACTGAAAAACAAACAAAGTCCACTGTCCATAATTGCATCAAAATTCCAATTCATTATAAGTCCGCTGGGGTTTGGTTTATGTATTTTTGACACGAAACAGGTGGATACAAACTACCGTGGTGTTGATTTCTGTACCAGTGTTGCTCTATTGGTGGTATTTGCTGGCATCTGTGTCAGCACTGGGCTCACAGCGTCTTTTTTCTTTTTTTTTTTTTTAGGAAAACTTCCAGCTGGCCCTGTGTGTGGAATTACACCCCAGGATCCAAGCAGGGCCGGCTCACAGAAAAGAAAACAGCTGTCAGACAATGAATTACTGTTCTGTGACCAGACAAGTGCCTTTCCGAGGAGTGAATGAGGATGCTGGGAGCGTGTCAAGTATCTCACATACACACATATTGTATGCATAATTGTTCATATCAAGATGCTCATGAGATCACACGCAGAGAAAAGCAACAACTAAATTACAAGTTGAAACACTTTTCCTACTTGGCCCTGTAAAACCTGCAATATTTAAAATTTCACAGAGTCAAATACTGTACTGAGCCAACATAAGATAAACCCAACAGAGTTCCCCACTGTACTATATGTGCACATCCACATGTTCAGCACTACAGTAAGAACCTAAAAAGAGGGGAAAAGGAAATTCAGACTTTCCAAAAATGTTGTTCTTTTTCTGGCGAGGGCTCTTAAAAGTCTATAAAGCTCACTTTGGCAGCAGCGTGGCTAGGCAATGCAAACAGCGCACATCCTCAGACTGACCCCTGTGAACCTAGCCGGCAGCTTCGCACAACGAGCCCAAGGCCTGCGGATCTCAATGCTGCCTCAGTCTCACACATGACTGTGAGGGACTGAGACTAAACGGTCTCACGGCACAGAGGAGGCTCTTAGAGGGGCTTGGTTGTAGGACTCAATGTGTAATACATGTGTGTGTAATGGAGTTAAACAGATGGTCAAAATATGGGCATAAATGTCAGCCAGAGTTTGAGGGTTACATATTTACTGTAAAACTACTCAATACGTCACTGGCTCGCCAATGGAACATTCCGGAATGTTCGCAACCCATTACAAATGCAGTGCAAACATATTTTAATTGATATGTTCGCTGAGAGGTAGGCAGCCTGTTTTGCACCAGCTCTCTTGCTGCGTCTTATCTTATGTGAAACCCTTTTTCAATAGAGACATTAGCCACTTTTCAACCACACGGACATTCCCTCAGAACTAGCAACATTTCTAAGGCAGAGATCTTCAACAGGGGGGTCTGAGACCCTTATGGGGTCCTCAAAGTATTGCACGGGGGCCCCAATATGTCTGAAAATATACATAAACATGAGTCCAACATATTATTAGCAAAGATAAATACATTTGAGATTTTTTTTAATTTACACAAGATTGATGACTGAGGTACTCATCCACAGATACAGTTAACCTTAAGGATTCACTATGTTTAACATTCAAACTTGATGTATAAATATATATGAATATGTCAATAATTATTACTTTCATAGCTTAGTATTGTATATACCATAAAATGGTATGTGTAAAGGCTTTACACGTTATTGTAGGTCCAGTTTAATATGCAACTCAATTTAATACAATATGTAGTGGGGGGGGTCCCTGCTCCATCTTATCTTTCAGCTAAGGGGTCCTCGGCTTAAAAAACATTGAAGACCCTGTTCTAAGGGACTCATTGGCCCAATCCCAAAGTGAGCCCTGAGGACTAAGGACTAATGACTCACAGACTTAATTGATCTCAGGTGCTAAGTGAGTGAGTGTGTGAGGCCACATGGGCTCAGATAAGTCCGTGAGTCTGTGAGTCCGGACTTTGGGATTGGGCCATTTTGTTTCTACTACAGGGGCCAGGGTCTAAATTTAGTTCTGGGGACATTTTTGTTTTTAAAGATAATTTTTTGGGCATTTTAGGCCTTTATTTGACAGGACAGCTACAGACATGAAAGGGGAGAGAGAGGGGGAATGACAGCAGCAAAGGGCCGCATTTTCCGGGGCCTTTTTATCCCCCTAAAAATCCTTGATCGTAGAGTAGTACTTTCTGAATATACAGGAACCGTTGGGGTGGGGTTTGGAGGGATTACCGTCACAGATTGGTTATGTACAAGCAGCACTGCTGCTTCAACTTTCCAACCAATTCATTCAAAAAACAAAAAAGTACTTTCATAGATTTAGGATGATGTGAGAACATTTCTCTTTGTTTGATGGCAATTCTTGTTTAAATAAACACTTTTAGGCAACATTTGTCTTTCTGTAGGTTTACTCAATCATCTGCAGATGGACTCACAGCAACACATGTACAACAATAAATTTAGGCTTTGATGTTGTCTTTCTTTTAAAAAAGACAGAGAGAGGGAGAGAGAGAGATTGCGCAAGCCACACTGAACTGCAGGCTGCATAGATGTTGGCTGCGAGCTTGGGCTTGTAAAAAAAAAATTACAATTCTAAATCTAGCTAATTAACACAATGTATCTTGTCTACCCGAAAAGTTTAAAAATGACAAGATAGGAACAGTGACTGTGCACAGAATCCAAGGGCTTGCCATCATAGTAAGGTTGTCAACCTCTTACTCTCTTTGAATCATTTTTTTAATAGTGGTCCAGTACAAATTGTCTTTATACTCACCTTTTTAATTTCTTCTTTCGCCGTGTTGGATTCCTTGCCGAGAGCATGTAGCAAGTTTCAGTTTGCCCAGTTTGTTGGATAGAAATCTATTTGACATAACACTTGACCACTTTCTTAATTATCACAATTGTTGTGACAAATCTTGACGGTGACTGTATATTAAATATATGTATTGTGTTAGCAGCATATTCTTTTAATTCCAGTATCCTCAACACTATCTTGCTAATGCTTGTCATCTTTGCTAACTTACCAAATTGGCAATACAGTATGTGCTATAGCTATAGAGAAGTGAGCAGCAGGGGCGGGGCTAGAAGGAGGGCATTGGGTGGCACCGGGCCCCCCTGAAATATGATTGCCACCCGATTTTTCAGATCCACAGGCAGCGGTCTCTTAACCATCCCTCTCTGTAACTCAAGAGCAGGGAGGCTGCTTTCTGTGTCCATGCCCCAATGATATGGAACACATTGGGTGCGTGCTTGCGTGCGTGTGTGTTCTATACATGTTTTGTATATATTTTACTCCGTTTCATTGAACAAAGTTTTATTTTATGTCGCTTTTGTACGAAGCACATTGTGTTACATTAAAGGTGCCGTAGGTAGGATTGTGAAGATCCAGGACTTAGCCAAAAAATTTGAACATCGACAACTTCTCAGTCCCTCCCCCCTTTTCCGCTAAAGCTCCTCCCCCCACAAGGAAGAATGAATGCGTGTGCATGAGCAGTGATTGACACACAGTTAGACACCCCCCCTGGCCCTGATTGGTGCATCTGAACAGGGAGCTGTGGATTTTTGTAAATCTCACTCCAGGCTGTAGGTGGAGCCAGAGGAGCTGGATTTTGTTTTTTAAATGACCTGCTTCATGTAGTTCTACTGGAACATAGGGTCAGTTTCAGCAAATATGACAGAAAGTTAGTTTTATAAGTCTTACCTACTGCATCTTGGTTAATGTGGCTCGGGAAAGGGAAGTTTGGGGTCCCCTGCTGGAGCTGCTACCCCCGCGACCCGATACCGGATAAGCGGATGAAGTTGGAGGGATGGATGGACCTACTGCATCTTTAACTTGTATGAAATGTGCAATAGAAATAAAGTTTGATTGATTTGATCCATTGGGCTAGAATGCTGTCAATCTGACAATTGTGATTTCCATTGGATCCGAGTACTGTCAACTTGGCTGCCTGCTCTGCCAATTTTCCCAGCCCTTGTCACATAACCAAATAATTTTCCATGATGGCTGTCCCCCCCACCATTAAAACTGCTGTTAAGTTAAACCACAAATGGTTTAAAAAATGTTTTACATTTTAGTTTAGGTACAGGTTAAACAAACAAGATGCATTGTATGTATGTGTATATAATTCAGCTTTAGAATTGTAGGTGCATTTTTTAATTTAGCAGAGCTAGGCTAGCTGTTTCCAGTCTTTATGCTAAGCTAGACTAAACACTTCGTGACGCCAGCTCTGTACATAATGCACACACATGAGCATGATCTCAATCTTCTCTTCTCACTGTTTGGGGTGACTGTGGCTCAGTGGTAGAGCGGTCTCCTGCCACTCAGAAGGTTGGTGGTTCGATCCCTGGCCCTGCAGTTCCATGTCAAAGTGTCCTTGGGCAAGTCACTGAACCCAGAGTTAACCCTGATGTTGTGCATTGGAGTGTAAATGTTTAACTGATGAGGCAGCCTCTGCCACTGTGTGTGAAAGGAGAATGGTTCCTGTACTATGTAAAAGCACTTTGAGTAGTCATTAAGACTAGAAAATGGTCCATTCACTTTTGGGAAAAGAAAGCAACTAAGCCTTTTTCAAAATTGTGATTCCTTTCAGTATTTGGGCCTTTAACAAACCAATATTAGTAGAACTCCCCTTTTTTTGCAAATATGACTAAAAGAAAAACAACTTTTTCTTGACATAATCAACAGTTTTAGTCTGCGAGTTTATGACACTCCGTCAAACGTCACTTATAGGTATACACAAACCTGCTTCTCGAGTACATTGAGCATCTGTCTATGTGTATGCGTTGTAGCATATGTGTGTGCCTGCGTGTAAGAATAGCATTTAACAATAATAGCATGTAATCAAATCTGCGCTCAATCTCAGGCAACCTCATCTAGTTGCATTGTGCAGCTTTCAAAAGAAAATTAATCTCTCCTGCCAGGGGGTTGCATTTCTTCTTGCTCGCAAGACTCTCCTCCTACCAATCAGATTTAATTGAGAAGTAATGACATTTTTTTTTAAGGAACTGATACAAGTTTACGAGGATCATCTCATTGGGGAGACATAGGATAGCCGTATATCGGTATGGTTTTAGGAGAAGTGTCTAGTCCTTTCACAATGCCCTTGTATGAAATTACCTTGCTTTTATATCAGCTCTACCATCTGGGTCCTATACACCTTTTTCACAGCAGACATTTTGACTTGTCATAGTAGGAAAAGCACAGCTGAAATTGATAACCTTAACGATGGGTCAATTCCATCAAGTGTCCCAGCAAGCTATTTCAGTGAGTCAGCATGCACAATACCAGGGCCTCTCCTAAGTGGAATGCAGCCATCATTAATGGTTTTGAATACACCTGTACTATGACATGTCAACATGTCTGCCGTGAAAAAGGTCTATTACCTCAGCAACTGATGAGCCATCCTAAAATGGTTTCATTTGTCTCTGAGAGCAGAATATTGCGGTTTACCTGGCAAACGTTGTGTTAGTTATTTGGGGCCAGAGGAAACACACTCCAAATTGCTTGGATCCCATTCAGTTAATTTGCTCCTGTTGTAAATGTAAGGCTATTTTAAGGTATATGTTGATAGTAGAAGTGATAATAAAATGGTAGTATTCTATCTAATACCACGATTGTATGGTGATCCAAATAGGATTGATGACAAGACTGAATTTGAGTTAAAAAACTTTTTTCGAAGCCTAAAATATCTTTCAGAACCCCAACATGGTTTGCTAAGGCTAAGGAGATTGTGTTATATTTCATCAGTATTTGGGAATTTGCAGTCAAGTATATAAACAGGCTTTATGGCTATTAGTGGTTTAAAGAATGCATTTTCACATAAAGCAGTTGGTCTATTCAAAGCAATAGCTTGCATCAGGGCCAAGGATGTAATGTGTTTCAGGGGAAAGACAGCTACAAAAGAGGGGTCAAAAAGCTTTTCATGGGTTGATGTTAAGTGCCAACAGAAACCACGACAGTTTAATGCCCATAAAATGGAATAAAATATCTGAAGATAAAGATGAAACATTTCAGCTCTGCTAGGTTCTGTGCAACCACGACAACAATCTGAGGAGTCATTTCAGTTCAAACCAAAGGCTTTAACTTCAGCCACGTTAGTGTCGGGGTTATATGGAAGGCAATGTGGGTCTGTTGGTCCACCACTTTGGTCCAGGTTGAAATATTTAGACAACTGTTGGATGGATTGGATGGCACCATCATGAAACCAAAAATGCTCATATTTCTTTCAGATTTTTTGTGATTTACCGAACAGATAGTATGCTGTAGCAGAGCAATTTTTTTTAAAATTTCATTTCAGTTGGACTGAAAAAATGAATTACTCCCGAAATACCTCAGAGGTATTTGGGGCGTAAATGCTCACATGGTAGCAAAACTAGATGGTAAACTTGTTAAATATTGCCTGCTAACATCAGCATGTTAGCATTGTCATTGTGACCATGTTAGCACACTGAGCTCAAAGCACTGCTGTGCCTAAAGAAAGCCTCACACAGAGCCGCTAGCATGGCTGTAGATTTCAGATTCCTGGTCTTGCTTTCAAAACTATTTAAATCAAGTTGTCTGTGCACACTCTGGGTGATTTCAGATTTCAGACTATTTTTAATGAGTGTACTGTATATCTTCCATTCTGGCTTCATGATTTCTGCAGCTCCTATTTCTGGCGTCAAAGAAAGTGGGCTCCCTGCCAGCAGCACATCTTCTCACCCCACAAATCACCATGCAAGAGCCCTCCACCTCAGTTTGTGACTGTGACTGACATCAAACTGGCAATATGACAGGATGAAATTACTATCACATGAGGTTGCACACTTCACGTCAGACATATGAGAAAGCTTCAGGTTTTTCATAACCAAAACCCAATTCATTGTACTACCCTCCCTTCTCTCTAGCCCTAATTCTCTTCCACAGAAATGTACCGGTCATGCACAGATGCACACCCGTCCATGCATAATGTGCTAATGTGGATGTAATGGTGTTTACTGTGGCTGTGTGACAGGGAGTCATTTCAAACTCTCTTGTCAACAGTGGTTAACATAGACCGCCCCACAAATGCAGACATCATATGAGAGACCTGTGTAGTGGCAACTGCCTGCTCTCAACAACACACAACCACAACACACACTAAACACACTGGCAACATGTGCTCTGAACACACACACTAAACACACTGGCAACATGTGCTCTGAACACACACACTCCACACAACCAGCACTGTTACAGTAGAAAACATAATAATGCCAAAATCTTTCATTCAATTCTATTTTTTTATTAAAAGAGTGGAAATAATTTCTCATGTGACTCATTCAATACATTTATAGATAAAATGCCATTTTTTCCAGATATTAAATAATCTGTGTTTATTTCCAGAAAATGACAACTGAAAAGTAAAAGTGAAATGATTTTACAGCATTAAATAAGTACAGATAAGAGCTTCAAAGATTAATAGATTAATCAGTTTGAGTCATTTTTTTATGGGAAAAAAAGGGAAAAGATTCTCTGATTCCAGCTTCTTAAATGTGAATATTTTCTAGTATTGTACAGTCCTCTGTGTCAGTAAACGGAATGTCTTTATGTTGTGGACAAAATAAGAAATGTGTGGACATCATCTTGTGCTTTGGAAAACACTGATCAACATTTTTCACAATTTTCTGACATTTTATAGACCAAATAACTAATCAAGAAAAGAATTAAACGACAATGGAAATAACTGCAGCCCTGGTACAGATCTGTACAGCTTCAAAGTGTATTATGTAAAGTAGGCTTATTTTTACTCTTAATCATGATCACCAGCTTCATTTTTTGGCGGCATGGTGGCCCAGTGGATAGCACTGTGGCCTCACAGCAAGAAGGTTCGGGGTTTGAATCTGTGTGGAGTTTTGCATGTTCTGCATGGGTCTGCTTAGGTTTCCCCCACCATCAAAAACATGTACTAGGTTCTCCAGTCAGTGCCCTTGATCAAGGCACTGGCTCAGATCTGGAGTTGGTCCCTGGGCACTGTAAAAGTGGCTGCCCACTACTCCCTTGAGGGATGGGTTAAAATGCAGAGAATTAATTTTCGCTACATATATGTGAAAATAGAGTACCTTTATACCTCTTCATCCTTATCTTCATTCTTAATTCTGCCTCTTCTGTGGAGAATACAGCAAGATTAAATAACAATATGTCTCATCAAAAAAAAAAAATCTTACAATCACACCTTTGTTTCATGTTTAATTTTATTTTGTTAGTCTATAATGATTGTTTTCACGCAAAGTGAAAAATAACATTCACATTCCTTTTATTATAATTCAAATGACTGAAATCAGATAAATGGAAAAAGTTAGAGTGTATGTTTTTTGCTCATTCCTGGGGAGTTCATTATGCTGTCAACCCCTTACAGTAATAAAACAGAATAAAGTTTATCAGGCAGAAGTTATCATGACATTAAAAAAAAAAAAAAAATGTAATCCATTACTGCTGGTGGCATTGCCATGATAAAATGCCATACAACTCAGCCTTATTTATATTGAGAACACAAACCGTGTCAGACTTTTAGAGTTTCCAATGAATGCCTCACAAAACGTGTGTGTCTTCTTTATAGATCCCTTTCAGAGAACACAGACGTTATCACGACAGTTTCTATCACTGCCAATCTAACTGTAATCATCCAGTTGAATGATGTTCATGTCCATGTAGGAAATGCTTTTCTCTGTTATGTCCATCCACAGTTTCTCAGATATGTGACATTGTCAGATCCAATTTGCATACAAACAGGGTTTTGTGAGAAAACAATTGCAGCTGTGTACGAGGTATGCAACATGTATTGCTTATCAATTGTATAGAAGACAGTTTTTTTTTACCACACATGGTTTATTAAGATGGAACTGCTGCTCCAATAAGTGATATTGTCATTTATATTTGAAGTTGCATCGCTCAACCTGAAGAGCCTGCAAGGAATGTGATGTACGTGAGTTTGAGGCAAGGCAAGGCAAGGCAGCTTTATTTTTATAGCACATTTCAGCAACAAGGCAATTTAAAGTGCTTTACCTAAATCATTAAAGAGCAGTTAAAACATCCGTTAAAGAGAATATAAAACCAGTTCAAATAGAATAAAACAGGTATGAAATAGAAGAATAAAAGGTACAGTATGGAGTAAGAAATTAATTACTTTTTTTAAAGGCAGCATGAAAAAGAAAAGCTCTCAGCCTTGATCTAAACCTTGTATTGTCTTATACCCGTCGACCATGCACATGTCCTATCGAATAAAAAGTGACCCGTTCTGGTTTGCCTGTTTACAAAGGATAGAAAAGTATAATTTATCACCAAATTCTGTCTTACATCTTCTTAGCCAACTTCAGTCCAACTCATTTCAACTCCAAACCCCAATTCCAATGAAATTGGAACGTTGTGTAAAACATAACGAAAAACAGAATACAATCATTTGCAAATCCTTTTCAACCTATATTCAATTGAATACACTACAAAGACAAGATATTGAATGTTCAAACTGATCAACTTCATGTTTTTTTTTGGCAAATATTCACTCATTTTGAACTTAATGCCTGCAACATGTTCCAAAAAAGCTGGGACAGGGACATGTTTACCACTGTGTTACATCACCTTTTCTTTTAACAAAACCCAACAAGCATTTGGGAACTGAGACACTAATTGTTGAAGCTTTGTAGGTTGAAATTCTTTCCCGTTCTTGCTTGATGTACGACTTCAGTAACTCAACAGTCCGGATTCTCCGTTGTCGTATTTTGCGCTTCATAGTGCACCACACATTTTCAATGGGAGACAGGTCTGGACTGCTGGCAGGCCAGTCTAGTACCCGCATTCCTTTACTCCGAAGCCACGCTGTTGCAACACGTGCAGAATGTGGCTTGGCATCGTCTTGCTGAAATAAGCAGGGATGTCCCGAAAAAGACGTTGCTTGGATGGCAGCATATGTTGCTCCAAAACCTGTATGTACCTTTCAGCATTAATGGTGCCTTCACAGATGTGCAAGTTACCCATGCCATGGGCACTAACACACCCCCATACCATCACAGATGCTGGCTTTTGAACTTTGCGCTGATAACAATCTGGATGGTCCTTTTCCTCTTTGGCCCAGAGGACAGACGTCCATGATTTCCAAAAACAATTTGAAATGTGGACTCTTCAGACCACAGCACAATTTTCCACTTTGCGTCAGTCCATCTCAGATGAGCTCGGGCCCAGAGAAGCCAGCGGCGTTTCTGGGTGTTGTTGATACATGGCTTTCGCTTTGCATGGTAGAGTTTTAACTTTAACTTGTGTTCCTGAGCCCACGTGGTAATATCCTTTACATAATGATGTCTGTTTTTAATGCAGTGCCGCCTGAGGGATCGAAGGTCACAGGCATTCAATGTTGGTTTTCGGCCTTGCTGCTTACATGCAGAGATGTCTCCAGATTCTCTGGATCTGTTGATGATATTATGGAATGTGGATGATGAAATCCCTAAATTCCTTGCAATTGTACGTTGAGAAACGCTGTTCTTAAACTGTTCAAGCAGCTCAAGCAGCTTCTCACAAAGTGGTGAACCATGCCCCATCCTTGCTTGTGAACCACTGAGCCTTTTGGGGATGCTCCTTTTATACCATATCATGACCAATTAACCTGTTCACCTGTTGAATGTTCCAAACAGGTGTTTTTTGAGCATTCCTCAACTTTCCCAGTCTTTTGTTGCCCCTATATTAGTTGTTTTGGATTATAACAGACTGGTATATGTCAAATATTAGCCAGGATATCCCATGGTCAAAATGAACCGATGCTTTTTTATTCATAAACAGAGCAAACAAAAAGAGCAAAACTATTTTATGAACAATTGTCTTGAAAACGGGACAAATTTGACCCGAGGACCACTTAAGAGTCTGCAGTTTGAGTTTGAGTTTGAGGCAGTTTGTTGTTTGGAGGCTCTGGTGAGTGCAGAGGCACACACTGATTCTGATAATGTTTCACTTTCAGCTGTCTTTGACCTGCAGTTGACTCTCACTGACTCTGTATCTCCCTCGTGGCTGTTAACATGCATGATGAATGTTTCCTTACTATTTGTGGGGGGGCTGCTCTCATGCTGTCTGTTCAGTGTTATCCCACATTCCCTAAATAAGTGAAAAAATATAATGATGACATTTTCTTATTACTGAAACTAAGCCACATTGTAAATTGACAACACGTCAGATTGGCCTCCTCACCAGCGGACTACACTCTGAACCAGTCTGTTTGATCCAGCCAGCCTCCCTTCCCTCTTATTCCATAAAAACTTTCATCTGGAAAAAATTCTTCACAGCAATAGAGAGGGGGAAAAGGAGAACCTTGCAGTGGAAAATCCATTAGAGAGCAGCTGAGCACTCTGACAAACAGGAGGGACGAGGAACTAACTGGAGGATGAATGACAAGTGTCTGACCGTTTACTCAAAGGTAAACAGGTTATTATAAAGACATTCACTGGCACATACTGTGTGGATTCACTCCGTGGTCGGCTTTAGCTATCACCCGCTGCCAGCTGGCTACTGCGGGAAGAGTCTTTCGCAACTCACTCTTTAAACTTTCAAATCAAAGCTCCCTGAAATTAAGAGGGCTATTTGGTTTGATGCAGCATCTCAAATTAGGGACTTGAGATGTAGGCCCTTCGGCGCCGTTGTTACATCAATCTGACTTCTTTACAGCAAACCACAAATGAGAAGGGTTCTTAAGAAGGGATTAAGTAAAGGCACGCTTGAAATTAAGGTTAAGACCAGAAGCAGCACCAGGTATGAGACATAGTGAGCAAAAGCATTCCTGCTGGTTAAAGGTAAAGATGACGACTTTGATGTTAAATAGTTTTAAGCCATGATGTATTGATGACGTTAGCCTCTAATGATTGGAATGCTGGCATTTAAACCCGCCACTAACAAAGCTGTAAACAACATTGACAGATGTTACCTTATGAAGTTAAAATATGGAATGTGTTAGCAAATCGTTGCCTTTTTGCACATCAAGCAGACACAGAGCGATGTAATGGCGCTTACCCACTGCTAGTACCAGCTCTACTCTACTCTACTCGGCTGGACTCGGCCGCAGTGCCCCGTCCTCCATTTTCCATTGCAGATTTAGTACCGCCTCATGCCTGAGGCGAGCGTGGCTGGTCGTCATAGCGACGCCGCAGGAAACTGCCGTGATACACAGAACGTCGAAGGTGTGTTGTTTTTGACTCTCGGCTGTTTGCCACAGCCAAAAGAAAAATTTAGTTTGAAGAGAAGAAGCTGGAGGCAGCAAAAACAACTCCGCTGGCTAAACTATTTAAAAATGGCGGGTTTGTTCAGGACACCCCCATTTGTCGCTAGCAATGATGACGCAGTGATTAGTGACGATTCTCTCCGACCAATCAGTAGTCTGCTGGTTTTCACATCACCTTTTGGTATCGCCTCAGCTCGCTTGGAACCTCGACGGAGGTGGAACCTGTTACCTGTTAGTACCTGTTAGCAGGTACCAGGGACTTTTTTTCGTAATGAAAAACCAAAAAAGACGAGTAGAGCAGGTACCATGTAATGGAAAAACGCCTTAAGCAGTCATTCATAGTTGTGTCCAATATTTACTTTACTTTTAGCGCTGTTTTTTGTCCCAACCAACTCCTGAGGGAAATAAAGGGAGGGGGGCTAAATGCTCAACTATCTTAACCAACGAGCCACTAACTTTGTCTGCCATTTGGTGCTGAACAATTCAATTCAATTCAATTCAATTTTATTTATAGTATCAAATCATAACAAGAGTTATCTCGAGACACTTTACAGATAGAGTAGGTCTAGACCACACTCTGTAGTTTACGAAGCCCCAACTATTACAGTGGTTGCCTCAAGAGCAAGCATTAGCAGTAGCTATTGCGACAGTGGCAAGGAAAAACTCCCTTTTTTGTTAGGAAGAAACCTCGGACAGACCCAGACTCTTGGTAGGCGGTGTCTGACGGCACCGGTTGGGGGAGTGGTGAATGGTGGCAATAATAGTCATAATAAAGATACTGAAACAGTGACCACAATGGTAGTCGTAGTAGTTCATGTCATAGTAGGGCACAGCAGGGCGTTAGGGGGTGTGGTGTGGCACAGCAGCCTGGGTGGACGCGGTTGGACGCAGCAGGACGCAGTCGGACACTGCGGGGAAACGCAGAGCGTAGCAGGGTGTAGTAAGTCCATAGCGTCAGCTGCACCCAGGACCCCGGTGTAGGTGCCACCCAATTCCAAGGCGATGTTCTGGGTGAAGAAGAAGCATAGGGACTCCGGGGAGAAAACTCCCCAGAGCTAGGTTAGTAACAGGCATTTCTGGGACTAAGATGCACACAAAAGGAGACAAGTGAAAAGAGAGAAGAGGGAGCAGCTCATTGTGTCCTTCAGCAGTCTAGAGTTATAATAGCATAACTAAGAGAGGCAGGCTAAAGAGTGGGTTATCAGAGCAAATTACGCCAAAAGCAGCTGCCTTCTGCGGCTAATGAGAGCACTAAGAATGAACAAAAACAATAAAGTTGCAGGTGCTCAAAGGGACAGTCACCGCCAAATCAAAAATACATATTTTCCCTCTTACCTGTAGTGCTATTTATCAGTCTAAATTGTTTTGGTGTGAGTTTCCCAGTGTTGGAGATATTGGCCGCACAGATGTCTGCCTTCTCTCCATTATAATGGAACTAGATTGCACTCGGCTTGTGGTGCTCAAAGCGCCAAAAAATACATTTGAAAAACTCAACAGCAATGTGTCTCTGCAGATGTCATGACCCAGTTACTCAACACAACCCACAGACCTAGTTGTGAGCAGTTTCATGTAGGAACTAGTTTCTATCTACCGAACTACACCAGCCAACCGAATCACTGCGCAGAAGGAAGCGTACTCGTGGACGAGAGGCTCATCCTCTTCGGCCAAGCAGTAACTGGAAAGACACATTGCTGTTGAGTTTTTCAAATGTATTTTTTGGCGCTTTGAGTACTACAAGCACAGTGCCAACTAGTTTCATTATATTGGAGAGAAAGCAGACATTTCAACGGACGATATCTCACTGGGAAACTCACACCAAAGCGATCTAGATTGATAAATAGCACTACAGGTAAGAGGGAAAATATGTATTTTTAATTTGGGGTGAACTGTCCTTTTAAACCAAAACAATGAGCTGAAAGAAGTTTAAAACCCAGTACAGCTGAATAGAACTGTAGAGTCAGGCGATAATTCTTGATATAATAATGTTGATTTTTGCAGCTTTAAAGCAATTTTTGTGTCAGATATTTGAAAATATAAACCCACCTAAGTTGAACAAATGTGACTGATGGAGTCAGGGTGAATTCCTTAAAACTGAGTCCATGTAAAATCAAAGACGGCACATGACTCTTAAAATGCTCTTGATAGCTTTCTAGTTTGTGCTGCCATTGGTGGCTGGAAGCTATGGTGCAATAAGAATAATGTTTCTATACGAAGGTAAAACTTGATGATAAAACCGATGAAATGAAAAAAATGCCAGACATCAAAAAAGCAGATCTATAAATCTTAAATCTTAAATCTTAGATCTTAAATGCTAGAAATAGGTGCGTCACTCAGGAAGCCATCCAACAATATGACATTCCTGCATCTCAGTCATCATGTGAACACTTTAAAGGATAGTTTCACATTTGTTAGTCTGTCTCAATACTCACATGTCCACATGTACAAAGTGTTTGTGGTTGCTGCATTCACTTTCTCGTGTCCTTTAAAAATCCCTTCCTGATGTGATTTCATTATAAGTAATGGGGGACAACATCCACAGTCCTCGTTCTGTGCAAAAATACACAGCTGAAGATAATATGGGGCTTCAGCAGTCGGAGTTAGTCAAATCAAGTCCTATCTAGTCTATTTTATACATTCTTTCAACGTACATATGGGCATGCTTGTTTTATGGTAGACTTGAAGAAATGTCCTATCCTTTATGAAAAACCAATCAAAGGTACAAAACAAATGTTTGTGCATGTGCCTTAATGTGCATTTCCATTTAGCCTCAACCTGTCAATCATTCCTTCAGATGACCCAGATTAATGAGCTGTAAATGCGCTTGAGTGAAAGCAATCATGTTCTTATCAAGTCTGCTATTAATAGCACTGTGTCATGGCCTGCATGTCTTACTCATTCTGCATTCACTCTTCTCCATATCCCTCTACAAGTAGGACAGTTTGTTATCTGCGACAGTCAGCTCTGCTGTGGGGAGTTTTGTTGCAGCCTGACAGCCATGAGATAGTTGGACTTGCCGGTGGGGGGGCTGTTAACAGAGAGAATTTGATGAGCAGGCAAATATATTCATTCTACAAAAGCGTTGAAGTTTCTTTTTTTGGGGGATGCAAATCCCCTCACATTCAACAACAGCTCTTTCTGGCAGCAGCAGGCCAGTTCTGGACGGGTTTCTGGCTGGGCCCGTTGGGCCCGGCAGGCCATGGTAGGGATTTTCCTCTCTGAGTGAGTAGGCAGGGAACCTGTCTGAGTGGCAATGAAAAGAGACATGCTCACTGTCATTTAAAAAGAATCAAACTGAATTATATCGATAAATGAGCACTTCCTCATGTTTGGCAGGTTTCCTTCTGGACCAAACCAGTGCAGTCAACTTGATCTAGACCTCAAACTAATAAAAAAACGAGAGACATGACAAATCTGGTTTTCAGATATTTTATTGATGAAAACATCTTTAACCTTTTGACCCATTGGACACATGACATAATATAGCAAAAAAGCTATTGAGAACATATCCTCTGAAGCCCGATCACAGATTCAAAAGCACTGCAACACCCGCAGTGTCTGATACATTTATAAAAATAACAATCATTAAAAAATATACATACAAGATAAGGATCTTTTTCTGTCTTTTTTTTTTTCAAAGTGTGATTTGTAAAAGACTGCATGAACAGAAACAGGTATTTGAGACGACGCATACAAGACAACGCAGTAACCCACAACCTCTAACTGACAGGCACGAGCACTAACTGACAGGCAGACTGGAGCTAGCTAGCAAGTCAGCTGTTAGGACTTCACTGAGTATAAAATGACAATACGTTGCCTGCACAGTCCAAAAGATACTATCGACGTGGACAATCACTGAGAAGATAAAACAACCAAGAGTGGATTATCAGAATCAGGATGAAAAAGAAATGATTTTTCAGCCAGAGAACTTGTCTTTTTTCAACGCAGTGTTGCGTTGATGCTGGTCTTCTGGGCCTAAAATACCTTTTAATGCTTGTAATGTAACCATTCATTTTTTTTTTTCAATCTGAAATCAGAAAAGGCTGCAGTATAGTTTGCAAGGAGTAAGTGAGTTGGCAAAAGCTGAAGCATGTAATCATATATGTACACAGTTCTTTAAAATGGTGTGGAATGAATCAGAAAAAAAAAAAAAAAAAACATTAATAAGCATCATTTAAAGCAACCTCACAAATGAAATGTAGGTTACTTAAAGTCTCCTGAAGCTGGCGTGAATGCATGCAATTTTTCTTCAGTTTCCACTCTTTTTTTTTAAATCAACACTCCTGATTAAAAAACGAGAGCAAATGCTGATAACAGAATGATTGATCTCCCTGCAAAAAAAGGGGAGAGCTGCAGAACTGTCCGGTACGTTGTAGTCTGACCCTAACAGAGACAGTTTGTACAGTAACGCGTGGTAGCCCTAGAGGGATGAACCCCATCACCAGCTGCACCCATCTCTCCAGACCGACTGACTCACTCTCCCTCCTGCCTTGTAACCACTACCTTTTCCTTTCTCTCCTTTTTTCTCCCCCTACTGTCTATCTCCCCAGCTTCTATATCAACACAGCATCTTTTCCTACGTCAACATATTGCTCCTATTCTACTTTAGGGCTATGAGCAGGGCCAATGAAATGTTTGGCACAACATTTTCTGAACTCTGCAGACCCAACCCCAGCTAAGTTCAAGGTCTTCAGCAGCAGCTGAGGAATTCCCTGCCAGGGTGCTACATAGTGTCTCATCATCTGAGCTGTCTCTGCAAATAGCCTTCTGCCGTAGGAGGGAAGCATAGGGAACAGACAGCAGCTCTCTGAATGCAGGCTTTCCTCTCTCTCTGTCTCTTATATAATTCTTGAGAAATTGTTTTTTTTTTTCTCTCAGATGAGAAAAAGAGAAGCACCACTGTACAAAATATACAGAAAATTGTGTGCGAGTAAACATTTTCCTTGTTGCTGATGATTTAAAAAAGGCTTGCCATCCTTTCTCATAACACGTGCAATTCCTGTATTGGTTTGGGGCATGCCATACAGCATAGGGCTGGGTTCAAATAATCGATTCTCCAATTAAAATCGATTTTGGTTTGAGCGATCTGATAGTGAAAAATAAAATCCCGAAATCGATGTTTTAATTGTATGCCTTTTCACCATGGATGTGGTGAATTGACCCCCCTTCTGTTATTCTGTGAGAATCTATTTTATATCCAAGCAAAATTGGTATCGTAACAGAAAATCCCTTAACCTGATTAATATTGAATCGAAAATGTATTGAATCGGAACCCTGTGAATCGGAATCGATTCTGGAAATCACTGGCGAGACCCAGCCCTAATACAGCGTGTTTGGTTCGTCCCTCACAGAAGATAGAATATAGTTTCCAAATGCTCACGCGACAAAAATGTGAATCTTGCAGCAATCCCTCGATCACACATTTGAATGCTACTTTACTGCAAAATCCACACTAACGCATAGTGCTCTTTTTCGTCCAAAAATACAAACACTGACTGCATGATTTCACGTATACATTCACAAGCCTCTGGGGTGCTATTTGTCTTGGGTGCCTGACTATAAACACAGTGGGGCTAATCCACAAAAATCATTCTTTTATAGGCACTTATAAACACACGTATGTTCACATATACAAATAGACATAGCTTCATGTTTTGTTTATTTACCACCCCATCAAAATAGGGTTTTAATGTTAGAAACAATCCAAAAAAAATCTTTGGTCTGTAAACAACCATAATATATCCAAATGCAAGGCGGAGATGCCAGTTTGTTTTCCAAACTAATTTAACAGCGTCTTGCCTCAGTTAAGCTGGCATACAGCAGAGTCTAGGTGTGTGAGTGTGTGTGTGTGTGTGTGTGTGTGTGTGTGTGTGTGTGTGTGTGTGTGTGTGTGTGTGTGTGTGTGTGTAGTAGCTGTCAGGGCCCTGATGCAGCCGTTTGTTTGCTCTGCCGTTGGAACGTGCTGGCTAATCAGTTCTTGACAGATTCAATCAGTCTCGCACAGTTTTGATGACAGTTGTGCTGCACGCATTCAAAGGCCGTCACACATTTGCAATTAGCCCTGATTGCCAAGCTACCCAAATGAGTCTTTCCCAAACCTGGTTGGCCTGGGCAGGATCAGTTGACGTTGGCATTTTAAAATCAGAAAATGTGAGATATTCACATTGAAATAAGTACTCGAGGTGAAAGCCAACCGTTCATTCTCAATTTATGAACAAAAACGCAAGCTTTGATGCAAAACATTAAAAAAGAAGACTCCTTTTTTTTTTTCTTTCCGGCAGCTGTCAAACACTGGGCAGGTTTGAGTATGCTGCTCATTCCTGTTTAAACAGCTCAGACTCTCTCCCTCCACCTTTCCTCAGGGCTGACTCAGTTACAGGGCAGCCAGGTGGAGTATGCATGCTGCTGGCAAGCAAACACCGGCTGAACCTGTGCTATGTAGTAGTTACTGAAGTTGCCATCTGCCACATAAGGAGCAGGTTGGTAGTAACAGGTAACATTAGCCACATTGGGGATGACGTTCTGCTCGGCGAGAACGCGCACCGCCAGCATGGCTATGAGGCCTAAGGTCTGCCGCCTCTCGTGTCCCATCAGGCACACCGTGCTCTCGTTGACCACTCCGTGGAGGGTCATCAGGTAGTCGTACTTGCGGTCCTCCAGGCCTACAAAGTGGTTTTGAAGATAGGACTCCAGCTTACGCTGCTGCTCGCCAATGTCCGAGAAGTCGATGAAGAAGCGTGAGCACATGTAGCGCTGCAGAGACTTCATCTCGGACTCGGAGGCGGCGCGGAAACCCCTCACCAGCAGGTGACAGTACTTGAGCAGACCCCCGCCTCGGATCTCCTCCGGGTTCCGGGTGCAGATGAACTTGTGACGTAGGTGGTCCAGGGCCTCGCTGAAGTCGCCGTACACACTCTCGCCCATGATGGTGGGGTGGAAGGTCTCGGTCATTGGGTTCTCGGAGCACTCGTAGAACAGCAGCAGGGAGTCCAGTTTGATCTGAAAGGAGTCCACGCTGAACTCAAACTGCCGCCGAAGAGAGTCCACAAACTTCAGCTCCACATTCTTTCCCCGGTTGTTGGAGAGGGAGATGAGACTCCAGCGGTCTGAGTCATTACACACCTTCACCATCTTCTGCACATAGGCTTCCTGTGTGTGTGTGTGTGTGTGTGGGAGAGAGAGAGAGAAAGCAAGAACATAAATATTAAGTAGATAGCCTTAAAAGTACAGTAAATACTTCAACAGAGCCATGCACATGCACATTTAGGCCTAATTTTGCATTGTGCAAGTAGGTTTTATATTTAATAAACATGTATCTGTATGTATAAGTTACAGCTGCATGCTTTGTGTTATAAATATTGTGTTATTAGCGTACATTGACCCAGATGTACTTGGATATGGGATTTAGGTGGCTGAGCTTCCAAATTGGTTTAACTCAATCCTCTTAACTACAGAAAACCCACATTTTACTATCACTAAACTATAATTGCACATTAGGCCGCCCGCAACGTTGATGGCCGTTAAGCAAATGCAATTAGTTCTAATCACATTTCTAAAAGTAAACAATTGAAGCAGGGAAAAAGTTGTCAGAGTGCATGTACCTTTAACGTTAACGGGCTTATTTTCTCTTTATTCACACAGTCGGGTAAAAAATCCAGGAGACAGTCCAAAACTATGTCCTTCACAGTCTGGAAATCACTTTCACCTTTCATATCTGCGCAAAATATGAGGTCTAGGTCCTTATAGCCCAGTCCGCTATCCCCGTGCAGGATGTGGCTGGCTGCAGAGCCGTTTAACCGAACGTCCCGGACGTGGATCTGCTTCTCCTCCATCCGACTCCGCACCACTTTCACGATCTGCCGCGGCTGCATTTCCAGAGTGGGGAAGTTCCCCCGGCCGTGGATCGGGATGGTCTCCGTCAGGATGGCGTCCAGCCGCTGCACTTGCTCCCAGTGGAGGACGCTAACGTTGCTGCCTTCGGTGTCAGACATGTTGCTGGTGGTGGAGCTACTGTCGTCCTCTGACATGGTGAAAGGGGGGAGGCGGGGGGAGTCCTCAGCGATTCCAATAAAATAAAATAAAAAAAATAAAAATAAAAAAATAGTTTTCTCAAAATAGGAGCAAATCAGTGATGGCGTCTTTGCGCACAAATTCTTTATCGTAGGGTGACTGCAACTTCATCCGCATCAGGATTCTTAGTATCTAAAGTCGTCCGAATTGACTGTAAACACATAGAAGAAGAAAAATATGAATAACCCAAGGCAAATATTGAGAGTTGCAGCGGTGCGTAACAGTTTGCGCAGTAAAGTAAGCCTGTGGTTGGAGATCCAGTGTCGCAGCAGACAGTCGGGCTGGTGGTTGTGTTGAGGAAGAAGTGCAGCCAGTCAACAAGCGTGTAGAAAACGAGACCTAACTTTCTCTTCTTTTTCTCGTTGCTTTTAAAACATTTGCCCCGGTGCCCCGGTGACACTGTCAATGCGTCCTAACGCTGCGCATCACGGTCTTTGAAGCTCTCTGATGATCCAGGAGGGGGTTTGTTTTTCCGGCTGTGACTCCATCGCCCAAAGGCACGCCTATGATTTTATGAATTTGCATGAATAAGCTGCTCCTCAAGTCGCACTTTGGCACAATCCTCCCTCCGATCTACCCCTCGCAGGAATCTTGTGGATTTTTACGCACAGCTCCTACATATTTTAATTTCTTGCTTCCAAGAAATAATCCCGTCGATGTCATTTGAAATGCGCTCAGGGAATCCAGCTTTGTTTTCCCCCCAACTCTGTTTAGTTCAACATCTTTTTTTCCCCACTCGTGGAGAAGTTAACTGTTACCTGCCCACTTGACATGCTGCGAGCTTCTGCAACAGTTAGCTAGCTCTGTGGTCTGAAGATGTCAGCTGTGTTCACCCCGCCCCCCTCTGACAGTCTGCTGCTCACTGAAAGCCCTGATCAACATGAGCACACTGTTAAGGCTCCACTTTGTAAACCAGCGGCACACTTTACTCATATTCTCATGCTTGAATCTGTAGACCTTGAAGTGCTCATTTACATTAACAGAATATTACTCCCCCCACTATTCAATATTTTTTGCTGAAAAGGAGAATTGATGCACCTGAATTCATTCATAAATTAAAAGATATTTAGAGCCAGGTGCCATCATCCTTCTATAACAAAATATAGAATTAAATGAATATACCATTTTTTGTTTTTAAATCTCTGTCAGATTCAACTGGTGCTGATCTGCATGTAAAGCTCACTTGGTGTGGCCATGTCGCCCTCTGTGGGCTGTTTTAGGTTTTGACCTAAAGTAATAACTGTCTTAAAGGGATTTCCTATTTAAGTGTCACATGAAATTAACCTGTAGGCTACTAACTCAAATAGCCACCAAGGAAATGGGACTTGTGTTGTTTGAAACAGACAGGACATATTATCTCTGTGATCCCATAATCCTGTTACCCCCCAGACCACAAACACTTCCAGATCAGGGTCTGCAGCCTCTCCCTGGTAGGAACTGTAAAAGCACCTTTAAATACACCTCAAGTCATCCATAAGGGTCTTTGAAAGCACTACATGATGTTCCTTTAGAGACTATTCTGTCCCTGCTTTTCTGTACAGGCTCAGTTTGTCTTAGGGAAATCTATTTAGAAATGCATTCCTATTCTGTCCAGGCACCAGACAGTCCCTGGTTCAGGCAGCACTTACATGTGAGGGGCTTCAGGGGTCAGATGAAAGTGGAGGTGAGGCCCAGCGGAAAGTTAAGGGACAGGCAACAGCCATGTCAGGGTATGGCTGTTGCATACACACCGATGCGCCATTAGACAGCGTAAAGCCCTGCGTCACTAGCCACCCAGATCTGTAAACCCTGATTATCCCATTTACTCTGTTGCACTTGTCTTAACTCCAAGGCCCACACAGAAGCTGTGCCTCTGCACAGTGTCACTCTTGTCTGCAGGAGGGGACACACAGACAGTGAGTTTTATTCATGTTTACGATCACATGGTGCAGCTTTTACAGCGAATACAGCAGTAAAAACAAGCTCCTGAATCACCAACATTTCAAATTATTCAATTTCAATTCAATTCAATTGTATTTATAGTATCAAATCATAACAAGAGTTATCTCGAGACACTTTACAGATGGAGTAGGTCTAGACCACACTCTATAATTTACAAAGCCCCAACAATTCCAATAGTTCCCCCAAGAACAAGCATTAGCAGTGGCTATAGCGACAGTGGCGAGGAAAAACTCCCTTTTAGGAAGAAAATTATGAGCTCAGAAAGAAAATGTCAGGGTTTTGTGTACATGCATGGTGTGAAACAAATTTACAAATGAAGAGCTCAGAAAGAAAATGTCAGTTTTTTGTTGTTTTTTTACATGCATGGTGTCATAGTTTTGAAGAATAGAGCTTCAGTTATCTATTTATTTTTAAATATAACTTTGGTTTTCATACTTTGCTTTGGCACGTGTCAGACAGGTTGATCGCAGGTCCGTGAAATTGAATCTCACATCTGGAAACGTACATGGAACTATCAGTCAGTTACAACGGACCAGAGAGCGGCCTCGTCAATGTGTTTCCCAGGTGTGGCGAGATGGTTGCCATGGTTTGGACCGGGTCCCTCCGCCCAGCACGGTGCAAAGCTAAATCAAAGCCGCTGTCAGAGACTAACAGCAGGTATACGCATACAGCACAACACAGAGCCCTGCTGATGGGCTGTTTTGCGTAAATACTATACCTAGCACCTCATTACTCACTGTGAAATGGCTGATTCATTGGTTGGTGGTTATGGAAGGACATGAATGACATTATGTTGTCAGAAAATTAAATGGGAGCAAGAATTCAAAAACAGTAAACACCTCGGGTGATGCCGATGTCTTTCCCGGTCGTCTGATGAGTTTGTATTAACTTAGTCAAAATGTTCAGCATCTTCAAATATGGAAACAAAAAAAAAAGAATTACAAAAACACAGCGATGTTTCCCCTCTGCTTCTCTTCTATTCCTCATAAAGCAATCTTTTACTAGCAACGTGTTTGCCAGAGGCAAACTGGACAGTTGAGCCCAATAAAAAAAGAGTTTTGTTTTTCAGGCCATTTATCTGACTGCATGAGTTGGATTTATGTACCATGAAGTGTAACATCTCCGTTGCCTTTGGGTTTTTTCCTTTAGGTCAGGAAGGTCAGGGCTGTCTGCTGGAATGGACCATCAAAGCTGGGATTACTTCACATGATCCAGTATCTCATATCAACTGCACTGATGTATCATGATGGCTACTTTCTCTCAATTCAACACTGCACTCACATTTAATGACATTTTAAGGGGGTTTTTGCATCTTTTTTTTGTAGCTGTACCTGTGCCTAATGTCATCAGTATGGAGCTCCAAAGTGTTCAATATAAAATAAAAAAGACATGAGGGACCGTTCGGTATTTATGGAATGGACCACCGGAGGAAAATAGGGGAGGGTCATGTTTTGTTTTTTTTTGTTGATGTCATCCAACATTTTTTAGTCTGGGCGGGGGGGGGGTCACCCAACTTTTTTATTCATGAAAAGAGCAAAATTTCAAAGTGGCTTGTTTGGTGCATATTTATCCATGTAGCTCTCAGTCTCGGCCCCCTAGCAGATGGTCTGACCGCATACGCGGAGTTTGCTGGGGGGGGGCACTGCCCCCCTGGTGGCTGAAACGGGTAATTGCATTGCATTGCAACAAATTAGTGGAATAATTACGACCAGATATTTTATAAATATCTTAAATAACACAAAACAACTAAATGGTGATAGGTAATACATCTGAATTCATATACTGCTTTAGTAAAAAAAAAAAATTACCTGCTTACCTACTTTTTTTTCGTGTCATTGGATTACGGCAAAATACGGATATTTTTTCTTAACGTGTCTTAACGTTTTATGGTGTGACTGCGCTTGGTTTCTGCGTTTGGAGAGGCATCTCAACAGATTGTAGGTCCAAGGGCCCTGTCACACCAACCAGACGGCCGACCGTCGGCAGAAAAGCCAGTTGGACTGATCAGTCGGGTCCCGAGGTCCAAAAAATGCCTCAGAACACACTGAGGCGACGCAGACTTGAGCGTACGCTCGAAACGTAATACGTCTCCATAGCAGCAGGCGGCGCTGCTCTGTATTGTTTCCATTAACAGTCTGATTATTTCCCAGAAAATGAAAACCGGCAGCTGATTGGATGAACGCATCACGTGGTTCTTTTTTCTCCGGAAATTCACAGCCAGACTGTCATGGCGGCTTGTTCAGAATACGATCTCATGTTGTACTAAAATAGTTCACCGAAACGTGTTTCTGAAAACATTTTAAGTGAGAAATAGGCCATGCAGTTGCTGAATCTGTCTTCATTTCAGATTGACAAAGGTCAGTTTAAAAGATTTTCGTTAGATTTTGAGCGGCTCATCCGCTCCCCATTTCCAGGTGAGTCCCGACTGCCCTGTCCCCGACTGAACATGTCAGGTCGGCCCAAATGAAGGCCGACGGCTCCTCGGACGGCCGACGGCACGGGACACACCGAACAGACTCGAGTCACGGACCTCGCCAGACGGCCCGACGCCTGATTATCGGGCTGGTGTGTCTTCTCTCTTACGGTACAGATTCAGTAACTGCACGGCCTATTTCTCACTTAAAATGTTTTCAGAAACAAGTTTCAGTGAACTATTTTCGTAAAATACTAGATCGTATTCTCAATGAGCCGCCATGACACTCTGTTGAAATTCTCAAGAAGCCAAACCCACGTCAGGCGTTCGTCCAATCAGCTGCCGGTCAAGGGCGTCTATCAACCATGGATGTATGACGTCGCGACACCATGCTTCAGTCGTGTCAGACATATGGATCTGTTCCAAAACAGCCGTGCCACGATTGGATTTCATAAGGGCGAATTGTTAAATTGTTACAATGTAACTTAAAAACTTTAAAAATAAACATATGTGTTTTGGAATATAATGTTCAGCTTCGGCAGCTTTACCTATGTGCTAAAATATACAATGATGATAGTGACAAGTCCATAGCAACCAGTGTAGAATTGGTTATATCCCAGCGTCCTTTGCTGAATGGTCTCAATGTTTTATTGTTTTATTTCATATGAATACTAGTTTACTAGAGGAAGAACTTAGTATTTGAAGTAATGCAGTAATGCATGAAGTGTGCATTTAGTTTCCATGCTTATTGTGTTTCCACAACAATGTTAGTGAGTAAATCTACTGAAATGGCCACCACACCATAACAGAGGAGAGTGATGTGTAAGATGAGAATGCAGAGGTTAACTCCTATACATCATGGCTGTAAAAATCAAATGGTGTCTGTACTTCTTTGAAAAGTGCAAACTTGCACGCAAGGGGAGGGTCATTCTTCTTTTTCAAATCGTTTTGGAGGGTCATAGGAGAATTATTACTGACGAGGGGAGGGTCATGTCTTTTTAGGTTAGAGGCCACAAAACTCCTCCGGTGGCCCCTTAATTAAATAACGAACAGTCCTTAATTAGGTAAATTATTATATGAATAAATAATGTAATATGTGTTTTGACCAGATCATTGTGAAATAATAGATACTATGCAAATACTAAAACCAAATAAATTATTATGAAATATTATTAACTTTTATTTCTTTATATTTTTGTATTTCAAAAGTCTGTTTCATAATAGAGAGAAGAAGTTCCTCCCCTTTCTGGTGTTTACTAGGGGTGTAACGGTACGCAAAAATCACGTTGGCCCGATCGGAATTACCAGCAAAGGTCTGTTTAAATGCCAACGGGAGCTGCGTTTGAATTACGGTCGTTTTTTTCCTTGTAGTAGTGATGTTCACACTTGCGTGATGCCTTTTCAAGTGCGTTAACAAGTTTGAAGTGTTGCCAGAAACATACCCGATCATTCCTGAGTCGGCCCACTGCTTTCGTCTTATCGACTAGTCTTTGTCCGTTGACGTATTTCACTGGGAAACCAAAGTGTTCCCAAACAGGAGACCTTAATGATATGGGTGGCTCTTCATGCTCCGGCTTGTCCATACTGTCTATGGGCTTGTCTGCGTTGGCCATGACACTAGCTAGTGAGAGGCTGGGCTAAAGCGTGCCGTGTATGTTGTTGTACAGCGCGCGGTGTGTGATTATTATTTTTTTCCCCAAACCACTTCAGCGGAAATCCCACCCTGCAGTCGATTTCATTGGTTTAGATTACAGTGACGGCAGGTAGGTTTAGAGATCAGTGTTTGGTGTAGGAAATCTGTACAGTGATTGACATATTGACATGACCAATGAAAACTTTAGAATCAGCTGCAGGGCGGGATTTGCGCTGACGCGGAGACTTCCGCCACTTAATATGTTCGTGTGGAAACACGAAAATTGACCTATGTTCCGCACACAAAAGATTGCATTCGGTGCACATGCGCACCGTACCGAAAGCCCTGTACCGAAACGGTCCAGTGCGAATACACGTACCGTTACACCCCTAGTGTTTACCATCAGACTACATTTGAGAAAAATATATGTACGGGAGTAAATGGAGCCAGACTTAGCAGCATAAGCAGCTAACTGGCTATTTCTGAGTTACCTCTGCAGTAGTATCGCATTGCCAGACCTTCCTCCACAGCGCTGCGGAGGAGGGTCTGGCTAGTCCACACAGCATTCCGGGATGGGGGAAAAATGTTCTCTGGTTTATTGGCATTTCTTTAAACCAATCACAATCGTCTTGGGCAGTGCTAAGCGCCGGACGGAGCCATGGTGCCTCTGCTAAATAGCCTCAGGAAGGAACTTGTTTTGGTGGAACGTGTGTACGTTCAAAGGTTGTTTTAGTCGTGCAACAGAAAACTCAGATTGGACAGATAGTCTAGCTAGCTGTCTGGATTTACCCTGCAGAGATCTGAGGAGCAGTTAACCATAGTCCTCACAAATCCACCAGAGTTTAGAACTCCAACACAAAGGAAGAGGAAGGGGACGGACATCCGGGCGAAAAGAGGGACATCCAGCGGAATTTACGGCGGCTACGGAGCAATCCCGGAACTGAACGTCGTGGATATAGACTACCTCTGCAGTATTTATATTCTGAAAAAGTTCCTCAGTCAGAAAGACACGCAATCTTTTTTTTTTTTTTTTTTTCGCATTTATTTATTTTCTAAAACAGGGACAATGTACAATATACATTAACCTTAGACAGGAGAGATGCATTTTACCAGGTTGTAGCACTTGTGCTAATTTCCACCTGTAGTCCCCTCCGTGGTTGACTTTGTTAGCTAGCTCGCGGTTGGTTAGCCTGCTGGGAGGATGAGGGCACATGTGATTGGTTAAGGGCAAAAGGGACATTATGAAATAAAACCGTATTTAAAAAAAAATAAATAAATAAAAAAAAAAAAATATATATATATATATATATTATATATATATATATAATATTTAAAAATAAAATGAATGTATTTGTTCTTTTATGTATTTCATTCATATGATTATTTTATAATGTTGTATTTATTTATGTAATATTGAATACTTTGGGACTTTTAAAAGGTTCTGTGAACAATTTCAGTGACGGTCCATGTGTTGTTTCCTTCTTTACAAGAATAACATTTTGGAAAAAACACTAAATTCCTGAAAGATTATGACACATTGAACATAATTAATAGTATCATTAACCTCTGCGTAAAATATAGATTTCAGCAAAACCTCATATGGGTTATCTTCTGTAATTTGCCTGCAATAAAGAAACGCCTGCTAAACACATCACCGCCAATGCACTTTGATGTTCTACCTATTTTCTAATTACAGCTATTTTTAAGGAATGGAGCTGTGTGACATTTTGTTTGTTTACGGTATCAGCCAGAAGAGATGCTAAGGTTCAGGTTCCTCCTGTGTAATTATTAGAATATGTGTCTCATTAGGGGCAATCCAGCGAAAACCTGACCTTTTTCTACCAACCTCACATTCAGCAGAGGAGGGGAAAACAGCCGCTTGTTATGTTGCGCCAAAATGGGAAAATGAGCAGCGATGAGTGATGAAACAATTCCTGCAAGGTGCAAAACAAAGCTCTGTTGGCTTGTGTGCAGAGTCTTTTGTGATGACAGTAGGTGATTTAAATCCAGTGTCAAATAATAGACATTTCATTTTTTAAACTGTCAACAGAAGGGGGAATCCTTTCTCTGCTGCTGGGGTAACTGAGGGAAGTAAAGACGAAGGAATAACAGGGTGTCAAATTCAATCGGAAACACATGACCTCAGAAACTATGCAGCCAGCGTGACCATGGTCTCACATACCGTATGGGTGACCAGTGTTGCTTGAGAAAACGCGAGTGATGACATAACTAGAGAACAAATATCCAGGTATTGCCACCCCACCCCTCTCTGTCTCCTCGCCCACCTTTTCACAGAGATAACTGGATTTCCAGGAGGGTCACATCAGTTTGTCCTGGCTGTCTAAGAGCTATTCCCACCGCTGACAGCAGAGTTAGTTTTGGTTGGGGATCAGAGGCACAAGGACAGAAATGGGACTTCCAGAACCTTTTCATACAAAACTGCTTCTGACCCTCAGTGACAGTAAACGGGAGAAATGCTCCGCCGTCGAGGAAAAGTAGCATGGGGTTATACAGGGTCTGTGGAGAGAAGAAGCAGCAGTAGCAATCCCTTCAGTACAGAAAAATCCCTTTATTTCAGATTTATTGTTTTTTATCCCAAAGGGCTGGCGTGTGTAGTAAGCTTGGTTTCAAATTATCCTGGAAAATTAATGCGGAAGGTTACAGACGGGGTCCTGTTTCACAGGGAGATAGAGAGGCCCATATCTCACCTAATCTGCCTCATTATATGTCTCTGAGATCTCACAGCCTGCAGGTCCAGGGACAGTAAAGGAGCTGAATGCTGCTGCAGAAGCACTTGAGAGACTAATAGATGCTACAGACACGCTGTGATCTTGTGCTGTCTCTGCCCCCCCCCACACATACACACACACACACACACACACACACACACACACACACACACACACACACACATCCCCCCACCCCCCCACACCCACCTCAAATAGCCACGCCTTTAACTCGAGCATTGTTTTCTAATCTGTCATTGTAATTGCACGCTTAAACGCACCCTGGGCCTTTCACAGGGGTGCAGGGGCGTCGGACTGGGGGGACTGAGTATACAGGGCCCTCATGTGAGGAGGAATGAATAGAATGAATAGCTGTGGATGCGGGGAGGGGCCCATAGAGAATGCCTTTCTACAGGGCCCACAATTTTGTGCTACACCCCTGCACGGGTGTGTCCATTTACAGTAGCAACATGTCATTAGCAGTCATTCGAGATGGAAGCATGAAAGAAAAGACAGGAGGATCAGCGGGGACTTGGAACAAACATATATCGTGTACCTTTATTTAGTGGAGGAATAGTTTGAAATTGTTGGGAAAATACACTTCACTTTCTTACAGAGAGTAGTGTTCATTTCTATTCGATTCACTTTTATTTATAGTGTCAAATCATAACAGTTACCTCAGGACACTGAGGACTTTACAGATAGAGTCGGTCTACACCGCAGTCTATAAGAAGTGAAAAAGATTGATACCATTCTCGTGTCTGTACAGCAATAAGAAGCTGCAGCCAGCAGCCGGTTAGCTTAACTTAGCATAAAGATTAGAAACACAAGAAACAGTTAGCCTGCGTCTGTCCAAAAGTAACGGAAATGACAATTTGTGTTTTATCTGGGTTTTTGTTTGGGACTATTTCTTGGCCAGGCGCAAAGTTTCCAGCAGCAATGCTCGTAAAACCAAAAATCAATAGCAAACCAAGAACCTTTCGTTTTTACACTTTGGTTTTTGTACGGATTAAACAAACAAGATATAACATGTTAATTATTGAGCTTTGGAGGTGATAGAAGGTGGATTTTGTTACCAATGGAAACAGCCAGGTGTTTCCCGTTTCTCATTTTTATGCTAAGCTAGTTAGCTGGCTGGTAGCTTAGCATGAAGCTAGCATATACAGCTTTATATTTACTGTGAAGACATGAGAGTGGTATAGAAGTTCTCATCTGGCAAGAAAGTGATTAACCCGCAATTTCCACCAACTGCAGAACGTCCGCTCCGGAACGAGTCAATAGGCTTCCATTAAAGTCAATGTGTGTATTTTCAGTGACTGCAGAACGGCTGCGTTCTGACTCCGGCACAGCTCCGGCGATCTGCACCCCTCCGGAGCAGATACGCAGAGCTTCTATTTTTGCCGAGTGCCGGAGAGCTCCGCAGCAATTCAGCACACGGCAGATAGTGCGGGACAGGAAGTCGAGCACAGAAACAAAATAAAACATCCGGTTCATTTTCAAAATAAAATACACCATGCTCACAGCGTATCATATTTCCCTGCACTACACCTTGAAAACGTCATAATGGGCGGAGACAGGTCTGAAGTCAGCAGATTATACGTGAATTCGCGAAATCTCATGGGTCTTTGTGACTACAGTTGTCAGTCATGGCTGCAACCGTTCCGCAACAAATACGGACCTAGTGGGTATTGAAGGACGGCGGAGCACGGAGCCGACACGCAGCAGAGACGATCCGCAGCCATTCCGCAGTTGGTGGAAATTGCGGGTAACTGTATTTCCCAAAATGTTGAACTATGGCTTTAAAAAGGTTGAGTTTATATTATGTGAGCAAGATAGGAACAAGCAAAGTCAGAATTGGACCTATAATATGTAGCTTATCTTTGTTGTGAGAGTGTGTTGCTGAGACAGAAAAAGACCCTAAACAAAGTAGGCTAAATTTTCTCTATTTTGTCCGTCTGAAAAATGCCATTTTTGTGTCAAAATGTTCAGGAGATATGTGGTTTGTGAAAAATGGGTCCAATATTTACCTTGGTGACTGTAGGGCGAAATAGTTCATCATCTGTGTTCAAGTTCACTTCTCTCATTGGAATCAATAGACTTAGGACCTTCCACTAGTCTCCTAGTCTATATCCACGACGTTCCACTTCCGGGATTGCTCTGTTGCCGCCGGATTTCACTCTTTTCGGCCAGATGTCCGTCCCCTTCCGCTTCCTTTGTGTTGACGTTCTAAACCGGTGGATTTGTGAGGACTATGGTTAACTGCTCCTCAGATCTCTGCAGGGTAAATCCAGACAGCTAGCTAGACTATCTGTCCAATCTGAGTTTTCTGTTGCACCACTAAAACAACCTTTGAACGTACACATTCCACCTCCCCAAGCAATCATGTGCACAAATATATTTTGCATGTAATATCAGTTAAAATGGGGAAGGGTGTGTGTTTACAAAAGTTTGAAGAAAAAAAATGCAGACGAGAAAAGTAGGAGTTATGCTCATGAAGGTATAAGCTTCTGAAAACTTTGCAAAAAAAACAAACTGGAAATAACTCACATTCCCACACATTCACAACAACTGTCATCACATCCTTTGGTTTGGCCCATGCTTTGTGTCAAAGTCACCAAAACCATGCTGTTTGCCAGGAGACACGTGGAGGCTGTCAGGCTGACAGCAAGAGAAAAGCAAAAGGACGCCAGCTGTACGACAGCCAAGACAGTAGGAAGTCCAGCACGTTTCTGCTCACACTCTCCAAGTGAAACACTTCCTGAGGCCCTAAGGATCTTTGTAAAGCTGCCGGCAAAATGACGGCTGTGAAGAGAACAGGTAATCCAGGGCTAACTGGTTTCATGTCCACTAAATAGGATTAAAAAGGGCTAGTCGAAAACTTTCCCCCTCTCCGACTGAGCATTCAAGCCAAAGAAGAGTATGAGTCTTGTGTATTTAAGTTCAGTCTTCCCTAGGCCTGTCGCAATATGCAATAAATCAATTAATCACATGATAAATAAAAATGAGCTTGATAATTTTTAAATGGAAATTATCGCGGCCGGAAATAGTTTCCATTTTATTTATTGTTTTTGACTGTTTGGTTTTTATTCCAGTGCATTTTTTTGTTAACAGAGACTGAGAGTCCATCTTATTTATTGTTTTTGGTTGTTTTGTTCATTTATTGTGGATATTTAAAATGTCTTCCAGTTCCAGTGTTAAATATTCTTTAGAAATAAAAGTTTATTGATCTTTGAAAATGTGTACCTGCATTATTATGCCATTATTATATTAGATGAAAATGGTCTCAGAACAACATAATCGTTTATTGCATTAATTTCTGGGACAATTTATCGTCCAGCAAAACTTGTTATCGTGACAGGCCTAGTCTTCCCCTTACCCCAGTGCGAGATCGTCTGCTTCCATGAGTTCAGCCTTTGAGCGTTTTTCTCCTGTGTCTTGTATTCCTAAGTTCCTGTTTTCCCGAATTTCCCTTTCCACTGGACACTGCTTGTGTTTTATTAGCTTGCTAATAAACCATTGTTTACGTAAAGTACCTGAGTCGTGTATTTGTGGGTCCATTCTCTGTGTGCGTGATAGGCTAAAGCTGACAAGAAACTCTGTGGCAGATAAAGTTTCTGATCTTTTCGGAGTGGTTTACTGGTTTGGCCCACTTGAGATCAAATTAAGGGTATGTGGCCCATGAACTAAAATGAGTTTGACACCCCTGCTTTAGGCTATGTATTTTATAGCCTTTTAGCTTACTATTTCAACTTCTCTGCTCATTAGTTTTCACGCACTCTTTATCCATATCTTGGTCCTGTGTTTGCTGACTCTTTGGTTAAAAAAATAATAATATTGTAGTTAAAAAAAAATCTATAATCGGTTGACCTACTCTACAATCTTACCATGTACCCACTGGATAATGCTGCGGTACCAAGTACCCCTGATTACAATAGTAAATAGTAGAGCACATCGTTTTGCAGAGAAGACCATGACAGAGCAGTGAAGCATATTTGGGGAAGGTGCACTCTTTCTTTGGGGAGATGGTGGAGGATAGGCCCTGGCCATCAAGCCTTCCAGGCAGATGGGAAAGTAATAGGGCCACCTTCCAGACGGTGAGGATAACTTCAGGATTAATTTGTTTTTGGAGAGAAAGGTACGTTCTAGACACTCCACGGAATACCTCCTACATTCCCAAGCTGCTCTGACTGGATAGTGCCAGGTTAAATGAGCAAGATCCAAACCCACATTTTTTATTGTCATCTGTTAGGGTCAAGTAATTGTTAATGACTCTTAAATAGTTCTCCAACAGATTGTTACGCTAAGCTTACCAGTCCGGTATGCCTTGGAACAACAGAAAGGAGATATTTCACTTTTATAGCAACTGAAATTGTTCAGTTTCAGCTTTTTTTAGACTTTTCTGAGTAGATTTGTGTGGCTCAAGTCATGTTCCACAACTGTAAACCTATTTTATACAGTCTATGCTGTGAACTAACCAGCTGAAAACTGCTGATTTTGCTTTGTAATTAAGAGATTTTAGGTTAAGTGTTTTTTTTTTTATGAAAACATTGTAACTACCCTAAACAGTAACTAGCTTTCTGAAAAACAGTAACTAATCATTCGTTACCCTTTCAAAAAACAGTAACTACCCTTCTGAAAAACAGTAACTAATCATTCGTTACCCTTTCAAAAAACAGTAACTACCCTTCTGAAAACAGTAACTAATCATTTGTTACTCTTTTAAAAACAGTAACTAATCATTAACTACTTATTTTTTTGTGTACCTTAATGTAAAGTGTTACCAAAGTAATTCATGGGCACAGAAATGTTGCTGTATAATAGGAATGGCCCTTACATCTAAAAGTAATGGCTAAATAAAGCCTTTAATGGTTGAAACATCCAGCTTTTCCTTCAAGTATGAATGCAAAACTGACCAAAGCAACGTGAATAATACAGTTCAGTGGTGGGAAAAAAAATATTGCAACAACATTCACTTTTATGTCATTGAGAGTAAAATAATATCCAGTTTGAAATCAGTCCAAGTGAACACATTTGGAACATGACAGAAGGGGCAATAAAGAGACCAGTGCACATAGATGATCAGAAACCTCCATACTGTTAGAATCATATGAATGACCAGATGTCTCATGTCATGTTCCACGTAAATATCATATCCTCAATAAGCCCAAAACTAGGACACCAATACATGTAAACACACTCATACAGAGTGCACATGTTCAAGTACACGTTAATACTATAGTATTATGTAGGCTGCTTTTTCATGCTTCACGGTCTAATTTCAAAACATGTTTGGCACTCCTCTACCTGCAAAAACATTACATTTTTATTCAGAGCACAGGCGCTGAGGATGAGCAGTCCTTTTGAAAACATTTCACATTGGTTTCCAGGCTCGTGGTATCGGCCCCGGCTCGTTGTGGAGTGATGTAAAGCAGCAGACTATTTCTCTAAGGCTTTGATTCATGGGTCAACTCTGCACCGAGTAATAGATCTTAATGTGTAATTAATATTTCCCCCACAAGCTGTCTCTCCCTGACTTCCGATGTGATGCTCTACCTGCAATTACAGCCAATAAAATCCCTAAATCGCCACACTTGCTGTTCAGATCAGGGTCATCACAGTTAATCACAGGCTGAGACTTGATAATGGTCCTTTGCTCATGCAGGGCAGCTAAAGTGTCAGGAGACGGGCAGATTAAATCTTTATTAGATGCAGTGAGAGCCACATTTTTCAGTAAAGGACCACGTTTCTACTATATTAAAAGACAGGAATAGGCACGGAAAAATAATTGAGAAACTGTTATCGCCGTCTTTTCATTCTGTCCGCTGAAAGCTAAACTGAAACCGAGACAGGAAACAGGATCATTGCACAGGTGAGATATTTTATTACATGCCATTTTCTAGTCACATCCTGATGTCTCACACACACAAATGGCATCTGAAGACAATATGACATGGTCAAGATCAGAAGGGAAGTACGTACCAAGCTTACATTAGCTTCAGCAGAAAAGCTGGAGGGTAAAACAACTAAATAATGAAGAGGAAAAAATACATTTTAGCTGCTGTATCTGTAATCATTATTTGATAAAGGCACACCACCTTCCCTGAAACACACTAGTGATAACTAGTGACTGCCAGCTCCACACAATCACCATTTACTATAACTGCATCAAATACTATATTTTAAACATGAAAAACATTTCAGTCATATTTAAAATACACATATTTACTGAGTCCAGCAAGATTACCACGTCACTGCAAACCAGCTGAAGCAATCAATCAAAACGATCAAAGTATCAAGAAGAACGGACCATAAAAATAAACTAAACATAGTGCCTTGGTAAACAGCTCAAGTACAAATGATGCTCTGCCAAAGTTGATAATTGGCACTCTTACTTTCTCCATCACATTCAGAGATTCTACTGATATAACACACACGCACACATCAGTGGAACTCGAGGTGACGCAATTTGGACCCATTTTGTGGCTTGAACATCTCCATTTCTTTGGCAACTTTAACTTCACATGTTCATTTGGGAAAGTTTTTTTACTTTTTCATATCATTGGTTTGCCAAGTAAAATATAATCCCACTATAAGAAAACAAAAATCAAACAAGTATGAGTAAACCCAAAACTTGTCTACAGGAGCACATAAAGTTAGGAAGAACACTCATTCCCTCTCACTCATACGAAACAAAATGTTGAGCAGCAATAAAATAAAACTTAAAGTAACACTGCAGAGACTAGCATACATTTGCATCAAACCCATCCCACACCGGGCTGGAGTCTGGGGTGCATCTCAACACGGACTGATAGATCGGATGATATTTCTGGGAAGCTGCAGCAGGGACGCAGCCAACAATACAGAGGGACAACTGCAGGGGATGTCTCACTTTGACGGTATGTAGCGGCTGTGCTGCTAAACATCAGTGTTTGTTCCAGGTTGGGACTGCCATAGGACCTCTGGAAGACCTCTCCACCACTATCAGCTCATCGGGGTTGTTGCGTGCTTTATAATGGAACAAAAGGTCTTGGATTGCCCGCTCTTCAATCTACAAGGATAGAAAAAGACAAGAAAAGGAGATGGAGCCGGGGATATTGTGGTCAGAAAAACCCACACTTTATGTGAGGGTAAAAGAGAAAACGCTGACACTGAGAGCTTAATGATAATAAGAGTGATTTATGTAATGGCAAGCAGAAAGCCGGAGGGGGAATAAGTTATTTGTGAAGGCGTTGACAGAAAGGGTAGACGAGGGCTGTCTAAAGACTAAGCTGGAAGACACCTCACTTCTAACCGGCACTGTAAAGAATGTGGTGTTTATTAGACACATGCCTGCCAGATAGAGATAGAAAGGAGATGCAACCATGAAACACCACCATTATGTTTTCCACTTGGATGGTGCACACACAAGCTATAACTTCAGTCATGCATTTGTGGGTGAGTGTGCGAACACTTAACAAGACATGTTACCTGGATGAGCGCCAGCGGCTTCTCGCGGCTGCGTATCAGCGCGGCTTCCTGCTCCTTCTCCTCCTCCACGATGGAGGCAAAGGTCACAAGGGAGGAGACGGGAGGGCTGCCCACTGCTCCTAGCACCCAGGGCCTGAGGGGAGAGACGGGTGACACAGAGAGAGAGAGAGAGAGAGAGAGAGAGAGAGACAGACAAGAGAGGATGGGTATTAGTGCCGGTTGCTGTGATAGTGAAAGCAACAAGAGTCTAAGTGCACGGACAAAGGTTGAGTTGACTACTACTGACAAGCTCCTGTGAGTGAACGGCCGCCTGTCCACCTGGCTTTCACAAACCTCTGCTGTGACTGCATGATGGGATTGAAGTTCAGGCGCATCTCGATCATACAGTCGGGATTACTTCAGAATCACAGTACTGAGACAGAGCTTATTCGTGTTCTACATGATCGTTGCATGAGCACAGATGCAGGCAAGATTTTTGTCCTGCACGATGAGGAAAATATCTAATTGCAATTATTCTGAATGAGATTGCGTTTTTGTACCATTACTCTCGTCTTCGTTGAAAATGATTAACATTGAAAGAAATTAAAATGATAATAGTGTGATTTTTGCGAGGATCTGTACCAAACCAAGATGTTTTCTTTAGTCTGTAGGATAGGATTTGTAGGCCGGGATGTCTCACAGCACCACAATACTTCATTCAGAATGGTTTGACACATGTTTTGCCTTTAACAAATACTAGTGCAGTGCCCGTTGAAAATGTGCCTGTTTGGAACAGCTGATTGATTGGCCTGTGGTATTGCTGCTTGTAGAATTCATCAAAACCAAATTGTAGCCCAAAATGATTTACAGAAGGACCCCGAACCACTTCATATGCAACTCCACAGTATAGCCTACTACTGACTTACTGATTTACCTGACAGAGAACGCTGCAGATTCAGAATGTAATCACAAAATATCACAATGACAATGTGGAGTAATCAGACATTAGCCTCAAGGACTCATGGCAGTGCGCTACCCACCTGGCCCGTTATGAGAGCTAATCAGCACATATCTGCGTTAATCACCACCAGAACCGGACTGTGTGTGCGTGTGTGTGTGTGTGTGTGTGTGTGTGTGTATGTGTGCGTTGGCTCGTGTAGTATGAGCGACTCATGAGTTCATTTAAAGAGTCAGGTGAAAGCTCCGAGTGAGTCACGACTCAAACAGGTTTAGTGCTCAGTCAGTGTGCAGTGTGAGAGGGGGAGTGGCCAGCGGCTAGAGCAGCAAAAGCCAATGTGTGCTTCTTTTACCGATATATATATTTAACGATATCTTTTGCATTTCTAATCCAAACAACGTCAAACTTGGCACTGCACTTACTCGTGCCCGTAGCAAGACACCTGTCAAGTTTGAAATCCATCGGACTAACGGTTCAAGAGATATGCACCACACACACACACACACACAATTTATAGATAGACTGCCACGCCCCCCAGCGATTTGGATATTGCACTAGTCCATATTGCGATTTCGATAAAATTGCGATTAATTGTGCAGCCCTATACAGTGGATAACAAAAAATATTGGTGAGTAGACTGGAAAATGGCAGGACCAGTCTAAACTGGTTTAAAATCATTGCTTGAGACCAGAAACACTTAGCCTCCATTGGACAGTTCAGGTCTAAAGAACACAAGACCTCATATGGGGTTCCACAGGGTCTGAATCTTGGTCCTGTTCTATTTCATCTCTACAAGCTTCCAGTCATATATAGGGCATAGTATTTACAAAAAAAACAACATATTTCCTATTATAATTATGTTGACGATTCTCATATTTACACCTATCACTTGCTTCTAATGACTTCCATCGCGTTGAAAAACGGATTCAGTCCATTGACCGAAACGACACTGTGAGACTGGTGGGAGTGAACCAAAACTGTTCAAAGTTGCAACTGTCAATCAAAACTAAGACCTGAAAGAAGTATTAAAGATCCACAGAGCTGAGGGGAACTGCAGAGTTAGGCTAGAATTCTCTGTGGATTTGTCTCAGTCCCTTTCACTAAGTCATTAGATCCCATGTTATTGTAAAAAAAAATATATAGATTTTAGCTGCTACAAAAGACACCCAATGTAAGCTAACATGGAAAAACTGATAGATGCCTTCAGTACCAGTGAGGTTACTGAAATAGTCTGGGCCCTGGTTACCCCAAAACAACCGTGTACACCTAACAAAATCTGTTTGCAGAGTTAGAACACAAGATCAGCAAAGCTTCTTTCCGTTACTATAGGCCACACATTTTCTGCTGCCTTCTAATGTTTACTGCTTTTTTAGACTTTATTTTAATTTTTACATCAGGATCATCTCAAAATTTGTATACAAGTTCATGTTTTTAATTCAATCTTTAAGTTATTTTCCATTTCCATTAAAAGTTTACATATTCGTAAAGCACTTTGAAGCTACCTCTTATTACTTGTGTTATATAAATAAATTTGCCTTTAAAAAAAAAGATGGCAGGAGACATCGTTTCCTCTCTGAATATTTATATTTTCCGACTCCGAAAGTCCACAACCTGTCTTGCTTTTTCCTATTCTACAATGATCCTGGACATCTATTCGACATGACATGTCAAATATGACATGTCACATAGATGACATGAGCTCCCTGCAGTCTGATTTGTGTGTGCTTAAAGTGATTTCTCATTTTATAGTTGCTACGTTAGGGTTGGAGACACACTGCATTAATAGTTTGTTATAAATGTGGCAAAAACATTTTCTAATAACTCACTTTGATGCATGTGAAATGTTTTTTGGAAAGTCTGTGTTTGTGTGTGTGCGCATGTTAATCCGGCCAAGAAAGTCCTCTGGAAATGAATAGAAGACATAAGGAGAAAAAAAAGGCATCTCTATTAATTCTGACTTGGGCTATGGAAATATACGCTGTTGCTGCGGCTTCCTGAGCCTTGAACTTGTCCGTCTCTCTGCTCATTCAAATACCAAGAGGAACCTGAAACCTGCTCCCTGTTCTGTATGATCCATTGTGACATGAGGGCTGCCCTTATCAACACTGATTAACATCACCGGCTTCACTAGAGTGACTCCCACACACAGCTGTTTAATATCTAGAAGTCGGCTCTAAAGATTACCAAAGCTTCATGCTGCAAAGATACAGCAAAGGAAGTATGATATCAGATAAAGAGACGCACTTGCAAAAAGCTAGGAAGACGAAGATGGAGATGGTCTAACACTCCCACAGTTGAATTCATTTGTATCTCTCACACACAGTCCTACATCAGAGATACATGCAATAAAATATAATGTGCCTTCATGGACAATTGTTGTCTGTAATTCAACTAGAAATGCATATTTACAGAATGGAGCTCATACTGCGGTTTTAAGTGTGTGTGTGTGTGTGTGTGTGTGTGTGTGTGTGTGTGTGTGTGTGTGTGTGTGTGTGTGTGGTGTTTGTCCAGCTGTCGGGGGGATGTTGTAAAGGTCAGGGTGACTCAGTGTCAACCGAGACAAACCAGCTGTACCGGGTCTGGTTCACCTCACTCAGTCCCGAGTGTCACGCCGCTCTCACTCTTTCTAACTAGAGGAGATCCTGTCAGTCAGCACTTACATTCAACAAGTTGATATATATATATATATATATATATATATATATATATATATATATACTATTAATAATAATATATTTATCTGCCTTCTATGGAGAATCAGTCGGAGATAAACACTCAGCGCTACTTCCCCTTTCACTTCTTAATCTCAAAGCCAGTGTGTTTGTGTCAGATCAATTTTAAACTTCCAAGTGACCCAAAGATATTTCTTTTCTCTCCTTTCTGATGAGAGATGAGAACATAATTGGAACGGATATAATTCAAGTATTTTAAATTAAGGCTTAGATTAGGTATTGCAATAAGGTTAGTTAGTATTGAAGTACCAGGGAATGGCTCTTAATGTGGTATTCTGTATCTTGTATATATTGTGTGTGTGGGCTGCTGATAAAAAAATAAAAAATTAAAATAAACAGCAGTTTTGTGAAGACACTACAACAGTGCCACCAAGTGGAAACCAGCAGTAGAGAACAGAAGAAGTCAACCTAGTTTTGGCGTGGACCTTTCTCGTGTGTGTTTGTACTCTAGTGTGTGTTTCTGTATAGACGCTCACCCAGTGGGTCGCTCTGCCTCGCTGCTTTCGGCACATTTGAACGTGACCCTCCTGGTTGCAGGAGTAGCGGTGACAGGCGACACCTGGGCCCCCAGACCCCTCTGGGCTCCTGTTTGTCCCACTCTGATCAGGCAGTTCTCCTCCTCTTCCAGCAGCGCTCGAAAGCAGCACGAGGAAGGTGGGGACTGGACCGCTGTTGCCCTGCAGATTGAAACAAATGAGCATGTATGACACATAAAATCATGATAAAAGTTAAAAGATGGTTGCCCTCTTGTTGCTGCTGTGTTAGCAATTTATTCTGTTTTTCCTTTCGAATTTGTCAAGCACCATATCTCTAAACAGATGAGGTACTCTTAATGTAAAAAAAAGAAGCACTTTCACCTGAATATACTCTCCAGATTTCAAATCTACAATGTTAAGCAGGTGAGAGGGCTGGGAGGATTTACTGTCAACAGAAACCATTATTTTGTAGCCAGAATTTACTTTTGTTTTCCTGCAGAGAGGATCATATTTTCCAACTCTCTAGAGTGGAAGTGCAGATTTTTCTACCCACAATGACAGCGTCAGAACAAGCAAAGACAGGTACGTGCAAAACTTTGGCACCAATACAAACGTTACGTATGGACTGAAGAATCCTGGCGGAGATCTGATCACTTCTGGAGGTGCTGCTGCAGATCAGATGACACTGATTGCAGCGTGTGCTCTGTATTTACATTCTAAAAACATGTTTTAAGATTTTCAATTTGTGTGTGATGTCAATTAATGTTGACTTCAGATTAAGGCTACAAATAACATCTAAATTAAAAAAAACACAGGGACTTCTTTTTGGCACATTTTCTGTCTAGCATATATCTGCTTTCAACTTGTAGGACCGTCCTGTCAGCGTGTTCTCTCATGGTGAATTACTTAGTTTGTTTGGTGAACATGTTAGCAAACAGTTGCCTATTAACACATCTAGCCGACCAAGAGCAACATTAGCGTGCATTTGGAGTCGTGTCTGTGTCCACCTGATGAACATAAGTGTAATATTGGCTTTCCTTTTAGCTCTGTTTGGTTTCCACAAACTCGTGAGGGAAATCGCCGTTTCTTTAGCTGCTTAATGCTAATCCACTAGGTTCACCTGCTAGTTGCTAACTTTGTTTGTCTGCCATTTGATGAAAACAGCTGCCTGCTGTGCCATAAACACTGGTGAGAGCTGTAAGAGGGGGAAAAAAACAGTTAAGTTGTGGGCCGTAAAGCGGAAACAATTAGCTGAAAGATGCTAAAACCCTCCGTAGAGCTGAGGGGAACTGCAGTTAGGAGATAATTATCTGTGGGTCATTTTGTCCGTTGTTAATACATAAATACTGATTGCAGCCGCAAACAAAAACTGTCACACCAGTGACGGGCTATAAACTCATCAACAGGAAGCAGGAAGTCATTTGTTGACAGCTGTGAGCAGTGGACAGTAAAGGTCTTCATATTTGGGCTCACTCACCAGGCCTTCCCACTGCTTTTGGATGGGGTGACTGTGGGGGTTGGTTTGGATGCAGTGGACTCCACACTGGCCTCTTTGTTGGCCATGGCCAACATCTTCCTCTGCTTCTGGGACAGTTTAGTGGGAACAGGGGAGTGCTTAATGCTGGTGCTGACACTGCAGGCAGGAGGAAAAACATGTACTGTTAGCTGAAGTGAACAACAGTCAAATAATAATCTTCACTCGTGTGGCAGTACCGCTTTCCTTCAGACTGGGCAATAGGACACAATTAAGCATCACATTTTATAGAAAAACAGTTCAACTGTACTTTTTATTTCCATCTATCCATCCATCACTGCCTCCATCAACTAGTCACTGTTAATTGTTGTTTGTTAATCATGTCCTCAGTCAGAAGATATACAGCAGACGTCTCATACCTTCCAGGGCTTTTAGGAGTTGCTCCGAGGGGCTGCAGAGAGTTGGCCTCCATGTCCATGATGGTTCTCAGATCCAAGACTGGGGGTGGACGAGCGGCACTGCAGACAGTAATAACACAGTCACACATACTACACCTAGGGGGTTACAGGAGCTCAGTCGGACCAAGTTGGGAGTGTGGACTGGTAGCTGGAGAGGTGCCCGTTTGCCTCCTGGGCACTGCCGAGGTGCCTTTGAGAAGGCACCAAGCCCTCACCTGCTCTGGGCGCCATCCTATGAGGCAGCCCCCTAACTCTGACATCTCTCCATTCATAAATGCATGTGTATTGTTTCAGTTTAGGCATGTGTGTATTTTGGCCTGTGTGTGTGAAAATATATATATATATATATATATATATATATATATATATAAATAAATATATATATATATAAATATATAAATAAAAGAGTGAAAACAATTAATTTCCCCTTGTGGGATTGATAAAGTACGCATTACAACATATAGCTCAAATTTCAATACTTATTTAGTGAGTAGGGATCAAAGTGCTTCCTCCTTTCTCCAAACCTCTTCCTCAAAATCAAGTGGGAAGATTTAAGGTGTGTTGTTTAAGTCAGGGTCCCTTGTATCAAATCAAACCTCAAAACTGCTTTTCAAATAAACTGATATCCTCCTTCTGAATGTTCTATCCACAGTATTTTTAGGAGGAGGAGATAAAAACCACCAAGATTATAAGAATAAAAGATGTTTTAAAATATAGCATCATCAGGTCTATCTTACCAGGGAAGGATCTTGGGGATGATTTGTGGAGCAGAGTTGGGGGGAGTTGGGAGATCTTTCAGGGAGGTCGGGGTACTGGGTGGGGTCTTTAGCCTCTGACTGAAAGCCTTCTCATCCTGCAGATGATGAACAACAATTTTATTATATCTACTTCTCCATGTAATGAAGCCACATTGCTTTTTGTTAATCAAACATGATCATACAATGGCAAATGGATAACTATAAAAGTGTAAACACAAGTTTAAGTATTACAATTCTTTCATACTGCACCCGCAGTAAGCGGCAAAATGACTAGCATCATCTGTTATATTAAGTTGGCAACAAAACAAGTCATGTGATTGTTGTGGTGGTCAGACATTAACCTCAGTTCTGTCGTGGAAGACAGGTGACTGCACGTCTCGGGGACTGCCCACTCCCATGTAGCTGCCCTCGGAGTCAGATGTGAGCAGTTCTTGCAGGGACTCTGTTGAGTTAGCCCTGCCTGACTTCACCAGGCACGGGGAGACCACTGAGAGGAGAGAGAGTGTGTGAGTGAAATGATTACATTTTGCCTAACAACAACCAGCTGATGCTTTAAAAGAAGTTGGTGTGGGGGAGAAAAAAGAAGAAAAAAAAGAAAACGTGGTTTGTCATGACGTAGAAGTGGTAAAAGTTTAATGAAAAACATACATGTATTTCAAACAATATATCCATCATGTGTGTTTGCGTATGTGTTTAAGTGTACCTGCAGCAGGGGGGCTTTGAATGATATCAGAGAGAGTGTAGCCTCCTGAGCTGTCAGAGCGTCGCCTTGGTTTCTTTTTAGCCTTCATCTTGGCCTTCTTCAACAGGATTTCCCTGGGGGGGGAGGGGGGTGTATAATGTGGTAAAATAATCAGATATAATAATCAGATATCTATCTAGCTATCTATCTATATACATAAGACCATATCTAACCACAGAGGCAGCCAAACTTTGTATGCAATGCCATGATCTTTTCCCACATATTCTGTTTCACAAGCTGGTCCCAAGCAAACATGACAACTCTTAAACCAATAGAAACCCTTTATAAGCAAACTTTAACAACACTAGATCAAAAACCTATCAGCTATCACCACTGCCATATCACTACTAAATACAACTTATTTAATGTTGACAGTTTTTTACAATATCTAGATGCTTGCCTCATTTTCAAAATATTACATGGGCTTGCACCTCCACCCCTGGGTGAATTTATACAGTATCTCACAAAAGTGAGTACACCCCTCACATTTTAGTAAATATTTCATTATATCTTTTAATGGGACAACACTGAAGAAATTACACTTTGCTACAAAGTATTAAGTGTACAGCTTGTATAACAGTGTAAATGTGCTGTCCCCTCAAAATAACTCAACACACAGCCATTAATGTCTAAACCGCTGGCAACAAAAGGGAGTACACCCCTATGTTAAATTCCCATAGAGGCAGGCAGATTTTTATTTTGAAAGGCCAGTTATTTCATGGATCCAGGATACTATGCATCCTGATAAAGTTCCCTTGGCCTTTGGAATTAAAATAGCCCCACATCATCACATCCCCTTCACCATACCTAGAGATTGGCATGGTTTTATTTCAGTTAGCCTAATAGCTGGTTTGATTTGCATTGAGAGATGATTTTATGGAAAGTACCCCATGCCAATCTCTAGGTATGGTGAAGGGGATGTGATGATGTGGGGGTATGGTGAAGGGTATGTGATGATGTGGGGCTATTTTAATTCCAAAGGCCAAGGGAACTTTATCAGGATGCATAGTATCCTGGATCCATGAAATAACTGGCCTTTAAAAATAAAAATCTGCCTGCCTCTATGGGAATTTAACATAGGGGTGTACTCACTTTTGTTGCCAGCGGTTTAGACATTAATGGCTGTGTGTTGAGTTATTTTGAGGGGACAGCACATTTACACTGTTATACAAGCTGTATATACTACACTTAATACTTTACATTGTAGCAAAGTGTAATTTCTTCAGTGTTGTCCCATTAAAAGATATAATAAAATATTTACTAAAATGTGAGGGGTGTACTCACTAACAAGAGGGGGGACGACAACAACTATCGACAGCATCGCTAGCGTTAGCCTTAGCCAACTCCTTCACCACTAACGGAGCGAGCTGGAAAATCTAACTGTTCCCGAACCCCGTGGGGAGGAGGGCCACAACATCATGGCCACCAACACAACTCAGCAAAGATTGTTCTTGCTCGGGCTTTAACTTCTGGATATTCGGCAGCGTTGTCACAACGGACCGCATCTTTCTCCGCCGCCATTACGGAACTTGCCGAAGGTTACCGAACCGAACCTCAGTGTGATCGTTCTCGGCCACTCCCTCTGTTCACTGATTGGACCTGTTTGATTGGAGAAAACCCAAGACTATACCGCAAACCCAGATGTAGTACTGAAGGAAAATGAAAATTGAGCGGAAGTACGTAGGAGGGCAGAGCTAGGCTAAACTAGGGCAGCCACCAGGAGACTGTGTTGTACAGTATAGAGTAGACGTAGTAAGTTTGGCCAAACAGTCTTCTCAGTACGGGCCTCAAATTATTGGAACTGCTTTCCTATTGAACTCAGAGAAAGCACCAGCTATCTATCATTTAAAACCACACTCAAACTGCCATCATCAATAGCTGGTTTACCTCATCCTAGGTGCTGCCCTTCTTTGTGTTGTACTTATTTTTTATTTCTTTTGTCCCTCTCTCTTTTCTCTTCTTCTTTAATTTGCTTTCTATCTTTCTTGCATTCTTTTTTTTATTAATGTAATATAATGATGTGTTGACATGCCAAGGGACTACAGATGAAAATTAGCTTTTTTTGCCAATTCTGGCATATTTACATTTTGAGTGCAAACAAAAAATTTCAATTGATGTGTATTGTCCCTTTTAAATAAACAAATAAATAAATTTGGGGCTCCACATTTACTGTAAGATCTTTAAAGGGGATTGCAAGAACTTGCAGATAGCCTGGTTAGCTCCTGCTTTCCTTAACTTTAGTTCTATACATTAAGTAGTCACAACTGAATGTTTTTTTTTCTGGTCTGTACCGAGATGAAAAGAGCAATGTTGTTTTTTACTGGCGGATACAAAACTCTGCACCAAATCAGAAAACAAACACAACAAGAGTCAATATGGATACAGAACATTTTGTGTACCTGCAGGAGTGATCCAGTTCTGCTTGTGGTTTGGGGCGAAACGCTGAGTCCAAATCCTCATCCTCATACACACTGAGGTCTGGGGCGCCAGGATATGGAGTGATAACCCTCTTCTGCATGGCTGGGATCTGAATACAGAAACAAAGAAACAATTTATTATTATCACAACCTGAACCTATACACATTTACATTAAGGTATGAGAACAGTGTTTCCTCTAGAATTTTTTTCAGCTGTGGCACGCGAGGGGGAGGGGGGGTGTTGGACGTCAGAGTATGGGCTTATCTGCTAATGTAAGCGGTACCGTAGGGGGATTTAACGTCACCGCTCATTTTACACACAGTTTAACAACAAAACAAAACGCTGAGTGAACATTACTAGCTACATTTTTCATGTTGGTTTTGAGCGGTATGCACCCCCACTAACCTGGAAAACGGTTTTAAATCAGTAACGTTACTACAGCGTGTCGGAGGAATACACACAGTCTCCTGCAGCGGCGAGTCAGAGGCAGAGGGACCGTCACAGCAGTGTGGCTAACGTTAGCTTCTTGTCTCATCTGGGGTCTGATAAACAGTTAATTCATCAACTTCAGTGTCCACAATGCTATTTTCCGATAAACTGTAGCTGTCATATTTCACGGGCGTGAGTGCGGATTTCACGTTGCGGCTTTCGTCGCTGTTAATCACTTATTGAGTGAAGTAGTACTCGCCCTGTTGTTTATTTGGTTGCCATAACTTTGCGAGTGATGACGTCCTGTCACTGTTCCAGTTGCTCTGCTCACCCTAGGGGGAGAGAGAGCGGATGACAGTTGCTTGAGTTCAATAGAGCAGACGGCGCTACGACTTTATGACTTTTCATAAACAGCTGAAGGAGCGGTGGTGCGCTGTCTACATAGTGGAAACCCTGTTGTGTGTCTGCCCTATTTCTGATACCGTGGCGCTGGAAATTTTACACTATTCTATCAACATAGAGGAAACACTGGAGAACCAAGACTGACTTGGCGCAATCAGTTCAATCAGCTGTACAAACGGAAGAAAACGTTCAAACACTGCTTTATTATTAGTCACTGCAACCAGTCATAATACATTTTACTATATTTATAACACACACACACACACACACACACACACACACACACACTTAGGGTATTAGAGGCTGCTGCGTTCAGCTGCAACTTATATAAGAAACAAAAACAACATTTACATTAGTTTTTTTTTTTTTAGGGATGGGAATCGATTGGCACCTCACGATTTGATTCTGATTCAGAGGCCAACGATTTGATTCTAAACCGATTATCGATGCAACAATTTTTTTATGTACATTTCCATGCGTGATTTTTAAAATATACATATAAATCTGAGTTTGCAACTCAGTTTGCTAATCACTTCCTAGACAAAGCAGCTAGACTAAGCTTAGATTTTGACATATACAATATTTGTCACACACAAGTTTTAATGAAATGTTTTGTCTACTGAGGTTTTTATTGTGTAGTCATTCCATGCTGAAGCCTTAAACGTGCTTGTGAAAGTCCCCTTCTCTCCCAGTAATCTTCCATGTCAGAGGCTCAGTCATGTTTAAAGGTGGATCATTGGCTTCTTAGAACATGAAACATGAGGTGGTCAGATGTCATGTGATAAAGTAGATGAACAGCCTATATGTGTTTTGCCTAATTATTTTATGTATGTCTTATTAGATCATGTAGATATATACACATTTGTATTTATTTTTTCCTTTGTGGCCATTTTTGTGTGTTTTTTTTTCTGCACTCTTGCTTAAACTCTAAGTTGTTGTCCACTGTCCCATCCTCTTTCAGTCACTCGGTTTTCTGATTTGTACTTGTCTGGAGACTTTTAAATAAAATCGCGATGCATCTAAGAATCGATTATTTTTCCCACCCCTAGTTTTTCTTCCCCAATTCACCTCTTTTCAAGGCAAAAAGTGTCTTGCAGCTACAAAGTCAAAACAAAATGATGAGTCTAGAGAGCCCTCTTACTCTGTAAACTGTAAAACAGAGAGAATAATCGGACGATTACTACTGCTGTGTTAGCTTCAATTCTTTCACTTGTTGCTGTTCATCTTAAAAAGAATCCAATGACAAACAATAAGCAATCATTTTAAGTAATGGAAAGGATGATGTAGATCGGCATGTTTGGGGGGGGGGGGGGACTCACCATCCTCCTGTAGGCTGCAGAAAGTTCCACAAGCACTTCATCACTAAGAATATCCAGCGCCCTGAGGACAACACAATAACAAAGGGACAGACATTTACATACGGATGAGAAAAGAGTATAGCTCACTCATGCTGCATACAGTATATCCAGATGTCCAACTTTACTGAATACATACTCAAGGTACCCTTGTATGGACCAATGTATACTTTTGATGTTATAATGAACATTTTTTAATGAGATTCATTGGAGCACTGTTTAAATTGTTATAAAAAATGAAATGCGGAAATACTCTTAACTAATTAATAATTGAGTTTTCTAAGTCCATTTTAGGTTATTTCTTGTGATTCTCACTTTGACTCCAGCAGGGCGGCCATGTTGAGCACAATGAACTGGAGACAGGAGAGTTTAAGCTGCTCTGCGTTGTACATGGTGGCAAACTCCAGCAGCTCCGCACCGTTCTTCAGAGTCACTGAGAAGAGCAAAGCACCTTCATTCACAATTCACAGGAAATCATTTCACAGACGCAATTGTGTCTAGTAATATCTCGATTTGAAAAATTGGGCTGCATTAACTAAAAATGAACATAAAAAAACATGGAAGTAAAAAACTGGGTGAATTCTAAACCCATTTTTTTTTGTTATGATTTTCTGCATTCCTCATGGATGCGCAAGTGTAAAGTGTAAAAGTGGATCAAATATCTTAAGAAAGTGGCTAAAATAAGGAACATCAGTCTAAATAACCCGCAGAAAGCATGGATGTATTTTTGGTATCTAACCTTAAAATTCATAAAGTTGTAATGTTCATGTGCAGTATGATTTCAAGATAGAAAAAAAAGCAGGAAAAGCCTAAGGGCAGAGTAAATTAAGGGTAGAGGAAAAGACAAATGTAGCATAGCATACAGTTCTCGGTGATGACAACCTCGCACATCTCCTTCAGTCTGGTGATGAGCAGCTGGTCGGCCACAACCAATACGTTGCAGACAAACTCTATATTCAAAGACTCTGTTGAGCAAAGAAAAGACAACAATCAGTGCCTTTTTAATGTTAATGCAAATTCACCAAAACATCATTACATTTTTTTTTTATTTGAGTTGCCAGTCAACATCAAACTTGAGAAGCTACCTTTGATGGTGGGACACTCGTCTGTGTAAATGTACTCGAGAATGGCCTGTAGAATCTCGGAGCTGGTAGGCATCTCCAGTGCAGTGCAGGATGTGGCCTGAGGGAGACAACATCATGAAAGTGCATCGCAAGCATTAAATACCACAGACACACTGGTTCATAAATAGGGCATTGTGAAATAAAAACATACCTCGATCCAGGGGTTTCCAAGCATACTATTGAAGTATTCTGCAGAAAAGATGGAGACAAAAGTAAAAACATTTGGGACTCACTTTCTGTATCTCCAAAGCATCAAATCACATTTTAAAGTTCTTTCAACAGACAGGAGGCTATTACTCAAAAAGGTCCAATCATATTTTTACTAGGGATTTTAAGACTCTACACCATGAGGTACATGAGGCTGTATGACATACAGATGTGTGATGTATAACAACCTGCATCCTCTTTTCAGTATGAATGAATGAACATCTGTGTATTCGGTTCTTTGATGGGCTGACCTTACCTAGTCTTGCGCAGAGGACACTTTTGTGACATGGAAACTCTTTCCCATCTTCAGATTTCAGAGTAACGTCACAAAGATAGGAGCTGTACAGACACATGAAGACAGATATTTCAAAAATCTACATTTTCATGTCAAATTCATTTATTTGCCATCTAATCTATAGCTACAACGGTTATATACTGTATAATTTAAATTCATATACGCACCATTTTTTCTGGTAGAATTTGAGTTTGTTGCCAGTTTTCTTGTTTATAACACTGATCTTTCCATTTTCATATTTGACTCCGTCCAGTCTGTCAATATTTAAAGAAAGCATGATTAACAGGAAATGACACCACACCTGATTTTGCCTCAGGGTTTTAAGGCACACTTGGTCTCTCACCGCGCAGACAGGCTTCCCAGGCCCAGCTTTTTTGCAACACCTTGTAAGGTTTTCACAGGGTTGGCCCCTCCCTCGTTGGCCCCGGCCTTGTCACCTCTGCCTCCTTTTCCCTTCTTGCCAGGCTTGGCACACTTGCTCTTGGCCTTGTCACCGTCTCCTTTGGTTGCAGGGGGAAGGGAGCGGTACACCTCAAGGGCTGAACGTCCTCTCAGGCCCAAGTCCTGCAGGCTGCTGATAAGCCTCTCCTGCTCAGAGTCCTGGCAATGGCGACAGAGACAGGGGAACATGGGACTCATGAAATAACCACAGCTGAGTCAGAGGCTCAGCTCTTCCCGGCTAAAGCAAATGTTTTGTATAGACTCAAGCCAATAGCAAGGGTTTCCCTGGGTTTTTAGAGTGCATAGGTGCAAATGACATCATATGCTGATTAGTAGTGGTCAGTTGCAGCGAGGGAGAAAACACTGAAGCAAAACTTGGAGGTCACTAAAATAAGAATAGCTGGTCCACCTGAACGGTCAGCCCACCTTAAGTTAGATAGTCTGTGCGAAAGTTGTCGCTAGCTCCGTGGCTAACCTCATTCACTTTAACCAGCAGGTAGCAAGCAAGACACAGGAACTTGGTTTGGTTCTTGAGGAGTTGTAGCATTTTTCACTAACAGATAAACTGTACACAGACTGCACTGCTACGTTCACTAGCTATAACCTTAATGCTAACTTCACAATCACGACGAACACACACTCGCTGACAACGAAAACAACAAACAAACTCGTGACAACCCTAATATTAAAAGGCAAGGCAGCTTTATTTGTATAGCAAATTTCAGCAGCAATGCAATTCAAAGTGCTTTATATTAAACACTTAAGTCTAGTATATCCAGATTCTGTTGCAGAGTTGAAGAGAATAACACATTTCCTTTCTTATCCTCACCTGGTGTTGTCCAGTCAAGGCCCCTGAGACTCTCGGCCGGGCCCCGTGCACCAGCAGCTCACAGGAGTCTGTGTAGATGAAGTGCAGGGCGTATTCCAGCATGTCTGGTGGGATCTTCTCCAAAATGATTAAATCGCAGCCCACAGCATCTTCGCTCTTCCTCACTTCTCCATCAAGCTCCTCATCAATCTCGCCATTCTCAGACATAAACTGCTTCCGGAAGAACTCGGACCTCATGGACAAGATGTACTTGTGGGCAGGGAAGGTGCGATCGCCGGCCTGAAGGGTCACATCATGGATGCTGTCCGTTTCGTCCGCCTCATCCAGAAGGCGCCGGAAGTGTTGGGAGAAGGAGGATGGAAAAATGCTGGGAATCTCATACAAGCTGGATTAAAGACACAGGGTGGACACTATTGAACAAAAATCACTCAAATAATCAAAAATGACCATTTGGAACACAAACACGTAGTAATAGAGTATGATCTATGCCAACTGAGTGATAATTGGACTGGAGGCAATGCAGCTTTAAAAAGGCTGGCAGGTGCCTATTTGAATACAAACCATAAATGTAAATAGAGCACAGAACTTTCCAATAACAAGATTACAATGTCTCTCAGACCTAATGCCAAAAAATTGTCAAGCGAACAGTAGCATAATAAAAGAAGGAGCAAGGAGCTTCCATGCTGTAACACTGGCGCCAATAAAGCCGCATATATTATCAGCAGGAAGAGATCTAAAAATAAAAACAATTAGACCCAACCAGATAAGATTTATAGTCCTCTATTTTGTTATGCCCAACCAGCTAAGATAACATTCAGTGGTAAGTCAATGAGTCCCTGGGGAGATGATGATTTTAATGTCAATCTTGTGTTGCTTCTAAACCCCTTACTAATGCTCATAAACTGTAAGATAAGAATATATATTCTTAAAGGTGCTCTAAGCGTTGTCACACGTTTTTTAGTCTACAACATTTTTTGTCACATACAGCAAACATCTCCTCACTATTTGCTAGCTGCCTGTCCCCTGAACACACTGTAAAAAACATCTCCTCACTATGCGCTAGCTGCCTGTCCTCTGAACACACTGTAAAAAAACGCGGTCTCTGTAGACACAAACGCCAACAAAAACAAACTGCACCAACCTGCACCACCAAACATAACAAACAGTGTTCCAGCCAATAACCGACAAGAAGGAGTTAGTTGAGCCCATCACCGCAGCAGTGTTAGCACGTAGGCTACTTCCACAATGCGTTCATGATTCATTCATGTTTCAGGAAGCGCGGAAGGGAGGGGGAGGGGACGGGATGAGGAGGAGGGAGGGGCGAGCTAGCCTCCGTTGTGTTTGACAATACTTCAAACATCAACAAGAAGTGACGTCACCCAACATCGCTTAGAGCACCTTTAATACATGTAGGTAGTCTTTGTAGGTTCTCGAAATACTCTTCACCCATTTACTATTTAATTGTTATAACCAGCTTAAAAAAGTTTTTTTTTTAACCTTGTTGTGTATAATAAAACCACGTTTCAAAGGTGTTACGACATTGCACACAATAATCCCATGAAAAAGATTATTATTAATAATGATTTAATAATCATAGAGATACCGTCCTCTATCCACTGATTGGGATAACCTCATTGGTGAAGTTTAGTTTTACATCACCTTATGATCATTTCATTGATTTATTTCCTCCAGTTCAAGTGTCATGCATGATTTTAACACCCTGTTGACACAAGATGTATTAAAGCTTCTTGTTGGAGTCATCTCGCGCCTGCCTGACGGAACAGACATGCTTACATATTTATCACCGCAGCAGTCTCCGCTGGCTGCAAACAGCTTGAACTTCACTCACGCTTCACACATGTACCCAAAGTGGGTTTTTAGGCTTCATGTCATATTTTCGACAGACTTTAGACCATAAGTACACTACCGAGCAAAGAATTTTCCAGGCTCCAAGGAAGATATCCTACCTTGTTTTGGGGTCGGACTGAAGCACTCCAAAATTTCGGCCTTTAGAGTCCATGGTGATGCTGACAGCTCTGTGGACATACGGGAGTTTCTCCAGGCGGATTCGCTCATACACTGTCCCCGCATCCGAATGGCCACAAACCTCCACACTGCCCTCTAAGATTACAAGAAACAGATTTAAAATCAACACACTCTTTTAAATCACTTCTTAAATCCTATTTTTAGAAACTTGCTTCAATGATTTACTTCAATGTTGTTTATCTTCTTTATTTGTATCCTTCTACACTTTTGTTTTAACTAATACACTTCAAATGTGTATCTTTAGGTCACTCCTTTTATTTATCAAAGCAGTTGGTAAATTTCTAAATTGGCTATACAAATGTAAGGTTTAGTGTAATGAAAACTAGGGGTGGCACGGTTCATGGAAACATCCGAACCGTTGGGTCCGCTTGTCTCGGTTCGGAGCGTGTGTGCGTCGCACGGTTCGACGCATGCGCAATGTAGCTTCGTGCCCGTCAGGTGCCCGTATGTGACCTCAGACAGTGTGTTTCCCTTCCACACGTAAGAAGAGGAGGGAACAAGTTACCAACAAAACTTACAGCGAAAGACGTGCAAAACATTTCAGACCGTCCTGCCAACCTGTACACATTTTAACAAAAATGTACGCTGTAACGTTTTTTCACTCTAAAGTCGCTGAAAGCTGCTGCTGTTTCAATCCTGTCGGCTCTCTGCAGCGGGCGGGGCTGCTCAGTTCCCCCCGAGACTGACACACACACACACACACACACACACACACACACACACACACACACACACACACACACACACACACACACACACACACACACACACACACACACACACACACACACACACACACACACACACACACACACACACACACACACACACACACACACACACACGGTGGATGCAGGAAAAAATGGAAATGAGATGTACACAATGACCTAAATTGAGGACAGCTACGCTCGTTATTGTAAGTGCAATGATAAGTTAAAGTCCAATAAGTACTTCATCAAACCGTATGAATGTGTGTCCCAGGTCAGGTCAGGATAGAAAATGAACTAACAATGTAAAGATCAACAAGCCACTGACAGTGACAGACATGTTCAAATTTGATTCATTCATAAATTATTATTTTTGTCTTAAATCCACCAGCCATTTTCATATCATACCAACATTTGCAGCATCCTGAGCCTTTTTGGTAAGGTTACTAGGAAAGGTCAGCCTAGAGTAATTTTATTCTCCCCAAAACAAGTTTCCTTTTGATTTTTAAAGAACTATACTTTTTTTTTTTTTAAAGTTTAACGTATTCTGACTTATTCAAAAGACGGAGCTTTAAGAGTTCCTCTTTTTTTCTTTTAAAGGATACAATTTTTGTAAGAGCTACTCTGAAGTTGGCAGTTTGATAAATGCAAGTTATTTCAATTGATATTCTGTAATATTTCAATCTTTGTGTGCTAAAAAGGCACATAAGTTCCTGTAGATGGCATTACACGTTCTCTTTTTTTTTTGCCAAATAAATGAAAAGCATGTCGAAATCATCAATGTCTTCCCTCTTGCTGTATCTACAGCTCACCTAGCTTTCCTCAGAGATGGTCCCAATAATGGGCTTAAAGTCAAGTCAAATTCAGTTTGTGCATGATTACATGATATAACTATTTTTTAATACTGTATCCTACATTGTGGACAATTAAGCTATATATCATATGCTGAATTATATTTCTGGCGTGTTAAAAAATAACAAGAACTGTAAAGAACTGAAAACCGTAACACTAAAACCATGATACGAACCGAACCGTGGGTTTTGTGAACCATGCCACCCCTAATGAAAACTATTTAAATAAAACTGACAATTGCAAAACATAGCTATATACCATGTTTCTAAATTCCTTACCTTTCTTCTCCCCGTACTTTTTATATTCTCCGGCCCACACGCCACTGAAGCCCTCCCCCTCCTGAGTCACAAACATCATGCCGTTCTTGCTGAGAGCTATGTCCGACATGAAAACCTGACGCCCATACGCCCACCGGCACTGTCTCACCGAGCTTCCAGAGGACCGCCAGCAGAACACCTGGCAGAGAGAGAAATGGAGGGGGGGGGAAGATTTAAGGAAAGTTACACAGACCAGTCTTAGTCACCATTTTCATCTATAGGACCCCATATAGGTTAGCTTGCTTTGGGATTGTATAACTGTCTATGATGCACCAAAGGTTAGATAACAATAGGGGAAATAAAAATAACAATGTTATACATTCTGCTTGAGTTTCTAAATGTTAGTGCAGTGAGAGAATTAAGATTTAACTACACTTTTAACAATTGATTTAGGCCAAATAATTAAGTAATGATTCTGTCCACAATGTGAACAGAGTGAAACACATTTTCACTTACCCTTCCAGCTTCATCTAGTGCCAGGATGGCCACCTTTTCCCCTCCTCCCTCGTTCAGGAGCTGTGGAACCACACGGTGGTCCAGACTACCACCGCTGACCAGAACCTTCCTGATGTTCAGCTGCCTTAAAGACACCAATCAAAATGAATAATTAGAAAAACACAAAAACTAACGAAACAGTGTCACATTCAAAGCATATGTATAATACACTTCATCATTTAATTTGTCCATCTTTGGATCAAGATCTACATTTCTTGGTGGAAGGCGCTCTGTGAGTGAGTCCGGTGTGTTATCGCTCTTTAACAGACAGGCATGCACTTAGCCCCACTTTCCAACACACAGATATGATGAAACAAAAAGATAACCTAACAGTTTCCAGTTAAGTGGGTGATTTTTGATGAGCTGCCATTTAAATTAGGTCTGATTAGAATACTGGAGGTGATGCAGAACCAACAGCGCCTCTGGTGGCTTGAAAAGGTTGCACATATAAATCAGATCAATGAACACTGAAGAACAGAGAGAGTACAACCTTTCATTCTTTACAGTGATAGTACCTTTGCATTTGTCTGACATCACAAGATGTCTTTTTTTAACTTTGAAATGAATACTGGATTTAAACAAGACATTTGCCCAATTCTTCTTCAATGGGATGCTGGATTTGGAGACAACCTGCTCAAAATGAATGGAGAATGCACATTTTGTGATTTTGTGTAAGGCAATCTTCAGATTATGGTATAATGAACCAGTTTGTTCCATTTATTGCTTTGATTACATTTGGAAAAAAATGATAAAGAAAAAACACTAAATTGAGGTCATGCTGATTTTGCATGCTGTTTTGTTACAAGTCTTTTCATGAAATGGAATGAAGCTTCCATTTCATGAAAAGACTTGTAACAGGCTTCTCTTATTTTTACAGTTTAATAAGGGGTGGTTTAATGTCCTATTTACCTTGAAGCCATTTTCTTGCACTGGTAGTCAGCCAACAGGTAGACGTCCCCCTTCTCAGTCACAACCACTGTTGCTCCATCACTAGCTGCTGCCATAGCTATGGTGACATCCTTGTGGTATAGGGCCGATACCTGCCGGGGGGCTGTCACACACTTCTCTCCATTAGGATCAAGCAAGTAACCTGCAGATCAACACACAATGGAGTACAAAATATACGTTACATTAACATATCAAGTTGCCCATATACAGTGTGTGTGTTTAATATGGGTTTTTACTTAAAAACAAATAAAAAGTCACATGATAGCCTTTTGTGTCATTCATCTCTGACACAATGGAGGGTCTTTCCTCCTCACCAAACCTCCAACAGAAGTAGATAAACATTTCTACCGTTCTAACATTCCAACAAGATCATGCTTGCATGCTAAAAATATTAAGACTTTATCTTTATTCATTACTCTGACACCTAAGTGTGCCACAGGGTGTGGGTGAGATCTTTATCTGCTCAACATTCAGTATCTTAAAGTGCCCATATTATGAAATATTTCTGGGATTTGGGGGGTTATTTTGTGTCTCTAGTGCTTCCACACGCATACAAACTTTGAAAAAAAAAAAACATCCATGCTGTTTAGATTGAGATACAGTTTCTGAATGTGTCCTGCCTTCAGTCTCCAGGTGAGCTGGTCAAAATCTGCACGGCTTTCTACGTCACTAGCCGAGACGAGGGGCCTAGGGGGCTAACCGTTAGCATGCTAGCTCGTTCTCAATGGCAAAACACTGCTACAACACACACAAATTCACCCTAATCTACAAAATAAATTGTATAGAACTACTTACATGTCCCTGTTCTGCAGGTATTCCACGCAAAGTTTGAAGTGCGCCCTCGTTGAGAAGTCTCCCAGCTAATCCTGCTTTGTACAGGCTGAAGTTGGAGAAACAGCTAGCTAGCTCATGTAATCCTTACCTAGCTACTGCGCATGTGCGACTGACAACAAAGATCTTACAGAAGTTGAGATGTCTCACTCTGTAGCTAAAACAGAGACCTGAACACAGGGTGAAAAGAGGAGCTGCAGCAATGTGCAGTACAACAAAAATTTGGTGTTTTTTGAAAATTAAACCATGTAAACCTATTCTGGTACAACCTCAAATTACAATTATGAACCTGAAAATGAGCATAATATGGCCGCTTTAAAAGCAGTGCCATTTTCGCTCATAACACTGGCTTTGCTGACATTTCAATGTTGAGGCTTACCCAGCTGGCCTCCATTGAGTCCCATTGTGTAGACAGCCTCCCTGGTCCACAGCACTGTGTGGAACCTTCCTGCTGCAACTCCAATCACTGTCCTGCCTTTCAGCGTCTTGGAGAACACCTACACACACAGCATACCACAGGGACAGTGAGACTAGAGAATACAGAATTGAAGTGTTTCGAGACACAACATCAAAGATCATTATTAACGTACTGGTTGTATAAAACACTAAATCACTCTCAAAAGGAAAGTTGCATACTATGAAACAGAGCAGATTAAAGAAGTCCAAACACGTTGTCATTTCATTCACCAAAATGACCAAATCTCATTTGGTATACAAACAATGCTCGTTACGTGCACTGCAAAATGTCATCTGCCCTCTTCCGTTATCATCCCTGCTACCTCTTACCTGTTTAGGGACATGAGCTGAGGCAGGAGGAGGAGCCAGACCTAGCTGGTGGAAGGTGTTGAGGCCAAAAGTGTACACGTAGCCTTCTTCTGTCAGCACCACTGTGTGGTCTTTAGCTGCCGCCACCTGGGAGCAGTGGTGGGACATCAGACCTTCCACCATCCGGGGAACCTGCGCACAGAAGTGGGATAGAAAAGATAATGAGAGAGATTAGAAGAAAGAAAGAGAAAAAAAAAAAAAAAAAAAAAGTGTACACAAAATACAGCCCAGAAGAACATCCTAAGCTCAATGTTCAGCATTCAATGGTATCTATTTGATTTGACCAGTAAAAGCTATTGAAGATTGACAGTTTCCTCTACATTAACTCGTGACAGTATCCCATGCCTGAATCTTTAGCACTAGGGCAAATCCCTGTGTATAACAGTTATTTATATCTATCTGCCAGTGATTCTGTCACTCAAATGGCACTGTCACAGGAGGAGTCCCGCTGTTTGCTGCTGCGAGAGCTAATGTAAAAGTCTGGTGATAGTCTATACTTTTCTTACTGTCAACAAATCCCATAAAAAAAGATAAAAATAGACCCTGCCAACAAGTATTGTGTGTGTATCGAAAGCCATCCACATGGGCACTGTAGCGTTTTGTGCATTTTCTTTTTTACACGTTTTACAAGTTATCAAATGTACATTGCAGAGAGGATGCCAGTGCCTGCTCCACCATAACTGATTAAAAGGTTTCCAAACAATTTATCCCAGCCACCCCCCATGTGATGCATTAAAACAGTCTAGGGGAAACTTTTTAGACTTTAGGTTCCAAGAGGGAATACTCACTTCACTTTGACATTTTCATGCCAAAATAATCATTTTGTTTCCCCACAAAAATACACTCCCTTGACACTTTATTGGTTACACCTAAACAATTATGCAATCTAATGCAATCCAGTACAACAGCTGTGCCACATACTCTACCTTTACAAAGCTTATAATAGAGACAGAGGGCATCGCGTCATACTCTGAAAGCCACACCCACCGGTTCCACCTCGTCAGTTTCGTCTGCTACCAAACAACAGAAAAATGCCTAAAAGCTTATGTGTTGTGATATTCACTACCAAGAGGGTAAATAACCCATGATTACGTTTGTATAAGCTGATGACCCTAAAACTAAGCTTTTACGAAGACAAAAGTGGAATCAGCAGGGAGAATGGGAAGACTGTGCGATCCTGACACTAAGCTAACGATACGTTCGACGTTACCTTTGCCGCAAGCATTTCATTACCAAGTCAAATATCCAAATGTCAGTTATAGGCTAACTATATGTCTGTAAATTAAGCTAACACGTAATGTCGTACACAACCTTAGCTTAGTGTCAGGATCCCACAGTCTCCCCATTTTTCCTGCCGATTCCTCACGTCTGTATCCACGTTTGTCTTAATAAAAGCTCAGTTTTTCAGGTCGGCAGCTTATAAAAACTTAAGTTGTGTGTTCTTTGCATTGTTGGTAGCGAGTATCACCACACAGCAGCCTTTAGGCATTCATCTGTTGTTTGCTAGCAGACAAAATTGACTAGGAGGAGCCTTCACACAATACAAGTCAATGGAGAGCGGAGAGTGGTTTTCCCCTCCGGTGGGGGCAGGACTTAAATGCGCTCTGGCACATCTTCGAAATAATGCCCTGTAACAAGTCTCACCAGATAAGTCTGTTCATCTCCATGGCCAAGTCGTCCTCCCAGGCCATGCCCACAGGTGAAGACCTGGCCTTTCTGAGACAGGAACACAGAGTGGAACTTACACAGGACCACCTAAAGGGACAAGAGGAGATTAAACATGGACATAATTGCATTTTTTCAGTTTTTGCTTTTTATTAGTATTTTAAAAGTACTGGACATTCTATTCCAAGGAAAAAAAACAGAGTCTGAAGTTTGTGCTAATTAAGGCTCTTGTCATTATGATTTGGACTTCAGTGGCTGCGTGCATCTTTTTCCATGTCCCTCAGCCAAGCCCTCTTGTAGTAATAGTAAAACACTATGCCAATAAAGGCCAGGGCACAAGTGGAAAAGCAAACATCATTATTAATACATTGCTACCCTCAAGCTGTCAATAGATGATGCAGGGATGTTTCCCAAAGTATCACATTGACGTGGACATTCACACACGTGCATACACATCAGCGCAGTTTATTTAATTAAAAACATGTCATTGTGGAATTAATATTTAACCTCTGGCACCTGCTGGGTTGGGCTAGGAAGACAAAGACCAAATGCAGTACCACTGGGTCATTGTGTGGTCATGAAATCAGATCCATCTGTCCCCTACTAGGCTATATGAAATGACTCTGCATGACAAGTCCTGCAAACACGGGGTTTCTTCTGTGTCCACCAATAATACAGGTAATCATGTCTTCACAAATACACACCCCACGTACAAATACTAGGTCTTAAGAATGGATTACAATGACACCATGTCTAACACAGTCATTACTTATTCTACTACAACGTAGCATCTGGTGTGTACTCATATCACTGGGGGCAGTTGCGATATTAATCACATTAAGAGTATCCACATGGCAAATGCATGAAATTGTAGCCAGCCTGGCACAGGCTCAACAAAGTCACAAATGAAGACTATACATGAGAAGACAAACCCAAATTAGTCCACGCCTGACACACCAACTATGCCCTCTGTTTGACTCAGTCCCACAACATTACTGATCCTCCTGATAATGTACCATGGCTGTATAACCACTAGCTTTATTTATATATGGAACACAAAGTGTAAAGCTCTCAAGCAAAACCAGTTATTTCTACATCTGTGGTTTGAGAAAGTATGAGCCAGTATGAGCCATGCTTGGAGGGAAAAGCATTTAACAAATGCTGCTTTACCCTGAAGAGAAGGTTGTGTCATACAGGACTCTGGGGAGGGAGTGTTTTGCTGGTTTACCCAGGTGGTGTGCCTTATCTGGAGTACCCATGTGCATTGGCTTCTCTCAATGCAAAACATGTTGGCACAGAGTTGAAGCATACAGTACAGCAGAGCTGGGCGATATGGAGAAAATCAAATGTCACACTGTTTTTGAGCAAATGCATCAATGGCGATATGGCAGGGTTGACTATTGGTGCTTTAACAAAATATTAACACAATGAGAGTTTTGATAAATAAACAGCAGTAATGTGGATACAATGACTAAGAAGGTAAAGGCAAATAAGCCGCTAGTAAGTTTAAAACCAGGAAAAGACAACACTTTTGTCATATCACAATATCCAAAATCTAAGACGATATCTAGCCTCATATATCGATATAATATCAATATATTGCCCAGCTCTACAGTACAGTAAGGGGCATTACTGCTGTGATGCATGCAAGTGGGGTTTTCAGGGAAGGGAAGCCCTATGCTGTAGGAAAACACATTCTTACTCCCCGGAGAGCTGGGACAACAGCAGCGTGTCGTTAGCCTACCTGCTTGATGTAAACCCCCGTCCTGGCAAACACATCCACAAGCTCAGGGTGCTGTCGGCTCTCCTGATTACCATGCCCGAGACTGAAATTAGTATTGTTTCCCCATGTGTATACTTCAGTTGGGTCTGTAATGAAGAAGGAAAAAAAACAAAGGACAGTCATAGCACTGCCTCCACCTGAAGCTTGATTTAACCACTGGTCTTTTCTGCCATTAAAAAAAGACAAGGCTTTACATGCTCGTGCATGTGTGTGTGTGTGTGTGTGCTTTACAAAGCACCTTTCTCAACAAGTCAATTCAAAGTGATTCACATAAGACATAAAAGCAATAAGAAAAGAAACAAGGCGACATAAAAAGACACAGGCATTAAAACTGTAAAATAAAATATAAGGTAAAAATAAGCTAAAATAGAATTAAACAGAATGATATCTTGTTCTTCCGCAGTGGGTAGTAGATCCTTTTCTACTGTATATAATGTGAATATCACAAATCATAATGGCTAGAAAGACATGTGATGTAGCACAGGGAGAGTTAAATCCCATGCATGTACAAGTGTGAAATGCATCATTAAACAGAATGAGTCATCATCATGCTAATAAGCCTGGCGACTCTCGACAAAAACAAAACTAGAGTCAATAGTTTCACCACCAATGTCGTACTGGTGTAATGTGGCGTATGATGGCCCTGGTGAAGGCCACAAGCCCAAACATGTTGGTCTCACAATTAACTTGCTCTTTATACTACAAGTGTTGCTGGACATTCACACGTTTTTCCCTTCTTCATGCACCTTGGAAGTAGGTGAAGTTGTGACAGATATCCCAAGGGGATCGGACAGGTGTAAATAGACAGGTAAAGGGGGACAACATGCAGCAAAGGGCAGCGGGTATGAATCGGGCCACTGCAGTAAGGACTCAGCCTTGAGTATATGGGGCGCCTCGTCATCATTTTCTTACCGGTGTTTTTGAACACAACATGCGATGGTCTGTCCTTCATTGTAAGGTCCAGGACAGAGAGACCCTCCTTGTCGTGAGTGGAAAGTAGTCCTCCATGCTGAAGCAAAGTCAAGAAACAAAAGATATTCAAAGTCAAGTCAAAATCTTGAAAATAAGCAAAGAATAATCTCAATTTTTTCCTTTTACGGCACGTTACTTTCCACATTGTTGCATTGTTTGACTTTGACCATTTAAATGGGAACACCTTGAACAACTCTACAGCACGTTCTTTGGTGATCCGTGTTAAATATATACCTTGACCAGCGATATGAGACAGTGGATCTGTCCGTAGAAAGCGCTGCGATGCAGAGCGGTCCAGCTGGACTCCTTATCCTTCACCATCAGGTCAGCACTCTTACACTCCAGCAGCCACTCCAGCAGGGTCTTTTTCCCCAGTGAGGATGCCAGGTGCAGGGCTGTGCGACCAAAGGCATCTCGCAAGGTGGCCGCATTGTGGCAGTGTGAGGTCAAGAATGCCCGCAGCTGCCCCTCCGAGCCGCCCGTTAGTGCCGCTACCACCTCGTCTGCATGCTGCTGTGAGCGGCATTTGGGGGTGCAATCCAGCAGTGGCAAACTCATCCTGACCTCTGCCAAACCCTCAGAGTAAACCCCACCCCCCCTCCCTTTTCTATTACAAAGTCCCTCTTTCAGCCCACAACCCACAATTACAAAAAAGAAAACTAACACAATATAATGTGAAGTAACAAATCAAAAACACAGTCACTACAATTGTGTACTATAACAGAGATGCTCTCCAAGAAGAAAAAGTACATGCAGAAAAGAATGTGTCAACAAAAGATTGAAGATGGTTAGGAGTGCTAGAATTGTGCTTGTGTTGAGGTTCCACTGCACCCTAGCGACCCCAGAGCCTTTTGGCGACTGGTTTCAGTCCACCATTTCAACCAGGAGTTGAACACAAACTAAGGTGCTTGCAGCGTACGATGGCATCAAAAATTCAATAAATTACAAAACCTCTTGTGCGTTTTATACAAAATTGTACATTTCAATGTTTGCAAAAATAGTTTTTCCTCTAAATACTCTTGATCATTTACAAAAAGGCAAATTTTCAACAACCCTCCTTGTCGTCCAGCAGTCCAACCATCACACTGGAGGGGAAAGGACGCCTTTCCCCCCAAAATTCTCACTTTCCTTTTCAAAACTCCATAATTGTAGAGTGCACCTGAGGAACACAAATTGAGAGTTATCAGTGAAAAACAATGGCCTACATTCACTTTGTTTACATGCACAAGTTCAGCTGGGTGTGCAGAATGCAGGAGTTAGGGGAGACCCAAAACTGTAAGTGCAAAGGTCAGAGCAAGTTCGACCTAAATACACACTACAAAGGCCAAATCAGCTGAGTTGACAGGTTTGCCTGACAGGTACTTGACAACGCTGTGCAAATAAGATTAAGGCAAATTTAAACTTTGCATATGGGTAATGTTTAGCGTGTGAAGAAAGTGCACTTGCATTAATTGGGGTGGGTGTTGTTTTTGATGTTGACTAAACAGCAGGATTGTGTAACAGGCTAAGTTAGTTAGCCGAATGCCATTAACGTTAGCCTGTCAATTTTGGCTGCGCCCCATTTAACCCCATTTAACTTTCTGCGTCATAGCAGTGCGGTGTTGAAGCCATTGTAAACCTATTTATTTTAATAGAATGAGATAAACTGACCACTTGCTAGCCGTAGCAGGCTGTGCAGAAGCACGAACAGCTAAACGTTACTTCATCCAGGTATTAGCTCATAATGCCGAAGCTGGATAACGTTACACGTCGAGCCACATCATAATTTGCTATATTTGTTTTCAATTCTGACAGCTAACCAGACACCTGTCGTGGGAAAAAGCAACTTTAAAGATATAGGTTTTTCAAGTGTCGTTAGCTAGCGTTAGCTGATTTTACCTTGGCAGCTATCTTTAGGGAGCTCACCGAAAGCTAGCGTTAGCCAACTGTTTTGCTAAGGGAAATTGACGTCGTATAATTTCTTACCTTTCGCTAGATAAAGAAACAAGAGGACATGGAGAAAGTTGCATCAACGACGTACATCCAGTGTGTCATTACTACTAAGAGATGCTAGGGTTTTTCCACTGGTGCAAATTTTGACAGGACTGGACGCCGGAAACCCTGCAGTTAGGTAAAAAAAAAAACCTTCGCTAATGTCGAGACCTGTCATTGGTCAGGGAGTGTACATCTCAATATTCTATTGGTTGATTTTGGGGGGTGCTGTTGCTGTATCAATTATGTCATAGGAATTATTTATTATTATTTTTTAGGGTTTACATTATAAACATGATCATAAAATTAAAACATATTAATAAACAACACGATAAATGCACTTAGAAGTTAACATTCTGATGTGAAATGGTATACACATTGTAAATTCATAATAAATGATACAAGAAGACAAGTTCTTGTAGTATGACAAAATGGGTTGTTTCTTTAATAGAAAATAAAAAAATAATTTAATATTCCACACACAATCTACCTTTTGAGCGCACCACACTAACAGTAGTGTGGGCATGTAAGGTGGATGTAAAAAGCTTGTAGATCCTTCACAATAACATCATGTCAGTAACAATATAGTTCCATACACAACAGATAGACTTCAGGTGGAGTATCACTTTCAGCCTGGATCCGGGTTTCACAGAATCACTCAGATGATTGTCACATTGACCCACGCTAAGAATAGAAAGGGGTCAAAGGATGGTAGAGCTAAGGTTACACTGGGATCTACACCGGGGCTTCCAGATATGACATTATCATGAATGCATGAGCCCACACACAGTTTTGCTCATCAGCACTATAATCCTCCAAAATCCAGCAGACAACTCCAGGGTCACCACCTAAATCATTTCTCAAAAGTATGTGGAAACCATGTGATACTTTTTTTCCATCATCATTTGGTTGAGGACATTATTTACAGCTACCAAAAAGCAGTTTTGCATAATGCGTTGAGGAAAAACTAGAACTTGCATTGCTCTCACATTGGTAAGATCCAGGAGTTCCTAAACCTTTTTTTGTGTCAGTAACACTGGCACACACCTTTACCTTAAATATATATATATATATATATATATATATATATATATATATATATATATATATATATATATATATATATATATATATATATATATATAGCCAGGCATCTTCATCCAACTTATTACAAGTCGTCTTTCCTTTGCTCTTATTTTGAGTTTTTTTGTCTATGTGGTTCTGTATTATGTGGACATACAAGTTGACATATCTTGACAATGTTTTTTTTTCCTGCCTTCATTGGGTATGGTATCCTCACTGTGCCTAAAAAAGGAATTGTGGCTTTTCTAAATGAATAGTAGTAAATTATGGGTTCAGCATGTGACATTATCAGTGGATCAAATGATTAATGTGTTTCTACTTGTTACTTGTTTTCTTTTGGCTTCTCAATTCCTTTAGGCTGTATGTGTGTGTGTGTGTGTGTGTGTGTGTGTGTGTGTGTGTGTGTGTTTTCCGCACACATAGCCGTGTGTTAAACTGGGTTAGATACAATCAAACCTTGTGATAGGCCTATTAGGTCAAACTGCTTTTCCCCTCAGGAATTACAAACTTTTTCATTCCCCTACATGTGAAGTCATTTCCCTATCGACATTATGTCAAGATATCTTAATTTAAAAATTAAAAGAAAATTCCATCTGAAAATATGTTTGTGGTTGGTAATGGTTTAGTAGCCTATGGAATTGCAACAAGCATCACTTGTGTGTGTAAATGTCTAATCAGAAGATATGTATTTCACTACATTGTAAATACATTGGTAGAGGCTCATCCTAGGGTGACTTGTGAAGCTGGGACGTCACTGGCTCTCCCTCAGGGACCCTGGACCCTCAAGTCACCGGGCTCAATTTCTGTTACAGGTAATTTTAGGGAAAGTAGTTGCGATTTTCACAATGAGATGTTTAGTTATCAAGTTAAGGTTAATGAAAAAAAATCATCATGCGTGGAAAATTGAAATCAAAATCTGAACGAAACTTGTAAGAGTTTCTGTTCACCCCCTTTTGCAGGAAAATGGTATGCTCCCTCCTTCCAATGGTCTGCACTGTGCTGCTGTGTTTTGGTCTCGTCTTTCCCCTCCAGACTCCCAACGTCTAGGAAAGCAGCAAGCTGGGAGTAGGGAGCCTATGTATTGGCACCTTTTGGGAGACAAAGAGGATAAGTCTGTTTCAGAACCAGCAGCTCGACTAAGATATTTGCCGATTTGACATTCTGCACCAGACTTCGACACAACGCCGGCGACTGGAAAAAACATTCCGTAAAGCCTGAGGTTTGGAAAGACAATCAAGAAAAGGGAAAAAAGCCTCGGAAGTTCGCGAGCTTCGTCCGCATCACCTTTATCCTCATGGAAACGTAGACTTAACCTACACGAGGATGGTTTGGGGGTAGTTATATGGAGTCTGAGTTGGCACTGGGAGCAGTTTTCGAAAAGATAAAGGCGGGAAACACAGTCGGAAAAACTTTCCCCTTGTTCAAGAAGAAGAAGAAGACGGTGAGTAGGTCGCACGTTCTGCGCCAGACATATTTGCACATTCCAAGATGCGCCTGTTGAACACGTCGTGCGGTTGTGACCGCGGAGACATGCGAGGGAGAACACACATGTCCGGAATGTTGCACTTTCTTTTCCTGCTCGCGGCTGTACTGTCCTGTCACGGCTGTCCGGAAAAATGCCTTTGTGTATCACAAACTGTGAAATGCCAAAACCTGGGCTTGGACGCGATTCCGCAGCCTCTACCGGCCAATACCAAAATACTATTCGTCACAGGAAACAACATTTCCCGGATCAGTGTGGACTCTTTCCCAACCCGCCTGCAACTGTTGACAGATCTCTATCTCAGTGGGAATGACATGGAGTCTGTGGATGCTATGGTATTTGACAACTTGCCAAACCTTGTGCGGGTGGACCTGAGCGACAACAGAATCCAGAATTTCAGCGAAAGAGCTTTCCCCGCTGAGAATAAAGTGCAGCACTTGGACCTCAGCAGGTCTTTCCACAATCATTCCTTTGTGGATGTGGTCCTGAGCGTTCTTCAGAGTGGAAACCTCCTCCGGCTGACAGTCTTGGACCTGTCCAACAATAACCTGGTGATTCTTCCAGACAACCTATTCACCGGCCTCTCCAACCTGGTCAACCTCAGCCTGCAGAACAGCTCCATCATCTCCATCCAGAACGGGACTCTGAGGGCGCCGCCCCTGCTACACCTTGACCTGAGGGACAACAGCCTGAGGGACCTGGCCACCTCCACCCTGGCAGAGTTCAGCCTCAAGCCTGCACTCCGCATCCAGCTGGCGGGGAACCCCTGGCGCTGCGACTGCTTCATGGACGACATGCTCCTGTGGCTGAAAAACTCCACTCAGGTCGTTGACATGCAGAACCTGACCTGTGAAGACCCGAAGGCCCTGAGACGCCAGGCGCTCCTGCAAGTCGAGCAGTCCCAGCTGAAGTGTTCAGGCGACATGAAAGGCGTGCTGGAGACTTCGTATGTTTTCCTCGGTCTGGTGCTGGCCCTGATTGGTGTCATATTCCTGCTGGTGCTCTACCTGAACAGAAAAGGCATCAAGCGGTGGATTTACAACATCCGGGATGCTTGTAGGGACCACATGGAGGGGTACCATTACAGGTACGAGTTAAACTCGGACCCACGTCTGGCCAACCTGAGCATCAATTCGGATGTGTGAGCGAGGACAGGACACTGTCTGGCACCCCCGCAGTGAGATATTAAATGACTTGTACTGTTAGAATTTGCATGAAAGTCTTCCTCCCCTTCTCTCTCTAACCCCCAACATGATGCTATTCAGATTTCACATCTGTCATGGCTCCTAATTAACCCCTCTCACAACCTCCATTTAACCACTGCCGCATGTCCAATACAAAGTACCCGGCAGCTGTGATGTCAACTTCGTTTCCTCCGTGTAACATTGCATGGACAATGAATCATGGCAAATTATTATTATTATTTTTTTTTTTTTTTTGTGGAGAGTTGCAAAGAGTGATATGTTCTATTTTTACTTTTCCTAAAGGAGAAACGTATGGAGTACATTGACTTTTAAGTGAAAGAGAACAAAAACACACTTTGGTGGTCATTGCATCCTTGTCATTATGCCTCTGCTGCAGAGAAATGCTCGTTGTAATGAGTTTGTTCTTTTTAACGTGAATTTGTGATATACAATATGCCTCTTGAATAGTTATAGTGCACAATGCATAGTTTTGGGATTTAGTAGGTGGATGTATTTGCTTTTTTTTTTCTTTCTGTGAAGCTATTTGGCTGAATAAAATGCCTCTGGATTGCCGGTATCTGTCTCTACTGAGGATCTTTTAATCCTTCGACTGACGAGTGTGATACACAGGAGAGCCACTCATTCCTGAGGCAGTGCAACAGCTAGCATGAAACCGATGACAAAAGCTAAATCTTAATCCAGTTGTCAACCAGTATGTGGGGAGAAGTCAGTTTACGTACTGTTGATGCGGGGGTTTTTTTTCGTTAACAAGTGAGTTGCTGCACCAGGAAATGAAGACGAATTGACAAGTTGAATGGAGGACATACTGTCTGACTTTAAATGGGCTTCAATCTGTAGGGCTATAGGGGATGACAGCAGCAAATTTCTATCTCCCATCCAATTAGCTTCCTGCTGTGAATCTGATAAAAATCCTCGCCCTGCGGCAAATTCCCCCCCAATAAAAGGACTGTGAGCTGCAGCCAGTGGGCAGGTTTCACATCCAACTTCCTTCTACCAGTAGACTCCAGCATATACTGAAAGTATCAGTGTACCCCAGCTGCAAAAAAACCAATTATATATGCGGTTTCGTGGCACATGCTAATGAAGGCAAACCGAGTTTCTCATGGGGCGCACAGAGGTATTATGGAAATGAGCTCAAGCGGCTTTTCATGTAACCCTGTTTTAGGGGAGCTAGCATCCTTAGAAAACGTGTTTTCTATTAACGTTCATACCCAACTGTCAATTGCTTTTTTCTCATTCCGTCCAGTATAGTATGGATGAATAACTAATGTGTGGAATTTCTTTGAATGGTATACAATGCATGTTGTTGTCTAGCAGTCTAAATTAATGAAGTTGCGTGCTGTGTCTGCACACAGGAATAACCTTCCTTGGCCCCTTTGAAGAGCACCTGGAAAGATAATGAGTTGCCTCTCCCTCCATCTTTCGCTCACCACATCTCTAACAACTGGCCCTGCATAGCCTGTAGCTACATGTCATTTGTGGTATAATAACAGCATGGCTCATGCACAGATTCCCTTCCCAATGTGTGTCTATAGCAGCAACATGGCGTGTCGTCATGGCATATCTTTGTGTTTCAGTATGAAAAGTGTTCCTTCATTTTTGTCATCAGCAGCAGCTGCAATTAATTGGGATTGTCTCTGGCTGTGTCTGATTACGCTCATTGGACACGAGGAAGGGAAGCGCTGTGTAACACTCTCTGTCTGGTCTGGTGCTCTGCCTGGTGTTAATGCTCTATATATCTCCTGGCAAACACAGCGGCCGCTCAACTGTCTCTGTGGGCTGGAGACGCGTGGTCACACCTTCAGCTTCACACTTCCCGCCTGGAAAATCTCTATGTTCAAACATGGCATTGCCAATTTTGGAAATAAGGAGTGTGTAGTTGTCTTCAATTTCAAGTTTTCAAGTTTTCCTCAATAGAATTATTGTTCTCATTGGCTTTAAGGTGTGTTTCTCAGACTTCTGATGGTCGCGACCTTTCTGGCTCTCTCGCGTCCTTTTACGATTGTGATTTTGCAGGTTGATTGCAGCCGGTTAAACAATCCCAAGCCAAAAGGCTATTACCTGAAAGCACTTGTTTCCTCACTATGGATTTGTAATTGTTGCGGGTTCATTTTGGAAATGGATGGTCTCACTTCACACACATACACACAATTCCCCGAAGTAAGGCTTCCTTTCTTACCTCTTTGTCCCAGGAGTGACGTACAGGTGCAGGCTGCTTACAACCTAATGTTTCCACAGAGACTGTCAGCGAGTAGTCCTCCTCACACACTCTGCAGATTCTAATTAATGACTGATTTTTGCCCATCCACGCCTCGAGCTACGCTTGGCAGAGCAGGTGTAATTACAGTGAAGAAAAAAAAAAAAGCAGGCGAGGGAGTGACTGGTTGAAAGGGAAGAAGAATAAAACGAGATGAGTGTGGAGAGTGCTCTCTGTTCTGTAGGCACCACGACACCTTCCCTGGCTCGCTCGGTGGGACCCTTAGTGCTTGTTAACACTCGTCTCTAAACAGCTTTGACGTCTAAATAGCCGGTCATTGACTTATGGTATCAACTGAGATCCAGAGAGAGGCCGCGGTGTGTCTCGGGCAGCTCTCTGGACTCTCTCAGCTGCCTGTTAGGGCAGGAGCAGGACTGCTGTTTGTTCTTGTCACTAAACACTGGCTTTGTCGCAGACACTTGAGCCAACCATGTTTTGTCTGCTCTACTTTGTTGTTTATCTGACCTACTGTGGCCCGACTATTATATGATTAAAGACCGAAACATTGTTATCCCACGTCTGAACAGTCAGTCACTTAGGTCAGTGGTTCCCAAACGTTTTCACGTCAAAGGACCCCTAATCTATAATAATAATTGTAATTTCCCCACTGGGGATCAATAAAGAGCATAAATTATTATTACATTATTAGTATTATTAATCTGACACAAATTAGACCACGGACCCCCATTTGATTATATTTTGTTCCAGGGTCCCGCATCTGATAGGATTTTTGCTTTTAGAGGTTTTATTACAGAAAGCGTATCAGCCGATGACCAAAATAGTCATACATTCTGTCATTGTGTTATGGATGAAATTATAGTGAAAATAAATTATTTCCCTATTTGTGGGGGACCCCCTGGAATCCCCTCAGGACCCCTGGGGCGGACCCCACTTTGGGAACCACTGACCTAGGTGTAGCACATTACCTGTGTACAGATGTCAAACCAAAATCTTGGTTTTATATATATTTTCTAGGTTTATGTATAGGTTTTTATCTTTTATTAAAGCAGATGTTGGATTTCATTCACCTTAAGGAAGATGGATATGATATACCGATACTCATTCTTTTATTGACTGATTAATAATACACGGATGTCAGTTGGAGGCCCTAATAATCGAATATATATAAATGTAAATTTGCTTTCTTATTTTCACTCTGGGATTAAAGGGTAGGTTCAGAGTATCCCATAATACTCACATGCCCATATTTACCTGTCTTTAGACTTTAAGGCGGGGCCTCCTTCCAGACAATGGGCGTACCACCCTGGGGAGAAGTGCTGTCTTCAGAATAAACTCAAAGAACAGAACTCTCATCCTTTGCTGCCTTGTGCTACCCTAGAAATCCAGAGTTCTCGCGAGAGCTCAGTTTGAATTTGCTCAGCGAGTCACTCTGGCATTCAGTAATGATGCTCATTAACTATGCCCTTGTAGCCGAGCTGCACCAATCACATCGGTGTATCTGATATAGGCGGGCCAGAGGCAAGTTGAACAGATGACGACAGCGCTGCGACGTCAAAGTCATTAGTAAACATTGCAAGATGGCTACGGAAACGGCTTTGGCCGCTACAATGAACGAGTTAGACTTGGCTTTTTATCTAAAAGAGGAACAGAAGACGGCGCTCCAATCGTTCCTTTGCAAGAAGTACGTGTTTGCTGTTTTGCCGCCCGGATACGGCAAGAGTTTAATCTACCAGTTAGCTCGCTGGTAGCTAAGAGTTTAATCTACCAGTTAGCTCCCCTGGTCGCTAAGAGTTTAATCTACCAGTTAGCTCCTCTGGTAGCTAAGAGTTTAATCTACCAGTTAGCTCCTCTGGTCGCTAAGAGTTTAATCTACCAGTTAGCTCCTCTGGTAGCTAAGAGTTTAATCTACCAGTTAGCTCCTCTGGTAGCTAAGAGTTTAATCTACTAGTTAGCTCCGCTGGTAGCTAAGCGTATGGGGCTTAGCAACACCCCGCGTATTGTTGTGATTGGTCGTAGTGTTATCCAGTTGCGTGCAGTGAGATTTTCAAATGCATGCTTGGTGCCGCCCCTCGAGTTGGGCCATTTTCATTACTCATTGCCAGACCCTTAATCTTTCGGATTCGGGTCTGGATTTCCAGGCTAGCCTTGTGGAGGGGTACCAAATAGATGAGTATAGTTAAAACACTAGCACAACTACATACAGTAAATGAACCAAACACACCAAAGCACACTATTTAACTTTGTCAAAAAGAAACCAAGCAACAAAAGTCACAGAACAAGGGCTGTCGTCTAATACTTAACGGCCAGTATATGAACCGGAGGAATGATCACAGCGAATAAATCTTTCAACGTAGATTTTGGCAAGTGAGAATTACATTTAGATAGACTTGAAAAATTCTGAACCTATCCTTTAATGGAGAGATTTAGCGGTCTGTGTTTGGAACTCTTTCAGAAGAAATTCATAAAATTTAAAAGTACTGAATAATCGCACACCTGCAGTTGAAAAACACACTGGCCTTCAAAACCTGATTATCGGTCGAACCCTGTCCCAGCCACTAGCCCTACCCCTAGAATACTGCACACACAGTCACTGTTCCCTGCTTACAACCACGTTTGTCGAGCCACATTTAATATGCCAGTGCACTTTCCTAGCGTTGAGAGACAGACTGGCAGGTTATCAGATTGCCAGAGTGCCGTAATTACATTCACCGCACCGCACCGGTCTGCTGCTCCACAAACACCTGGCAAGCTGCCCCAGCCACTGACCTTTCCCTTCGGAAAACAATTACAAAAAATTCAGACTATGTAAATGGCAGTCATACACTTTGTAGAATGAAATTATGATAAAGATTTTTTTTTACAATTCCCTCAATCTGTCTAATATGCCACCATTGCTCCTGATCCTTATGATTCATGCTTATGCTCGTTGTACGCTGCCGGGCATCGACGGGCTTGGACTACTTGTCATCCCCCCCCCCCCCCCCACTCAACCGCCACCTCTGCAACATCCCTCCACATTAGATGCCTCTGCTTCTTTAATGTGGATTTATGATGGCATACATGAGCGTGTGGAAAGCCTTCCTCCTGTTGAGCCATGTTGGACTTAATGAACAAGCGGCCTCCTAAACGAAGACGGATCTGAGCTGACAGCGCTGCGGCCTCTCCGTGCAGCATCTGCCCACAAGTGCTAGAGGGACAGATGCAGGGAAATACAGGGTTGGGAGAGATCAGGAGGCAAAAATGCAGCATTATAAAATATCTTGGCGTCTTTTGCTTACTAAACATGTATAAAGAAAGACGGAACTCAACGTAATACATTTAAAATGTGAAAATACACACAGAGAATGACCTTTATGTGTAGAATTGCTGGCACTGAGGGTCAGGTAAGGCTACTAGTTTGTTTTTACAGAATGTTGAGTAACTGCATGTTGAGGATGTAAAATGTTAATAATATGCTGACCTTTCCTGGGTAACCTTTACTATTGGGAGACTTTAGAGAATGGATTTAATAATTAATAATAAAAAAAACAACACGCCATTTTTCTTTTTTTGTATCACAAGATCTGCACAAGACTTCCCCTCTGAGGAAAAATATATGTCCTAATGACCAACATATCTTAATTATAGACACCAAAATCTTGTGATACTGGTTGATGATGTGTATTGTGCAGTGGGTAAGCGACAAGCATCTTTAAAGTGAGAGAATGAGGACATATTGCAGCTCAAAAGCTATTTTACAAAATAAAAATCCAATGTGAAATAACAAGATCTCATCTGTTTACAGCCTAAACTCAACATGCACACAAAAATCACACACACAGTTAAGGATATATCAGTTTTCAGTTTTAAAAATCTAGAGGTCAGACTGTATGACAAATCTCTCACAACTTTTCATGTCTTAAGAGTCAGTCTTCACTCAACATAGTACATTTTGAAGTGTTACCTCTGAGCACTGCAGCTACGGATCTTTCAGGCACACATGGCTGATTTGTGTGTTGATTTTCTCAGCACTCAATAGCACAGCTGATCAATGGGCCAGTCTCCAAAAAGGAGCAAATGTTTTCTTTCAATGCATTTTCTGCAAACTCAAACTTAAAACCCAGGCCGCTTCTTGTAACATCTTGCTTTTAAACCCCACTGATTAATGTTTGGACATGTACATCTAACACTGTGCCCAAGTGTTTGTTTCCTAAATGAGCTGATATCCTGACAGAGGTGGTGAGAAGTGTTGTTGTGAGTGCTGGCTTTTAGATTTTACAGCCAATCATCTTAAGTTACAAATAGCAACACCCATAAATGCTCTCGGATTTGTCTTGACCCAGTGGTTTATGTCAAAATATTCAGTAACAATAAAATAGAAGATCAGAAGAACTCTCAGTATGGGTGTCCGCCCGGTGTTTATCATCCTTATCCTATAGAGCAGGGTTTTTCAACGTTTTGTAAGCCAAGGACCCCTTAAAGGACAATTCTGGCGTAAAATGAACCTAGGGGTTAATAACATATGTGTAGCAACTATTAACAATAATTTGGATGCCCCCCTTGCAGTGACTCTGAGGACCCCCTAAAAGGTCCCGGACCCCCTGTTGGAGCTCTCTGCTATAGACTGATGCCTAATGAAGAATGTTAAAGATCAAACTACCACTTGCTCCTCGGAATTATACCAATTAACAACAATAGTGCACTGTTTGTGCAGAGACAACAATGCGGTACAAGAGAAAGGAAGCTACATTTAAATTATTAGATAATCTACTATTGTCTGGATTCGGGAGTTTGGAAACCAGATCTGGACCAGATAAACCTTCAACCCTGAGTTCATGGGAACATGTCACTGCTCAGTTATACCATCTTTGTGTTTACACTCGGTCATGATCCAATCCACACAAGACTGAGTGAGCTGCTATTTCCAATGTCTGATCATAGATTACTTACCTTTAAAGGTCCTATGACATGCTGCTTTTTGGATGCTTTATATAGGCCTTAGTGGTCCCCTAATACTGTATCTGAAGTCTCTTTTATAATAGACCTTAGTGGTCCCCTAATACTGTATCTGAAGTCTCTTTTATATAGGCCTTAGTGGTCCCCTAATACTGTATCTGAAGTCTCTTTTATATAGACCTTAGTGGTCCCCTAATACTGGATCTGAAGTCTCTTTTATATAGACCTTAGTGGTCCCCTAATACTGTATCTGAAGTCTCTTTTATATAGACCTTAGTGGTCCCCTAATACTGTATCTGAAGTCTCTTTCCCCAAATTCAGCCTTGGTGCAGAATTACAGCCACTAGAGCCAGTCCCACAATGAGCTTTCCTTAGGATGTACCATTTCTGTGTCTGTAGCTTTAAATGCTATTGAGAAGGAGAGAGGGGGGGCAAGGTGGAGGGTGGGGGTGTGGCCTTGACCAACTGCCATGCTTCGCTGGTTTGAAAGCCACGATGTCGCTCTCTTTCTCATGGGCGGTACAAATTCTCTGGGCGGGCAAAGCAGAGAAAGGGGAGGTAACCTTCCTCCTTATGACATCATAAAGAGAAGATTCCAGATCGGCCCATCTGAGCTTTCATTTTCTCAAAGGCAGAGCAGGATACCCAGGGCTCAGTTTACACCTATCACCATTTCTAGCCACTGGGGGACCATAGGCAGGCTGGGGGAACTCATATTAATGTTAAAAAACCTCATAAAGTGAAATGTTCATGCCATGGGACCTTTAATCACTTTTATACTCCAGGATGCCTACAGCCCTTCAATCGCTGCATACTTACTATCTTAGCTAAGTAATGGGCGTTTTATCAATGCAACAGATCTATAAAGGAATGTACAACTATGCATGTCTGCCTGCGTTTAATTTTTTTATGCTTGACATAGTGTACTGTATTTACAAATGTTATTAAATATACTGGCAGCTATTTCTTTCCTCTATTGTCTTCACTGATAAATGTAAAACTGTTTATTTCAAATGCGACTGAAGTGATACATGTCACTAGTGTGAAGAATAAAATAGTTTTGGCATTGGATTTTCTGGTTTGATATTGGTTTATTTACCTTGTGAGTCATTTTATTACTTAACTTTTTTCCGTCGTTGTAAAATATTCCTAATATATTGTTATGATATACATATACAGTGCATGATGTTTTCTTCTTAGCTGTAGAGAACATAGTCCTAAATGAGGTGATGTACTGTAAGAACAACCTTAGTCTAGGTGGTGGTATTGCCACACGCCATAAAACGAAGAAAAAAAAGCAAGAACGACATCAGTGCACTTGTCAACCGGTCAGACAGCACAGATGGCAGAGAGTGATTGGTGGATTGCAAGGTGGGGGAGAAATATAGGCCAGAAACTGACAGGACTGTAATAACAAAATGTAAATTGCTCTGATATTCTGAAAATGTTTCGCTTCTACAAAATGACACTATAACTTTGATTAGCGTTTTAGTGTTCAGAGCAGAGGGCTTTCTCCCCTTGTTATATGTTTATATTAGGGCTGTCAAACGATTAATTTCTTTTAATCGCGATTAATCGCTGAATTTCTATAGTTAATCGCAATTAATCGCATATTTTATCACATGATTAAAATTCTATTATTTTGCATTTCAGAACAGTTTTTAAGTACATATTAACAATCGAAAGCCATTTTTACCAGTGGATCTTGATTGGGAATCAAATGAATGCAAAGAAAGTTACTTTATGAACTTGATTTTAAGATTTGTAATTTAATTTTAATTTTAATTTTAACAATTTATTTACTGTAAACAAAAGAAAAATGTGTGAATCTGTCATTATCGCACAATTCCTCCAAGTATTTAACTAAAAAACTAAAAATCCCTATCCTTACTAGAGTCAGTGTTTAGTAACTCCTAAATAATGTTGATTACTCACTGACGTCCAGTGATCACCGGTTAATGAGACAGACTTTGCATCACTTTGCAGCTGTTCCAGTGTGGCTGCTTTCTCCGTGTCTTACAGGCTGTGTATCCGTGAAAACTACTGTCCACCTCGACGGCAACGAGACAGGTCAGAACATGCCAACCGTAGTACGTCTTTAAGACCCGAGTCCTCTACGATGCTGACAGGTCTGCAGTTAGTTGTCACCTGTTTCACAAGAGCTGTAGTAATTTTTTGGGATTTGGTTTCATCCACGTCGGCAAGTAGCACACTCCAAAATAGTGCTTTGCCTGAGTGGGTAGCATGCAAGCGGGTAGCATCACGTTAACTGAACTACTATGCTTAGCTCCGTAGGTGGTAGCTCAAACTTGACGTGCTTCTGTGATATTTTAATTCGGCTTTACACAATGTGCATATGGCTTTCGACTTGTCTACGAGCCGTCCGGGAGTTTTGGAAAATAAAAAGCGCCATTCAGGATTTCATTACTGCTGTCTTTCTCCATCATGCCTGCAGCCTGCAGCAGCAGGATGTGTTACAAGGAAGTGGCAGCTTGATGATACGTAACGGTGCTGCAAAGGGTCAAAATAGTAGCCTTTTAGGCATGACGCAAAGCCAAGTGAAGTGTAAAATAAATTAATAAATGCCGGCATGCGATTAATGCGATTAAAAAAAATGTATCGCATCGCGTCAACCTTTAATCGCATCGCGATTAACGCGTTAACGCTGACAGCCCTAGTTTATATTCACAGTATTTTTCGAATCATTTCAATCAGATTGAGTAGTCTAAGCCAACATGGAGGAAAGGTCCTTGCTCCGAAATGTTAACATCTACAATCTCTTCAAAACTAGGCAAACTCCATCTGTAATCAAGATCATGCCACATGATCAAAACCTCCAAAATGGCTACTAAATGGATCTGATGAGGCATTTATTGCAGGTTTTTATCTGAACTTCTGGTGGGGACTAATAGGAAACTGTCATTCTTTCATAGGGGATTTACGGAAGCCCTGACAGGCAAATAAAAAAAAAAGTAATTTGGTCATCCATTTTCTTAGTCTGATCTAAATAGTTTTCTCTTACTTCAGACTTAAGAATAGGTGAGAAAAAAAGGTTTTGCCAGGAGAATCGTTCTAAGTTCCTCAAACAAATGTCCTAGTTTTGCCAAAAAGTTTTGACAAGTGAAAAAAAAAGTTTTGCAAGGATAATTTACTTTACTTTTTTTTTATCTTTCATCTGTGAAAAAAAAAGTTCTATTATTTTTATTTACATTTCACAGATGGAAAATGTGTAAGGAACTTTATCAAACCTTTTTTTTCACCTGTTAAGTCATAAACACAGGAGAGAAAACAACTTAGACCAGACTAAGAAAATAGACCAGAATAATTTTCTCACTGGCCTCTCAGGGCTTCCATAGGAATAGATGACAAATGGCTATATAGGAGAGACAATGAAGGTTAACCATTGTCACTGACATACATTTTTGTCCCTCATAATAACATTAGCAAACAGACTATAAATCCCTTCATCTCATCCAATTATTATTGTTTGTTATATATATGATACATATTTGGATGTGTCGCCTGCCTTCCTACTTGGCATGGCATTGGTAAATCCTCTCTGCAACAAACACTTCCAATTAAACATGTTAAGATTTCCAGGTGGACACGCTCCAACCTGAACACCACATGAGGTGTGTGTGTCTGTGTAGTCTCGCTTTGTCGGACCTGCCTCCACAGCGCTGCGGAGGAAGGTCTGGCGAGTCCACACAGCATTCCGGGATGGGAGAAAAACCTGCTCTGGTTTATTGGCATTTCTTTAAACCAATCACAATCGTCATGGGCGGCACTAAGCGCCGGACAGAGACACCATGCCTCTGGAAGGAACTTGTTTTGGTGGAACATGTGTAGGTTCAAAAGTAGTTTTAGTCGTGCAACAGAAAACTCAGATTGGAGTTTAGCTAGCTATCTCGTTTTACCCTGCAGAAGTGGAACGTAGTAGATATAAACTAGTGTCTGTACATTTTTTCTCGGATTTCTAAACATTTAAGAGGTAGCCATTACCAATAGCTAATACGTGTTGATGTATATACATGTATATTAAAGCAACACTAGAGAACTTTTTCCACTTCGGTCCCCCTACAGGTTGTCTCATTGGAACTACAGCTCGTGCTACCCGATCTGGCAAACTTGCATAATGTAATGTAATGGACAATTCCGCTTCCAGGAGACCGAAGACCGAAGCGGGAAAAGTTCTCTAGTGTTGCTTTAAAGGCATACTATGCAAGATTTGTACCTTAATATAACAGCTTCGAAGTCATTTCGATGGTGAACAAACTCGTCGTAGGGTGAATCATCCCGATAGCAAAGCAGGGGAGGGACGCCTCTGAGAAAACCAGCAATGCAAGTTTGGCAGGTGGCGCCCCGCTAAATCTCGTGAAAATCACGAATTGCTTTACGACTGTCGGTTCTGCAAACATCTGCTACAGCCGCCAGAGCCTTTTGGACATTGGTGACCAGCACCAGATATCTATTTCGAGTGTCTTTCATTATACGCACAACATCCCAGACGACATGGCGAGACCGCCGGGCTCTTCGTGGATTGTTGTCGGGTCTAGGAGGCGGCGCAGACGGAGGAGGGAGAGTAATAGCGGGGCCGCAGGTCCGGTGTTCCGAGTCTGTATCTCTCCAATGCCAGATCCCTGGTGCATAAAACGGATGACTTGGAATTACAACTCACTGGAAATCGCTATGTTCGTGACTAGCATGCAGCTAGCAGGTCGCACTCTGCTCCGCTGGGACAGGACTGAGGAAGAGAAGAGGAGGGGGGCTCTGTATGTACGTGCATGAGAACTGGTGTAATAATGGGACAATTATACATAAACACTATTCCCCTGACCTTGATTACATGTCTGTAAGATGCCAGCCTTTTTTTCTACCGAGAAAGCTAACAGTAATGATTGCAGCGGGCCCACCCCAACGGTGTTCACATAATCGCAGGAGACTTTAATAAGGCCAACTTGAAGACTGTACTCCCGACATTTTATCAACATGTCAAGTAAACTTGCTTGCGTTCTATGTTGTACGTTGTTGCGCTTGCTTGTTGTATGTCAGTTTTTACCACCACCTTTGTATCACATTGCACTTTTCTGCTTTTTTTGCACTTCTGGTTAGACGCAAACTGCATTTCGTTGTCTTTGTACTTGTACTCTGCACAATGACAATAAAGTTGAATCTAATCTGATCTAATTTACGAAGTTGTTGATTCATCCATTGTTGATAATAAGACCAGTCCTACAGGGGGGAGGGGATCAGGCCGTGAGTGCAGAGACAGCTCTGCGTGAGTGGTATTTACAACAGTAACGTTAAATACAAGTACTCCACCGCGACTCTAGGGGTAGCTGTTTGACAAAAAAACGGAAACTGCATAGTATGCCTTTAAGGTTATAAACCGTGAACCGTTTTTTTTGCCATCTGAGCTAGAATGGTTCTTATATAATCTGAGGTGTGTAGAACTGTACCTCAGAGAGAGAGATGACACTGAATCAAAAAGTATAACTGTAGGAGAATACAGTAGCCTCAGGCCTGTACAGAAAATCCTCTTGGTTTCTTTCTGTTCTTTAGTGAGCACTTTCTTTCCAATTCTGTAGTGTGAAGTGTACAGAATAATTGAAGACTATACTGCCACCCAGTATTGTTTGTCACAATGAGTTCAGAGCACTTCACACCTCAGGAGGGGAAAATATAAATAGTTTGTTCGCATAGCGTGTGCTTTTTTTTCTCTCAAAGTACTTCAGCGGACATGATCAATAACTAATCAACCAGCATGTCAAACAAAGTTGCAAAGCAAAAACAAAACAAAAAAGTTTTCCCAAAGATGTACAGCAGTGTGAGGGATTTGCTGAGGGAAGCACTTTAACACTCATGATGATGCATTTAATTCAGTCTGTTAGCAGTGTTGTAATGTAACAAAGTACAAATACTTCACTACCGTACTTAAGTAGAATTTTCACGTATCTGTACTTTACTTCGTTATTTATATTTCCGGATACTTTTACTTTTACTCCACTACATTTCCTAAATAAACTGTATACTTTTACTCCACTACACTTCCCCTCTATATGCATCTTAGTTACTCGTTACTACAAAATAAAATCAAAGAAATTTGTTACAATGGAAAAAAGCAGGTTTGGCGAATCATTGCTCCTAAATTGCCAAGATACTGCACACTCCATTCGCCAAGCGGCAAAAACAACCCCACCATAGGCCAAAAGTAAAGAAGAAGAGGAGGAAGCGTAATGACTGATATTGTCATGGAAGCACCTGGTGCAGGCTCTGGCGCCATGGTAACAGACGATGACCACCCCGAACACAACGGTGATGAAGATAACGTTACATACCTTTGGTCATGAAGTTCATAATCAAAGTTTTTTTTACTTTTACTTTTACTTGTAATACTTAAGTACATTTAATATCAGAATATTACTTTTGATACTTCAGTATAGTAAATATCAGATACTTTAAGACTTTTACTCAAGTAATATTCTAAAAGGAGACTTTAACTTCTACCAAAGTCATTTTCTGGTAAGATACTTGTACTTTTACTCAAGTATGGCTTTCAAGTACTTTATACAAGACAGCCTGTTAGTCCTGTTGGTGGTTGTTTTGCAAGGCCATACGGTCAGCAGGGAACAACATTAAACGCTCGGTGATAGGATGTACATCAGCGGAGGGTGTCACAGTGAGTAATGGCCTCAGCAACACAGCAGCAAGGCACCGGGAGCCGAGACAGCCAGGAGCTCCATCACGCCATCCTGCAATGCATTTACAAGGTCATGTGGTGCAAAAATCCTTTTTAAAACATTTCGTTTTCTCCCCCACCAAATTAGAATGCTCAGCAGGCCTTAAAGAAATTGTGTAACATGGTCAACACATATTATAGAAGCTGTGTTCCTGCCATTAATCTGTTGGTGCAAGAGATGTTAAAATGGACACTGATTCAAATAATCTGGCTACAACACTTAACAGAGGAAATATGAATTTGTTATGTTGCCTTCTTTCACAAGGCAGTCAGATAAGAAAACATGCACCTCTCTGGTCTTGTTCATTTATGTTGAAATTCCTCATCTCTTCATTATTATGTTAGGGTTAGGGATTATTCCATCCAAGGAAAAGCTTCAGAAGGAACGCTATTGAAACAACATACCCCCACCCTGTTATGGGGCCCCCAACTGACAACATGTTAGTCTGTCTTACCGGATATACAGTGCGGGTATAAAGCCTGACATCCGGCGCCGGATATCAGCCATTCTCTTCCCCTTCTGCGATCTTTGCTGTGTATTTTGCTATCTATTTTGCTGTGTATTTTGCAGGGGCACCTCTGCTGCTTCCGGGGCTTACAGTGCAGATCCATTTGGCCGTGTGACGCTTCTGTCGTGCCGTGCTCCACTTTATTCCTATGGGTGACGTCAAGCAACTTTAAGGCGCCCGCAAAGCATCCCGGGAAGGCAGCACTGCATTTAAAAAAAATGCTGCGCGTCAAAAAAGCTGGCCGATGCCCATCTTTATGCAAATTAATCTGTTGAACGCGACGTGACTATCCAGTAGAAGTAGACGAAAATCTTCCAAACTGACCTTTGTCAATCTGAAATGAAGACAGATTCAGTAACTGCATGGCCTATTTCTCGCTTAAAATGTTTCCCAAAACACATTTCGGTGAACTATCTTCGTAAAATACGAGATCGTACTCTCATGAGCCGCCATTGAAAACCTTCGAGCAGCCAGACCCACGTCAAGCGTTCATCCAATCAGCTGCCGGTCAAGAGCGTGGAGTATCAACCATGGATGTATGACGTTGTGACACCACGCTTCAGTCGTGTCGCAAAAATGGATCTGTACCGTTAGTGTCACCTAAGACAATTGTGATTGGTTTAAAAATAAATTACAAACAACCCCCTATTTTCGTCTATACCAGAATGTTAACTCATGCAGCCAGACCCATACTCCAGCGCTGACACAGCACTGTGGAGGACCTGTCTGTCAGGTTGGCAATGAGAGACTAAGAAAATGTAGTATGTAGTGCATAGTCTCGCATTGCCAAGACCTTCCTCCACTGCGCTGCGGAGGAGGGTCTGGCTAGTCCACACAGCATTCCGGGATGGGAGAAAAACCTGCTCTGGTTTATTGGCATTTCTTCAAAATAGCCTCAGGAAGGAACAAGTTTTGGTGGAACATGTGTACGTTCAAAAGTAGTTTTAGTCGTGCGACAGAAAACTCAGATTGGACAGATAGTCTAGCTAGCTGTCTGGATTTACCCTGCAGAGATCTGAGGAGCAGTTAACCATAGTCCTCACAAATCCACCAGAGTTTAGAACGCCAACACAAAGGAAGAGGAAGGTGTGGGACACCCGGCCTAAATGAGGGACATCCGGCAGAATTTCCGACAGCACCTGAACAATCCCAAATGACAAATGGCTTAAAACAATTACACTGTCTATTTACACAAAACCATACCCACACTGCTGCGGGAGGCCACCTTTTGTCCCTTATTTCATAATGACAAAGTTGGCAACCCTAGGTGTCGGTAAACCAAAGGATTGTTAGCTAGCTAGCTTTGCTTGTGTTAGCTTGCAGGCTAATACTGTATACTGTGTGTTAGCTACTGTTATAAGAGTTTATACAGTGATGCTACAGCAGAATGCCATGCAGTGTATAAATAACATTATGTGTTGTCTTCCCGTCGACCAACAAGCAACTTTTTCTGGGTCAAAATGTACTTTTTTTTTTTTGTTAACGGTAGTCGTCTTTTTCGACACTTCTTTCGCTTTTCCCCAAAGTTTTTTCTACGTTTTTTTGTCACTTCTTACCGATGTTTTTGTCACATTTTTTCCTGAGCTTTTTTTGACATTTTTTTGTTGTTTCTTTCCCCCCGCGTTTTTGAAGCTATTTCCAACATTTTTGTCACTCTTTTCAACGTTCTTTTGTCATTTTTTTTTCTCCAAATGCTATAAAATTTAATAAAACACCCACATTCAATGAAAGTACTGAGCTGATCTTTTACTTTACTTGTGAAGAGTAATGGTTGTACGGAACCGTCCACGTTATTTTTTGACAATTTGGTTAAAAGAAACCCAAATTTCTGATATAGAAATGTTTTGAATATGGGTCAAATTTGACCCGAGGACAACAGGAGGGTTAACTGTGAAGGGTGACTGGAAGGCCAACCGATCATTGCCCTGGATATGCTTGGACATGGACACGGAAAAGAAAAACTGAGAAATGTGGTGAGGAAAATGAAAATGTTCCTATGTATTTAAAGGAAGTAAATGATAAATGTAAAAAATAAATAGGCTATTCATTTCTTCACCTGGATGTCAGAGAAAAAGTTTAACGCTTTACATTTATTTTTACACAGCATTTTAATTATGTATCTAACAATATTATTTATTGATGTATGCAGTTACACTTGGACTTGTCTGATAACCTTTTACAACATGTTGTCACTTTCAGGGCTCTATATCTGGTCAGCTTCCCATATGTGTGTGTGAATTACCCAAGACATCGACTAGAGCCCTCTCTCCTGGGAGCTTCAGTGAATGTGAAAATACATACATTCTCATTTCTCCAGTTACAATCTCGGCCCCCAGTTGTCAAGTATGTCGTTCCGCCCTTTTGCTCTCCATCTTGTCAACTTCTATTCTCTGTATGAAAGGAGACGAGCCTGGATGCCAGTAAAGCTGCCTGGCAGCAGCTCTGGAGAATAATGAAATGGGCTTCAGATACTGTACAGGCTCAGACAGCCTCCCGACAGATGAAATGCAATATTCTGAAAGTGCTGTGTAACGTGAGCTTCATATGTAGATATCAGATTGTACTTGACGATACCTCTATTACCATCCACAAGCCGGCGCTTTGGGCAATTAGGATCTCTCCAGTTACCCCTCTGTACATAAGCCAATCCGAGATGAGAGGGATTAAAACTCAATTAGCTTTTGTAAGGTGATGTCCACTCTACATACTGGCTCACATGTTCCATATTTTTCTTCGTAGCATCAAACACCATGGCTTAAGACCTTTCTTTTTGGTTCGCCATAACTTGGTATTTTGAGTTAAAAATCCACTTTCTCCTGATGAAAACCAAATTCTTGCAATTCACTGGAGTATACAAAAAAGTGCAGCTCAGGAGGGATTAATCTCTCACGCTCTTTCACAAATCCCTTAAACAGAGGGAGGATAAACATGGGCAGAAGGCTTGATCTGACAACTGGCCCTGTGGTTTCAGGGGTCCATGTGTGGGCAGCACAAAATGGGTGTCAATTCAGTAACCACAAAGGTTTGTGGTGAAGTCACTGCATTTTGAGACAAAATGTGCCATATCTCTTGATACTTTCTCCCTCCTTTAAACTTTTTCTCAACTTTTTTTTTTTTTTCTTCTATCTTGCCTCAGAGACACCATTTGTCAAATATTCATTTATTTCAAAATGAATCCTATAAAACGATGTCTGTGGGGCATTGATACTCTACATATATCTCCTTGATTTGATGAAGAATATGTAGATAGAAAGCAATGAGGTGAGCTCTGTGTTAATGTTCCTTTCTACTTAATCCCAGCCAGGTTTTTTTCTTTTCTTCAGTTTGACCCAGCGGTGTGACCCGCTAGAATCCGCAGTCATCTGATAAAGATCTCATGGCTGTCTCAAAAATCCATTTTTTGGGGCCTTTGTATTTGCGTGCTATGAAGCTATGAGCGCGCTCGGTCACTAATGTGTGTTTAACCCCAGAACTTTTCTCCCAGTCTTGTCTTCACATAATCGTCAATCAATTTAAATGTTTCATTGTCACATAATGAAGCAATTCAGACTTCTAGAGTTCACGATGTATTCGGACAGACTCGGGTATCTGACTGCCGAAAGTTCTGCCTGTGCTGTATTTTCTTTGGATTTGAGTAAAGTACGATTTAAATGTAGAGATCACTGATTTATCCCACAGACTTTGAATTTCACTTTGGTCTTTCTACACATTATAGATGCACTATTGGTAGCATTGGTGGAAAGTAAATGAGTACATTTGCTTATGAATACACTTAGTACAGTTTTGAGGTACTTGTACTTTACTTGAGTATTTCCATTTTTCATTTATAGTTTCATTTATAACTCTACTACACTTAAAAAGTATGATTTTTACATCCAAAACATTACAGCGGCTTTTAAAATATGACCCACTGCTATGTCAGATAATACCCAATACTTAAAGATGCAGTAGGTTAAAAATAACTTTCTGTCATATTTGCTGAAACTGACCCTATGTTTGAGTAGAACTACATGAAGCAGGCTCCTCTGGCACCACCTACAGCCTGTAGTAAGATATGCAAAAATCCACCGCTCCCTGTTCAGATGCACCAATCAGGGCCAGGGGGAGGTTTCTAACTCAATTCATTCTCCATTGTGGGGGGAGGGGCTTATGAGACCGTTTTGGGCTTTAGCAGAAAGTTGTTGATGTTCAAATTTTTTGGCTAAGTCCTGGATCTTCGCAATCCTACCTACGGCACCTTTAAAGCAGGTAGAGAAGGAAACATGGGGAGAGAGAAAGGGGACATACACAGTATACAAAATACATACAGTATACCTCCCTTGATGCCTTAATACATAACCTGACTAAATATATCAAGTGGTGCGTGTTGTGTGTAGGCTACAGTATGTATTATAATAATATGACGGTGTTTCAATCTTAGGGCAACAGTTGGTTGTTATGAAATATGCTTTATAAAGAAACTTTTTGAAAATCAAGAACTGCAGATTGCAAGCTAATTTAGCTTCAAGGACATCAGGGAAACGGCAACTTTAATTAGTCGGGAGGAGACTATAAAGATGTGTGTGTGTGTGTGTGTGTGTGTGTGTGTGTGTGAGGGTGTACAAAGTCAAGCAGACAGCTGCTGTGGAAAAATGAAACGCTTCCTCCTTGCTGTGCCCATTACCAGAGTTTTCTAACATCCTCCGTTCATCAGCAGTGATCCTGAACAAGACTGGCAGGGTTGCAGGCAGGCCAAGGCCCCGGGCAATAATACTGCGGCCCACTGATGTTACAAAGAGGAGTGTAAAATGTTAATGACAACAGATCGGCTGTGCATGCACACACACTGTAATCACATCACCGTCCCTACTGGCCAGTTAGTCGCTCTCTCTCAGACGGAGCTGTGTTTTCCCCCATCAGCGTTGATGAGGTGTATATATACATATATATGCATCCTATAAGCAACACGACACACAATCACATTGGGGACATTAGCCCAGCCTTCACGGCCTGCTGCTCTCTTCTCTTCAGCAGTGATGATGGAGCTGTTTGAGTAATAAAGGAGCTATTGGATAACAAGAAGAGACGGAGGAAGATCACAGGAAGGAGGCTGCTGTAATAACATCGTCTGCTGAGACGCTGACAGCCCTGAGAGGCATCATTTAGTGGTATGAAACAACAACAGAGGGCTGTCAGCTCACAGACTATATGGCTACACATTACACTGGAGTTCCGCTTGCTCTTCTGAAATGTTTGGTGACTCGAAACTCCAAAACAGCTGATTACATGTTGAAGAAAGAAATCATGTAAAACATACTTTTATTCACTAAAAAAATGTTTTTCAAATGTGCGCAGATCAGTTTATTAGGTCTTTTTTTATACTGTCTATGATGAGGTCATGGGAGCCTCTGTGGCCATAAGTGGCAATTATGGGAGGACTGTTCATCTTAAAAATGTACTGTAACAATATATTTGTGAGCTGCTTTTAGAGAGGTGTGTCTTTGGTAGGAACCAATGTGCTTGGAGCTGAGAGCCACATACAGTAGGGAAGTCAGAAAGTATTGAAAGACTGAATTTGAAAAAACATATATGAAGAAGAACGTTTCCAATCATAAATGACTATTTACTTTGTTTCATGTCGAACCTTTTGATTTATGGAAATTCCTATTTTCCCTCTTATTAGTGCTAAATTACATAGTTCTTTCCAGGAGACTTTCTAGGAAATGATCATATTCATATCTGCCCCTGAGATTTATCTTGTGACCACTTGGGAGGGCTTCCAACCCGCAGGTTGGGAACTACCAGATGTTTCCCACCCCCAAAAAAATCTTAAAATGTACTGTAATGTAAATGTTAAATGCCCTAATACCTGTTGATACTACAACAATGCAAAGTATAGGCTCTTAACCTTGCAGTTCAGCACATATCATGTAAGACTCGATTTCTCCATTTCTTTGCAGAAAACTCTCCAGAAAGTGCCATTTAATGATTTATTTTTCAAAAAACATTCCCGGGGGGGCATACCCCCGGATTCCCCTAGGGAGAGCCCCCCCACATAACAAATCCCAATTTAACCCCTGCCTATGAGTAATGTAGCTACTTCAGACCAACCCATTTTAGATTTGCGTCGAGCGCAAGAGGCATTTATCCCGCCGGTATAATTGCAACAGCGGCCGAGATCTGCCCACAAAGCTACTTGCGTTTGGCGTTTGATACTTTGCGTTTCAGATCGTTAAAATAGGAACCCTTAGTGACCTAGCAACGTCTGAAACACAAACAGTACATATTCTTCACTGTCTGTTGCAATTCGCCTACACATGCTAACTCATAAGACAAATTGTTGTGTTTGTATGTGGCGCTAAAGTCAAGTGACGACGCTATAAAGACCGTTGCCGTGCTTGCGTCACTCCCTTACCCCTCCTACCAGGCCACTTGGCCAGTGTGAATGCAAATGGAAAACCGGTTTTGGGGGAGAGTAGTTAGTAGAACTGTTTAGAAGTGGACTGTTCCTATAACTACGTTCCTGTCACTACTTGGTCGGAAAGAGACTATAGTGGATGTTTGTATAAATGAATCCTGGTCATCAGAGTCAAAGGAAAATATAACATTTACTTCACTATTTCCATATGAAATGTTTGCCTATATTCTATTTCAAGTAAGTGTTTGTAGGTGGGGAAACACATTTCTCCCACTTCCTGTCTATGGCACTTTTAGTCAATGTGTTCTAATGATCATTTTACATGTACGGAAGCCACAGTATGGTACTGCAAAGAGTGACATTTAAAACTTGTGTATTGCAATTACAAAGACATCAGTGGTGGAAACGTCCCCACTAACTCCTGCACATAATAACGTGCACTGCAATTAAAGCGAAGAGAGAAAAAAAAAAAAAAACTGCCTGTCTCCGTCTACCTCTTTCCCCTGCAAAAATCACATTAAAGCTTCATATCATGGCCATGATTTATTCTCCACGTACAGTACAGCACAGTTCAACACATGAAGCTCTCAGAAAATTACAGTGAATCATTTCTTAACTTTGTTACAGAAGCTATTAAAGTCAACGCAACGCGTTGCCAGATACGCAGCCGGAGGCATCGTGAGGATTGACGCTGTCATAGACGAGAGGCAGTAGAGACAGGCAGGTCCAATATTTAGGCTTTAACTCCTGAATATCCCAGCCTTGTTTCCAGACTTTTGGTAAAATAACACAGAGATAATGCAAAGACATGCACCGTGCACAAAATGTGGGATTAGTTAAAGGAACACGCCGACTTATTGGGACTTTGTCTTATTCACCGTAACCCCCAGAGTTAGATAAGTCCATACATACCCTTCTCATCTCCGTGCGTGTCCTAACTCTGTCTGACGCACCCAGAGCTAGCTTAGCCTAGCAGAGATCCTGGAGGTAACCGGTTCCAACTAGCCTACTGCTCCGAATAAGTACAGGGAAAAAAATATAGTCGTTTTTTCTCTCTGAGCTGTAGAAGACATTGTAGCAGAAAAGAGAAGGGGCACTTCGACAAGAAAGTAGATGAGATGATGCTCTAAACTTGTCAAAACGTCCTCCCCTCCACCTGTCGCCTCTGTGGGACAGCGGCAGGCTTTGTTCTGTCTCGGCGACAGACCCTCCCCTGAATAAAAGCTTCTGTCTAATACAACGAGCTGCCATAGGAGACCTGTGTGCCAAGGGAACTATAATTTAGGAGCTGCTCCAGGAAAATTGGGACTCTCGCACTTCAGAACATTAATGCCTCAGAGACTCACAATGTGCACAGTGCTGGAACCATTCAGAAATCTGGACTCATCACATTGAATCCCATCTAAATATAGATTCATGGAAATGTGATGGAACAGAAAAAGGCCTCTCTTTGGCAAGAGGCAATGGGTAACACACAAACTGGCACTCATGCACACACAGAGACAGTGGAAACCATTCCTGGCTGGCCAGTGGGAATATGTCTCTGCCCATTATTTGCTTTGGTTCCAGGTTTTCACTTCTCTTGGGTTTATCAGGAGTAGGATGTGTTGCTTTAGGGTTCTAGGGGTCAGTTCTGCTACACAAACAGAAGGACTCTTTAACCCTGGGGGCTGCAATCAGCTGAAAGTCCTGGAGAAGCGAAGGGGAGGACAGGAGAGAAATGTGCTGAGTTATTTTGTGCCCTAGTTGCTTTTCTCTCCCTGGCTACAGTTTTTTCTTGTAATCTAAAAATGCTGAAAAGATGGAGCCTCTAATTTATATATATTTTTTTTTACATTTGGGGAAACAAATTGGCTATGTATTGTCACAGATAGCGGCGTGGCTCTGGGGATGGTAGTGTTGGCATGTTGAACCAGACTAAAATATCTCAGAAACTATAGAATGGTTTATTGTTGTTAATTGGAAAATGTCAGCATGCTAAATTATAAACAATAAACATTAGAAAATGTTTCAACTTGTGCAAAAGATTTTAGTCTTATTCTGGGGCTTTATGGATCTGCCTCATATGTACAGAGGACAGAGACTGGAGTAAGATTACAGAAAAAGCAGGAGTTTTGGTCAGGTCTGAGGCTGAGCTGAACACATGCATAAGAACAAGCACACTCCCATACACATGGTCGGTGCATCTGTTTCTAGCTAGCTTACAGCTAACGTCTGTTTCGGGCGAATTAATACAGACACTAAAAATTCACTTCAGTTTCTGCCTGAAAGCACTTTTAGTCTTGTTCTGATCTCGGCATTTCAAACCCAATACTCAGGTCATTGTAGTTGTAGCCTAATTCTGAACAACTGCCAGAGATTTCTGACAATGTACCTTTGTCAAGATCTACGTAACCTCTACTGCTACAATGGCAGTAGCCTACAGCTTATCTGTTGCCTGATATTACCACAAGATCAATTCCCGTTTATGTACTTTGCTCTTCATTCAAAGGTCCAAAGCGGCAATAGCCACACCACAGCTGCAGTGGGTGCCCCCATGAGGCATGCAGAGGAGACATGAGTCTGTGGAGATTGGATCATTCGTCTTAGCCGTGAGTGCTGACAGATTGTCCTGCTGTTAACATCCGTCCCTCTCTCCGTGCCTTCCTGTTCCCAGTTCTATCCATCCCTCATTTAGATCCTCCCCGAAGCAGCAGCAGTACAGCAGTCCATATAGCTGTCATCTCATTCATGGGACACAGCTGAATGATCTATCTTTGCTTGTTAGAAGATCTCAATTTTGGAACGAAAGTCTGCAATGCACCAGATGTGGTCTATTGCATTGTGTCAAAAGCCACCTCTTAAAAAGCCATATTTAATTTTTTTCATTCGTTTTTGGTTCTATCGTTCAAAGTTTTAGTTGTCATTTGCACAACAATAAAGAAGTAGGCGAGGCAATGGAAATCTTAGGCCTCCAACAATGCTCATTAAATAACTAAAAAAAACACAAAACACACAAGTAAAAGCAAAATCTGAATCTGAATGCCCAGATCCTACCTGTAAAAATAATTTTGTTCATTTTGAATCAACGTGTTCTTGACTCCAAACCACACACTATGCATCTCCCCCAGGAGTGCGGATTAGCAGCAACAGGAAACGTAACTGCTTATTTTTCTATAATACATGGCAAACATAACCGCTGATAAGCATTTTGCCCCCCGACAGTGATGCAAAAGCTCCCGCGTGCATCTCCAGACTCAGAAGCAGCAGCCGATTCATCTTCCCTGGGGCTGGAGGAGATATAAAGCTGCAGCAGCGGCAGAAACAGCTTTCTCACACCCCACTTCCAGCAGGGCTTCCATCTCCTCTGTCAGCTGTCAGCTCAAAATGTCTCCTGCCTGTCAGACCAGAGCTTTCAACTCAGTCCGTGTCTGTTTGCCCAACTACCACCACGCTTTCTTTCCAATTTTAGGAATGAGCTTTTGCATCACGTTTGAAAATCAAAAGCTGATGTGTATTCTGCAACCTAACCAACAGAAATATTGCCGATCCATTTGACAAGTTTCATTCTCACGGACTGTATTCTCACATTGCATCAGCCACTCATAAGCAGTTTTCTCTCTGTCATTGAGTTGTCACAAACATTCTAAGTTCCACATGTGCTTTATGGATATCTGTTTTGAGTTGTTGTTTTTTTTTGGCCTTGTGCTTGCTGAGGCAGCTGTCATTCTTCCCCAGGAGCAGGTTGACTCTGTGGTCTGCGCCTGCTGGAAGGCTCGGCATGGGTTTCCTCCGAGGTTGCTGCTGAGGCTGGTTGGGACCAATGGACAAACTAATGAGCCCCTGAAGGCCAAACTGATATGCCCAATGGCAAGATGGGGGAGTTGCAGAGGGAGAGACAGGATGATATATGGGTGTAGGAGGTGGGGTGGTTGTTAAAGTCATGGGGCAATTGGGCGAAGCTATAAAGAAGGGAAGACAGTACGACTTAAGGCCCGGACACACAGAGCCGACGGCCAAACATCGGCAGAAAAGGCAGTTGGACTGATCAGTTTACCCAAGTTGGTCAAAAAAGTGCCTCGGAACACACCAAAGAGACGAGACGTAATACGTCTCCATAACAGCAGACGGCGCTAATCTGTATTGTCGCCCAAAAATGAAAGCCGGCAGCTGATTGGATGAACGCATCACATGGGTCTTGTTTCTCCGGAAATTCAAAGACATCTGTCATGGCGGCTTGTTCAGAATACGATCTCATATTGGACTAAAATAGTTCACCGAAACGTGTTTCTGAAAACATTTTAAGCGAGAAATAGGCCGTGCAGTTGCTGAATCTGTCTTCATTTCAGATCAACAAAGGTCAGTTTAAAAGATTTTCGTCAGATTTTGAGATACTCTAGTCACGCTTATCCCGATCCCTGTTTCCGGGTTAGCTCTCCACCAATCAGATGGGTCATTTGAGACTGCCAGCAGTGCCCGCCCCGCCGATTATACATGTCAAACCGGCCAAAATGAAGGACGACGGCCCCTCGGATGGACGACGGCACGGAACACACCGAACAGACTTGAGTCACTGACCTCACCAGACTGTCCAACGGCCGATTATCGGCTCTGGGTGTCCGGGCCTTTAAGATAACTTAAAGTCAACAACCATGCATCTTTGAGGCAGTCCTTTCTGTACCTGCACGCAAAACGTTACCCACTAAGTTCGATCCCAAGGGACTTAACAGCTAATTACCGCCACCTACCAACATAACGAGGTCGTAACATGACATGAGACAGACGGTTTTGGTTTGTCCTTGAAAGTAAAAATCCTATTTATCTACACTGATTTCATAAACAGCCTCTCCAATTGACTGAAATCAGTCGTAGCGATGGATAACTTTAATCTCTGCAGTGGGATACATCAGAAAAATAAATGTCGGTACAAACTTTTGTGTCAATCCATCCAGACATTTTAAGAAATTTTACTAAAAACTAAGAATGTCAACCTCATGATGGAAGCAGAAGAAAATTGGATGAGATCACCAAAGTCATTAGAATTCATCCTCTAGAGATCTTGAATGTCTGTACAAAATTTCACGTCCATCCATCCAATATTTGTTGAGAAAATTTAGCGTGGAACAAAGGGTCCAACAAAGACGCTTTTAACTAAAGGATGCATTTTCTTTGCATGGCACTTCATATCTGACAACAATGATATGTACATACAGTTTTATAATGGAAAGTAGCACAGGGACAACTTAGAAGGTAATATTCTTTCATTCCGTAGTCCCATTAAACCCTTTTTTTGGAGGTATTTGGCAAAAGCAATAAATTAAATGGGTACATTAAACGGACAAATTGGATGATCCAGAGAGCATGGTGGGGCCATAGTGCAGTATTCTCAAATCCAGAAACAGACCATAATACCTGTGCAACCCTAAGAAAACTATGGATATAACAAAGTTGACTTTAATAGATATATCATGTATCTTTACTTTTCACCTTAGTGACTCGGGAAAAAGAAGAAAAGAGCAAAGATTCTGTGATCCCTGTTTCGCAGAACGACTCCAAGATTCTCAGGATAGATGACCCATTAGGATTGGGTGACTAAAACAGGAACTCAATCTAATGCCTCATTTCCTCTCTGAGATGAGACAAGCTTTATGGCTTGACCTCTCCCTAAAGGATCTCTTTCTTTCTACAGTGGCCACGTTGTAATCTCACACATCGCTGTCTCGCTTAATCTGAAAATATCAAACACATTAGCAAAGGCAAAGGCCTGGAAAATCCAATTTGAAATTCATACTGTGGCGCCCGTAGACTTGATCACTCCATATGCGTGATGTCACATGTGGTTTTAATGGACATTAATCTCCAATGGGAGAGAAGTTATAGAGGAAGCGGGGAGTTCTGGGTAAGGAGTTGCACTGTTTAGTACCAGTCTACGTACTGGAGAATACAAACGTTTCTCAGATTTTACTTCTGCCTTGCCAAGTAAAATATACTACATATATTTGCTGTCAGGTGAAAACCTCAACTTTTTAGGAACCTAAATATCATTGTTCTTGATAGCTGTACATGTTTCATCTTTTAATTGTGAGGTTTTTAACCCTGCTAGCTGAACAGCTCCAGGGATGGCAATGTTAGTGGGTCTACCATTTAGTTCCTGATTGAAATATCTCAACTGTCGAATGGCTTGCCATGAAATTTGGTGACGTTGGACCCAAAGATGAAGCCTACGGACTTTGGTGGGTCCTAGACTTTTCCTGTAGCACCACCAACAGGTTGACATTTTTGTTTATTGGTGAAACAACTATTTCAACTATGGGATGGATCGCCATGAAATTTGGTACAGGCATTCTCAGTTCCCATTTTTGGTAGACTTTGGTTACCGCTAGACTTTTTCATCTAGTGGCACCAGCAGGTCAAAGTTTTCACTTATCCAGTGAATTATCTGAACATTGAGCATTACCAAAAATATGGTACAGACATTGTTTCCCAGATGAGGAATCTGAGGCTATGTTAGACGGAAACGATCTGAAGAGAAAACGCAAAAGTGGCATTGCATTCTCACTTTTTATTTCGCGTTTAGACGAGCGTTATGGGGGGGGGGGGGGAATCTGCGTGCATATGGTGACGCAAAAGTGTGTGAAATGCGATCCACCAAGTCTGCGTGCCTGCGTAGAACCTTCCTTCTACTTCTCTTCCTCTCCTCTCTCCTCCCTAGTAGCACGAAGCGAACAACAAAAGCTGACAATTTTGTCTGGACAGACGAGGAGGTGGAGTTATTGCTCCAAACAATGCACACACAGAGACACACGTGGCGTGCGCACACGCATGCACACACACACACACACACAGTGCGTTTTTACCCTTTGGACGGGAACGCGACGGTGGAGCGTTTTTAAGATTTCCACTCAGGAGGGTGGTTTCACTTTTTGCCGTTTTTAAGCCCCAAATAAAAACGGCAAAAAGTGACACATCTGATAAAATATTTTTGTTGTTTTCACCTGCTAGCGTATTCGTGTAAACAGGGCCTTAATGGTTTTGGTGATCCCCTGATTTTTCCTCAAACGCCACCATGAGGTAGACATTTGTGGTTTTGAGTAAACACTACTGTAGGAATTGCCATGAAGCTTATAGACATTTATGTGCCCCTCAGAATGAATTGGGTCAGCTTTGGTGAAACCTTTTCTTCTAGGAACATCAACAGGTTAACATTTGTATTTTATTTTATGACCAAATACCTGCAAAACCGATGCACTACTTATCAGCCTCAGCTATACACGCAAACACGCTAAACTGAGATGTTGAACATGGTAAACATTACCAGCATGTTAGCATTGTCATTGTGAGCATAGTTACCATACTCTACAGTTTAGCTCAAAGCACCTCTGTGCCTAAGTACGGCAGTTGGATATCATTTCCCTTTTTTCCTTACATCTACTGCACACGTGTATAAGAAGAGAGCAAGCAAAAACTGTCCTCCAACCAAGGACAAGTAATTACTGAGGCTGAATATGGAGTAGACCTTTGTTCAGATTTTTCATGAGACAACTGTCTGAAAAGGCTAATGAGCTGCACGGTGTCAACAGAAAGCGGTGTACTGGCCAAAAAACTTTTAATTTGACACTTCCATTGTCCATCAAGGGTAGAAAGACAAAGAGTGCCTGCAACTCCTCAAGGCTCCTGGGTGACTGTGTCTGTCGGTGTGTTTAAAACAGGAGCTCCTTCTGCTCAGCGGGCTTGAAATAAATGGGTTATTTAGAGCCTACTTCATTTGCACTTGTGGAGACAGGGCAGAAAGGAAATGAGAACCCCAGGACGGTTCAGCGTTGGATGTATTTAATTAGCCAATTCACTCTCTGCTTTTCCGCCTCAGTGGGCACAATACTTCTTTGTATTTTTAAAAGTAATTGTCACTTGCCGCATCAGCATTCAGCAGATCCAGGCATGCAGTCAGGAGCAGGAAAAAAAATAGTCCCCCCGTTTCTACTAAGAGCTTGTAAAAATAGACATTCAGGTACATATTATGCTGCATTGTCAGAGATAACCTACGGAGACTGGATGTCGTGTTCACAAACCATGAAGCAGAGCTGTGGGAATGGTAAGCTCCAGCAGTAATGGTCCATTTTGCTTTACTCAACTGACTGAGCTCTGCAGGCAGTTTAGCTGGTTAACACAGTCAAAATGGTCCAATCTTGAGCTTTCAAATGACACTGATCCACACATCATCAACTAAATTCAGAAATGTATATCAAAAAAATATTACATGATTAAAACATCTATCTTACAAAGAAACAAAACTAAGAGTCTACACCCATGCTAGCGGCTCCCAGGCTGTACTGTACAGCGGGGCTTTAAGCTAACTGACAATGTCAGCATGCTAACATGCTCACAATAACAATGCTAACATGCTAATGTGCCGATGTTTAGAAGGTTTAATGTCCATCATGTTCACCATCTTAGTTTAGCATGTTGGTATGCTAACATTTGCTAATCGACACTGAGCACAAAGTACAGCTGATGCTGATGGGAATGGCATTCGTTTTGCAGGTATTTGGTAATAAACTAAAGAAAAAGAAGTTATTAAAATCCATCTTTAGAGGAACATGAATGTGTGTACAAAATATCATGCCAATTCATTCAATAGTTGTCGAGACATGGTGGCTCTAGAGGAACAATTCAGTAGGATAAATCATCTGGGAACCATGAATGTTTGTACAAAATGTTGTGCCAATGCACCTGGTTGATATTAAGAAATGTCCCTGGATAAGTGAAAACTTTGACCTAATGGTGACACTAGATAAAAAGGCAGGGGATCATCTAAATTAATAGAATTCAACCTTTGAGGACCATGAGTGTGTTGCAAATTTCATGGCAAATCCATCTGATAGTTATGGAGCCATTTCAATCTGAACTAAACATTTTCACTTCATGGTGGCGCTACAGAAAAAGTCTGTGGATCACAAGTCTTGCATTGCCAGACCTTCCTCCACAGCGCTGCGGAGGAGGGTCTGGCTAGTCCACACAGCCTTCCGGAATAGGAGAAAAACGTGCTCTGGTTTATTGGCATTTCTTTAAACCAATCACAATCACCACCTGCTACCTGTCACAAGATACAAGATGGCGCCAGTGTGTGTGGCAAGCTGTCTGGTGCAGGGCAAATTGTTTGTGATTTTACTGTTTGTGTCACTGTTTATACAATGTATTGACTCGGCTGGTTTATGATCGCCAAACGCTGCTTGATTACCGTCTCGCATTGGAAAAGTCGCCCAAGTCTGATTGGGGTGGTCAACAAACTTTTCTCCCTCCCTTCCTGCTGAACATACCTGCTCACTTTGTATGCAATCCGGCTTCCCTTGTCCGGAGAAGACGCACTAGACGCCGTGGGAAACGCCAGCTGGTGAAGCTGAAAGCTCACTTAGCGGATTATTCTGCATTTGGAACCCGCCATCACCTCTGTTCGCTTCAAGATCGCTGTTTCCTGGCGAGCCTTGGATCCGGCCGGCACCTGGCTGGTACCGATTCTCGGGTCGGATATGGAGTATCCTTGCCAACGTTCACCCCGCCCTCGTAGAGGTGGCGTTAACCATGGACATCTTTGGTCGTTGAGTCATGTAACCCGTACGGCCAGTTCCCCTGCTCCTGTCAGAGCTGCCCTGGTCAATGCTAGATCGCTGGCAAATAAGACCTTTATTTTGAAGGATCTCTTTTCCCGGAACAATTTGGATTCCTATTTGTGACTGAAACTTGGTTGAATGTTGGTGAGTCCATCTCTTTTTCTGAACTTTTACCGCTTGACTGCACATATTTTAACTGCCCGAGGACTACTGGTCGAGGAGGAGGACTTGCCGTTATTTTTAAGGATAAGTACAACTGCAGGCAGCTGCCAATGACTACATTCTCTAGTTTTGAATTAACAATGTTCGAATTGGGCAAATTTCACTTCCAGCCTTTGACCCTTCCATTTCCAAAGTGTGTGCAGCAGTTCTCATTAAGTTTGAGCCTTTATCCCTCTCAGCCCTTACTGATATTGTTACACATTTAAAACCTTCAATTTGTCCTATTGATATTGTACCACCTACTTGTTTTAAAGAGGTGTGGCTCACTATTGGACCAAACATCCAAGCAATTATTAACAGTAGTCTTACTTCTGGTCATGTGCCACTTTGTTTTAAAGAGGCAGTGGTGCAGCCTCTTATCAAAAAGCCAAATCTGGACACCTTAGTTCTTGCAAACTATCGTCCGATCTCTAAACTTCCTTTTATGTCCAACATTTTAGAAAAGGCAGTTCTCGTGCAGCTACAATCTTTTTTAGATCTGCATGGTATCCTTGAGGTGTTCCTGTCTGGCTTTAAAGCATTTCATAGCACAGAGTCCGCACTTACAAAAGTTTTTAATGATCTTTTAATCTCAACAGACTCTGGAGATTCTGCAATCCTTATGCTTTTAGACCTCACAGCAGCATTCGACACTGTTGACCACAGCGTTCTTATCTCTCGTCTCGAGCACAGTGTGGGGATTAAAGGCACGGCACTCGAATGGTTTAGATCATTTTTATCAGAGAGTGTTCAAAGTTAGCTTTGGTGGCTCTACTTCACCCGCAGCACCGCTGACATGTGGAGTTCCTCAGGGTTCTATTGTGGCACAGATTCTCTTCTCCCTGTATTTGCTTCCCCTTGGTTCCATATTAAAGACGCATAACATCAGCTTCCATTTCTATGCAGATGACTCACAGATCTACTTGCCTATAAAAAGTAAGGGTGATAATTCCCTAAAAAGACTGCTCGATTGTTTTTCTGACATAAAAGCCTGGATGGCTTTAAACATTTTACATTTTAATGAAAGTAAAACCGAAGTCATGATATTTAGACCCAGTAGTGCTCTTGGTGCCTCCCAACTGGACCTGGGTCCTCTGACACCCTATGTCAAGTCCATGGTAACTAACCTTGGTGTTAAAATGGACAGTGAGTTTCAACTAGAGAAACACATCAATTCTGTTGTAAAAGCTAGTTTCTTTCAACTCAGGCTGCTTACCAAACTGAAGCCATTTTTATCTTTCACTGATTTTGAGAGGGTTATACATGCTTTTATCACAACTCGCCTAGATTACTGTAATGCTTTATATGTAGGTGTTAGCCAGGCCTCCCTCTCAAGATTACAAATGGTTCAAAATGCTGCCGCTCGGCTCCTTACCGGAACTCGTAAACGAGATCCCATTACACCTGTTCTTGTATCGGTTTGCTTTAGAATACATTTTAAGATTCTGTGGTTTGTTTTTAAATCTCTTTATGGTCAAGCCCCAGCGTATATCGTTGAACTATTAAAGCCGAACGCTCCTCTGAGGTCGTTAAGGTCTGCTGACCAGCTACTCCTTGTTGTCCCTAGAACGCGGCTCAAAAATAGGGGAGATCGAGCGTTCTCAGTCGTGGCCCCAAGGCTTTGGAATGAATTGCCTCTGAATGTCAGATTGGCCCCCAGCCTTTACATTTTTAAATCACGACTTAAAACTCACTGGTATTCATTGGCCATTGACCTGCTTGAGAGTTGTATTCTGTATTCTGCATTTTATTTTTCTAGTCTGTAATTTGTTTTAAATGTTTGTTTTCTTACTCACGTGTTTATAATCATGTCAATGTTCAGCACTTTGGTCAACCTGGTTGTCTTAAATGTGCTTTACAAATAAAGTTGGATTGGATTGGATCATGGGCAGAGCTAAGAGCCGGACAGAGCAACGACGCCTCTGCAAAATAGCCTCAGGAAGGAACTTGTTTTGGTGGAACATGTGTACGTTCAAAAGTAGTTTTAGTCGTGCAACAGAAAACTCAGATTGGACAGATAGTCTAGCTAGCTGTCTGGATTTACCCTGCAGAGATCTGAGGAGCAGTTAACCATAGTCCTCAGAAATCCACCAGAGTTTAGAACGCCAAAACAAAGGAGGCCCAAGGCAACGGACATCTGGCCTAAATCAGGGACATCCGGTGGAATTTCCGGCAGCACTGGAGCAATCCCGGAAGTGGAACGTTGTGTATATAACCTAGTGGATCACCAACGTCAATAGGAGTCATCTTCCGGGAACCATGAATGTCTGTATAAAAGTTTAATAGCAGCACATCCAAAAGTTGAGATATTTTAGTCTAAACCAAAGTGTTGGACCGACCAAATGACAGACCCACATTGCCATCCCTAGATTCAGACCACTGTGTAAAAAGTACTTTGACATACAGTAAGAGCTACTTGACCAACCCATATCGTGATGAACGTTAAAAGGTGAAGTGTTTGCATTCCCGTAATAATTCTCGCTACCGCTCATGTTACATAAATACCATCAATCTTTAGAGAGACGCACACACACAAAAATCACCTGGCTCCACAAGCTGTAATTACGCTCAAGTGGAGGATGTACTGCTGTATCCTGGGGTTGAAGTGCCTCTATAATAAGTTTTCATCAAAAGCCGACTGAAGAACAATGTCCCACATATCAACCAGCAGTGCTCTCCAGTAGGTAGAAAAAAAAAAAGGAAGCGGTGATACTTTCAAAAACACAACAGTTTCATCTGTTTTTGTTGAGAATGGTAATACAAATACAAAATAAAGATTAGGAATGGGCAGACAAACAATGTTCACATACAGGCTTTTCAACCACTCTGATACTTTTTGATATAATTATACATTAGGATCATAGAAATAAAATCCATTTTATTTCTATGATTAGGATTAAAAGTTTAAAGAACTACAACAAGATGTAACTATCTATTCTATAAAAAAAATAAAATAAAGTTGATGTCATTCTCTTCCACTTTTGCATTTACTGGATATGCGTTAACATTTAGAAGCCTGGCTACAACCTGTTTCAACATGAAATCTGTTTCAAGAGGTGATGACACACTACCAAACATGTCGACAGAAGCAACCAGAAACCACAACTTGACTTGACTTGACTAAACAAGCCATTCCATGCCCGCTGCATTTCCTTCTGCAGTGTTCTCTATTCTCATACATACTGGAAAGCTGGGCAGGATGTCACCGTGACATGTACAAACATACAGTACATGTTAACAAAAGGTTCCTCTCGGGGCGCCCTGGTAGCTCACCTGGTAGAGCGTGCTCCCCATGTACCACGGCTCAGTCCTTAACGCAGCGGCCCAAGGTTCGATTCCGACCTGCGGCCCTTTGCTGCATGTCTTCCCTCTCTCTCTCGGCCTCTCACCTCCCTTCCTGTCTACAACTGTCCTATCAATTAAAGGCCAAAATGCCCCAAAAATTATCTTAAAAACAAAACCGGTTCCTCTCAGCTGTCCCAGGTCCTTATCCAAGACTGACGAGTGGAGCAATGACCTCCTGGCACCGGACCTTCGGCCTCACAGTCTCAGGTACGCCACCTTAGAAGAGAGAAAGAAGAAACTTGTATTATTCGTCACATACAATCATACAGCACATTGTAGCGAAATTCAATCTGTGAATTGAACCCATCGTTAAGTACTAGGAGCAGTGGACAGCCATGTGCAGCGTCCGGGGAAGAAAAAAAGAAGAAGGAAAAAGTCAAGAAAAAGGTTCAATTCTATGTGGATGCTTAAGGTAAAAATAGACTGACTTTAGTGTTTTGGAAAACTACAGTTTGTACTGTACAAAAAAAAGAGGATTTTTGTTCCCCAAAGCACGGATATACTGGATCTCCACGGTCTGCTGATCGGCACTGAAACACATTATCTGCAATTACTGTCTTCAAACAAGAAAAACACCACAGGTGGTAGGGGTTTAATCATCTTCAAAAACACACATACACACGCAGACAAACAAAGCACAGAAAACAAATCAGCTCAGCTCAGCCCTCTCCTCCCTCTCTCTCTCTCTCTCTCTCTCTCTCCATCCATCTGCTATTCCTGGGTGTCTGCCTGCTGCAGACAATGGCTGCGCTCCACTGAGGGCTCTATATTGGGATGATGGATGAGGGCATTTGCCTCACTCAAGGCCCTGTCTTCTCCGTCCCCGTGCCAATGTCTGCTCACCACTCGAGCGTGTCAACGGTAATTCATACAAATGATAACAAACGGCAACTAGAGGTGAACTCCTGTGAGTCCTAGAGCAAGAAAACAAAGTGTGATAAGGAACCAGAGCAACGGGAGTCTAGATGGAGGAGAGCAGCTGGCTTGTGATTGGAGGGTTGCTAGGTTGGAGTTTTTTTCTGAGTTGCCGCTGTGCAAGGCACAAAACCCACAACTCCTCCTGTGGAGCTGTATACGGCTAACACTAGAGCTGTGGCTGCACTGGGCAGCCCCAAAGTGTGAATATGTAACTTGAGTAGATAGATGCTGGAATATTATGGAGCCAGGACAGTTTAATTGGCATTAAAAACAAAATGTGGCATTGAAAACAAAACAAGAACTGAAAAGGGAAACATTGGCATTGAAACACTTGTATTGGAAAGTTACATTGGCACTGAAAAAAGTTCCACAGAAAAATAAAACACAGGCAGTAAAAAAATATTTTTTTCTATTTTTATAGTGTTTGCATTTTGATGTGTTTTTCAATGACAATGTTCAGATTTTTTTCTTTGTCTTCTGTCTTTTTCATGAGTGTTTTTTTTACGCTGATAGTGTTTTTCAGTTTCAACTTCCTGTCTGTCTTTCTGTTTTTTTGTTTTTCCCCTCCGCCACTAGCCTTCTAAACAAGGCTCGGAATCCATCCTGACTCTCTCCACACCCCACCTCTGGCTCCTCATGCCACTGTACCTACTCTGCTGTAGCGTCCCTTTTCACTACTGTTTAACTTATTTTACTATTTAAATTTATTTTATCGTTATTAATACGTACTGTGTGTATATGTTTATACTTATATTGTTTATATCTTTTTATCCTTCTTATATTTGTATGTGTGACATGCTCCAACAACACCATGACAAATTCCTCGTATGTGCAACGTACTTGGCAATAAAGCCCTTTCTGATTCTGATTGGAGTTGAGGGGGGGCAAGGAGAGCGTGCTTTCCATATAATCTGAACGCTAAGGAGACCGCCTCTCTTTTAGACCCACAGTCCGCTCCGAAACGTCCTGTATGACCACGCACCCACGGCAACGGCTTTCCCCGCGTTCACCTCAAACTCCCACATCCTGGGCTTAAGTTAACCTTTAACTGGTGCTGAGCTGGTTTGGCAGAGGTCCGGGACAGCTAGCCAACGTTTGGCTCTATGTGTAAAAACATCAGCAGGGAGAAACAGACTTACTTGCGATTTGGGAGATGGAAGTTATTAATTGAGAATTGAAAAACTAGTTTTCAGGGCCTTTAAAAGGTCCTATGACATGCTGCTTTTTGGATGCTTTATATAGACCTTAGTGGTCCCATAATACTGTATCTGAAGTCTCTTTTATATAGACCTTAGTGGTCCCCTAATACTGTATCTGAAGTCTCTTTTATATAGGCCTTAGTGGTCCCCTAATACTGTATCTGAAGTCTCTTTTATATAGGCCTTAGTGGTCCCCTAATACTGTATCTGAAGTCTCTTTTATATAGGCCTTAGTGGTCCCCTAATACTGTATCTGAAGTCTCTTTCCCCAAATTCAGCCTTGGTGCAGAATTACAGCCACTAGAGCCAGTCCCACAATGAGCTTTCCTTAGTATGTGCCATTTCTGTGTCTGTAGCTTTAAATGCTATTGAGAAGGAGAGAAGGGGGGCAAGGTGGAGGGTGGGGGTGTGGCCTTGACCAACTGCCATGCTACGTTTGTTTGAAAGCCATGATGTCTCTCTCTTTCTCATGGGTGGGCCAAATTCTCTGGGCGGGCAAAGCAGAGAAAGGGGAGGTAACCTTTCCCCTTATGACATCATAAAGGGAAGATTCCAGATTGGCCCATCTGAGCTTTCATTTTCTCAAAGGCAGAGCAGGATACCCAGGGCTCGGTTTACACCTATCACCATTTCTAGCCACTGGGGGACCATAGGCAGGCTGGGGGAACTCATATTAATGTTAAAAAAAAACTCAAAGTGAAATGTTCATGCCATGGGACCTTTAAAGCTGTCTACAACTTGAAAATGTAAAGTCCAAGAAGCATACCAGCGGGTCTGAGAGCCTGACAGACAAGACGAATCACAAGCACAGCTATCAGAAGACTGATCTAACTTTTTAGGACTCCACTGTTTAGGTTATGAGAAGCCACACAAAAAAAAGGTTCCCAGGTAACCTCACTACTTTAAACTGGTAGTGATGCTGACAGTGGGTCTTCCCTTGATGATAATATGCTTAAGGGTGTTACACTTCTTTGATCTCACTGAAAAGCGCAGCGGAATATGAAACCTCACTGCAAAGCCTTAAGAGTAATACATCTAGCTGTAACCAGAGATAACCTTTGCTTTTATTTTCCATCTCTATGCAACAGCTCTTCAGTTGAAGATGGGACTTGACAGAACAGGGGTTAATGTCTGGGTATTAAAAAGGTTCTGAGACAACGACAAGAGGAGAGAATGCATGAGGAAGTCTTTCGAGCAGAAGCATGCTCTTTGATGCTCTATGCCAGGAACTGTTAATAACACTAAGCACTTGGCAAGCAGCACAGACCATGTTTCTTCATATGAAGTGAAGAGACTGACAGAAAGAGGGGTGCAAAAGTAGAATGCGACAAAAGAAACAAGTTGCTGCGAGTACTACACTCAAAAGTCCTACAGTTAAAGCAGATGACAGACATGGGCAAGGATACAGTCCTGTCAAAATGAACAAAGCCACTGACCCATATAATGATGCATTTCTATTATCATCCTTGGGTGTGTCAAGGACATGATCCAAATTTAAAACAAAAGAACCGAACAACTGCTTCCAAATCAGGGATGCTTGAAAAAACTATTTAGCAAGCTAGCATAGCAGTTGAAAGTTAGTTAAAAGTAATGCATAAATAGTTGAAGTAATTAGCTGTAGAGAAACAGTTGAAATAGTTAGCTAAAAGTAATAGATAAACGTATTCAGGTTCTGCCACTCCAAGTGGTAGTAGCAGGAATGCAAACTTGACTAAACATTCTTAAAAACAGTGACAATTAAATTGTAACATAACATCGATAAAATTGAACACATTTGGAATATAACGGGTGGTGTCGGTAACGGGTAACTTGAGCTCATCACATACAGTAGGGATGTGAGGGTATGCAAGACAAAACAGGCTGGTTACCACAGCTTTAGAGACGAATACACGTCTTTTACAAATGTCGCAGCAACCGTAGGCTCGGGGCATCCCATACACAACCGATGCAGTATTAATCCATCATACACTAAAGATCATATGCAACTAACTAAGTCATTTCCGTGGCCGGGTTAGCTCAGTTGGTAGAGCAGGTGCACATATATAGAGGTTTATGCCTCGACGCAGAAGGTCCAGGGTTCGAGTCCGACCTAGATGATTATCCTGTGTGTCTTCCCCCCCCTCTCTCCCCTTTCGTATCTGGCTGTCCTTTCCATTAAAGGCTGAAATGCCCCCAAAAAGTCATTTCCATTCCATTACACTAGAGGTAAACAACACTGACTTACCATTACATTGTTATTTTTTTAATTAAAGAGCAATAGTAGCCTCATTTATATTGTTAAGCGGACATATCCCGATGTACACACTGATGAAGAACAGCGTCACACAGAGCCCCTGCTCTGTTGATTAATTCCTCTTCTCATCCATTGGTCTACGTGCAATGAATCGAGACGTGAGCCCCTTGGGGGGGAGGGGGGGGGTCGGGAGTAATTTATCTGGACAAAGTGCAGAAAGACTGATGTGATGTATGATCGATTCATGTCCTCAGTTCTTCATTGTAAAACACATTGAAGCCGGGGTTTTTTTTTTTGGATCAGTTTCTGTCTAACCTACATGCTGTCTCTGTGGGAGTGAGTAGGAGTTTAATGAGCTGGGGGGGGAGGTGTTGTCTGATCCCAGGCTAGAAAAGAGTGACAGAGCTTGAGCAACTTTACAGCCCATTACACTGGCAGGCCCAGGGACGGAGGGCGGGGAACACAGCGGCCCAGACAACAGTAGACATTCCATGTGCAGAATAATAACAGGCTGGCTCATGATGCAGCCTTTGATCTACTCGCACGGCTGAAATTACACAAAAAACACACACATACACACCCAATTCAAAACCGTTAACTGCAAACTTTGGGTTAGTGCCGTTATAGCTGGGGTGGGCTGTTGGGATTGATACTATACTATATGAATGATATCTTTATTTTGAACAATCGAAAGATACCACACACACACACTTATTAAAAATTAACAAAAAAACAAATAATTCAACATAACACTAGACCACTCCGTTCGAAAAGGGATAGGTGGCAACCCTAGGCTTTTCGAGTCCTACCCCCCAGTCTTTACCATAAACAAATCACAATCAAAAAGATAAACCAAACAGACCACTCCAAACAATACAAAAATATCACTATAAATCACATCCTACTCCATCAAGACCCAACATTAACGATGGCTCTGTTCTATTCAAGTGTCCCAATAAGCCATGACAGTGTGAGCCAGCATGCATAATAACAGGAGCCTGAAACTGGAGCAGCTAAATGGAATTCTGCCATCATTAATCTTTGCACACCTGTGCTTTCCCTACTATGACAAGTCAAAATGTAGGAGCAGTTAAACCCAATTATCTCCAGTTACCAGTAGCTTTGTGAAATACAACTTTACATTTTACATCTAGCAGAGTTGAGTGATCACTTGAAGTCCGTAAACAGCCATAGTACAGAGATGTCTGCCTTCTCTAGAAGGCAATAGAACTAGATGGCACATGGCTTGTGGTGCTCAAAGTGCCAAGAAATACATTTAAAAAACTCAACAGCAATGTCTCTTTCCAGAAACCTTGACCCGTATACTCAATAGAGTGCGGATCGGGCCGCATTTTTCTGTCCGAGCCCGGCCCGCGTCCTACAGAGGAGTAACCGAGCAGGTTGCGGGGCAACAAGCACACGTTACCACAGGTGCGCACCTACATAATAAGCTTTTTTAAATTTAAAATGTTCAATGCCTTATCGCGCTGATGTGATCGAGCCCGACCCGAACCCGAACATCATTTCTAAATATCTGTCCGAACCCGGCCCGGCGGGTACCGGCGGGTCCCGACGGGCTTGGTTCGTGTATCCATCCTCTAATACTCAAGACAATAACTACACCCGCCAACCGTATCACTGGGCAGAAGGAAGTGTACTCATGGAAGAGAGGCTCATGCTGCATGCTGCGGCGCCTTCCTTGGCTGAGCTGTAGCATTAGCTAGCTCAGATGATTATCGGTTAGCTACAGTTACAGTTGCCATCTAGTTCCATTATATTGGAGAGAAGGCAGACATTTCTGTGGCCGATCATCTCCAACACTGGACAACTCACACCAACACAACCTTGACTGATACATGGCACTACAGGTAAGAGGAAAAATATGTATTTTGGATTTTTTGGGTGAGCTGTCTCCATGACGGTGAGCCAGCATGTACAATACCAGGAACTAGCTCACCTAAATGTAATCCAGTTGTTATTAATGTTATCACACTTGTGCTTATACTGCTATGACATTTTAGAATGTGTGCAATGAAAAAAGGTCCATTAGTGCATGTAGTTTGGTGATCTCTCAGAGCTCTCAGCATAGCTCCACTTCAACCTGAGCAGAGGTTTAATCAGCCAGAATAAGTATAAACACCAGTGTGGGTGTGCTGGGCCTTTAATATCCCTTCATTCTCTCTTCCAAATAAGTGATTTAGAATTGTGTTGGGTTAAGTTAGTTAAATCCCGTCTCACGCCAGACTGATCTCAATAAGTGGCGTATGTATGACACGCCAATTCGTATGCCATTTTGGTGTGTTATGAAGACGCATAATCGCTGTTTAGCGCGTTTATCAACGCCGTTTGGCCTCCATTGACTTACATTACCTTGCGATTGCGTGTCAATTTATGCCGTAGCGATAGGGCTGGGCGATATGAAGAAAATCAAATATCACGATATTTTTGACCAAATACCTCGATATTGATACCGCAACGATATTGTAGTGTTGACTATTGGTGCTTTCACAAAATATTTACACAATGAGATTTTTGATAAATAATCATCAGTAATGTGGATATAATGACTAAGTGGGTAAAGGCAAATAATAGAACAGTTACAACAGTCTGGTAAGTTCAGAAAATGACATCACTTTACTGTAATGCAGCCTTTAAAACCAGGAAAAGACAACACTTATGCCATATTACGATATCCAAAATCTAAGACGATATCTAGTCTCATATCACGATAACGATATAATATCCATATATTGCCCAGCTCTACGTAGCGAGTAGTATGAAAGCCTGAAAATCTGCATAGGGAGGTTGGCTGGGGTGGTGGATGGGTCAAACAACACAGAACTTTCACCCAGGAGACCGGGGATCGTGCCACGTTTCCTAAACCCAACCCTGTAATTGTTTTCCTAAACCCAACCCCGTTCTTCTTTTCCTAAACCCAACCCTGTTATTGTTTTCATAAACCCAACCCCGTTCTTCTTTTCCTAAACCCAACCCTGTTATTGTTTTCCTAAACCCAACCCCGTTATTGTTTTCCTAAACCCAACCCTGTTATTGTTTTCCTAAACCCAACTGTCTGAAGCGATTATGCGTCTTGATAACACACCAAAATGGCATACAAATTGGCGTGTCATAGATACGCCACTTATTGAGATCAGTCTGCAACCCGTCCGCTGGATACGGTGTAGACATAACACGCCTTAGAAAGTGGCGTGTATGTTTACGCAAAGTCATGTCACGTTGCTCACGCCCACTCATGTTGCTTTCCCTGATGGACTTTAAGACCCTAAGAGATATTGTTGCGTCCTTACAACACTGAAGTTGGGGGTTAAAATGTTATCATAGCCATTGAAAATATTGACCAAAAGCATAAACACAATACCGTTTTTATTTTTCCAAAGCCAACAGTAGGAAAACCATAGCATACAACACCCACCCACCCACACTGTTCCCCTTTCTCTCTCAAATGTTGATCTCGTCTGTAGCAGATGCAACTCTTCAGATCATCATAAGCTTCCATAATGCCATCCCACTACATGCTGGTCCTCTTCTGACACTCTGGGTGCCTGAGTTTTTTTTTTTTTAAACTGTCTTTAAAACAGATACTCTCAGACGCTCTCAGACCATCTCCGGTAACTCTAGATGGCCCGATGATCACATTACCTTCCTGTCCTCTGCCGCCTATAGCACACGCTTCTACTCTCAGGAAGTGTTCAAGTGTGTCCATTTATCACACTCCTTTTACTGCTGTAACCGCTTCCACCACCAGACAGATACTATGTCATTTGTCTGGGTCGCTCTATCTGTAGCCTTCTCTATTTCAGCAAAGCCTAATTTCACCCCCCCCCACCTCTCTCATGTTGTTACCTCAAAAAACAACAATACAGTTTATCATTGTAGCACAGTGTGTAAGACACAGAAGACAAACAGCTCTGAATTCTAATCAGTTTGTCATCCTCAGGGCTCGTGGTGTGAGAGCGAAAATACAGTATTTAAAGGTGTGAGGCACATAACTTTATAACAAGACAGGGACGTACTGTAGGTGTAATAATTAAAATGGCAATCTGCCGTAAGTGAGCCCTCTATTTCAAATTCCATGTCTTCTAAGGTGACCAGAAAGTTCTTTTCATTCATTGTTGTTAGAATACACCGAAATCCTTTCCTTAGCCGTACGGCTAGAATAATTGCAAACACATTGCCCCCTTTCTCAGGCCTGGTATAGCATGCTTTAGCGGCATGGTGGCATGCTAAACCGTGATCCCGCTGCAGTATGTACAGGTGCTGTGTTCAGCCATTTGAAAGATCAACACATCATTATCAAACCAACTGCAGAACCTTGGTACTATTAAGGGCCCTGTCACACCAACCAGACGGCCGACCGTCGGCAGAAAAGCCAGTTGGACTGATCAGTCGGGTCCCGAGGTCCAAAAAATGCCTCAGAACACACTGAGGCGACGCCGACTTGAGCGTACGCTCTGCGCGTGCGCGAAACGTAATACGTCTCCATAGCAGCAGGCGGCGCTGCTCTGTATTGTTTCCATTAACAGTCTGATTATTTCCCAGAAAATGAAAACCGGCAGCAGATAGGACGAACGCGCCACGTGGTTCTTTTTTCTCCGGAAATTCACAGCCAGACTGTCATGGCGGCTTGTTCAGAATACGATCTCATGTTGTACTAAAATAGTTCACCGAAACATGTTTCTGAAAACATTTTAAGCGAGAAATAGGCCATGCAGTTGCTGAATCTGTCTTCATTTCAGATTGACAAAGGTCAGTTTAAAAGATTTTCGTCAGATTTTGAGCGGCTCATCCGGGTGAGTCCCGACTGCCCTGTCCCCGACTGAACATGTCGGGTCGGCCCAAATGAATGCCGACGGCTCCTCGGACGGCCGACGGCACGGGACACACTGAACAGACTCGAGTCACGGACCTCGCCAGACGGCCTGACGCCCGATTATCTATATATTATATACAGCACTAATGCAATTTACAAGGATAAGGATGGCAGATTTAACACTCAAAATTTGAAGCACTTTTTGAAATTGGTTCTTCCTTTCAGACAGGGAGACAAAAGAAGCTTTTCATTTCTAGCTTACGACTGGTGATTTTGCTGCCTGAAATAGCAACTGCTGGCAGATTGTATTAGCTGTAGCTAGCTAACCAAGCTAACATTAGTTGCCTTTGCTGTTTGAAAACACAGGCTTGTGGCTGATTTTTTTTAACTTATCCAGTTGACTTGTATTGAAACGAGAACCTTGTAAAATGTGTCCTGAATATGTACTTGATGGCTGCATACATAACATCATGCTAAAAGTAGTGTTGTTTTCGTCAACGAAAATTATGACTAAATATCGTCGCCAACGAACCTTTATCACATGACGAAAACGAGACGAGACGCAATGTAAATGCTGGTCATGACTATAATTAAATGTATAATGCAATATTGTTGACAAATAAAAACGAGACTAAATGTGGTTTGCAAAATAAAAACTATGCTAAAATGTCTCTTCATTTTCGCTGACCAAAACGAGACAAAATGTTATAACGTTATTTCGTCTTGTTTAGTCGCGTTATTATTATTATTTTGCAGTATTTCTGTCCCGTGTCTTCAGGGGCTGCATCGGGTCACACTGCGCAGACGCAGGCAACGTTACTTCCTCAAGCCCTGACGTGGCATTATTTAATTTAGAAGATGCAGCGGTGTGTTAGAGAGTGAGACGAGTGTAAACGACAACAAACTAAATGAAGTCTGACACAGAGAAAGCTGGGACCGTGGCCGGCCAGCTGGAGTTCGTTCTATTACATAGAAGTGGAAAAGAAAACGGAATGTGTTGTGGAAAAAGATGGGGAGACATGCGGCCACAAAAATCACAGGAAAAAAACACCACCAACTTTAAGAGACATCTCAAGCCATTCCATAATGAAATTGAGGTAAGTCAAGAAATTAACGTAACGTTACTTTCCATTTTAGAAAGCTAATGCCAACTCATGAGGCTGTGGTTAATGTGTCTCATTCTAACGTTAGCTTTAGACATTAGCCACTGGAGCTGAAAACGACTGAGACAAACGTACGTTTGTTTGTGTGTGTGTGTGTGTGTGTGTGTGTGTGTGTGTGTGTGTGTGTGTGTGTGTGTGAGAGAGTGTGTGGGTTCTTGGCCAACATTTTGGTTTCGTCTATACTACTAGATACTTTTTAGCATTACTAAAAAGAGACTAAAATACAATTCTCACTGACTAAAACTAGACTAAATGTCATCAGTTTTCGTCGACTAAAACTAGACTAAAATAGTCATGGATAATTCTGACTAAAATAAGACTAAAATGCTCAGACTTTTAGTGGACTGAAACTTGACTAGACTAAAAAGAGTATGAACGTGACTAAAACTAATAAAAACTAAAATGACAGCTTGACACAAAGACTACACTAAAACTAAAATTAAAACAGGCCGCCAAAAACAACACTAGCTAAAGGACTGAGGCTAAGGCAAAGAAAATCCACACCCATACAACGTGATGATCCATGTATGAGACATGACAATAAAAGAGGAGCATTATTCTTAGAGTGCAGATCCAGTTGTCCTTATAGTAGCATTTGAAGTATGATAAGGAAAAATGTACGATCCGTAGTGAAGATGTCCCATCAAAATTAAGACCACATTTCCTTTAATGTTTTGCTCCCTCTTGCGCACAGAGGGGTCGTATCTTTTTTTGAGCTATTAATGTGAAGTCTTTACACAAAAGATATACTTGAATTGGTTATTTTTTCATTGCAAGGAAGTATTCCTTCTTCAATGCATTACTCCCGTTTAGATTAAGAAAGACTCCGAGTCTTGAAGTGAAGCCTCCCCCCCCACCCCCCCCGCGCCTAGGCTAACATCAAAACAGGCTTCACATGATCAACAGCAGCAGACGTCCTTCTCAAAGGTTTGCTCACCGCATATTATTCCAGCTCCCGTTTGTTTTTAGCAGATGGGAAACTTGTTTAAGTGGTTGGAGTCACCTCCGAAACTTTCTGAGCAGAAAGTGGAGGATAATGGTGCTAATTACCCCTGTCACTATGTTTAAAAGGGCTAGGAGAATAGAGTTGTCAGCAGAGTTAACACCTCCTATTTTCTAGTCAAAGGGTTTTCCTCGGCAACTTCGAGCTAAATATACACATTTTGCACAACTGCAGGTGTATAGAAGCTGGAATAAGGCTGACGTAAGTAAAACCTTACATTTTGATCAACATAATCCCTAAAGCGAAGCAGTTAACTGAAAGCTCTGAATCATGAAATTAATTAGGGCGGGATAAAAGCACAAGTCAAGCAATACTGAATAATGGATAAACAAGGTGCTGTAAGTAAGAACTAAGTGAAATAAGTGACCGCTGTCAGCTAAAAGAGCCCCTGCCGTTTTTACAAAAGATGGGGATAAATTAGAAGACGTTCAGCGTCTCTCTGCTTAGATTACACAGTATCATGGGAAGCATTTCACAAATGTTAAAAGATATGTGGCTATGCCGAGGATCATGCCTTAATCATCATCATAGTAACTTACCTCATAGGACCTCATGCTACGCATAGAGGCAGGAAGTGCAGAGTTGCTGTCATGTATCACTTGCAGCAGCTCCTCGCACACCTCCAGCGGCAGCACCACGGGATGTCCGATGGCATTGGCCTCCCAACTAGATACAATGCTGAACACACACACACACACACACACACACACACACACACACACACACACACACACACACAGTAGAGCAGGAGTGATTTATAGTGACTGCCGTGGCATTACACAACCACGATGATGCCCAGAATAGCTGTTGTAAATCCCATGATGAAGCATTTGTCCCAATGTTTTAATGAAGTGCTTTTTAACTGTAAACTGAACTAGATTACTAGGGATAAATAAAAGTGGATTGATGGTGAGTGTGAGTGTGTGTGTGTGTGTGTGTGTGACGAATAGAAGAGGGGACTGAAAGGAGAGGAGGAAGAGTGATTGAGAGAGGAAAGATTGATGCTCTGTCAGTGTATGGCGCCGATCCAGTTTGTTTGGGTGACATTTGGCCATCTGTGCAGTTCCTGAGAGGGAAAAGTCTTCTCAAAGTTTTTGCGGTACAACTTAAGACATCCCACTGAAGAAACACTGCTACTATTACATTGACATGCATGTAGAGCTGCACAGATTAATCGAGTAATGCATTAGTTGTTAACTGCCAGCTATTTTGATAATCGATTAATCGGTTTGAGTCCTTTTTTATTAGAGAAAATAAAAAAGGTAAAAATTCTCTGATTCCAACTTGTTAAATGTGAATATTGTTCTAGTGTCTTCTCTCCTCTGTGACAGTAAACTGAATATCTTTGAGTTGGGGACAAAACAAGACATTTGAGGACGTCATCTTGGGCTTTGGGAAACGGCACTTCAACATTTTATGGATCAAACAACTAATCGATGAAATAATCAACAGATTAATCGACAATGAAAATAGTCGTTAGTTGCAACCCCACATGCATGGAAAATCTGCTATTAGCCACTCCAAAACTAGTGTCTTCATTAGGTTTATTAGGTCTATCTGCTAATCTGCTGTATACATATTGACCCAAACCAGTCTACATCATAATTCTTTGTGCATGGAAATGTAGTTAATGTTATCCACAGTTAGATTAGACATATCAGAATGGATTTTTATAGGAAAGGAGTAACCCTTACAATTTCTACTGGACTCAATTTCCATATCCATGAGGCCTCATTCACATTGTACTGGACTGCGATGGTGCCTGCGACTTTCAACTCATAATCAAGTCACTGCCATTAGTGACAAGAGTAATCCACTTAGGCATTGGCTCACCGGTTCTCCAACCAATTATTGGCAGTTTTAACAACACCTACTGCAACCTCCAGCTGCAGTCAACTGTAACCGACTGTATCCTGAATAAGAGGGCCACCATCCAGGGAATTCAGCTCCCAGGGCATAACATTTAATTTAAAAAATGTCAGAGATGAGTGATGAAGGATGAATGGTAAATTATGTAGGGGGAAATGGAAGTGTGAGTAACACCAGCATTTAGCTTTGCAAGACTTCAGAGAAATGTCAAAAATAGGTGAAAAAACAAAACAAAACCGCAGTTCAAATGTGAAAAGATTTTCAAGGAAAATAATGAATAGAGGGAGTATGAGAAATTGGTCAGGCAGATGAATCGGACGATATTAGCGTATCGCAGATATATTAAAATCAGCATTGATGTCGCCTGATTAAAAAAAACAAGAAATTGCAGTACAGAAATGTGATGTGTTTGGGATCATTTAGAAACAGTGTCACCAGTACGTAGCTTGTCCACCAGAGAACACTGACGAGTTATTTAGCATGTAAAATGCTCAGCACATTATCTTCGTAACGATTCTTAAAAAATAATGCTCAAAAATGTTGTTGGATTTTTCTAACACTCAAATATCAATTCTGTATTGCTTAAACATGTTGGGCTGTAACAATAAACAGCTCTTAGGTCTAAAATAAATGTGTTTGTTTTTCCATTTCTGGCAGGGGCAGTATAAAATAATTCATAAAATAAATGAAAAGCGGAAATTCAGAGGCGTTAATTCTTATTCTGGCTTGACAAAAACAGCAGTAGTAGCAGTCTTGTTTTAATCGGGATAATGTCTCTTGGTACCCAGCATGCACCTTTGGTGCTACTAGGTATGCTAATTTAGGTTGTTTTCTTACTGACCGATAGCCGAACCTTGTTAACTGATCATTAAGCCCTAACCGACAAGCAGGCATCGGAGTCCCAGTTCACCGGTCCAGGACACTCGGACACACTTTTCGTGCTCGGCGTCCGTGGACAGCTGCCAACTTGTACCGGCCGTGCAGCCACGATGTTCTGTGCATTGTCGTGGACACATGCCGCCACTTTCCTGGAACAGCTTACGTGTCCAGTGTTGCCAACTTGGCGACTTCCTTGCAATATTTAGTAGGGGTGTGAATCTTTACTGGTCTCACGATTCGATTACGATTATCCTGTCAACGATTTGAATCAATTCGATATCCCGATTAGGGCTGAAACGATTCCTCGAGTAACTCGAATAATTCGATTACTACAAATCCTCGATGCAAAATGATTTGCCTCGAAGCTTCGTTTAATTAATGTTACCAACGTTGTATCGCTCACGGTGTTTCCGCACAGATGATTATTACTAGCTAAGTTTCCATCCATGTGTCAATCGAATTATCTGAAGTTCGGTAAAAAAAACTCATGCGAATAAAGCTGGTGAAAGTGTGTTTCCATCCAACGGCTTTAAAGTGAATAAAAACCTGTGCATAATGACGTCACATGCTGTTTTGCGGTCAAATTGGTATATCAAATTGATTTGAGACATTTTAAGGTTTCCATTCATTTACGCACTGAATCGCACAACGTTCAAGCTACCTTTTGCGAACAAAGTTGTGCTAGACAAAATGGATCGTGCCATCTAACAACAAATGATCAATATTGCACCAGTTGTAATAGTGCTTATGTGCCAGCTGATAGCGACATATCAAGCTATAATAAGAAAACAACGACGCTATCAACACATTGCTATGATGATGCAGATGTAAATGCCCGACGACAACGGAGGCGGCCTGTGGTGTGGGAACGACAAAAAAAAGTTGTATGGACGATAAAAGTACACCAAACACAACTACCAAAGACAAGAAAATACGTACTGGTGACCACAATTTCATCTAAAGAGCCGACTTGTTGACTATCCCTTCGGAAAAACAGCTGATTGTTGCGCACCATTTTCTCTCTCTCTCTCTCTCTCTTCACGGAGAAACAGCTGATCAACGATCTACCTGCATAAGCGTAACAGAGCTGTGTGACACTGTAACTAAATATATAAATGAAAATAGGTTGAGTATAACTAATATTTACATATAGGCCTATATATAGATCAGTCTCAGGTTGAAACGTGTAGTTCTGAAAGTTGCACAACTTAAGGTCATGTTTATGTATGTTTAATGTATGCCTTAGTTTGAGGTTGTTATTGCATTTCAGAAAATGTTTTCTTTAAAAACAATGTAATATGGCACTTCAATGCACTTAATATGTTTAATTTTTTGAGAGATGATATTGTAAGCAATGCGGGCAATAAAAATTTAGCTTTTTCCGAAAATTAAACCTAAAAATTAAACCATCATTGCTCTTCGTCCAGGTCCGCATCGCGATGCATCGACGCAATGATTAATTTCAACACCCCTGATATTTAGCTACCTTTCAGACCCTCTTAGTGACTTTATTTCTAAAAGGTGACTAGCGACAAATTTAGCGACTTAAGATCATCGGGAAAAGCGAGATATATATTATATTATAATTCATTCCCATGCATGCTGCTCAGAGTAATCACAGTCCACCACTCTTCTGCCAACAGCACGGGTTCTCTCTCTCGCTCTTCTTCCGCGGCTTTATGCAAATGATACATAATGACATCACCAATATGCAAATGAGTTTTAGTGACTTTTGGAGCTAGTGCTAGCTACTTTCATTGATTCTACTTCCATTGATTCTTCTTTGATTTTACATTGATTCTACTTTCATTGATTCTTCTTTGATTCTACTTTCATTGATTCTTCTTTGATTCTACATTGATTCTACTTTCATTGATTCTACTTCCATTGATTCTTCTTTGATTCTACTTTCATTGATTCTTCTTTGATTCTACATTGATTCTACTTTCACTGATTCATTCATGCCTGCAACCGACACAGGTCGGGCAGCTCTCCGAGCCCGTCTCCAACGCATCCACCCGTGAGGCTGTCAGCTGTGTGTCTGCCTGGCATACTCAGTGTGTGGAGGATGGTCGATTTAACCCGCCAGTCCTCATCGATATGATGGCATGTGTTGCGTACCGTCAGCAGAGAGCCAGGAGCTTAAAATGCGTCACGCTCGTGCAAAGTGTGCACAATAACCAGCAGTTAAAAAAATGGATTGAATAGTCCTTTTTTGTATTTAGAAGTCCAACTTTTTTTTTCTAATATTGGTTTTAATAATATTGTTTTTAACCGTTAACTGATAGTATTAATCACTTAATAACATCCCGTCCATCCAGCTCGTACAGATCATCATTTCATTGAAATGCACTCTTACTGCTTTGACTGTGAACATAAAGCTTTCTCCTTTCATACAAGTTTTACCTCTAATTACCCTTTCTCAGTCAGTCACCCCGTGGGCTTGTCAAAATGGTAGAAACAACAAAACTTCTCTGTTCTGCCTTCACTCTATGTGGCCTGCCAGGGAGATGGAGGGGAGGGGGAGGCTGAGTGCTGATTCAGTTGAAAATAATGAGGGTGGAAGGCTTATCCAGTGGTGTCCTGCTGTACTGAACATGGAGAACCACATGCAGCACATCCACCTACACCTCTCTAATGCATCACAGCAAGGTACACAGAGCCTCGCTCCAGTCAAAACAACGTGCTGTATGTGCAACAAACACAAGCGTGGCTTATGCAACTGACAACATGGCGATGATAAACACCTTTGATGGCAATCTCGCTCACAATAATAGACAATTACCGCATGTCTGAGCAGCGACCCTTAGCGCAAAAGTGTTCTAAAACGGAAAATCTGTTCACCAACAAAGTCGTCTTTCATCCCTCGCAGCGAGCCGAGGCAGGTGGTGATTGAGAGGGTGCGTTGGAAAGATGAAAGGATGAGATTAAGAAGAGGAAAACAAAGATTGGTGGGGGTGGGGGGGGGGTTGGAGGATGTTGTAAATAGTCCTGGCTTACTCTGTGTGTTGGATGCCTGTGTCAGAGCGGGCGGTGTAGAGGAGTTTCAGGACTCTGGCTGATGGACTGTGAAGAGAGCTGTCCCCCCCGACACGCGTCTGTGGGACCGACGCTGTGATGGAGTCGCTGTTCAGCAGCCAGAGCTGCAGGGGGAGCACACAGGTCACTAACCACATGCCGGACGTCACATTTAGAGCGTCTTATATATTAGAGTGTTCCCCATGTGCAAACATGGTAAATGTTGCTGACTCTCCCTTAGCTGTTACTCTGAGCTTTAAACTAATGTTTACTGTGAAGGAGAACCAGTACACACACTGTTGTTTCTTGCGTGTTCATGCATAATTCACAGTACATTTGGTGCAATAACAATGCTTAATGCTCATTTCTGTATTTTGTTACCTTCTTCAACTGTGCAAGTGCAGTTTGTGGCTGTGGGGTTACCAATTCAATACGTTTCTACGTATTGGGCTTTAATAACGTCAACAGAAAAGAAAAAAATATTTGAAGAAAAAAAAAAAAGATGCTTGATTTTGCAATTATTACTATTATTGTTTTCTCATACAACAATAAGGAAGTAAGGCTGTCCAGTGTTTCCCACAGAATTAGATTCTATTTGTGGTGGTAGCTGACCCATGGAAAGAGGTGCAGACTTCTTATATTAATTGTACTGCAAATATTTTTATACTAAATTCTGTAGGTAACAATTCAAAATTTTAAAGTGCTCATATTATGCTTTTTGTTTTTTTTCCCTTTCCTTTATTGTGTTATATATATTTTCTGCACGTTATAGGTTTCCAAAGTGAAAAAGCCCAAAGTCCACCCCAAAGGGACTTACCATCTCCAACAGAAAACACTGTTCACAAACTGCTCCAAACAGCTCTATTGTAGTCCAGCCTTTACTTCAGAGACAAACGTGGTCACTTTGGAACATACGTTATAATGCTCGCCTAGCTGCTAGCGTGGCACGCCTTCATACTCATACTGCTTCTGACTGGCTAGTAGTCCTTACCTAGCTACTGAGCATGTGCGACTCCCAACAAAGATGGAACAGAAGTGAGATGTCTCACTCTGTAGCTAAAACAGAAAGCTCAACACACAGGGTGAAAAGAGGAGCTGCAGCAATGTGCAAACAAAATATGGTGTTTTTTTGTATTAAACCATGTAAACATATTCTGATATAACCTCTAAATACAATTATGAACCTGAAAATGAGCATAATATGAGCACTTTAAATATGCAGTAGGGGACTTTCACATCTGACTACACTTAACAAAGTCAGGTTCATTTGATTAGTATGAACAGGGAACAACCGTATCTTTTTCCCAAGGAGCATGTTTTGTGTCTTATACAAGGTAACTGCTATTACTGTTGTAGCTAATTTGTATAATAATACAATACTGTTATGAATACAAACCATTATGAAGTGTAATGTTTTCTATTTTGAAATATTGAAAAATAAATTGTCCGTGATGTAGAGTAACAGTGAACCGCAGATTGTTGCAAATGGAACCATCATAGTGTGAAATACAGTTTAACTGCTGCAGTTACGTGAACGGGCCTCAGCAGAGAGGCGGAGTGAGACGACGTCTCTGCATATTCAGGGAGTCAGGTCAATGCCGCTAAAGCACTCAAAACTTTGACTTTCATCCGTAGGCTACTCCCATATGGCTCGCATCAGGTGTTAAAATGAACTGTACCAAAACACGGGGGGAAAGTATTTAACGCGACATACGAGAAGTTTTTATTTTTAAGGTTATGAAACTGTCTCAATTTAATACTGATAGACGGCACAGACAGACAGCAGTCGGAGCTCCGGCAGGTGGAGGGCTCTGCGTCCGTCAGCAGCGGCTTCTCGCTGCGCTGCCGGTCCCCAGAGCAGCATGGTCACCTGGAGAGTCCGGTACTCTGCAAACGCTGGCAGCTGAAAATCAGACGTTTTGGCGCTCGCGATATTCCTCTGGCGCTGGCTAAAACCTCTTTAGGGGGCGCCAAACTTTCTCTTTGCAGTATAAACCCAGAATAAATACCGGTAATAACTTCATAATACTAACCACTAAACTCCGGATCGACTCTAGCCGTCTTCTCTGCATTAATCTGCATGGAGGAGTAGGGTCTGTTGTGTTTGTGTGTGTGTGTGTGTGTGTGAGAGAGTGAGTGAGTGAGTGAGTGAGTGAGTCAGTGAGAGAGTGAGTGAGTGAGTGACAGAGAGAGAGACACAGAGAGAGACAGAGAGAGAGACACAGAGAGAGAGACAGAGAGAGAGAGACAGAGAGAGAGAGAGAGAGACAGAGAGAGAGACAGAGACAGAGAGAGAGAATGTGGCGGTCAATATTGATTGTGTGTCGGGCCGCCACAAATATAATCAATGTATGGGAAACACTGCTGTCAACTAAACACAAGGGTTAAACAGCATGGCATGCACCTCTGATATGATGCAGGTTACTTTTTTTTGTTTTGTATTCTTTAAATTATTAAGAAGTCAGTCAATTGCACACAGGAAAATAACACTTTGTAAAAAATAAAATGTGTCAAATATCACCTGGCTTCAGTCCAAATAAAAACAATATTGGAATATAAATGCTAGAGCACACACTTTTACACTCAAAAGTACTGTCGCTGTTGTTCTACAAAAAGCCACTTGTATTAATCCACTTGTCGCTGATTTTAAATGAGCTAAGAGCCTGGCAGTATGAGCAACAAATCACAATCAATCAGTGATTCACATCACTCCTGAGAACCTGCCATATCATCATTTTTCCATTTATCAAATAAATGAGTATTTTTTACTCAATTTCCATGTGCTTCTCTGATTGTGCCAGCTTGTTCTTACCAATAAGAAGGGCTTTCCATCAGGAGTCTGGACAGAGAAGTGGAAGGTACTCATTGAGGTGGACAGCCCCAACAGCCTGGCTGCTAACGTCTGCTCCAGATAGAGGGATCTGTCCACAAGAGACAATGGTTCATTATTTACATATTTTGTCTTTATAGAGCATATTAACTAAACCTTCTTGGTCATGCACTCACAGTAAAACAGAATGGAGGTATTTTTTATATTTATATATATATATATATATATATATATATATATATATATATATATATATAGTGTTCATGTTTTTCTTACTCATTAAACGCCTTGAAGATTACATTATGGAAAATGTTAAATTTTATAGTCATGTGTAGTTCTATCTAAAATGGTAGTAAAATAATGCAGCCAATCATTGAGTTTATGTACAGTAGCTTTAAATGGTTGCAGGATTATTAAAATGTTTAATTCATACTTACAATCATAATTTTTTTTTTAAAGCCTGAACACAGTGCTGATATGGGTTATTTCCCTAAATTTCAGCAAAATCCAGTCAGTAGTGTGTGTCAGATATTGGATGAGATGAAGTGATTTATAGTCTATTTGCTAATGTTATTATGAGGGACAAAAATGTATGTCAGTGACAATGGTTAACCTTCATTGTCTCTCCTATATAGCCATTTGTCATCTATTCTATGGAAGCCCTGAGAGGCCAGTGAGAAAATTATTCTGGTCTATTTTCTTAGTCTGGTCTAAGTTGTTTTCTCTCCTGTGTTTATGACTTAACAGGTGAAAAAAAAGGTTTGATAAAGTTCCTTACATATTTTCCATCTGTGAAATGTAAATGAAAATAATATAACTTTTTTTTTTTTCAGATGAAAGATAAAAAAGTAGTCGAAATTATCCTTACAAAACTTTTTCTTTCACTTGGCAAAACTAGGACATTTGTTTGAGGAACTTAGAACGATTCTCCTGGCAAAACCTTTTTTTCTCACCTATTCTTAAGTCTGAAGTAAGAGAAAACTATTTAGATCAGACCAAGAAAATGGATGACCAAATTGTTTTTTTTTATTTGCCTCTCAGGGCTTCCGTAAATCCCCTATGAAAGAATGTCTTTTAACAGCTACAGTTTCCTATTAGTCCCCACCAGAAGTTCAGATAAAAACCTGCCTGTTAAGTGAAGCCTCTGGCATCCTGTCTCCCACAGCGGGTTCCACCACCACCTGTGTGATGTACAGTTTCAGGCTCTCTGTAAGACACAAGAAAGAAAGGCTCATAAACACAGTTAAAAATGATGATTATAATCTACAGTATAGAGTGACGTATACCTGGTGCGACGGCCTCTCCCAGCACTAACGAACAGCTCTTGCAGGAGACGAGTGCCAGTCGGCGGCACGTTTTCTGTACGTGACAGGTAAAAAAAAAAAAAAATCATTAAAATATACCCATCTTTGCCTTGGTGCTTTTAAAACCACAATCAATAGCCACTATGACCAGGATGGAAAGCAGAAGAGCAGGGGAAACAGAGAGAGAGAGAGAGAGAGAGAGAGAGAGAGAGAGAGAGAGAGAGAGAGAGAGAGAGAGAGAGAGAGAGAGAGAGAGAGAGATATGGCATGCAGATTGTTACAGTTTTTGTCTCCAGCTCTTTCTATCTGCCTCTCTTTCTATTTTTCTCACTTTCAGTCTTGCACTCGTGCAAAGAATGGCTAATAAAAGAGTAGGGAGATCAATCATCTGCAGAGGGCTAGAATTCGACTTCGCTGATGCAGCCGTCTGACGTGTGTGTGTGTAGGGCCGGGTACCGAATTCGATACTTTTTAGGCACCGACCGAATTGCCTCTAAAGTATCGAGTATGGAAATTCAATACCCAATTTCAATATCTAAGGAGTAAATCTCATCAGTGTCAGTGAGCCAACAAGCACGTGGCATGCCTCTACCGAGATCTAATACTGCTTGTGATTGGCTGTCTAGCGTTACACGTCGCAGAGGCACGCAGGAAAATCTCTACGTTACACACAGAGACTGGGCTAACATAGTAGGAGCTGAAAAATAGATACAAAGATTTGTGTCGTAATGTATAATGTTGTAATCTATTTTTGTTTTATAAAATTGCTTTGGAAAAAAGTATCATTTAGGAACCAGTTGGCAAATTTTTTTGATTTTTTAGATACCCAGCCCTGTGTGCGTGTGTGTGTGTGTGTGTGTGTATGATATGAATATGGATCCAATTTGTGCCTTTTATCAAAACAAAGTGAGTGCTTTCCTCACTTCCTCCCTCAGTGCAGTTGAGAGGATGCTTGTTTATTGACATCATTCTTATAATCGGACGGCCAACCATAGCAACCATTCTTCTATCTTCAACACCTCTCAAAAACCCCTGGTTTTCCAGGCATTCCAAAACTATGGAACGCAGGTTTAAATGATTTGTCTTGCGTCTTTCTAAAAAGGAGCAAACTGGTCGTTTTCCTCTGCAGGTCCCTCACCTTTGGGTCCTGGCTGTCCTCTGAGCCAATGGAGCTCACTTCCTCAGCGAGAGTCTGCTCACAGCCGCCGTCTCTGGCTAGGAGGAGGAAGGTGTCGCCCAGCAAACAATCCTCGGCTCGGGGCAGCAGCTTCTTGTTAGCGAACGGATCGGGGTGGCAACACCAGTCGTCCACGATGGCGTTCCAGTTGCCGTTCGGGAGAGGGAGAACTCGCTTAAACACTCTGAAGAAGACAAAAGGAAAAAAACTAAAAACACAATTACAGGCTTTCCTTCTAGCATTGTCCACCATAGCGCTGTTCATCGATTGGTTCTTGCTGCAGTGAGAGCTGTTGTCTGTCAATAAGCACAGAGGGCCAGAGAATACAAACCATTAGAGGTGTGAATCTTCCCTGATTGGATTCGATATCTCGATGCGTCACGATGCATCACGATGCGTCAAATACATTTTTCTATTAAAGCCATATAGGATATTTAATTCATAGCTTTTCAAGCTTCAAAAACATAACATCCTGCAGTGCTCTAATACTAAATCAATTGGATACATAAAACTACAGCACTGAGCACATGGCACTTCCTGAATGTGCAAAACATAACAGAATATATGTAAACAGAAAGGTTGTCAGGCCTACATTAAATTGTAAACAGAAATAATCGATTATGGCCCGGCCGATTATCGATGCAGCATCGTCCATGTCCACGATTCGATGCATCGATTATTTGATTAATTTCAGCACCTCTACAAACCATACAAGTATTTAAAAATAAGTGTATTAGTTTTCTTAACTGAAACAAGGCTGATGAGAGCCATGAGACTGAACTAAAACAGTGTGGGCCCTAAACCCAAAACAATGAGCTGATATATGCTCAAAAGCTCAGCAGAACAGAGGGGAACTGCAGAGTTTAGCAATTATTGGCTGCGGAGCCCACTATGGGTAGTCATTTGACCCATTGTTAATATAAAAATATTGATTAGTGCAGCTTTAATACAAACGCTTGTTTGATCTATTCCAGTAAAGCACTTAGTATGCACTCAAAGAAAACTTTCAGAGGGTACTTTGTGATGGTTGCAGTCACCGGCAGCATTAATATCTCTGATCAGCCACATAATGGAACATATTGCTACAAAGCATAATGAGGCATAATGTTGTTGAAATCATAACTTTCACCCTGCTCCAAGCACTTCTCCTGACATTTTTTACTTTCCCCAGCCCTCGTTGAAAGCAAGAAATGAGTTTTTGGCAACTTTTAGTGGGTTCGTTGCTGAGAAAACACCGCCAGAGGCCAACGGTCTCGGTAATGCAGCTATTGCAATTTTCGGCGTGTCACATTGCTGACCAGAGAAAGCTACAAGCTGAGAATACCACAGTCCGGCTCAACCCCCTCAAGGTAAGAAACTAAATTGTTTTTGAATGGGTAGCGCGGACCTTTTTACGTCACACTGGCTCTATAACTCTAATCCAGTCAGGCTGACAACTGTGGACTCCGCTCTGGCACCATCCATCAACTTTTCTTCTTTCACAGACGGATCGCTTCAACCGCTGGGTCACGCCATCAATAAACACCTGCTCCTCTTCCTGCGGAGGAGGGTGTAAATAAAAACCTATTTCCAGTGATGCTGGTCCGTCTGCTCCTCACCTGTCCTCCAGCAGTCGGGTCATGCAGCCCTGGCAGTGGAAGCAATACGTCTCTTTAGTCCGGAGCGTCTCCACCGTGCTGTCGGAGGCCTCTAAGGAGGGCAAAAAAAGGCAAAGAAATAAATGAGCCCAATTTGGTGAAAGGGTGGAAACCTTGTACAACAGAGTAGGGCTGCACGTGCAATTCATCTCATTTTGATCGCGATTTCGGCTCCTAACGATCACAAAAGCGATGCAATCGAGAAAAACACGATTATTTTGCACATTACATTTTGCAGGTTATTTTGTCTTGTGTTCTGAAGGGGGATTGGAAAAGTTCAAACGGAAAAGTATTTAGGGAAATTTCACAGTTCAAGGTGTTTTCACCGTTGATTTGTTTCACTGTTGTTGTTTTGTGCAAGTTCAATAAATGCGACATCTTTCCAGAAGTCCATGAGTAATCCTGTTTGACCAAAATAATTGTCAATATGATTTTTTTCCGTAATCGAGCAGCCCTACAACAGAGCACAGAGTCGGAAGAAATACTGGGTGGTGAATGTGGCTTGGACAGGAAGAGAGCAATTAATCTGATTAACACTGGATTTGTTGAGGACTGTCCTTAGCTATAACTTCTTGTTGCGCTGGTAGTGACATAAAAAAATGCCAAAAGATGGGAGTTTGGGGATATTATGCAATGACTCTGGGGTACACTTTTGATGAGATCAAACCAAAACTTAAAAAGGGACTACTCTCATGGCTCTGATGATCATTTTCTAGTGGGCCATTAGGGACCCTGTGAAGCAAATTCTCAGTCCAATGAATTCAGAATAGACAGCAAGCTCTAAATAGCTACCGAAAAAAGACTTTGTTCTTGCCTTGGCAAAAAGGAGTCCAACAAAGCAGAGGGGGGGTTGCACGTGTCTGGATGCGTTTCCGTAGCTGTCCTGGACATTACCTTCGTCTGCGCTTGGTGTGACACTGATGCGCAGCCTGAAATGCAGCTCCTCTCCACAGGACTCCCCCGCAGGTGTCGGAACACAGGATCCCGGCTCCAAGGTGACTCCTGCCGGCAGAGTCAGGCTCAGCTCGCCTCGGGGAGTCCGGACGTGGAGAGAGGAATCTCCCCCTGTCACGACCACATCGGCCGGGCTACTGGCCACAGCTTTCCTGGAGAGCAGATGCGAGAACACGCTTTACACACACAGGTTTAAAAAAGGTACACACACAGGAAATAGCAATAGCACAAATAGGTTTCATTTGTTTCCTAGCCGAGATTTAGGTAAGAAGATCAATACCTCTCATTAGAGCTGGGCGTTATGGAGAAAATCAAATATCACCATATTTTTGACCAAATACCTCGATGTTGATATTGTGGCGATATTGTAGGGTTGACAATCCGTGCTTTCACAAAATATGCACACAATGAGATTTTTGATAAATAGTCATCAGTTATGTTGATATAATAACTGTGTAGGTAAAGGCAAATAATAGAACAGCTAGAACAGTCTGGTGTGTTCAGAAAATGACATCACTCTACTGTAATACAGCCTTTAAAACCAGGAAAAGACACCACTTACACACACTTAGGATATTACGATATCCAAAATCTGAGACGATATCTAGCCTCATATATCGGTATCGATATAATATTGATATATTGCCCAGCCCTACCTCTCATGTCTGTAGGGTAGATGTGAAACTAGAGCGAGGAGACAATTAGCGTATCTTAGCTTATCTCAAAGACTGGAAACTGGGAAACACCTATCCAGCCACATGTAGTCTGTTGTCAAAAATATTTGATTTGATTTTCTCCATATCGCCCAGCTCTACATAGTCTTCACATAATACATATCTCTTTTAGCCCTTGGTTTGTGTACAACATGTAGTAATATGTAGTAAGAATTAGGATTCTCCCACTTGGCAGTAGTGGTGTACAGAGTCAAATCTCATTAACTCCATCTAGTGATGCTGTACGTGTACTACATCCACATCCACTCTGGCTCAGGTCTTTGCCGCTGTACTGTATATTATACATGTATAGTTAATGAAGTGGCAACAATCATATGAACAAAACTGTATTCATATAGCACTTTTTAGGTTTACAAAGTGCTTTACAAACCGAAACTATGCATTATGAGTACAAACTCATAATGCTTAAAGAAGCATTTACATCGTACGGCTATGTGTAAGTAAAGGTAGCAATATCACACTATAAAAATACATCTTTACAAGTAAAAGTCCTGCAAACAAAATTTTACAAGTATATAAGTATCAGCAACAAAGTGTACCTAATGTATCAAAAGTACTCAGACAGAATTCTTACAGAATTGACCATGTCAGTGTTATATCATTATAGGATCATTAGTATGAAGGTGTACTTTACTGTTGTAGTTTGTAAGGGAGGAGGAAATGCAAGAACTTAAACTGCCTGGTTTGTAGTTTAATCTATAACAATGCATCACATTTTAGAAATTAACAAATCTAAAGTGTTGAATGTAAAACCTCAATATGAAAAGTAACTAGTAACTATGGTCATAATAGCTGTCATATACAAATGGACGAAAAAGTGCAATTTCCCTTTGAAATGCAGGAGTAGAAGTATAAAGTAGCATTCAACGGAAATACTAAAGTACACATGCCTCAAAAACGTACTTACGTACAGTAACGTTACTATATATATAAGTTTGTTTGGTGTCTGTAGGTGAAAGTACAAAGGAGCTGAATCTATATCTATATATATATATATATATATATATATATATATATATATATATATATATATATATATCTATCTATATATATATCTATCTATCTATCTATCTATCTATCTATCTATATATATATATATGTTAAGGCTGTTACTACGAATAAGCTCCAATTTACACTCACCTAAATGATTATTAGGAACACCTGTTACATTTCTCGTTAATTCAATTATCTAATCAACCAATCACATGGCAGCTGCTTCAATGCATTTAGGGGTGTGGTCCTGGTCTAGACAATCTCCTGAACTCCAAACTGAATGTCAGAATGAGAAAGAAAGGTGATCTAAGCAACTTTGAGCGTGGCATGATTGTTGGTGCCAGACGGGCTGGTCTGAGTATTTCACAATCTGCTCAGTTACTGGGATTTTCACACACAACCATTTCTAGGGTTTACAAAGAATGGTCTGAAAAAGGAAACATCCAGTATGCTGCAGTTCTGGGGGGCGAAAATGCCTTGTTGATGCTAGAGGTCAGAGGAGAATGGGCCGACTGATTCAAGCTGATAGAAGATCAACTTTGACTCAAATAACCACTCGTTACAACCGAGGTATGCAGCAAAGCATTTGTGAAGCCACAACACGAACAACCTTGAGGTGGATGGGCTACACCAGCAGAAGACCCCACCGGGTACCACTCATCTCCACTAAAAATAGGAAAATGAGGCTACAATTTACATGAGCTCACCAAAATTGGACAGTTAAAGACTGGAAAAATGTTGCCTGGTCTGAGTCTCGATTTCTGTTGAGACATTCAGATGGTAGAGTCAGAATTTGGTGTAAACAGAATGAGAACATGGATCCGTCATGCCTTGTTACCACTGGGCAGGCTGCTGGTGGTGGTGTAATGGTGTGGGGGATGTTTTCTTGGCACACTTTAGGCTCCTTAGTACCAATTGGGCATCGTTTAATTGCCACAGCCTACCTGAGCATTGTTCTGACCATGTCCATCCCTTTATGACCACCATGTACCCATCCTCTGATGGCTACTTCCAGCAGGATAATGTACCATGTCACAAAGCTCAAATCATTTCAAATTGTTTTTTTGAACATGACAATGAGTTCCCCGTACTAAAATGGCTCCCACAGTCACCAGATCTCAACCCAATAGAACATCTTTGGGATGTGGTGGAACGGGAGCTTCGTGCCCTGGATGTGCATCCCACAAATCTCCATCAACTGCAAGATGCTATCCTCTCAATATGGGCCAACATTTCTAGAGAATGCTTCCAGCACCTTGTTGAATCAATGCCACGAAGAATTGAGGCAGTTCTGAAGGCGAAACGGGGTCAAACACGGTATTAGTAGGGTGTTCCTAATAATCCTTTAGGTGAGTGTATTCAGACCAGAGAAGCAGCCAGTGTTGATGAAATGACTAGCGGGGGCTTGTGGGACTCATTTTCTAACATATCTTTGTTATTGCTAACTACTGCAGTGTTAAACAAACGTGTCATGAAACTAAGTGGCGAACAGTTAGCTAACTTCAGTTTGGACTGTGTCACTGTAACACCATATAACGTTACACATAACATAAACAAATGTTAGGCTACTCATCTCTGTGTTGTAACGTTAGCTTGCTAAGTGCGTTATAAAGTGCAGCATTAGCTAGTTCACATTCATTGGGCTAAGTTAGCTTATGCTCTTAGCTAGCCTAGCTTGCATTGTAAACTTGCCAAGAAATGGAATAATGTTACCCAAATAACTGTTTAGCTCGCTAGCTTTCTATCAAAAATAATTACCCGACAATAAGCAGTCCAGTCTGAAGCCTTTTTCTCAGCTCTAAGAAGACTCCAACTCCATGTGTTTTGGCTGGCATCTCCAAGTCTGCCATTAAGTCAGCTCACTATTCAAAAATTATATTAAAAAAAGAAAGAAAGCATGGACTAATCAAAACTCAGTGTGGCTAGGTGACACTGGATAGCAGCATAACATCTAAAGTAAGACAAACATAAAAGCACATCTATCTGAATTAGCTAACGTTAGCTAGCTAGTAGAATCCAGAGGTTGGAACTTGTCTGCAGCCATGCAGCATGACGATACCGCTGAGGTCAAGTATGCCATAGTAAGAGAAGAGCATCCGGTCAGGCATTTCAAAATAAAAAAGGGGTTAAACATCCGTTTTTTACATTATCAATGGAAAAGGACTGATACATGTTTTGTGTTCGAGCCTTTGCGCACTTGACCTCCATAATATTTTAATTCTACTGTGTAGAAGAAAGGGTAATCATCAGTTTATGGTTTAATTGGATGTCACTATGATGTAATGTTTTTTTTTTGCATTTTGCATTTTTCAACATATAAATGAGGGGGTGATGATAAAGTGACATTTGCAAAAAAAAAATAGTATTACAGGAGTATTTCATGAGAAGGGTATTTATGATGGACCCCACTGACAATCGGACCTTTTGCTCATAAATTGTTATCTCATAAATGTTCTACTAGTAGTCTTGATTCTTGGTCAATTCCACAAGTGACCAACTTAATTATCTGATTCATTATATTATTATATTACATTATCATATTTATCTGGCGTAAAAAATGTTTATGTTCACTTTCAGTCATAATGCGGCAGCATTATCAGAGAAACTCATTGTACCAACAATGAGTTTCTCTGCGCACCATGTGAGCACAACTGAAATAGGCCTAATAAATGATATTATATATATATATAGATATATAAATAGATATTTTCCCACGGCCCCTCTACAAAACATAACCCCAAGATTAGCCATCAACACAGGACCTGCCTTAGTTGATTATTTGACTTTAGTTGTGCAAATTAACAAGCATTTTAAATAAACAACTGACATTCAGTGAACTAGAGAGTTTTGGGCCTCTGCTGGGCTGGGTTCTAGGGCCGTTGTTGCCAAGGAGTGACTGCAACAAAATTAGTGTAAAAGTACTTTGTTGCAGGGTTATTATTATAATTATAATTATTTTTAATATTATTATTATTATTATTATTTGGTGTTATAATTTTGACCAAAACCATTTGAATGTGTAATGTAGGCTATAAGAATGTATGTCCTTAGAGATTGGAGGCAAGAGTATAGGCTACTTGCTACAGCTGAACAGTTAAATCCTAGGTAACTTATTATAATACAAAACAATAAAATATACTCAAATACTAAACAATAACATATACTAAAATATAGGGACGCAAATTGCTAAAGTCAAAGTTGAATTTGATAAAATGTGGATTAATATTCATCTTTTATTTGGAAGAAAAGCACATCATTTCCGAGACTAATTCGTGTGACTGTGGGTGACTTGACACAGCCGAGGCCGAGAGGCGGAAGACGTCCATGCGGAAGAAGACCGGAGCGGTTGGGGTTGGACGCTGGACGTACAGCTAATCTGCAGTGCAGTCTGGGAGCTGTCAATCCTTTCGCTTTGTATCTTTGGCACTGGAAGCTACTGATGCGCTCATCACAATTTATTTACACACTGAGGGACAACACTCAGAGGAATAATACTATGTAGAATAGAATTACCTATTGTCTGCTTCCAAAGCCTTCTTGTTAAGGGACCTGACTTATATGAACGGGTGACATCGGAGCCGGGCCCTTCATCTCTAACGATATCATTTAAACAACCTGCTAACGTTACTAACGTTAGCTAGCTGGTCATATTATTGACGTTGTCATCCGTTTTTACTCAGCAAACCGAACACATGATTGAATGACAGTTGCTGGCCTATATCCTATAACGGTAAGCTTTTATATCAGCTTTTTTTTTTAACACTATAAGTGCCATGTACGTTAGCTGAAACCAACCTCACCTAGCTAGGTAACGTGAGCTATAGCGTAGTTCCCCTCTCTCACACACTTAAATTATAACGGCAGTAACGCGTTTACAATTGTGCAGATATTCCTTAGCTAAATGTGGGTTTATATACATTTTTATTATGTTTATTTTCCACCACTGACGTTACCTATAGCTCCAACTGCTGCTGTAGTTTGTACGACAGGACCTGCTCTAACGTTACTGTAACTACAGTATGTTGTTGGTAGTTTACACAGCTATGATAGCGTTAACGTTACTAAAGTCTGTCAGCTCTGCCAGATGCCACTAACTAACGCTAGTCTCTTAACACACAACGTTACATTTCCTCTCAGCTAGCTATGTTACAAGACTGCATCAGCCACTCTGTTGTTGAATACAGGCTACTCAGGGGCGATTCTAGGATCAGACCTTTAGGGGGGGCTCAGCCCCTAATGAGAATGTGACATGGATGCTCGATGGTGTTTTTTGCCCCCAACTGCTCCTTCCAGGCAGTGCTGCGACCGCTGCCTTCAAGGCACCTAACCTTAACCTTAACCCTAACCCTAACCATAACCAGTTCCTAATCCTAGCGCCTGGAAGGAGACATTGGGGGAAAAAAACACAGATAAACGACACGGATACAGTGCCTTAACCTGACTCCGCCAGATGGATTGCTTCGCATTTGCTCGGTATATCCATCTGGGGACTTTCCGTTGGAGAACTTTTGGGAAGGGGCGAAAATACGACGGGCCAAATCAACCAATCAGATCGATATATCAAACTCTTGCCGAAACCAGTCGGGAGAAGAGCAAAAAACTAGCCTGGCTCCGCCCTCCTACTTACTTCCGCTCAATTTTCATTTCCCTTCAGTACTCCGTCTGGGTTTGCGGTATATTATTGGGTTTTCTCCGGTCAAATATTTCGCGGTCCAATCGGTGAACAGAGGGAGTGGCTGAGAACGATGACGTTGAGGACGTGCATTAGAAAGATGCGAGCGAAGCCATTCGGTCCGTTGTGACAACGCTGCCGAATATCCAGAAGTTAAAGGCCGAGCAAGAACAATCTTTGCTGAGTTGTGTTGGTGGCCATGATGTTGTGGCCCTCCTCCCCACGGGGTTCGGGAACAGTTAGATTTTCCAGCTCGCTCCGTTAGTGGTGAAGGAGTTGGCTAAGGCTAACGCTAGCGATGCTAATGCTAAATATAAGCAGATAGTTGTTGTCGGTCTCCCCTCTTGTTGCACATGCGCATGACATACGTCACGACCAAACGTTAGCGATTGGTTATGGCAGATTCTGAGTGGCTCTGGGCAGATCCAATAGTTTTAAACTTCAACAGAGTACCCACCTTCAAGGAAATTAACACTTGTCAATGGAGAGAGGCCAGACTCTCTGTACACATGAAATGGACCAGAGTCTGGTAGGACCAGGATAGCAAAAAACATCTTTTCCTCCTAGAAAAGCCTCCAGTGCTGTTTTTTTGCTCTTCTTTCAATGAAGGAATACTTTCTAATTTGGATAAAACTTGCGCGATAGCTACACTCATCTCATCCGTGGAAGCCGCCATGCTGTTTAGACTGAACAGTCGCTTCTGGTTGCGTCACACCTAAACCCGCCTCAAAACCAACGCTGATTGGTCGGTCGTTTAGCGAACGGCTCCAAATTTTCTCTATCTCAAGATGCCAGACTGATCTGCGATTGGAAAACTGGAGCTCGTGAGATCAGGACGCTCTCACGAGGCTAGCTGTGCCTTGCCCCCCCCATGCTAAATCAGTAATTTCATTAGCCGATAATCTCTGAGCTAGCTACGGAACAACAATGTCAGCTAACGTTTTTAACTAAACCTGACATTTTATAAGTCACAGTAATAACGACCAGTTTGACACAATGTTCTAACATTCAGCAATTTTAGTTGCTTACGTTTCAATGTGGGTTCTAATCTGCACCATGAAATGACCAACTTCTTCTCTGAGGACTACCGACTTAGAGCTGGGCAAAATATCAATATTATATCGATATCGTGATATGAGACTAGATATCGTCTTAGATTTTGGATATCGTAATATCGTGATATGTGATAAGTGTTGTCTTTTCCTGGTTTTAAAGGCTGCATTACAGTAAAGTGATGTACTTTTCTGGACTTACCAGACTGTTGTAGCTGTTCTGTTATTTGCCTTTACCCACTTAGACATTGTGTCCACATTACTGATTATCTAAAATCTAAGTGTGAAGATATTTTGTTAAAGCACCAATTGTCATCTCTAGAATATTGCCGCGATATCGAGGTATTTGGTCAAGAATATTGTGATATCTGATTTTTTTCCCTATCGCCCAGTCCTACTACCGACGTTAAACTTCACAACCACACTCCTGCTCTCCCTCTGACAGATTAGATAGAGACTCAGCCAAAGGCAGGAGTCTGGCACAACCTTGACCCCCCCCTGATAAGGGTCTAAAATCGCCAATGAGGCTACTTCTCAAACTTTTCTACAAAAACTTGTCAGACCCCGTTCAGTTCTCTATCACGGCAGACATTTTGACATGTCACAGCAAGAAAAGCACAGGTCTGAGTAATAACATGCATTAGTAATAGCCTAGCTAATGCTCACTGATATGGTTACCTGGGACGCTAATGGTGCTGAGTCATTGTTATTGTTATTGGTTCCACCTTTACTGCTGTGACAAGTTCAAATGTCCACCATGAAATGCAACATGCCTTTTCTAAATCAGTTTGAGCCCGTCATAAATGTGATACCCATGCCTTTAAAATATGTATATGTAGCTTGTCTAACAGTACACTGTAAACCTGGATGCTCAAATTCATTAATTGGAAGAAGTACTGTAAACTTAACATTACTTAAAATACTGAGTTTTTATACTTAAAATTATTCAGTTATGGTCATTTAATATTTTTGAGTTGCATATACTGATAATATTTGAGTTGGCTTAATTAGTATTTTAATTTAACGGTAATCAAAAAATGCAAGTTCATGTTACTCCTAATATTTAAGCTCTAAGAACCTCAGACTTTTGAGTTTATAAACTCAAAAAATGGTGGCAACTGATTGCCTCAAATGTTTTTGAATACTGCTTACTTATTCGGGTTTACAGTGTATTTATGTTTTTAATCGTAGCTTATCAGCCTGGATGCTACTGTGTGTATGTAGCATGGACTTAACAACACTCTATGCACTAACAAGAGCCCGTTTCATGGCGAGGCTGTTAGGTTGTAATGTGAAATATCAGTCAGACTCGTCCCTCTCCCTGTTGACCAGCTGCAGAAATATGTAATCTGGAGCGCCATTCCTTTATAATAAATGTGTTCCTGAAAGATTGCATTGTAGGAGCGGCAGTAGACCGCATTGTGTGAAAGTTGATGACTCCTCTTCTTCCTCTTTTTTTGAAAGTCGTTCTGTGATTTAGTACGTCGCTCGTATTTCTTCATTTCCAAACATGTTGGTAATGGCTGCTCATGTCAGACTTTGCTCCTCTGGATGTATATGACTCTGGTCTTTTAAATTGGCCCCAGCAACGCCTTGGCATAGTTTGGACCATGTACTGATTGCTATACTCAGGCTTTTTTTCTTCATGGTCAAGTATGTAGACGACTAAACTTGAACTCAAAATCAGTTTGCGTTTTTGATCTTTTTGTTCTCCTCTTTTTTGTTTTTCATTGCAGGTGTGATGCACTTATGCCTGCCTAGTGTCTCACATTAGCATAACAACCACCCAGGAGAATGAATACAGAGGAAGTGGAGCTGCTCAGTGACTCCAAGTACCGGAACTATGTGGCAGCAGTGGACAAAGCCCTCAAGAACTTTGAGTACTCCAGTGAGTGGGCAGACCTCATCTCTGCACTGGGCAAACTCAACAAGGTAATCTCAGGCTGCTTGACATACACTGCACTAGATTACAAGTTGTAAAGAATGCAAAGACATACAGTATATGCATACAATATACAAACACATGTAGATTGTACAAACATACATACAACTAAATTGTTAAATTATTGGTATCACAGTTGTGAACCAGTGTAGCAGGTGAGCCTCACTTTGAGACTTTGTTGGTATTCAATTAGGCTATATCGGCGACATTTCATTTATGGGATAGTTCAGGTGGCGCTGGAGGTTCCGTCGGATGTCCCGCATTTTCGTCCGGATGTCCGTCCCCTTCCTCTTTCTTTGTGTTGGCGTTCTAAACTCTGGTGGATTTCTGAGGACTATGGTTAACTGCTCCTCAGATCTCTGCAGGGTAAATCCAGACAGCTAGCTAGACTATCTGTCCAATCTGAGTTTTCTGTTGCACGACTAAAACTACTTTTGAACGTACACATGTTCCACCAAAACAAGTTCCTTCCCGAGGCTATTTTGCAGAGGCACCGTGGCTCCGTCCGGCGCTTAGCTCCACCCATGACGATTGTGATTGGTTTAAAGAAATGCCAATAAACCAGAGCACGTTTTTCTCCTGAATGTTGTGTGGGACCCTCCTCCGCAGCGCTGTGGAGGAGGGTCTGGCAATGCGAGACTATTATTTAGGCTACTGTAACCGCATGGGTTGAAAAATAAATATGTACAATTTGCATTACTGCATATGCCAAAAAGCCACCACATCATGACAAGAGACCTACAAGTATCTGAAAACACATCTGCTCTTGTGTGAATTGGACAGATACAGTACACATAGTGGTTGTTACACTGTTGTCTACATGCATGACTAATATCTACTATTGTTTACATCCTGTCTCAGGTTCTGCAGAACAATGCAAAATACCAAGTGGTTCCCAAGAAGCTGACAATAGGCAAAAGGCTGGCCCAATGCCTCCACCCCGCCCTGCCCAGCGGGGTCCACCGCAAGGCCTTGGAGACGTACGAGATCATCTTCAAGATCATTGGACCCAAGAGGCTGGCCAAAGACCTCTTTCTTTACAGGTAATACTGTAGTACCACCAGAGAATGTCTAATAAGGGGAGAACTTTGCAGTTCCACTCTGGTTCCATATGAGGGTGCTCACGGGCGAGTGAAGAATGAATGGGACTCTATGGAGCTATACCCCTCAAAATCCACTTTTCTCAGGATATAATTTTGTGTCTAGTAATTTGAATGTTGCATTCGAAAGGGGAGGCTAAGAAAATACACACTGCTGGGTGTTAAAGTGGCTTTTTTGTTCTAAAAAGCCTTTTAAAATGTCAATGACATCATACACATATACGGCCAGAGATACTGCTTTACAGCAAGCTCTGAGTCACTTCCTTTGTTCTCTGGAGGCATCGACAACACAGCTGACAGGTTAGGCTCTCCCTGTCAATACACGTGCTAGAAAGAGGTTTGCTAATGTTTTAAAGACCACACCGAAATGTTCACTCTGACATTCTGGTTCTGCTTCGGATGCCGTCAAGCAGGATCTCTGGTCGTAATCAGTCCTTCACTGACCAATCAGCATCCATTAGCAGAATGCTAGCGTGTTATGGGCAACAACGACTCAACCTGTAACAAATCAAAAGGACAAAAGTACTCGTTCATTCAACTTTTGACCTATAATCCATGTTGAACTTGTAAAAACAACAATCAAATCTGAGATTTCTCAACGACAATCAGGCGAAAGAGACAAATTTAGCCGTCTAGCTCCATAGACTTCCATTCATTTTGCACTGGACCGTGATCACCCCCAGTGGAACTCTGGTGGAACTGCAACCAAATTCGGTACAATGGGGCTAAATAGGGAGTGGACAGGCTCTCCGTAGACCGGCTCTGGTACCACTCACAGTGGCCAATAAAATTAGCTGGGAATCAACTTTTCAGCTAAGTCTCAGGAACTTCACGTCACTCATATCTTTTTCATCACTGCAGCTCTGGGCTCTTCCCTTTACTCTCCAATGCCGCGATGTCTGTGAAGCCTGTGCTGCTGGGGCTCTATGAGACCTACTACCTGCCCCTGGGAAAGACTCTGAAACCAGGCCTACAGGGACTACTGACCGGGGTACTGCCTGGTCTGGAGGAGGGCTCGGAGTATTACGACAGGTGAGAAAGAAAAACACTTTTTCATTTCAATTTCAATTTCAATTTTTAATGTGGGCATTGGAACAGGCCATTAGGAGAAAGCATTTTATAGCATAATGTGGAAGGGGATTGATTTCCGATTGTATGAATGATGCATGAGTTGTGTGAGTCATTGCAAGATTAAGGTTCCAAACTCAAGACACAGCCCAAGACTTCTGTCTCTTAGACGGAACCAGTTGAAAACATGTTCATGGTTTGACACTAAGAATTCCCTGCAGACGTGTGCTCTCGAGAAATTCCATATTTACACTACTTTCTTCATATCTAAAGCTTTTATTTTCAGTTGTCGTATATTGATTTAATTGTTTATTGTATTCATATTATTGTTCGCATAGTTGTGAATGATGATCTCAGATATTACAAAAGCAGATAAATGATTAAAGGAACATGCCGACTTATTGGGACTTTAGCTTATTCACCATACCCCCCAGAGTTAGATAAGTCCATACATACCCTTCTCATCTCTGTGCGTGTCGTAACTCTGTTTGACGTACCCACCTCTAGCCTAGCTTAGCACAGATCCTGGAGGTAACTGGCTCCATCTAGCCTACTGCTCCCAATAAGTGACAAAATAACGCCAACATGTTCCTGTTTACATGTTGTGATTTGTATAGTCACAGGGTGTTCAAATAACAAGGTCACATGAGACACAGCCATCTTCTAACCGTATACAGTGAGGAAAATAAGTATTTGAACACCCTGCTATTTTGCAAGTTCTCCCACTTAGAAATCATGGAGGGGTCTGAAATTGTCATCGTAGGTGCATGTCCACTGTGAGAGACATAATCTAAAAAAAAAAATCCAGAAATCACAATATATGATTTTTTAACTATTTATTTGTATGATACAGCTGCAAATAAGTATTTGAACACCTGTCTATCAGCTAGAATTCTGACCCTCAAAGACCTGTTAGTCTGCCTTTAAAATGTCCACCTCCACTCCATTTATTATCCTAAATTAGATGCCCCTGTTTGAGGTCGTTAGCTGCATAAAGACACCTGTCCACCCCATACAATCAGTAAGAATCCAACTACTAACATGGCCAAGACCAAAGAGCTGTCCAAAGACACTAGAGACAAAATTGTACACCTCCACAAGGCTGGAAAGGGCTACGGGGAAACTGCCAAGCAGCTTGGTGAAAAAAGGTCCACTGTTGGAGCAATCATTAGAAAATGGAAGAAGCTAAACATGACTGTCAATCTCCCTCGGACTGGGGCTCCATGCAAGATCTCACCTCGTGGGGTCCCAATGATCCTAAGAAAGGTGAGAAATCAGCCCAGAACTACACGGGAGGAGCTGGTCAATGACCTGAAAAGAGCTGGGACCACCGTTTCCAAGGTTACTGTTGGTAATACACTAAGACGTCATGGTTTGAAATCATGCATGGCACGGAAGGTTCCCCTGCTTAAACCAGCACATGTCAAGGCCCGTCTTAAGTTTGCCAATGACCATTTGGATGATCCAGAGGAGTCATGGGAGAAAGTCATGTGGTCAGATGAGACCAAAATAGAACTTTTTGGTCATAATTCCACTAACCGTGTTTGGAGGAAGAAGAATGATGAGTACCATCCCAAGAACACCATCCCTACTGTGAAGCATGGGGGTGGTAGCATCATGCTTTGGGGGTGTTTTTCTGCACATGGGACAGGGCGACTGCACTGTATTAAGGAGAGGATGACCGGGGCCATGTATTGCGAGATTTTGGGGAACAACCTCCTTCCCTCTGTTAGAGCATTGAAGATGGGTCGAGGCTGGGTCTTCCAACATGACAATGACCCGAAGCACACAGCCAGGATAACCAAGGAGTGGCTCTGTAAGAAGCATATCAAGGTTCTGGCGTGGCCTAGCCAGTCTCCAGACCTAAACCCAATAGAGAATCTTTGGAGGGAGCTCAAACTCCGTGTTTCTCAGCGACAGCCCAGAAACCTGACTGATCTAGAGAAGATCTGTGTGGAGGAGTGGGCCAAAATCCCTCCTGCAGTGTGTGCAAACCTGGTGAAAAACTACAGGAAACGTTTGACCTCTGTAATTGCGAACAAAGGCTACTGTACCAAATATTAACATTGATTTTCTCAGGTGTTCAAATACTTATTTGCAGCTGTATCATACAAATAAATAGTTAAAAAATCATATATTGTGATTTCTGGATTTTTTTTTTAGATTATGTCTCTCACAGTGGACATGCACCTACGATGATAATTTCAGACCCCTCCATGATTTCTAAGTGGGAGAACTTGCAAAATAGCAGGGTGTTCAAATACTTATTTTCCTCACTGTACATACTGGGAAATATATTCTCCGAAGCATAGACTGTGTATATATAATGGACCAACAGATCCCGTTGCTCTGGACGGAGATCAGTGAAGGATATTAGAAGTCACTTTCACGGTGATGGCTGAGCGTTACTGAGCAGCCTCCAACTGAGCTTGAAGACGTAAATGTGCCGTGAGCAACCTGTCTGAAAGTTGGAAGAGTTCTGGTAGCTGTGCCAAGAGAAATCTCAATCATTCCGAGTCTTGCAGAGACGGAGAGCCTAGGTATATGTAAGGAGATAACATAGACACAGGCTAATTATTGATCACTAAAATGATAGTTAACATTAGTAATTACACTTAAACAGCTAATGGAAGTCCAAACTGCCTGAGAGCTTCTCCTGTACTGTACTGTAATTCCTCTACTATGAGACAGTAAGTCCCGTGGTTATGACACAATCGTTAGCCTATTTTTATAAAAACGTCTGCTACGGAGTCATAACCAGGCTTCAAAATTAACTTTTTCGTCCACCAGCCAAATGGCTAGTGAACGTTCAAATATTACCAGCCACTCAATAGATTAACATCAGGTTTTTTGGCTGGTGAGTGAAGCAAATCTACCAGCCACTTGCATTTTTCACCAGCATTTGGCTGGTAAACGGTGCTAATTTTGAGCCCTGGTCATAACGTGAGGTACAAGGTAATGGAGCCTTTTATACATTGTCGTGTTTCTTTAGAAATAAACAATGGACAAATAAAGTCTTTAAACGCTTCAGATGTAAAGTTATTCGCTGTCAAAGTGACGCCAAAATGAATGGCAGTCAATGGGATGCTAACGGGAGGTGATGGCTTGTTAGCATCAAAATGGCGCCATAGGATCTACGGGTTGTTGACAGACGCTTACCCCCTTGCTCAGAAGGCGAAGCATTGCTACTCTCTGCTCGGGGCTTCTCAGGTGCTGCAAGCATATCACTCTGCCCAAGTAGCAGAAGTACTCATATGCAGGATTTTACATTCCTTTTTTTTTAACAAGGTCTTTATTGATTTTTTTACACACAGTATTTTACATTCTTCCGTTGAGTTTCTTTTGCTTCTGTTAAATTGCGAAGGTTAACAGGAGGTTGCATTATTTCTACTACCTCCTGTTGCCATTTCCTGTTACTGTTTCAATAATTCAGTTTCCACACAGAGGGAATTTGAGTTTCTTAATGTCTTAAAGCTGTGCTAGGATCGCAAAAATAATTCCCCGTCTTATCAGCCTAAATCACAATAGGGCCCCATCTGTTCTACCTGAGATTTCAAAGATGTACCTTATTTTCCCAAATTAAATGAAGTATTATGTATAAATACTGGCAAGATACCCAACTCAGTTAGTGGAAATTAAAGCTTCACAGTGAGATTCCAAATGGCCTTATACACAGCAGTGAGTGCTCTGTTCAGAGAAAGCTCACCAATATCGAATGATGTATCTCTCCCTCTCTCACTCTGGTGCTTTTGATATCGTTTGTGATTGTGCATTTACACCTACGAGACCCCAACATAACCAGCATGTAGTTGTGCTTACTTCATTGCTCAACAATTGCCCAACAATGCCATCACATGAGGGCCTAAGTACTGACTGCCTCCATCTGGGCAGGGCAGAAGCAACATGTATTTTCACTTCTGGGGGGAGAGGGGGACAAGCCTCGACGTTTCTGCTGTCAGCCTCTATGCCCCTTAGACTTAAGGAAAGCAATCCCCTCATGTTCCACCGAGAATAAGTCCTCCTCATTGTGTTCCTCTCCACACGCCAGTGCCGCGGCCCGAGCACATGTCTTGGGTTTGGTTTCCAATCCTGAGACAATGATATCATTCATCCGTCTACAACTGTCCCAAATTATCCCCACATTTCTCCAAAATGGCAATCTTATGGGTCAGTCCCTGCCCTGTAACTGCAAGCGTCTCATGCTTATACATCCCTTAGTACATTCATGTGGATTTGCTTTTTTATCATCCTGTTTATGATGTATGTGAATGTTGTGTGTGATGTCTTAAGCTACTGGGACCTTGAATTTCCCCTTGGGGATCAATAAAGTATCTATCTATCTATCTTTTTGTCTTTTTCTGCGTTTTGTAGCCTCAAGGCTTTGACCACACCTACTAAGGCCAAAAATCATTTTCTGTTGCTGTCTTACCGTTGTGACTTCTCCTGACAGAAAGTCGAGTGATTTTCTGATTTCCTCAACTTCCTTAAAAGAGAAATATTTGTTTGGCCCCGTTTTCAGCCTTTTGTTATCTGTGCAGCTAGAGCATTAGACTGGCCTGGTGTTAGCCAGACTTCTACCCTTCCCCCCCCTCCCCACCCCTCCCATTTCTGAGTACCAGCTTTGCTTTATGGACTGCATTGCTCTGCAGTGCCACTGTGGTAGGAGGTCAGTGTGGGTGTGTACGTAATAAGCATGTTCACTGTGTCCTCTGTGTTTTTCATAGAACCAACACCCTGTTGGAGAAGGTGGCTGCAGCCGTGGAGCAGTCGGCCTTCTACAGTGCCTTGTGGGGCAGCATCCTGACCAGCCCAGCTGTGCGTCTCCCTGGGGTGACCTTTGTTCTGCTGCACCTCAATCGCAAGCTCTCCATGGAGGACCAGCTCTATGTCATGGGCAGTGACATTGAGCTCATGGTACAAGACCGCACACGACAATACAAACATCCCTTGTTGACGATACTTTAAATAAAATTTGCACACCTGATGGTTCCACAGATGGCTCTGAGGGACAACATTTACTAAGCCACCCTCCAGTTCATCAGATGAAATATTTAAATGTCAACATCATAAAAGGATATTAAGCAGGATAATGTGTTGGCTCTTTCAGATCGATTGCAATTGCAGGTTTAACTTGAATCACTGTGTCGGTTCAAATGGGTTAACAACAGTGTAATGTTGTTGTATAATGTTCTACATGTTTTTTTAAATGTGCATAGGTAGGTTGAATAACAGTGTGTCTCTGTTGTCACCAGGTGGAGGCGGTCAGTACCTCAGTCCAGGACTCCAGTGTGTTGGTGCAGAGGAGCACCCTGGACCTGATCCTCTTCTGCTTCCCCTTCCACATGAGCCAGGTAAGGACAGCTGCGTGACTGAACTCTGCTCCAACGATGCGAGCATCCACACTGCTGAACGATAACGTTTTGTAAACAGTGGCGTCAGACAAGCACACCCTGCACGCTCCAGCTGATAATAATACATAGTATACAGCAGACGTTGCAACGTAAGATTACAGGAATGTCTGTAGTAATATCCTATAGCCTTTATTTGTGGATTGTCCCTGTGGCGCAGGTACACCGCTGCCTTCTCCAGGCTACAGTGGCGCTCAGAGCTCCAGATAGCCGGGGATCAGAGCAGGCGGTCAGATCTGTGCACAGCACCGCAACAAAAACGCAGACAGTATGATAACACCCTAAACACAAGATTCACTCACAGTGAATCTGAGTTCACAGTGGTTTCTGTGATGAGACATAGTTTGTTTATAATACACAGAGTTGAAGGATCGTAGCCCCGTAGCGATTGGTCACGCCACTACCTGTGTGAAACATATCTCTCCGCCGTGCTGTGTTGTAAATTCAGATGGATTTTGATTTGCTGTCAGTGTTTCTCTGAAAGTGATCCCAGCGATATCGTTCGCCACTGCTGTTGTTGTTATAGTTGTGGTGTGAGACTCCGCTATCCACTTGAGTTAGAACGATTTTTAGAACTATCTATATTTATAGTTATCATTACAGTTATCGTTCTTGGTGTGGACGGCCCTTTACAGTTAGAATTAGACCAAAGTAGTATTAGTACTAGTATTGGCATTGTTGTGTTATGCCAGATGTGTGTCTTTTTCTCTCTGTGCATTTGCATGTGTGAGTGTGTGGTCATGATGTGACCACTCAGATGGTGGTGACTCATGCTGGCTGCTTGTAAAATCTGTGTGTGTGTGTGTGTGTGTGTGTGAGTGTGAGAAACAGTCACATGTCAAATGTTCTGTTCTGTTGTGTTCAGGCGACTCGCCCTGACATGATCCGGATCCTGTCAGCAGCTTTGCATGTGGTTTTGAGAAGAGACATGTCCCTCAACCGCCGACTCTATGCCTGGCTGCTGGGTGCGAAATACACACACAGACACAGAACACTGACATTCAGATTTACCAGGGTAACCCTGGTAGAATTTAGAGAGCTACTTTATAAGATACAGTGCCTTGCGAAAGTATTCGGCCCCCTTGAACTTTTCGACCTTTTGCCACATTTCAGGCTTCAAACATAAAGATATAAAAATTAAATTTTTTGTGAAGAATCAACAACAAGTGGGACACAATCATGAAGTGGAACGAAATTTATTGGATATTTCAAACTTTTTTAACAAATAAAAAACTGAAAAATTGGGCGTGCAAAATTATTCAGCCCCTTTACTTTCAGTGCAGCAAACACTCTCCAGAAGTTCAGTGAGGATCTCTGAATGATCCAATGTTGACCTAAATGACTAATGATGATAAATAGAATCCACCTTTGTGTAATCAAGTCTCCGTATAAATGCACCTGCTCTGTGATAGTCTCAGAGGTCCGTTTAAAGCGCAGAGAGCATCATGAAGAACAAGGAACACACCAGGCAGGTCAGAGATACTGTTGTGGAGAAGTTTAAAGCCGGATTTGGATACAAAAAGATTTCCCAAGCTTTAAACATCCCAAGGAGCACTGTGCAAGCGATAATATTGAAATGGAAGGAGTATCAGACCACTGCAAATCTACGAAGACCCGGCCGTCCCTCTAAACTTTCAGCTCATACAAGGAGAAGACTGATCAGAGATGCAGCCAAGAGGCCCATGATCACTCTGGATGAACTGCAGAGATCTACAGCTGAGGTGGGAGACTCTGTCCATAGGACAACAATCAGTCGTATACTGCACAAATCTGGCCTTTATGGAAGAGTGGCAAGAAGAAAGCCATTTCTTAAAGATATCCATAAAAAGTGTTGTTTAAAGTTTGCCACAAGCCACCTGGGAGACACACCAAACATGTGGAAGAAGGTGCTCTGGTCAGATGAAACCAAAATCAAACTTTTTGGCAACAATGCAAAACGTTATGTTTGGCGTAAAAGCAACACAGCTCATCACCCTGAACACACCATCCCCACTGTCAAACATGGTGGTGGCAGCATCATGGTTTGGGCCTGCTTTTCTTCAGCAGGGACAGGGAAGATGGTTAGAATTGATGGGAAGATGGATGGAGCCAAATACAGGACCATTCTGGAAGAAAACCTGATGGAGTCTGCAAAAGACCTGAGACTGGGATGGAGATTTGTCTTCCAACAAGACAATGATCCAAAACATAAAGCAAAATCTACAATGGAATGGTTCACAAATAAACATATCCAGGTGTTAGAATGGCCAAGTCAAAGTCCAGACCTGAATCCAATCGAGAATCTGTGGAAAGAGCTGAAAACTGCTGTTCACAAACGCTCTCCATCCAACCTCACTAAGCTCGAGCTGTTTTGCAAGAAGGAATGGGCAAAAATTTCAGTCTCTCGATGTGCAAAACTGATAGAGACATACCCCAAGCGACTTACAGCTGTAATCGCAGCAAACGGTGGCGCTACAAAGTATTAACTTAAGGGGGCCGAATAATTTTGCACGCCCAATTTTTCAGTTTTTTTATTTGTTAAAAAAGTTTGAAATATCCAATAAATTTCGTTCCGCTTCATGATTGTGTCCCACTTGTTGTTGATTCTTCACAAAAAATTACATTTTTATATCTTTATGTTTGAAGCCTGAAATGTGGCAAAAGGTCGAAAATTTCAAGGGGGCCGAATACTTTCGCAAAGGCACTGTAAGAGGACTTTCATTTGGGGAAGTCCAATCATGTCTGGTAGTACTTGTGTAGAACATACAGTAGGCTTGTATCTGCTGTGCCATTGTCTTACTTCATTTTCTCTTGTTTGCAACTCACGGCGGATGAACATGCTGGTAAGTGTTCACGAGGCTTAGGATGGGCACTGACTGTATCAAACTTACTCCTCACCAAAGCATTGGAACAATTGATTATGGCAGATTAGTATGTGATTAGGAACCAATAAAAAGTGGATTGCAGGTCAGGGTTTTGAGTTAGGATGTACAGTACATTGTGACTCTAATTCCAGTTGTAAGCCAGATTCTGAGCCAGTGAGAGGGTTTATTTCGTCCAATGAATGGAATAGAGTAAATTATCTCGTGGCCAGCTCCAGCTATATGGCTGGCACACTGATATTGATGATTGACAGGCCCTACCACTCTGAATCTGGCTAGGGTTCTTCTTATAGTGTGAGGTAGTCCAATATGTGCTTTATGTACCATGGCTGAAATCAAAGTGATGTTAGCAACACCCATTAGGACATTACAAAGAAGAAACAAGAAGAAGAGGATTAACAGGAACATACAGACAGATTATCTCAATAAGGATACAATCTCCATTTGAAGTGCTTCGCCTCTGCATGTATGCATCTGCGTTTCTACGCGATTGTTAACTCCACGTCTTTGTTTTTTGAAGGCTTTGACAACAATGGGGTGGTGATAGGCCCCCGCAGCACTCGGCAGAGCAACCCAGAGGAGCACGCCAGCCACTACTTCAACACTTTCTCTAAAGACATGCTGGTCCAGGTGAGGTGCCATGGCTAATTGCAAAAAGGTCACCAGAGAAAAATGGTTTTATATGTATAAAATTAGCTTCCAAAAAAAAAAAATCCCCAAATCAGATGTCTCCTGAGATGTAAGACGTGTAGGGTGGGGAAGTGTGTGTGTGTGTGTGTGGGTGTGGGTGTGGGTGTGTGTTTTGGCAGATGTGGCCCTCTTTTGTCTGCTATACAATTTATCCACTCCCTTTAATCCTTCTCCTCCCAAACCTCCCACATCCTCTCTGGGGTTTGCGTATGTCCCGCTCACTTCTTTTACTCCCAGTAGCCTGTCCTTTTGAAGACAGTTCCCAGTTCTACCAAAGACTTTTACACACACACACACACACACACACACACACACACACACACACACACACACACACATGCTTGTGTAATCTGTCCTGTCACGCTCCAAACAGCCTCTGCCCTCCTGGAATGTGATGAGCTCTGGTACTCCAGGGGTTGGAACAGAGCGACCAGGAGATGTAGTTGTGTTTTTTGGAAGTGTTTTTGTTGTATTTTGTCTTTGCTCTCCTGCCATCTGCTCTGAGCTAGTTATTGGAGCTCCCTCCATTGGGAGAAGGTTGGTACTACAGAGACCGTCTGTTCCTGGCTTCACACCATTATGTGGCAGACGAAGCGTGAAACGCACACAAAAAAGAAAAAAATGGAAGGGGGTTCAGTGCAAATATGAAATTGGTTCTGCCAAATATTATAGGCAATTGTTTTTAAATGAAGATAGAAAAAACATATAAATGTGTCCTCTGCTGTGTTACAAATTGGCTCTGGAGTTTGCAGATATTTTCTGATATTTTACTCTAATAGAGGTGTGTGTCTCTGTGTGTTTGTGTGTTTTCAGGCAATGGTGGGAATCTTGCAGGGCAAGGCCCGAGGCGGGGAAGAGGAGAGCATCCTCATGCACGACCTCAAGCCGTTTCGCATCCTCATCAGTCTGCTCGACAAACCGGAACTTGGTAACCAGTCTATCAATATGTACCAACAGTCTAGGTAGTGTTGTGAATGCGCAAATAATGATGAGCGTCACACAAGCAGCCTGTCATACAAACTAAATGTGGTTCACCCACTGTGAATATCACCTCTCGGATCTGTATGGGTGTCTCTACAGGTCCAGCAATCCTCGAGGATGTTCTGATCGAGGTGTTTCGGACTCTACACACACAGTGCCGAACAGAGCTGGACCTCCAAAACCAGAGTCCATTCAGTAAAGACCACACACACCTCAGCAGGTCAGTCCGTCCACCACTTGCCCATCTGCGCTATATAGACAATATATATAATAAAACCCCATGATGGCCAAATACAGTAGTTTGAATTTTTGTGTCAAATATGCACTCATAAGACATGGAATGTCAATTTTTTACATTTTACATTCAAGTGTTGTAAATGTTGCCTTGTAAATTACAAAACATTTTGATATTTTTACATTATAAATAACTTCAATCGTGGCTTGCATTTTAATGGATGGTTTTGTGCATCCATACAAACCATGAATAGCATGATGCTAATTGACCTTCTTTCTTAGTAAACTACGAGAGAACAAGAAGACGGCAGAACTGATTAAAACAGCCAATCTCCTGTTCAACTCGTTTGAGCCGTACTACATGTGGGACTACATTGCCCGTTGGTTTGAGGAGTGCTGCAGGTTTGTATGTTAAAATCCATGTGTGCATAAACGAAAGTCGCCACCGTATGAGGATAGCTCGTATCAGAGACACGGCGAGTTAAGGGTGAAATACCAGAGGGTGAAATCTGGGGGAAACTAAAGTTGCTGTCATGTTTCTGGAGCCATTTTGAGATAGTCAATCATTTTCCTGCTGAGCTTTTGTTTTTAGAAAGAGCCAAAGGAGGCTGCTGGTCTGATACTCTTGTTACAGTATGCTGTTGTGTTGACACATTGCTCAGCTGGTACCAGGGGCCTAATGTGTGTCCCTCCACCATTACACCTATAGCTTACTGCCAACCATCATACATCACTCAAAATAATCTACGCTGCGGCTCTGTTGCAGGAGGACCGGGAACAGCAGCACACGCGCACCACGGCATGCTGGGAGCTTAGAGCATCCAGGGCTCTCATTGGTGGAGTTCTGTCAGCTGGTGGATTTCCTGCTGGATATTGTTTCCCTGGTGAGACTCTTCTTTCTTTCTTTCTTTCTTTCTTTCTTTCTTTCTTTCTTTCTTTCTCTGTCTCTCTGTCTCTCTGTCTGTCTGTCTCTTTCTTTCTCTGTCTGTCTGTCTGTCTGTCTCTCTCTTTCTTTGTCTGTCTGTCTCTTTCTTTCTTTGTCTGTCTGTCTATCTGTCTCTGTCTGTCTGTCTCTCTCTGTCTCTGTCTGTCTATCTGTGTGTCTGTCTGTTTGTCTCTTTCTTTGTCTGTCTGTCTCTGTCTGTCTCTTTTCTCTCTTTGTCTGTCTCTTTCTCTGTCTGTCTGTCTGTGTGTGTGTGTGTGTGTGTGTGTGTGTCTGTCTGTTTGTCTCTTTCTTTGTCTGTCTCTTTCTTTGTCTGTCTCTCTCTTTCTCTGTCTGTCTCTCTCTGTCTCTGTCTGTTTCTTTCTGTCTTTTTCTGTCTGTCTGTCTGTCTTTCTTTCTTTGTCTGTCTGTCTCTGTCTGTCTGTCTGTGTGTCTGTCTGTTTGTCTCTTTCTTTGTCTGTCTCTGTCTGTGTGTGTCTGTCTGTCTGTCTCTTTTCTTTCTTTGTCTGTCTCTTTCTTTCTGTCTGTCTCTCTCTCTCTCTCTCTGTCTGTCTGTCTGTTTCTGCCTTTGTCTTTGGTTTTCTATGTCTATTGCCCATTTTCTCTTTCTTCCACTTTCTGTCTTTCCTTTTACTCCGCTATCACTTTCTTTCTGTCATGTTTTCATTTTGTTTATATATCTCTTCGCCACATTCTTTCTCTTCCCTCGTCTACAGTCCCTTGTGTCCTGCCCCTGCTTGGGCTTTCCATGTTGTTCTCGGTTTCTCCCTCTCCCTCTTGGCTCACACACCTTAAAAATCCAGTTCTGGGATGTTACGGCCACCAGTAGGGGGTGTGTGTTTGCTCCTCCTCTCTCTTCTGTGTCTTTGTGTGTATGTGTGCAGTCTATACAGGTTAAAAAATGTCTGTGCTTAGTTTCCCTGCCAACATATTGTTTGCATCCTCATAGAAATATGCTTGTTTGTACAGAATTTCCAATCTGAATAGTTTGGAAATCCCTCAATATTGTATTACCCTGTGTGTGTGTGTGTGTGTGTGTGTGTGTGTGTGTGTGTGTGTGTGCGTGAATCTTGTGTTCTGTGAGTTTGTAGCCAAACCAAGCGTTGTGTGGCCTGTGGTGTGCTTGCTCCTGTCTGTTCAAACTATCTGCTCTTTCTCCTTAAGCCTACTAGAAGCATGAGGGTAATCTGCCAGGTAAAGTACTGCTCTTTCCTGCTTTTTCACCTCACCCTGCTTCACTGAGGCTACGATAACATTTCTGCAACGTTCTGCCAACACCCCTCAGGCCATCTTTGTTCCCACCCCTGCTTTGAGTGATCATTTCAGAATGGCTGGCTGGCTGTCATATTTTATTGCCAAAAATGATCCAGAGGAAGAAGTGGGATTCTAACATTACATTACATTACATTACATGTGGTGAACAACTTACCCTGGCTGTTTGGTGTGGATCTTGTGAAAATGAAATCTCCGCCCAGTGTGTATGTGCTTTTTGTAAAGCACTCATGTCGTTATATGCTTTTGCACTGCTCACATATTTGTATGAAATATGACTCTTCTAATATACCTCATGGTATAATGCTCATTTTATAATTTGGTTGTTCTCTTTTTTGCTCATCCATAAAAATGTGTTTTGCTTGTTGAGTCAAAATACTTGTTCCACACATACTAAAAAAACAAAAAAAAATGATGAGAAGATCACCATGCTCACGACACAAGGCTAAGATGTAGAGAAAGGTGTGTACATTTAGGTCCATAGGTCCAATATATTTAAAGTGGCTATACAGTTAGTAACTTTCAGTTTGTGTTGATTCCAGCGGCCGCTTTGGACAAAAGCGGTAGTGTTTTTACCACACCAACAAGGTCTTTTCTTTACAGTGCTGTATCACTGAGTTAGCGTTACCGGGAGGTCATATAGTTGCAATGAATGTTTTGCTCAGACAGAAAATCATTCATTTACAATAGGAGAATACGTTACAGATGCATCGTTGCATTTCAAGTGTAGCATACGGTAACTCAGCCTACTTTGGATGTCTTGTGAGCTAAACCGGGTAACGTTATCACTGTCACTGGGTCACGAGTCAAAGCATTAAGAGTTTGTTGTAGCAACCAACGTAATAATAACTTAGATTAATATAGCGCATTTCATAAAACCCAAGGACGCTTTACACAAGTACAGGGGGATAAGGGGAAAGAAAATAGTAGGCCAACACAAACACGGGCTGAAAATAAATAAATAAATGGCGGTTAATGGAAGGCGGACGTAATTTAATGTCGGCTACTGACGTACAAACCCCATCACGCATTGGAAAGTTATTTTATGAATGAACGTTTAATTTCCTTTTTTCCTGTGATGGCCCTGCCCCAGTATCAGCCATGACTAAAAGATAACATCCGAAATAACAATACAAATAGGCCTGTATAAAGAAATCTCCTGCTACCTTTTACCTGACTGGATCAAATAACACGAAATCTGTGACCCGCTCTGGAGCGCAGTCTACCTGCCCTAAATCATTTTTATGACTTTGTGGGAAAAACTGGACCTGGGCAGAGGCATTTAATAAAAACTATATAAACATAGCGTTTTCACTGTTTGTCTCGTTTGCTGTTACAGGCCATTTATGGTCATCGGATGAAAAATGGCACCGTTTCAAAAACATTTAAATATATACTATATATAAATATAGTTACTTAAATACTTGAATTGGATCTAAGTGTGCAGAGCCTTCATTTTTTATTCAAGGAAAAACAAGATAAAACTATATCTTTTTTAGTTTGCTTAAATTAAATAGGAAACAGCCAACATACAACAAGAAAACAGAAGATGGAAGGGATTCTTTGGATAAATGGTCTCACACAGGCCTTTTAAATATTGATATTTTTAGTATTCAGTATCTTTAGATTTTACTACCGCCATGTCACTTGTTAAATAATCATACACTGGTTACAACCAGGGGGATAAGACAGAGATAAGAAGATAATTCTAACATTTAATCAAGCAAACTGTATCACATCCATCATTTTGAAAACATCAGGTTCACCTCCTTCCAGATACCCAGTATCGCACCCCTCTTCACCTCAAGTCTTCACTTCACTTCATTTTTTCCCCCCCAACATTTCCAGGAGACCTACATAGAGATCCAGACAGAGCATCTTCCTCAGCTGCTGTTGCGCATGGTGGCGGCTCTGACCTGTCACCTGCAGGCCCTGGGGCTCGGGGAGCTCACCCACTGCCTTCGTCTCTGCTCCAAGATCCTCAGCAAAGTGCAGCCCCCGCTGGTGTCCCCTCTGGCCCTGCCACCGGGCCCCCAGGCTCAGGGCCGCTCCAACTCCAACGGCAATCGCTCAAACCCAGCAAGGGACAAGGAGGACAAATGGGTGAGGGAAACGGTTAAAAAGTTCCGTCAAATTTAAAGGGGATTGCTCTTCTCTATCGGAAACAGATATCAGTTGGGAAGTGTTAAATATCACGTTTTTCCTGCCACTTCATTTACAAAAAGATCAGAGTATCTGTTCGCTTTGGTGGTCAGTTAGAAATTAAAATTGTTTACGAGCACCAAAACAAAAGTGAAGCCACTGCTATGCCAATCTCTGGCTTTGAAAAACACTGGCAGCTGCTAATTCTCTTCTGTCTCTGATCCTTTGAAAGTCTTTGGATAAAAGCATAGGCCCTGTTGCTGCCCCAGTCAGAGCAAATCCCAGTTTGACCCACTTGACCCACTTCCCCTACAAGTTACTGCCCAAATGTCCATCGGTTCAGGCTCTGATGGTGTGCCCTGGTCCCTGAACAGGGCCCCTTCCGGCTCTAGTTGGCTCCAGCCATCCCCTGCCCTGTGCTGCAGTTGGCTGGGAGGGCCAACGACTGGCCCCGCCATCCCCCCCCCCCGACACAAGGCATTTGAAGACTTCAGAACACATGCTTCGTTTGGCTGTCCTGTTCCTCCTGGTCCCTGTCCAGCAACCTGGTTGTTTAAGTGTTTGAGAGCTCAGTGAGGCATGATTCAAAGTTCACTCAATCAGTCCCACGCCCGGAGATGGATAGCTAGATAGACCGAGGTAGACCCATGAGGGGCAGAAGAGAGGAAAGTAGAAAGACAGAAGATGGTTAACCTACAGCTGAGCCCAGCTCGCCTTTTCTCTCTGAGGGAGAAGAGGAGTAGACTAGCCTCCGATGCCTCCTGGGTGAGCCATATCCATCAGAGTGGAAAAATTCCACATACTGTACATCCACTGAATACTTCAACCCCCCACCCCACCCCACCCCACCCTGAGGGACATATAGCGAAAGTGCTATCTAACGTGCCATCTGAGCCAGGCTCCAGAATGTGCATACTGATTCGATGAAAATGCATCCCAGGAAGCCCTCAGGCTCCCAAAGGCTGACTGTTACAAACAGTTGTAAGAAGCTACATCTCTCAGCCTGGTGTACAGCTCAGTCTACACACGTCCCTCAGGTCAAACCCAACAGCTGTGTAAACAGCCTCAATATATATTGACCAGTGTACAGAACAGTGCAGTGATGAGGTTACTGTGTGTTTAGAGACCTCTACTAGTTAGGCACACATTTACTGGATAGCTTACACAGTTTGGCTGAATAAATTTAAGGTATATCAAGATTAAATTCTAAATGTGAATTTCTGTTTTTGACAGAATTAAATCATCACATGTTAAGGAAGCTGGAAAATCCTGTAAATAAAGGGATAGATTTGACGGTACAAACAGTAAGGCAAAATCTCTGGCGGTAGACAAATTTATATTTTCTCACATTAGATACTGTCGTTTGCCCGACCCATCTATGGTCATACACAGCACATATAAATGTAGAGTTTAAGTATAAATGTTAAAGTTTATAATTGCATCAGAACACGTTAATAAATGAGATATAGTTATCTAGTGCATGTCCCTCTTTAAATGGATCTGTACATCATATTCGGAGTGTCGGCAGGTTGCAATCCTGTGATTTAGATCTTGTTGGCTAGCTGTATTGTTAGATCATTTGACCTTTTTCACAGCAGACATGTTGATATGATATTTCAGAAAAAGCCCAGGTGTAGTGTGTTAAAGGTGCTGTAGGTAGGATTGTGAAGATCCAGGACTTAGCCAAAAAATTTGAACATCGACAACTTCTCAGTCCCTCCCCCCCTTTCTGCTAAAGCCCAAAACGGTCTCCTAAGACCCTCCTAAGAATTAATGTGTGCATGAGCAGTGATTGACACGCAGTTAGACACCCCCCCGGTCCTGATTGGTCATCTGAACAGGGAGAGGTGGATTTTTGCTAATCTCACTACAGGCTGTAGGTGGAGCCAGAGGAGCTGGATTTATTTTTAAATGACCTGCTTCATGTAGTTCTACTGGAACATAGGGTCAGTTTGACAAATATGACAGAAAGTTAGTTTTATTAGTCTTACCTACTGCATCTCAATAAAGACTGCATTCCTTTTTAGTGAATAGTTAAAGGTCCCCCGATATTGTGCATGCTGGCTCACTGGAATGACTTACTGGGACACCTAATTGAACTGATATAGCCGTCATTAGGGTTATTAGTTACACATGTGCTTTATGAAGTCAAAATGCTTTCTGTAAAAATGTCTTTGATTGGGCATTGAAAGTTATTTTTTCTTTTTCTTTTTATCCGCCCACACAGGTGTCTCACTTGTATTTCCCCTACACAGAGCTGTGTGGGTTGTTGCACCTTTGTCATTGTTATTAGTAAATAGAGTTTGGCAGCCTAATGTGATTCCCGGTATAGCTCCCCCACCTTTAACCTCACTAAAGGTCTAATCAGCCGGGGTAATTGAGAACACCTGTGTGGGTGGAAGGAAACCAGACATTAAATCATGCACAACAGGGATACATTTATCCAACATAACGCTTATCTCCAGACTGCTAGAAAAAAAGAGATGAGGTCACAGTCATAAAACTATTTACAAAACAAAGATCAGTAGAGAGTATTCTGGTCACAAATGCTCTGTGGGAATAAACAGGATCTGCACTTGGAATTTTCCTAGCTTGCTGTATTTTCAGCGTACTGATCAGCACACACCTTTTCTCTTCCTTCATCCTTCTCTGTCCTCCAGCAGGCTTTGCCAGCTACTCTGGAGTTACCTGGCGGTGGGGAGGTGTTTGAGGACGGGGAAAACCCTCCCAGCAGTCGCTCCTCAGAAAGTGGCTTTACAGACTTCGTCCAGTACCAGGGAGATGGCCCGGACGACTCTGAGCAAACCCCTCATCCCCTTCCAGCGGTCAAAACAGGCCGCCGCTCCTCAGGCCCATCTCAGACCAAGCCTCTGGACAAACCAGTCATGCAGTGCTGCCTAGAGCATTTCCAGCAGTTTCTCTCCCGACTTATCACCTTGTACATTATCCCTGGGCAAGTGGACAAAGCTGAGGGTGAAAGAGGCGAGGTTATGCACTCGGGGCCAGTTTCAGAGGGCTCCCAGCACACTGATTACATGGAGTCATGCTCAGGATCAGGGCTGGTCAAGAAGGAATGTGTTGCAGCTTTCACTGCTGCCTGTCAGCTCTTCCTAGAATGCTCCAGTTTCCCTGTCTACATCGCAGAGGGCAACCTAAAGTCCTCACCCACACAGGAAGAGCAGTTTGGTAATGGCCAAAAACACTATGTTATCAACTTTTTATTTTTATATTTTATTTAGTCAGTACTTACTCTTTCAAAAAACAGTTTGGGAACAAGGGGAATAAAAACCAGTGAGTACAAGATAAAAGATCTTGTATTTAATGTGTTGTCAGGTTCAGTGGGAAGGGACAGAAACGGTTAACTGTAATAATGACTTTCATTCGAGTATGTGCCCTCTATATACCTATAGAATAAAATAGTCATTATTGTCATTGTACATGTACAACAGAGTTGGATGCAGTCCTGTCAGTGCAAACATGAGCAAAACCGGTGAATAAATAAATATATAAGAGCTTCTAAAAGTCCCTATAAAAACACATGAAAAGAGACAGAAATTGTAATTGTAAAGACACCAAAATACACAAAATAAAAAACATGCCACACATGCAAGACATTCACTGCACCATTCATCATTAATAATAAACACCTCAATTAGCATTAAGTTTAGTTATGGCTTTTGGATAAAAAGTGTTTCTGTGTGTTTGTCTGTGTTTTAATTGTCCTAAAACTTATGCCCTAGGGCAGAAGTTCAAACAGAGAGTTGTTTTTGGATTAAAACTCTAAAAACAACAGCCAGAAATAAAGGATACCCAATGCTAGGGAGAGTAATAGAGTACTTAGATCTAGAGCTGATTTATAACATTTACTGTAAATACTCCCCCCCCCCCCCCCCTGCTTTATTACAGACAGCGAGCAGGTCCGTCTGCCAGCATGGCTGCAGACGCTGATGGACGCCTGCTGCCTAGCCAGTGACTTCAGCCTGCAGGGCGTGGCCATTTCCTTGCTCATGGACCTCGTGGGACTCACCCAGTCTGTTGCCATGGTGACCGCCGAGAGCGTGGCATCTGGTGACGCCGCCGAGCCCGCCCAGCCCATGAGCCCCAGCCAGGGTCGAGTGGCAGTCGTCATCAGGCCACCACTCACTCAGGGAATCCTAAAGTACATCGCTGACAAGACAAACTTCTTCAAGGTAGAGAGAGCTCTCGTTTTAGGTTACAGTTAGCCTGGTTGACACCAGACCCACTCTCAGTTGTAACAGCCTATTTCCAAAGGGGCGTCACCAACGGACACCGCTCAAATGCCTCTGGGCGCAATTGGATAGTCCTTCAACCAATCAGACCAACGATCCAGGTGACGTAGCAGCCGTCATGTTGAATGTCAACAAAAAGCTGCTTGCCGTTGCTGCGCTATCGTCATCGTGTAAAGCCCGCCTCAACGGTTGTGATTGGTGCCTCGATTTGGAAAAATTGGAAATGGGCTTGAATGGGCTCTTGGCCAGACGGACTTGCAGAGCAAATCTCAAATTTGCCGGAAGTTCGTCAGGGTTTTCCCAGGCTAGGTGACAGTGGAACTATTGGTGGACTTTGTTTTTTTGATGGTCTTCTTGACCCTGTTTAATCTCCAACCTTTTTCCCAGAGTGTGGCTCTGATCCTATGGGACCAGTTGAGTGAAGGAACACCCCAGCACCATCAACGCAGCGTAGAGCTCTTCTACCAGCTCCACAACCTGGTGCCTTCCTCCAGCATCTGTGAGGACGTCATCAGCCAACAACTCATGCACAGAGACAAGGTCAGTACAGTAGACACTTTACATCCCAGGAAACGCACCCAAAGTAACCGCACACACTCCATCACTCAGTCTGCAGACACACGCGGTTTGTCGATGAAATCCATGCTGAAGCACCTTTTCGCTTTCAGAGAATTCGGCTGGAGGCCCACGTGAAGTTCTCTGTGCTGTGGCATTTAACACGAGATTTGAACATCACCAAATCCTCTCCTTTTAATCGCACATTTGACAGGTATGTTGGCCACATAGACATAGTGCTTCATTTATTTAGAGGGATTTTTCCTTTAAAACTAACTTTGCATAAAGTGTCTTTCCTGTGATTTCCTTTTCACTTTGTCCTTCAGATCTCTTTTCATCATGCTCGACAGCCTGAGTTATTGGGATCCGTGTACTAGCGCTGTTGGTCGGGCTTGGCTCAGTCAGGTCCTTCAGAGACATGACATTGCTCGGGTTTTAGAGCCTCTCCTCCTCCTTCTGCTCCACCCCAAGACCCACCGAGTATCCATTCAGAGGGTACAGGCCCAGCGCCACTGGGCCCAGGTCTTCCCTGAACCGCCTGAACAGGGGCCATCAGAACCCATTTACACCAGGGACTCTGGCTTCTCAGACAGTAAGCAATGGCCATTAATACTACGTCCTTTTGTATCCAAATTGTTTCCACACATTGCGATAGAAACATCTTAAAGCGGTTGCCTCTTTATGTAAAAAAAAAAAAAAAAAATCCTTTTCTCCTCTTTCTTTCCTTAGACTTCGGTCAGATCCAAGGGGAGAGGGTGGCACAAGACGAGTTCCGAAGCCTGGTGATGGGTGACATGGAGCCGTTCTGTCTGACTGTTAACCCCTTGAGTGACAGTCTGTCCTTACTGAGCCTGAGCAGTGAGAACTTGCAACTAGCTGGTGAATATGCGCCTGTTGACCAACAGGGGGACCTCCAGAGCTCTGAGTCCAGTGGTTCTCATTCATCTACAGTGGAAAATGGCAGCTTCGAGGAACCAGAGGTTGTCAGCAGTCCAGTCAATGGCTCAGACCGACAGCCTGTTTCCTCATATGACGTGTCTGAGGACTCTATAGAAGAGGTTGTGTCCTCGGTTATAAAAGAGCTGATAGACAGGGTTTTGAGTTTAGTAGATGAGGGATCTTTTGAAGTCTCATCTCAGCCTGAAAACTGGCCCCAGACAGACACAGACAGCACTTACTCAGATAATTCCACTAGTCCCCGTTTTGACTCTGGCCCTCCTCCAGGCTCCAACCACCAGACTGTGCCTGAGATGCTGGCCGGAGGCACGCTGGACTTCCTCTCTGTTACGCGGGCAGATATATCTGCAGAGGGGGATCACAGAGAGGGCATCACCCGCCATAGTTCATCACCTTCCATTGTCACGTTGCCAGATAGTTCCGTCCCTGCTACCCCCGACCACAACCTGCAGGTGGACGACCCTCAGGCCCGTAAACGTAGCCATAGCAGCACCCAGCTCAGCCTTAAAGGGAAGATCATGGAGAGGCTTGCAGACAAATCTCCGGGGGCCAAGCCCAAGATCAAGAGGTCCAAGAGGAAAGAGGAGGAGAGGCAGAGAAAGATAGCCATTCAAGCTGAAAAACTGCGGCCAACCAGTATTTTCTTTGGGGACAGCCTGGATCTAGAGAACTGGTACAGCTGTGGTGAAGGCGAGGTGTCAGAGATTGAGAGTGACACCGGCTCCCCAAGCGGGGGCTCTGGGGAGACTGGCGGGGGGGTCAGTGTCACAGGACGCAGATCGTCCTCTTCCCCACCTCGTTTTAACATCCATCCTCTCTACCAGCACGTTCTGCTCTACCTCCAGCTGTACGACTCCTCCCGGACCCTCCATGCCCTGTCAGCCATTGCAGCCATGCTAAGAGCCGCTCCCTCAGGGTTCGTGAGTGCCATCTCCACCACCAGCATCAACAACACCTACACTCCGCAGCTCTCTTTGCTCCAGAACCTCCTAGCCCGTCACAGGGTCTCCGTCATGGGCAAAGACTTCTACTGCCCCATCCCCCAGGACTCCCACTCGCACTCCTTCCGCAGCGCCATGTACCTGGAGATCATCATCTCGCTCTGTCTCTACTTCCTGAGAAGCTATTACTCTGCCCACCTGGCAGCAGGCCCTCAGGACTTGGCAGGGAACCGGGCCATGCAGTTGACCAGCGTGGAGGTCCTAACTCTCCTCTTCAGCGAGCTAGCCAAAGCCACAGGTGGCTCGGCTAAGGGCTTTGCTAGTTTCATCAGCGACGTCCTCTCTAAGTGCAAAGTTCAGAAAGTGGTTCTCCACTGCCTGCTCTCCTCCATCTTCAGTGCCCAGAAGTGGCATGAGCAGCGGGCGGCAGGGGTGAACGTGGCCACTGTGGAGGAAGGTCTGTCCGAGGACAGTGTCATCAACCTGTCGGAGGACCAGATAGACAGCTGCAGCGCCGTCCAGTCCCAGCTGCTCAGACTGCTGCAGAGCCTAGTTGTACTTGAGCACAGAGTCCTAGTGCCAGCTGAAGAAGGAGGAGAAGGGGGACCTGTGGGAGGCGGGGCAGGAGGCGTAGGAACGGGAGGCGGCGCCGGGGCCGCGTTTGAGATCCTGGGTGGGGAAGTGGAGCACGTCAACCCTCAGCAGCCAATGACATCACTGCAGTACCTCCACGGACAGCCTATAACGGCGCAGGGTATGTTCCTGTGTGCGGTGATCAGGGCGCTGCATCAGCACCACGCATGCAAAATGCATCCCCAGTGGATAGGACTCATCACGGCCACCCTGCCGTACATGGGGAGGGTGCTGAGGCGGGTGGTGGCCTCAGTCACTCTGCAGCTGTGCAGGAACCTGGACAATCTTCTTCAGCAGTACCGCTACGAGACCGGAATAACTGACACCAGGTATTAACATCTACAGGAGTCGTGCTTATGAGCTATTCTTTTATGATAAGCCATTCTTCATCTACATACACCATACAGTCAGTGCAATGCAATAAAATGGCTTAGCAAGGGTTTAGTCACCAGATGGCACTCTTGACCACAAGATGCCATAGCTTTCTTATACATCATGCATCTCTCTGATGTACTAGTTGAGATGAAAATGCTTGGCTTTTTAGGTTTTATGTATAGCAATACATTCATTTAAAAATATGTGTTGATTAAACTGCATATTCTTCCTCTAGACCCCAGTGGATGGCTCTCTGCATCCCTCCTGACCTGATTCTGACAGTGCTGGAGGGGGTGACAGCCATCATCCATTACTGCCTGCTGGATCCCACTTCCCAGTACCACCAGGTGAGGGCGCCGAGCACCTGTGTTGTTGCAAGTTGCTCCTTCATTTCTCAGTGAATGTTTACAACACACTTGTAAATATATATAGCAATTCTGAATGCAGGCCTCCTTTGCTGCAGTTTATACATTCATCTGTTACATTTATAAGTATGATTTGTATCAAGATATGCTTGATATTTTCTATTTCTTTGCATAATGGTATTGGATAAGTACCGACTGTCTGTTGCATATTCTGCCTCTCAGTTGCAAGTGAGTGTTGACCAGAAGCACCTGGCTGAAGCTCGTTCAGGCATCCTATCCATCCTCCACACCATCATGTCTTCTGTCACCCTGCTGTGGAGTGTCCTCCACCAGGCTGACAACTCCGACAAGCCAGCTGCTGCCTCCGCTGCCTCTACGTCCAACATCAACCTGGGCTCCACTAAGGTACACCAGGCAACATGTATTCAGAGTGTTTCCATCAAAAACTCAATAACACATTTTAATGCAGATCTTGGCCAGTCCAGTAAAGTGATAACTAGTCCTTCTCGTCATAATTTAGTCTCGCTTTGCAAGACCTTCCTCCACAGCGCTGCGGAGGAGGGTCTGGCTAGTCGACACAGCATTCTGGGATGGGAGAAAAACGTGCTCTGGTTTATTGGCATTTCTTTAAACCAATCACAATGGTCTTGGGCGGGGCTAAGCGCCGTATGGAACCATGGTGCCTCTGCAAAATAGCCTCATGAAGGAACTTGTTTTGGTGGAACATGTGTACGTTCAAAAGTAGTTTTAGTCGTGCAACAGAAAACTCAGATTGGACAGATAGTCTAGCTAGCTGTCTGGATTTACCCTGCAGAGATCTGAGGAGCAGTTAACCATAGTCCTCAGAAATCCACCGGAGTTTAGAACGCCAACACAAAGAAAGCCCAAGGCAACAGATATCCGGCCTCAATGAGTGAAATCCGGTGGAATTTCCGTCGGCAACGGAGCCATCCCAGAAGTGGAACGTCGAGGATATAGACTAGTCTTAATTGAACATGACTGGAGAATGTCTGAATGAATATGATGAATATAGTACCACACTTACAGTATACTGTATAGTTCTGTATTGTATTGTATTAAACCTTACCCAAGTAGAATACATACAAAGATAGCTCACATTTGTTTTGTAGATTACCTAAAACTTCTCCTTCAGCACTTAACAGAGGCCAGGTATAAAACAGGAAACTGAAGTGTGATGTGTGATGTGTGATGTTGGCATCCCTGCCTAAAATATTCTACAGAGAAAGTATTCTAACTCCATACATACAACTTGGATTACTGGTCTCAACAGGAAGAACTGAATCTTATTACTGGCACTGAAGGACTTTTCTTTCAGCAATTACAGCTCTGTATTTTTATGCAAGTAGTCATTACCCTTGTCGTACCAGATGTAGGTTGGTAATGTAATTTTCACCGAGATAATGCAGTGATTTTTTTTTTTATCCTGCACAGAACATCATTTGTTATCATTACAGGGCCTGTGTCCCTGCAGGAGGAATAATGAAAACCAGCTTACTTAAACTTACTTTTGCTACTAACTCAGTTTGAGCATTTCACATTGGGCAGAGTGCAGAGACATTAACAGCAGCTCAACTTTGATGTAGATAATGTTGTTTGACAATTCATGTTGTCCAAGTTCACCTTGTGATACATATCTGAAAATGAAATGTTTAGTCATTTGAGGAAATAGCACTGTGTTTGATTTATTTATTGCGTTCGGTTGTGGGGTTTTTGCCTAACACAATATACTGCAAGATACGCAGAAAGATATTGTATGTATTGTAACTGAAATTGTTTGCATAGTAAGTAATCAGCTTTTTAGGTCCAACCTAACTTCCTTGCTTACTTCTGTTCCACAGAACCTCCGGCAGCAAATCCTGGAGCTGCTGGGTCCAATCTCCATGAACCATGGAGCTCACTTCATGGCAGCAATTGCCTACGTTTGGAATGAGAGGAAGCAAGTCAAGACTCCAGTCAGAAATAAGGTGGGTGTTCTGTAAACCGGTGGGTAAAAGAAGTACGCACACCCTTTAGATTGTATTGTCTTGAGGCCTGCATTGAAAATCATTTACATCAGACTTAATTTACTTACTGGTCAATACAGTAAGCGGCAAAGTGTATTCATTTCTGTTTACATGTTAAAGTAAAATGTATTTGAATATTGAATTACCACCAAGCTAAAGAGCAGTGTTTTGCTGCCCTTTCTGGTAAAGAGTTTCGAGCCTGTTTTACCAGTTTTGTCCCAGTATGTCCCTTATTGAGTGGGCCTAAAAACGTACAGCTATACAGTCTATGGCTAGTAAACTAGCTGACGCGCTCTCTTCTACCTTACACCGCTCAGTAGCCTGCTGTTGAAATCACAGACTCCAATAGTCTTTGTTGCGTTTTGATGGACATTTATTGATCACAATGTTCTTCGAATGAACGTGCAAAAATCCATGTTACGTTAAAGGTGCTCTAAGCGATGTGACGTGTTTTTTAGGCTACAACTTCACATACAGCAAACATCTCCTCACTATCTGCTAGCTGCCTGTCCCCTGAACACACCGTAAAAAGACGCGGTCTCTGTAGACAGCCCAGGCTCCACAAACGCCAACAAAAACAAACTGCGCCAACCTGCACCACCAAACATAACAAACAGTGTTCCAGCCAATAACCGACAAGAAGGATTTGGGGGTGGGGGTTGGGGGGGTTAGTGCGCGGAAGTACGAGGGGGAGGGGACGGGATGAGGATGAGGGAGGGGCGAGCTAGCCTCCGTTTTGTTTGACAATACTTCAAACGTCAACAAGAAGTAACGTCACCCAACATCACTTAGAGCACCTTTAAGCTCCATCAACAAACATCTACACATCCACACGAGCGTTGCGGTGTGTAGCGATTTGATGCGGTCAACAACTATTTGTGCTCCTCTGATTAACAGCACCCCCTGTTACCTGTTGAAAGGTTCACTCAAAAGCACACTAGTGACAACAGTGGACAATTTGTGTCCTACACCCAAAACAAATTTTAAATCCTTGTATTTACACCATGTGTTTCAGGTGATTCCTTTAGCCAGCGAAGAGCAGCTGCTGCTGGTCGAGCTGGTTCGCTCAGTGAGTGCCATGCGCACTGAGACGGTCATGCAGACGGTCAAAGAGGTCTTGAAGCAGCCGCCTGCCATGGCAAAGGACAAGGTTGGTTTTTTAAGTTTTTATTGCTATAGTCCATTAGCTTAAATACGAGGATGGATACCCGAACCGAGCTAGTCGGGACCCGACAGGACCCGACGGGCCGGGCCGGGTTCGGACAGATATTTAGAAATGATGTTCAGGTCGGGCTCAGTCACATCAGCGCGATAAGGCATTGAACATTTAAAATTTAAAAAAGCTTATTATGTAGGTGCGCGCCTGTGTTAACGTGTGCTTGTTGCCCCGTGTGCACTGACGCGCTCATCTGTTGACCTTTCCGAATGCCTTCCTACAGTTGCTTAATAAAAGCGGGCTTTCCACACAAACAAACGTACATGTGTCATTAATATGAGATAAAAACGAGATTTTAGCTGTATCGGGCTCGGGCCGAGCTTGGACAGAAAAATGCGGCCCGATCAGCACTTTAGCTTAAATGCTTTCGTCCCTATCTTCTTTTACCTCAGCATAAAGCTATGAGACAGTGGAGAGCTGTACAAGTTTCTGCCTGCATAACATATTTATTTTAAATATGTGTACATTTTTGGCATGCTTTTATGCAATACGTGCATTCTAATTTTTTTAAGCCAGTCTTTAGATTTTAGTATTTTCACAAGGACTTTGGCTCTGTTCATAGTCATTCATTACATTAATACTATTTCTTCACCATTCCCCACAGAAGCACCTCTCCTTGGAGGTCTGCATGCTGCAGTTCTTCTATGCCTATGTCCAGAGGTGAGTCCACTGCTTCCCAACAGCAGTGTACAGTACATACTGTATGTACTGTATACTATACATCTATTAGTATTTAATGTAAATGATGCCATTGTAACGCGAGGGTTTGATATGTGGCGGTTGGGTCACTCTTAATGAGAAGAAACAGCCAGATGGAGACGGAAAATTTTCTTAAGCAGCACTTTACTGTTCTCCACACTTCATCAGCTCCACAACAACAACACTTCCTTGTTTCTCACTCACATGTAGCTGAACTAACCAATCAGATGTTAGCAGCACTTAGACTCCTGTAAAACCTTTTTAATTTGCATTCATGATTGTGGCCTGTTTGTGTCCTAGGATCCCTGTGTCCAGTTTAGTTGATAGCTGGCCATCTCTGCTGGCACTGCTGAAGGACTCCGTACCGTTAGGCCTGCCTGCCCCCGGACAGTTTCTCATACTAGGGTAGGTTTCTCTTCCTTCTCTTCTTTTAAGTGTGGTACAGCTGCCCCTATTTCCTCACAACTGGGAATTAGTTGTGCAATTATACTTAAATGTAACAGTTTTGTGGATGTAGATGTTAAATATTCCCAATGTGGATCTGAATGGATCACAGTGATTAGTGATAGTCATTTAATAGTGTTAAACACATAATTTAAAAATGTAAATATCCGTCGAACATACACTGTACTGTCAGATCCATCTACATAAGCAACCTGTTGTATTAATACTTCTTAATTTATTCTAGCACCATTTGCATTACACTATTGTCTTAATAATAATAATAATTTATACTTTATTAATCCCGCAAGGTGAAATTACAATGTTTTCACTTTGTTGTTATTACACACATTACACACAGGTCTGAATTACACACACATGCTCAGTACCTATACATGCGCTAATGGAGAGATGTCAGAGTGGGGGGGCTGCCCATGGAAAGGCGACCCAAGCAATGGGGGTTGTCTATTTCTGTGTATGTACATTGAGAGCAACAAAAAGCCAGAGTCAAAATATCCTGTATGTGTTTACACTTACTTGGCCATTGAAGCTGATTCTGATTTAGAATCAGTCTGGGACTATGCCTTCTTCCACTTCCACATTATATTCTTTAACTTGTTTAACATGGCGCTCCCTTTCTCTTTGTCTTTTCTAGAGTTCTGAATGAGTTCATTTTGAAGAATCCCAATCTGGAGAGCAAGAAGGACCAACGGGAGCTGCAGGTAATTGCTGTAGCCACCTCGGCTACTATTCAACTCTCCGTTGTTTCCATATTGTTTCATATTTAGGTTATACTTCTGTCCTTTTACTTCAATACCATCACAGCTATTGCAGATTGATTTTACATCATCTTAATGACAAGTTTTACTTTTATTTCATGCGGTATAGTAATACAGGCCGCAGTCAAAATGCCATTGAACACAAGTAACTGAATATAACCTGCGTATTCAGGATGTGACCCATAAGGTGGTGGAGGCCATCGGGACGATAGCAGGCTCCTCTCTGGAGCAAACCACGTGGCTGAGGAGGAACCTGGAGGTGAAGGCCTCTCCTCAGATAGTTGTGGATGGAGCCAACCTGGAAGCCGACGTAGAAGGTGTGCTGCTGATGCTGCTACTGCTGCTTACAACCACTAACTGCTCTGGAGAAAGTGCATATGAAGACTGTCTGTTTATCTTTGTCACTGGATATTGCTACAGTATATAACAGCTAGTTTTACACTAAACCTACTGAAACTAAACAAGTTTTAGGCCCTACGTCTAATGTGAATGTGAGGAAAAATAGGTTTAAAATATTTTGTGTTATTGAGCAGTAATCAGATGACGCACAAACATGCAATTCAAGTTGACATGTACCTCATGTAGGCTAGGTCAGCTGTGGATGTTTACAGAAGCCTATAGTAGAGAAGAGGCTATGGTTAAAAGCATTTTACATCCATTCCAAACATAAATATGTGTACAGAAATACATCTTGCTGTCTGATAACACAATGAAGTCCCAACAAACTCAGCAGGTTGAGATTGTTTCACTGAAATGTCTATATATATATATATATTTTGGATCTTACTGGGTGAGCTAGAGGATGCCCCGAAATGCAGCCTTTTAAACCAGGTAAAGACAACACTTACCATATAACGATATTATGATATCCTAAATCTAAGACAATATGTAGTCTCATGTCACGATACCTCTATAATATTGATATATTGCCCAGCCCTAGGGTTAATACCAAAGATGTATTTTAATGTGAGGGATTAATTTAATCCAGCTAAAAAAAAAGTGTAAAAGATAATCTGAATGTAAGACACTCAAACTATGTGAGGGGTCAAAACGGAGCACTTAGTTGCTTCTGTTCGCATGCGCTACTAACAGCGTTTGCCATGTATATTTTGCAGACTGTCTGCATGCTTCAGCCTGGCAGTATTAATATGTTTCCGCTATGTAGCTGCTGCTAATGTTTGGTATGTGTGTTTTGTAGATTTAATGCTCACCGTGATGGAGGCCTCCAGCTTCACTCCGTCCGTGTACAGCGTTCACGCCCTCACACTGTTGGCCGAGGTAAAAACACTCATGTCTGTCTCTGTGACTCAGCGAAACCCCTCCCTGCCCAACTGTTGTTTCAGTCAGCGGCCCGGCCAGTTATTTCCATTGTTCATCTCGATTATGTCTCAAGCTGCTCTCACTCACATTTACCAGCAATGTTTAGGCCCGATGCTCTCCGGCACAGCCCTACAGTACACTAACACACTCCACCTGAGCTCCTTAGAGCTGAATTACGACCACCTCCCCACCTCTACCTCAATTATTATTAGTGAACCAATCCACTGGACTTCATGTGGTGCTGTGAATGAGCTGAGCTGGACAACTGAAATCACTGGCCACTAACCATCTTGGCTATTTTAGCTCAATGTGGAGCTAATGATTGAGATTCTGCCTGTGCTTTACTGCTGTTGGCAGCTTATAGATTAAGGCGTTTACTGAAAGCAATACATCAGCTTAACGCTGCAGTGCAGTTTGTTATACTGTTGGTTGGTCCAGCCAAGGAATCAAAGTAGCTCAATATTCTGAGATGAATGCTGACTTTCTACTGTTGATTTGGAAGAACGTCACTCAATGTTGCCATGCCTACTGAAAGTGTATGGTGTAAGACTGACATGAGTAAATGCTGAATTCATTTGTCAGGTGCTGGCTCATCTGTTGGACATGGTGTTCTACAGTGACGAGAAGGAGAGGGTGATCCCACTGCTGGTTAATATCATGCACTACGTAGTGCCTTACCTCCGCAACCACAGGTGGGGATCAGCTGCTTACTTCATTTAAATGTTGTCAAACTTTGTTGTCACTGAGGTTTCCTCAGAATTTCTGGCAAAAAGTTTAGAAGTTAACATCTTAAGTTCACATTTTAAAGGAGAATTCCGGCGCAAAATGAACCTAGGGGTTAATAACACGTGTACCGAGTCGACCGTTCTCTGGGAGTCGACCGTTCTCTGGGATAAGTTTTCATGCTAATCTAATGTGACCAGTTTTAGTGCAAACCGCTAATTAGCTTATAAAGCTAGTCGTCGGGGCACGGGTAAAGTTAAAAAGAACTCGAAACCAGTCATGACTGGTCGTGACTGTTTTCCCAAGATGGCGCCTGCCTGTATACGTGAACGCTACTGTCTTTATAATCTATCTTTTTAATAAACTGTCTGTACACTTACAAAGTTCTCAATGCTTCGGTTTACATGTAGGGACCATCATTATGTTACCGTGGAAGTGTCGTGCTATTTTGAGCCTTGTTAGTGGTATAGAAATATACTAAATTTCTTTTTACTTTAGCATGCCCCGACGACTAGCGTTATAAGCTAATTAGCGGTTTGCGCTAAAACTGGTCACATTCGATTAGCATGAAAACATAGCCCAGAGAATGGTCGACTCGGTACACATGTGTTATTAACCCCTAGGTTCATTTTGCGCCGGATTTCTTCTTTAACTATGGTATGGCTTTAAACATTATACACTATGAACCTTTTTTACATTATAAAATATTGACGTACGAAGGTGAAACGGATGAAATGTCAGTGTTGTATGAAAGCGTACTGTTTCCTGTTTCCACTGGCAGTGCTCACAACGCCCCCAGCTACCGGGCCTGCATCCAACTGTTGAGCAGCCTAAGTGGGTACCAGTACACCCGCCGTGCCTGGAAGAAGGAGGCCTTCGACCTCTTCATGGACCACACCTTCTTCCAGATGGACTGCTCCTGCGTCAGCCAGTGAGTAGGAGAGGAAACTTGTGTCCGTGTGTGGGTCTACAAAATCCACCCACAAAGTGTAATGAAACAAAAGGATATTGACCGATTTGTTCAAAAATGGATAATTAAATCTGTGCACAGGGGGAAAAGCATGACCATGTGTTTCCTGTCAGTTTTAAGGGACATACAGTATACATGTAGATTTGCTTCATTGAAGACTTAGTTTTAGCAGCCTCAACATACCTTTGGAATGGTATATATATATACACACGTTATTGCCAGATGTAAGGGGGCGGTGCTTGTTAATTTGTCAATGTTTCTGGAATATTGGTCTAACATCAACATCATTTTCCAAATTTTTCAGCTGGAGAGCCATCATTGACCACTTGATGACTCATGACAAGACCACATTCAGAGACCTCATGAGTAAGCGTTCCGATTCTTTAGTAGACTATAAGTTATTGCCACTGTGTGTGAGTTACAGGCCATTTAGCAGATCATCTGTTTCTTTCTGACATTTGCAGGGCAATGAATGTTTAGCCCTTTCCGTGTCTCATCACAGGCAGAATTAAACGTGCATCCTGCAGAGTGTCTCGATCAAAAACACACACTTTCATTTCTACTCCTATTAAGTCTGTAGCCCATTCAGCTGCAAAAAAAATATGCTCATGTGATATAGTTAAACAAGTCGATTTTATTCATAAAGCCCACTATCACAAATCACACATTTTCCTCACAGCGCTTTACAATCTGTACAGCATACAACACCCAGTATCCTTAGACCCTTGAAGGAAAACCTCCCCGAAAAACCCTTTAGTTAGAGCATTTTTACATGTTGCCCCACCTTACCTCTCGGAACTGCTGCACCCCTACACTCCCAGCCGATCTCTCAGGTCAGCTGACCAGCTGCTCCTGATGGTGCCTAAAGCTAGGCTTAAGCTCAGAGGGGACCGAGCGTTTGCCGTTGCAGCTCCAAAAACTTTGGAATGGACTGCCTCTGCACATTAGACAGGCCTCCGCGCTGTCTAATTTTAAAAATCTTCTTAAAACCCACCTCTTTTCTTTGGCTTTTAACACCAGGTAGAGTGTTGATCTTATGTGTATACTTGCATATTTTTATTGTGTGCGGCCAGTGCATTTTAGTTTTTTTTAGTTCTACTTATTTCTGTTTTATCTTTTTGTGCAGCACTTTGGAAACCTTGTGTTTGTTAAAACCGTGCTATATAAATAAAGTGGATTGGATGTTAAAGACTGGCAGATAGACTAATATTGACTGTGTGTGTGTGTGTGTGTGTGTGTGTGTGTGTGTGTGTGTGTGTGTGTGTGTGTGTGTGTGTGTGTGTGTGTGTGTGTGTGTGTGTGTTTCCCTTTAGCCCGGGTGGCTGTAGCCCAGAGCAGCTCTCTGAGTCTGTTCACCAACAGAGACGCTGAGCTGGAGCAGAGAGCCATGCTGCTCAAGCGCCTGGCTTTCACCATCTACAGCAGTGAAGTGGACCAGTACCAGAAGTACCTGCCAGACATACAGGGTAAACAATACGCCCATATACTATGCATGTACTTGTGTTGTATACAGATACTGGATGCAGCAGCGGGTAACGCCCTCACTTTGAGAGGTTATTTCCTACGATAAACAGAATACAAATGAATCTTAAAATGTCGGTAGATTTGGCGTATTTCCCCTAAATGTGTCCATTGTGAGTTTATTGGTCATGCTAACTGCGCTCGCCACCTCCGTTGTAGAAATTCAGGGATTGTAGCAAACTCCAAGTACAACGGCGTATTAGGACCATTGTTGGTAGAACATAATCATTTATGGAGGAGTAATGTTTTAAGAATAAATATCCGAGATTATAGTTGTAAATTTACGAGGAAAAAAGTTTTTTTTGTTGTCAAGGAACCCCGTGGTTTCCCGCAGCACTTTGCAGCTTGGGCGGCCGCCTAAGCTGGGGAACCCTACCGCCTTAACTAGGTCGTCAAAAAAAAAAAAGGCAATCTCGGACAATAGCGCGGACGCGCTTCACACCGCGAGCGGGCACGCGCGCCACACGGCCAAAATGAGAGAAAGAAAAAGAGACGTGGTCCGTCGCTGTCTGGAGGATAACTAGCCAGTTGATATCGCGCGTGTGTGTCCGTGAGAACAATCGCCAATTCACCGTCGCGTGTGCGTCGGAGTTTGTCAACAAATGTGCGGCAGCTGGGGCATTTATATATGTTTCTCTGTCCTGTTCTTCACATCAGTGAGGCTTTCTTCTCTTGTTTCAACCAAGTGAATACATGACGAAGTGACTGGAACTATCATCACCTCTCGCGCGTGGTTTCGCAATGTCCCGGCTGTTGCCCGGTCTTTGAGACACAGCTGTTGTCCATTTACTACACACGGTTCACAATACAGTTAGTTAGCGTAGTTACACACAGTGAAATGACGTGTCCTGTTTTTATTTCACGCATACTATCTGCTGGAGTGTGTGAAGCGATGGGCTGAGCTCTGTTATCTCAGAGCAGTTTTGGAGAAGAGTTGTCGGGCGAAGTGGAAGAGAGCGTGTCACGGAGGATAATGGGAGCAATGCCAGTAAAATTGTTATAGCACTTTTTTTGAAAATAGTTTAATGAGCTTAAAATTGCACATTGCAACTGTTATTTTGAAAAGCTGGTTATTTATTAATTATTTGTTATTATTTAAATGTAATATTTAGTGTAGTGTGTAGTACAGAGTCTACACTACAGAGATGTATTAATTATATATTACTGATGTAATATATATATATATATATATATACATACATATATATACATACATACATATATACTGATGTACTACTACCCCCCCCCCCTCCCCCTCGAAATAATACCAGCTCTGTAGTTGTATATATAATATATATTTGTACCTACATGGCCCTAATACATAGTGCGAGCCCTCTGAAATGGACATTAGTCTAACTGCTTAGGAATCTACAGCTGGGTTTATTAACCTGTGTGTGTGTGTGTGTGTGTGTGTGTGTGTGTGTGTGTGTGTGTGTGTGTGTGTGTGTGTGTGTGTGTGTGTGTGTGTGTGTGTGTGTGTGTGTGTGTGTGTTCAGAGCGTCTGGTGGAGAGCCTGCGTCTGCCTCAGGTGCCCATCCTTCACGCTCAGGTCTTCCTGTTCTTCAGAGTGCTGCTGCTGCGCATGTCACCTCAACATCTCACCTCCCTGTGGCCCACCATGATCACTGAACTGGTGAGAATTGCCGGAGACATCGCTGACTGCAGGCTCTCTCTTTCTCTTTCGCTCACTCACCGTATCTTCATGTGTTTATTTCCTTTAGTCCTCTACACATATTGAGCCACTCACACAAAAACTCACTCACACACACTCATTCACACATTCTACATCTGTTTCCCTGCAGGTCCAGGTGTTTCTTCTGATGGAGCAGGAGCTAACAGCAGATGAAGACATATCAAGGTACATTATCTGTTGATAATACCAACTGGATTGTAGCAGCAAATGAACATCATAAAGGATTTCTTCCCGTGTTCCCTTGATGATACATCCCCTCCTGTCCATCTCTAGGACCTCAGGGCCGTCAGTGGCTGGGTTGGAGACCACCTATTCTGGTGGCAACGGCTTCTCCACCTCCTACAACAGCCAGCGCTGGCTCAACCTCTATCTGTCTGCCTGCAAGCTCCTGGACCTGGCTTTGGCCCTGCCTCCTGAGAGCCTGCCTCAGTTCCAGATGTCAGTACAGACAAGCCTGGGTCATAAAAGGCTTTGTAATTGGGTTGGGTTAGGGCAGTGGTTCCCAAACGCGGGCACGGCGACGCTAAATATCAATAAATAATGCCTGGTTCTGCTGCACAACTAGCAAAGCATAGACAAGTTTGTGAAAGGACGGCCAGGTGAATGTAAAAGCAGACAATGACGCTAAACCAAACACCACAACTACCAAAACAAAGGCAAGAAAATATGTACCACGTATTGTAGGTGACCACAATTCAATCTAAGGAGCCGAACATATTTGTATCTACAAAAGGGGGGCCCTGCAGAACAGGTTTGGGAACCACTGGGTCTGGGGATCGGTCACAGAGATAATTGGTTAAAAGTGCGTGTCTGTCACAATAGAAGAATTGCCCAATGTCAGTATGCGGATAGAAAATGAATAAACGTATGAATGAGACATTCGGATATCGCCATTTTTAAAGCTCTGGTGACTTGTTAAATAGATGAAAATTGTATTATTTCTGAGTGAGTTCCGCATCATTACAGGTACCGCTGGGCCTTCATCCCAGAGGCTTCAGACGACTCAGGATTGGAAGTGAGACGCCAAGGCACTCACCAGAGAGAGTTTAAACCCTACGTGGTCCGACTGGCCAAGCTGCTGAGAAAACGAGCCAAGGTATATTCCCTCGGTCTATAAAAAGTTATTAAATGATGGAGACAAATGAATGTGCAGGGGAATGCTCATTAAATGACCCTTTTTTTTAACAAGTTGTAGCCCATTTCATTGTCCCCTCTGCTTGCAGGATGGCACGTGAATTTCTCTGCTTGAGTAATTTGTCATCCATTACACCCTCCCATAGAAAAACCCAGAGGAGGACTGCTCCATCCGAACCCTGTCCTGGGAGCCAGGTCACTTGATGCTGACCCTCTACGTGATTCGCAGCATGGAGCAGCTGCTACCTTTCTTCAACCTGCTCAGCCAGGTGTTCAACAGCAAGGCCAGCAGCCGCACAAGTCCCGCCTACAACCACAACCCAGCAGGCGCCTGCTTCCCCGGCCACAAGGAGGGCCACAAGCTGGAGAGCCAGAAGGTGTTCTGGAGTCGAGCGCGACAGAACATCGAGGAGATGGTGGAAAAAGACTTTCTCGAGGGCCTTATCAAGACGTGAGAACACAGCAAGGGGAGAGAGGGGGGGATTAACACACAACTACTGATCAACACTAGTGAAAAACCTCAACTTGTACATTAAAGGACAAGAGAATACAAATGGGGGGGAAATAGTTTGTACATTTTTTTGTATTTATAATGATTATTTTACTTTTCAAAAGCTATTGTATTTCATTTTAATTATTTGTATATATGTAGCAGTTTTAAAGACTTTTAACATTTTATGTGAAGATGCTGTGCCATTCCATATCGATGTGACTTAATAAAAAATTTCTAATGGGAGGGTTAAATGCGCTCTGTCGCTGTCGTCATGCCATATAAAATGTCCCTGGCACAATTGGGGATTGTGTGTGTGTGTGTGTGTGTGTGTGTGTGATATATATATATATATATATATATATATATATATATATATATATATATATATATATATATATATATAACTGGTAACTAGGCAGTCAAGTATCAGTCAAATAGGCCTTTTTTCCACAGCAGATATTGTGACTTGTCATAGCAGGAAAAGCACAGGTGTTACTAATATCATTAACAATGGCTCTGTTGTATTCAAGTGTCCCAGTGAGACGTCACAGTGAGCATCATTCATGTTCTCATTTACACTGTGACACGTTGAGTCCTCTGTGATAAAGACCTATTGAGTTGCAGGTTTTGTTGCTATCCATGGCACCGTAGTACTGACCTGCTTTGCATCCAATTTTCTGCACAAGGTGGTATGAAGAAATGTTTCAGTGGCAGTGGTGATAAGTTACTAAGTACATTCAGTGATGCACTTAAGTACATGGAACTTACTGTAAGTACAGTTTTGAGCTGCTTGTTTACTTCCAGTACATCTATTTCATGTAAGAGGGTTTTACTCTGTTTACAGCTAATGGTTACGAGATTATAAAATACAATGTATTGTTAAAGATTAAGCCAATGGTTCCCACCCTATTTGCCCTTACAAAAAACAGCGTAGTAGTAGTAGTAGTAGTAGTAGTAGTAAGCAGATGGTGTCATTTAAAGGTTGTTGAGAACCACAGTTTCAAATGTTTTACAAAAACAAGCAAAGTTCAGAGAAAAGTCCCAAAATGAATACAAATTAGTGAGGAAGAATTTAGTTTTTTCTTCTTTCCAACCCCACTAATCATTTCATAACCCCTCCGATTTATGTTGTGGCAGTTTGGAGGAGCCCCAACCCCTGGGTGGGAAACCACTGGACTTAACTACAATAGCAAACTTCATATAAAGTAGATAAACTAATTCTATCTCGACCAGCTACAATAATTACATTCTACTTACACATTGTTGAAACAGTATAAACAGTATAATAATGTCATACACTCAGTAACTCGTTTATTAGGTACACTTAGCTAAAGATAATGTCTCATACAACAGTACGGCAATAAATTCTACCTTCATTAAGGTTATAATGTTGCGTTTTTTTGAAAACTGTTAAAGAGAGGTGTTGATTCCACTGTATGATAATGTTGGAGTAAGTATAATATTCACAGGGGCCTTTTTTCTGCAAAACTGTTTGATACTAAGGTACATTCAGCTGATAATACCTCTATATGTTTGCTTAAGTAGGATTTTGAATGCAGAACGTTTACCTGTAATGGAGTATAGAGGTGTGAATCTTCACTGATCTTCCGATTGGATTACGATTATCATGTCAGCGATTCGATATCACGATGCATCACAATGCGTCAGATACATTTTTCTGTTAAAGCCATATAGGATATTTAATTCATAGCTTTTCAAGCTTCAAAAACAAAACATTCTGCAGTGCTCTAATACTAAATCAATTGGATGCATAAAACTACAGCACTGAGCAACAGAATATGTAAACAGAAAGGTTGTTAGGCCTACATTAAATTGTAAACAGAAATAATCGATTATGGCCAGGCCGATTATCGATGCAGCATCGTCCATGTCCATGATTCGATGCATCGATTATTTGATTAATTTCAACACCTCTAATGGAGTATTTTCTTACACTACTAGCGAACCAGTGAATGTGTGCTCTCCGAAGCAGAGCACAGCAGCACCATGGACAGCGACATGTGGCTGCTTCCAGCTTCTCATGATCAGAGACTATAGTGTGAACTGAGGCAGCAGCTTCATATGACCTTCATACGGTACAGTGGTGTGGTAGCAGCATGACAGGAACCAAGCTTTATTAACCCTTCATATCCCTTACCCATCCACAACCTCCATCTAGCTCATCTAGCTCTCGTCAGCTCCCAGCTCTCGCGATGAGAGAGGCAGGAGCAGGGTTGGTAATACTGCGTCACTTGTGACTCAAAGAAGGGGGCGGGGCGGGGTGAGACATCTAAATACATGAATAAAGAAAATTTTAAATCCACTAGGAACAACGCCATCCAACGACCCGGGTTGAAGTGCGCATCGCCGGGGTTTGCAGGCTGACGGTTGGCCGCAGCAGAGAGGAAGCACCCAGCAGGGGAGAAGGAGGAGGAAGAACCGCTGTACTAGGTGGTGGGGGGGGGGCCATCCATCCAGGACCTGATGTTCCCCTGCACGCCCCGCTGAAACACAAGGACCTGTCGGACTGGTGGTGGTGAGGATTATCCAGGAGGCTGGAGGAAGGAAGACAGGGAGGGGGGAGGCAGCGACGAGCATCATCCGGAGGGGAGCGTTTTGTCAGGGAGGGCTAACCAACATAAGGCGGAACAGTAATAAACTGATAGAAAATAAAAGGAAAAGCCCAAAAACCTGGAGTAGGATTTTGCAGCCTATAGACTGTAATGTTTAAAGGATACTGGTCTCCAGGGAGGCAAGTCAGTTCATGATTGTTATAGAAACGCATGCCGAGCCAACACAACTGACTGGGGATCAGCCGATTCCAGTATTGTTATGCAACTCAAATCATTTGCAATTCTATAGAAAGTGTCCTATATCTTTGCCAGCGCTGTGTTTCTGTGGTGCTTTCGAGGGCAGCTGGGATTACTGAAGCGGGTCGTTCGTTTCGGTGCGTGAGTGTGTGTAGGGGGGGTGGGGGGGTAGGACCATAGTGGACGCTTGATAGTCGAGGTTGGACTCCACGGAGAGAAGATGTCGGGTCAGACGCTGACGGATCGCATCGCCGCGGCGCAGTACAGCCTGACGGGATCCGAGGTCGCCCGAGCTGTGTGTAAAGCCACCACACATGAACAGACAGCTCCAAAGAAAAAGCACCTGGAATGTGAGTTATCTATCTATCTATCTATCTATCTATCTATCTATCTATCTATCTATCTATGTATGTATGTGTCCTTTCGACCCTCCATCCATCCTCTTCATGTACAACTAGGCCAAGCACAATGATGGTTGCCTCCCCCATCCATTCCTCCAGTGTGTGTTATATGTGCTGGCGGGGCATCAGCCACAGTACATGTTCACATGTACACACACACACACACACTGCTTGAGGCAATGCACTACTTTAATTTAGACCTTAACTGAGCAAACCAAACCTATTATCTAATTACAGCAGGGCTTCTTCCCACATTGTGTCGTCAGATGAGCACCAGGATAGAACCAGAAGGAAGCCACAGAGCCTTAAACCAGGCACTTAAGCCCTACTGACTAGGGACTGTCTCCACCATGTTGCTCCAGTGCTTGCATTGCCAGCTCTATCTCCACAGGGCTGTGGAGTAAGGTCTGGCTACACCACAGATACATTCTAGGATAGGAGGAAAAAACAAAACGCTCTGGGTTGTTTCTTTAAACCAATCACAATCGACTTGGTTCCGCAGCGACGGTGGCTCTGCAAAATAGTCTCGCCGGTGTTCTTAGTGGAACATTTGCACCCCGCTAAAGAAAACGCCACATACAATCTTAAATACAATACAGTAACGTGATGTATTTAAATTAGCTTGATACATGGTTAAACCTGATTTGTTATTACCAGTGTATCTCTGTGTGTACTTCGTCCACAGCAATCTCCCCCCAATGGGTCCCTAAGTGTCCCAGTTAGAGAGGAAATGCCGTAAACATATTCTTTGTAAATCTTTACAATTGTTCAATTTTCTTTTAAACTTTTCAGCGTGTAGCTTGCTAGCTCGTTGTTTTCCGTAGGGAAGGGTTTTCGATAACGGCACAAGAGAAAGAGCAGAAACGGAGGGGCAAAGCCTGACATCATGATAAAATGTACTTCCGTTGATCCAGACTACTCCAGTGCTGATAAATGCATAATTGAAAAGTGGTGTTGATACTGCTGAACACACAGGCCTTTGCTCAGGCTCTTGTCCCCTAAGATAGCACAAAGAGGTGTGTGGCACTGCAGCATATATCACTGAGTTTTTTTCCTAGTGCAATCTGTTGATTTGTTGGCATATTGCTTAGTATAAACAAGGGAGGGAAAAGATGGATGTAGGGTGCCAATTCAATTTCAAACACAGAAAAGAAATGTGGAGGACTATAAAGCATTTGGAAAAGGCTTAATGCAAACATAAAGCGTAGATATGCAGCATTTCGTATTGCAGTCATTATCCCCAGTGAACCTCCATATATAAACTTGATTCAGATGTGAAAAGAATGATGCGCAAACCTACAAATTACTGTATATGACAGTGGACACAATGAAAGTGATGTTTAGGAAGATGAATAGCACCAGGGGCCTCAACAGTGTCTGGGTGTTAGGAGGGGCTAGAGGCACATGAACGCAGCATCCCACCAAATGCTTCTGGATCTGGGATTTAGATTTTCTAATAGCTTTTTGGTGTATGCATAGATGTCCCTAGACATTTTAATTATGTTCCAGGCTGTACATTGGCCCCATACACTCAGTAAGACCCCACCACAACGTATCACTTTATTTGATGTTGATTTATATCTTGTAGGATTATACCAAGGACCTTTGGCAATCAATTTGTGAAAATCAGGCTAAAAAAGGCTAATGGGTAGCCCTCAACCTTAAAAAAACAGGAGAGTTAGCTTAGTTTATCGTAACTTTAAGCTAGCAGCATTTAGTCAGCTTAGTTAGAACATAAAAAAGTGAGAAACGATGGGATGGATTTGGATGATAACACTTAGGAGACTAGTAAAAAAAAAGGGTAGTGATAAAGGGGGCAAAATGAATTTATGGTGGCAACCATAGAAGAAATGAAGATGGAGAAACTCTGACATGTGAACCTTACAGACACACAGTGCACACATAGTGAGTTAGGAGGTCTTCCCAGTCAGGTAATAATATATATATGACATATTTTGTATATTAATATAATACAATATATCTATATCTATATCTATATCTATATATATATATATATATGTATAGATATATAGGTTACTGTCCAGGTGACTCTCTTACACCAGACATGCATTGTTACACCGCATGATAAGAGCCATCCTAGTGCCATACCATCCTAGTGCCACAAGTTCAAGTTGGCAAACTCAAAACCCAGCGGGAGAAATCAATCCGCCTGTCTGTGCGTGCCCAGACTAAAAAATAAAAGTGAATGATGAACGGTGTTAAATCATCGCACAACAAAGTGGAAAGCTCGCCCACTTGCCAAAGTTTGTGTCAGCACTTTGTTGTGGTGCAGAGGAAGCGCTGAAAGAAGTTTTTTTTGTTCTCTTTGTGAGAATGTGTAACTTTCAAATGATTAAACACAAACTAAATGTTACTAAGGGAAATGTTGAATGCATGCGCAAAAAGACACTCTGCTTCTGTAATTGCCACTTGTGGCCACCGTTCAACCAAAGTTTTCGCAGTCTTGCTTTAAACCTAAATACGGAGAGGAAACTCCAAAGTAAAACTATGAATTTTACACGATTACCATCTGATTCAAACCCGCTGGTCGGCTTGGTCTTCATCCCTTTTGATCGAAATTACTGTACCGTGTATGCAGTAGATTGTAAGACTTCAGAATTTGTTGGTCACATTTAGGTTTTAATGCCAAAACAGACAAAATCTTAGTTTAGTTAAACGTACAATATCAAACTTTCTGCTGCTAGGGGTCTCTCAACCAAAACAATGAATGGTAAACATGGACTTTTGATGACGTTGGGAAGTTTCGTGGAATTATGGGAGTTCTAGATTTTATTGTTAAACACCATCGCTGGTTAGAATGCATTCAAGTTTATTCACGTTACGTTTGGTAACGTTTATTCATGTCATTTTAATAAAATAGCTGCATTTTCCCCAACATAATTAAGTTTTTCTTGATTCGATCTGTATTGGTAGTTTGCTGACCAGTTAGCTAGTGAGCCAGCAAGCTAACATTAGCCAGCAGCTAAAACCACACTATCACAATATATTTCACATGTCAATGTCACCTTTTGGATGGTTTCAACACCGGGGCAGACGGGGTTTGTTGTAATGCTAGCTAGCTAGCTAGCTACTCAACCACGCTGAGAGACGGGTGTGGGTGGGATTGCCGGGGGGGAATCTCCGGGACGGCGAGGACGTTCGATGGCCGTTGTGCAGCAGCAGAACATCTCCAAGCTGCCAGGAATGAGCTCATCATCTGGATGCCCATGTTTTGACGGAAGTTACGAGTAACTAGAGGGTGAAAGGTTATATGACGCCACTGACGGGCGAAAACGTCCCGTGTCAGAAATAAAATTTGACATTTGGTGGAAACATTTGCGATAGTGTAAGTACACAACTCTAAAAAAATATATAACATAGGCATGGTCGTTTTTAGACATTTTAATGCAGAAATGTTACATATTGTACCTTTAAGCCAAAAATCCATGGACATCTTGAATTAAATGCATTTTTTGTTCTCAGGTTAAGCAGAGTAGAGGTTTGTTTGGTAAATTCATTGAACCACTTGGGCTTGCCCAAATATGTGAAAGGTGAATTAACGTCACAGTGGGCCAAGTGCCTCAGGGATATTGTCTGACGTTGTATTTAGATTTAGGTTCCTCCACAGCCGACATTTACCGTGAGTACAGTGAACACTAGCTATGGGTTCAGTGAAACCTGTTGCCATAGAACATTGTCAGGATCCTCGACAGTATCAACAACATCACTATCTTCCCCATGCCTGTCCTATCCTGTTACACATAGAGCAGATTTACATCCACCATTCCACCTTCAACAAAAAAGATCCTTACTAACTACATTATTCATTATAGCCATCGTGCTAACCATACATGTGTTCTTTTTCCTGACATTTCTTGTGTTACACAGTATCCATATTGATAACTCTGCATTTACAAATCATCATTTTTCCTTAACCAATCCACTGACATAATCAGTCATCTTTATAATTAGCCTCTTATTCCACTTCAAAGATCTTCACATCGCGCTAATGTCATCTTCTGTGAACATCTCAGCTGTTTGCACATAAACAGTATATCAACCTGGTATATTTAGCTCCTGCTCCTGGACATTCTGACTCCTATTAAAGTTATTTGCATATTTGTAATTATATTAAGATGTTGGAAAGATATTACCGATTGCCCTCTTACTTATTCAGTTCTTGTTTTATTCCATTTTTTCTGGGTTTCTGGCTGTAATCGAAACATGTGACAGTAGCAGATCAATTAAGATGGCTGAAAGATATATCTTATCGGCCTTTTTTTGGTCACTCCCCAAGGGTGCTCCACTGATCACTTTAGACATCCGTAAAATAATGTAGTATATCATGCATAAGACATCCATAAACCTAACTACATTTCCAAACACCACAACAATTAAGAGGATTCATTTTTTCCATTATTTTAATTCCTAAATCTAGGCAGGTCTTGACAGATATGTGTCCATGGTCTAAAAATAATCTCTTATGGATTGTTCCACTGACAACCAAATGTGTATTGGTCTGTTTCTCAGCCTAACTAGTGACATCCAGAGAGCAGCAGGGTTAGTAAGCTCATCATGCTGTGACCCCACAGTCCCAGACAGAGAAAGAGAGAAAAGCTGAGAAAATCAATGAGCTTTTTAGACTGATTAAGGTCCTTCAGCTTCCAAAGGCACCATAAATAGATATCAAAACAGTCTGGAGCAGGTATAAACAGACGCATTGTTTTTAACGTGTGCGGAATGTCTCAAGGCTTGTATTTATTTTGCAGGCAGCTCTAAGTTAGGTTAGTTTGTTTTATGAACCTATAACTGTAAAGCAGTTAGAGACGGTTTCCTTACGGTTCAAGATAGTGGACTGTGACCAAATGGTTTGTGTCTTCAGGCCACTAACAACTGACTTGTGAAGAAAAAGAAAGAAAGTAATTTCAGTGATAGCACAATAGTAGCTATGTGTTGCTAGAACACACACATTTGCCATTTATTTTAAGAGCGTGACAGATGCCTGCGATACAGATCGGAAGTCCTCTAAACTCTTAAAAGATTGGAGCTCAGGCAGCAGCTCAGATTGCCTGACACACCACATGGTCCGAGTGTGTCTTACAGAAGGCTCTTGATAGCTTACTGGCTGCATGTGTGTGCCTGTGTCTTGGTGTGTGTGTGTGTGTGTGTGTGTGTGTGTGTGTGTGTGTGTGTGTGTGTGTGTGTACGACTTCACATACACAGAGTTGCACGTGTATGCCACATGCTGTTGGCGGCTTTCCAGAAAAAGAGGGACTTGAATGAGGATGCAATTGAGTATCTTTTATGTTGGGATAGGAGCCGGGCGGTGCAGCTGTGAGTCAATGGGCTCAAGTTTTCAAGGCATTAGGATAATTACGGTGCACAAAGAAGACCGTTTTTGTCAGTGACACAAAATCTGAAAGCTTAAAGGGTAACTTCAGTATTTTCTAACCTGGTCCCTATTTTCCAGTTTTTTTTAATGTCTAAGTGACTAATGGGGAGCTTATTCCCCGGAGCCCTTATGTTTTTTGTTGTCCAGCAGTTTTCCTTGGATTAGGGTGGCACCTAAATCATGGTTGCAGCTGTCGCCGTGGTCCTGCTCCGCGCTCTGCTATGCCCTGCTACACCCTGCTACGCTCTGCACTGCCCTGCTACGTTCTGCTACGCCCTGTAACGCCCTGCTACATTAAGAACTAGTACAACTACTATTTCTAGTCACTGTTCCATTATCTTTATTGTGACTAGAGCCCGACCGATATATCGGCCGGCCGATATTATCGGCCGATATGAGCTAATTGCATTTAAATCGGCATCGGCGTTTATAACGGCCGATGAAACATGAGAAACAGAGTCTCATGCTTCACTCATGTTATGAGTGTTGCATAGTTTGCCCACCAGAGGGAGGTCTGCAACTCCCCAGTTGAAAACAGCGCCAGAAATCCACTACAGAAGAAAGCTATCAGCCAAGCCAGTGGCAGAGCATTACACCCGGCATGGAGATGTACTGTTTTGACGGTGAGTCTGTCATTCGTCATGTGAAATGATTGTAAATTTAGTTCATACACTGTATATAAAAACGGTGTGGTAGTTCTAGCTAACGGTCCTATCATTATCACTTCTAAATATTCTGTAACATCACTTACAGCCGCTAATGCATTGCTATATTAGATTAGCCACAAAGCTAACTAATACCATGTTTATCAGTGGAAGAGCGCGAACGTTAATAAGAGGTCAAACTATAACGTTAGCGTTTAACTTATTCTAAATATATCTGCAGTGTTTCCCACATAATGACCGCGTAACTGTGGCAGGGGGGCGCGTGTAGTCAATGACTAGAAGTTATGTACAGCGTGCCTCGAAAAAACAACAACTGTTACGTTATTCTAACGCTAACATAGCTTCCTTTTTAGCAGGCCCCTTAAATGCTTGCTATTAACTTGTTTGAAGGTGGTTCTTCCCAAAATTGACAGCGGTGTGTTCATGACACTAACGTTAACCATTCAACTTCGAATTGATTCCGTAATCTTCTCTGAGCTGAAAGCCGGTAGCAGTAGGCTAACTTTACGTTCGCCAGCGCATGACGATGTTTTGATTCAGACTGCACAAAGAGAAGAGGAGAAGATATACGGGACCGTTGTGAATGTGTCTGTGAGAGCAAATATAGTGTAGTTACAGTAACTACAGTAGATGTGTCAGAAATGATTAAACCAGAGGGGACATGTAAATAAATGTGAGCTGAACAAGCGCTTTTTTTTTTTTTTTTTTACAATACACATTGTTTCAAAGCAGCTTTACAGACATAACAGGAAAATGTTGTAATAATATTGTTAAATATAAATAGGTAATAGGTAATACCTATTGCTTGACAAATAAAAATAAAAAAAAATATTTCTCATTTTTGCCTATGTAGGAGATCCCTGTTTATTATTATTATAATTGTAATGATGACATGAGAAATGATACATGGTGATATTATTAATACACATGCTTATTCTTTCTCTGTCTCTCTTTCTGCCCTACAGATGGCTGAAAAAGGTGAACGCTGTAGCAGCAAAGTGTGGGACTACTTCTGCAAAGATTCCTCTAATGCAGTGTTCTGCAATATATGTGCAGCTAATGTAAGCCAGGGGTCTATCAAATTTTCAAATTATTTATTTATTTTATATTTTATATTTATTTATTTTATATGTAGCTATACATTTAACTTATTTTAATTTTATTTTCAATTAATTGACATGGTTTTGTGGAATGTTGAATTTGTTTGGTATAGCTCTTTTACTTTAACTTTAGTATTATAATTTATTTACAGTACACAGACTGTTAAAATCAGCTTCAACTGGAAGTAAGTAAAAGTGTTAAATGTTTAAAACCAGACTGTTTTTTGATCATTAAAAAATATATACTTTTGATGTGCAATTGTTTAGTCATTGAGACTGTAATCTAAGGCTTTTTTTTAACATAATCCCTTCCGGAAAATGGTTTATACAGCCCACATACATAGAACAGGCAGATATTTTGCTATTGAATGTTGTGTAAGTGCAGTTTATAGGAAATGGGTCTAATATCCAGTTTATTTTCAAAATCAAAATATCGGCTTATAAATCGGCTCTTTTCGAGTTAATATCGGCATCGGCATCGGCCCCGGCCCCCAAAAATCCATATCGGTCGGGCTCTAATTGTGACTATTATTGCCACTGTTCATCACACCCCCAACTGGCACCTTCAGACACCGCCTACCAAGACTCTGGGTCTGTCCCAGGTTTCTTCCTAAAAGGGAGTTTTTCCTCGCCACTGTCGCACTAAATGCTTGCTCTTGGGGGAATTACTGGAATTGTTGGGTCCTTGTAAATTATAGTGTGGTCTAGACCTACTCTATCTGTAAAGTCTCTTGAGATAACTCTTGTTATGATTTGATACTATAAATACAATTGATTTGAATTGAATTAATGGGAACAACATTTTTTTTTTATAAAACAAGACCACTGCAGTCGGCAGCGGCGAAAGAAGCTACAATGTAACATTGATGGGCAATTGCGTACTTTTAGTTTACATCCACTAAAAGTGCTTGTATTACCACTTATTGGCTCAGATTATTGATTTAAGTGTCAGCATTATAGAAAGGATCCCTACAGAGAAACAGCCCCCAAATCGCTAACGCCAAACCCACAACACTCCATTTCTGGAGTCTCCAGAAATGGGCACTCTTTAAATTGGGGATAGTCAGGAAAAATACTTCCCTTTTTCTAACTCAAGAGTTAGCTTTTGAATGATCTCGGTGCAGTAGTGTGGCGGACACAGTCGTATGGCTGGGTTCAAAATGGAGTGAGGAACACAAACCATGTTCACTGACAATGATTGATATGTGAAGAGTCAGACGCTACTGTTAGAAATATTACAAATTATACATTATAAAGTGATCACAGAGCAAGCTAACAAGGTAAATGCATAATTTTCTGGCGACAGAGATTGTAGCACAATATGTTATTCTAGCCTCCTTTACCCAGTTACATGTCACACACTCCATCTGGGCTGCGTTTAGGACACTGCAGTAGTTCTGTCCTTCTAGATAGATGGAACTAGGTGGATTACACAAATCTGGCAAATGCATCTAAAAGATGCCCACATTTTCCACTTAATTCTACTACTACTGCTGCTGCAGGACAGCAAAGCTATGTGCTGCTTGATTTCTAACCTAAAACAGCAGCTGCCAAATGATTATGTTTTGTTTTTACTTCCACCGTGAGGCAACTGAATGTGTGACAAGCACTGTTTCTGTTTGTTTCCTGACTCAGAAATAGGGGTTTAAAATGAATACTTGAAGGCATCATTTTTTTCTAGTTTGGTCAGGATAGCAACTGAGCTGCTTCTCAGTGTGAACCCAAAGGCCCAGAGCATGGATCAGCGGACATGTGGGGTATCTGCGGCCCAGAGGGACACAGCTAGAGAACTAGTGTAACAGAGTTTGAATGTCTACCAAATGAAGATGGCTCTGTTTCTTCTCCTGCTACTAATAGCCTCCATCTCCATCTACTGCTACTCATGTTGCCCTATCCTCTTAATACTCCTGCTGTTAAGAAAGTTAGGACAGATTTATTTATTAAGGTCTTCAAAAATGTATGCCATCGTTTTTCGTACTTTGCTCTTCTTTACATCCACTCAACGTTTACACCAAGACAATATTTATCACAATGACCTTGTTTCTGATTAGCCTTCATGGCTGAGATTCTATCCGTGCATGTTGCAGGAATTGAGCGTCACAGTGAGCGCAGTGGTTAGCACTGTCGCCTCACAGCAAGTTGGCACTGCTGAGTTTTTGCATGACTTTGAGAGTTTGCATGTTTGCGTCCTGTCTTTGCGTGGATTTCCTCTGGTATCCTCCCACAATGTACAGCATGTTAGGTAAGTCCTCCTGTCAGTGCCATGGATGTATAATAAGAACTTGATACAGCATTCAATGGTGGAGCCCCATTCATTCCTATAAAAGTTGCTCAGTGAAGCATGATCGAGCCAAATGTTACCCAGACGATCGGCACCGCTTCTGCACTGTGCGGCCCATAGACCATTAGAGACCTCCGCCGGACGAGACGGCTGCTTCTGGTTTAGCGCTCCGCTAGTCTAGCATTTTCAGACTTCTCTCCACAGCACTGTGGAGGAGGGTCTAGCTAGTCCACACAACATTCTGGGATAGGAGAAAAACGTGCTCTGGTTTATTGGCATTTTTTAAACCAATCACAATTGTCTTGGACGGTGCTAAGCGCCGTACGGAGCAATATCGCCTCTGCTAAATAGCCTCGGGAAGGAACTTGTTTTGGTGGAACATGTGTACATTCAAAAGTAGTTTTAGTCGTGCAACAGAAAACAGATTGGACAGATAGTCTAGCTAGCTGTCTGGATTTACCCTGCAGAGATCTGAGGAGCAGTTAACCATAGTCCTCAGAAATCCACCGGAGGATAGAACGCCAACACAAAGAAAGAGGAAGGGGACGGACATCCGGCCAAAAATGTGGGACATCCGGTGGAATTTCCGGCAGCGCCGGAACTATCCCGGAAGTGGACCGTCGTTGATATAGACTAGCACTTCTCTAACCTGAATGGGGATTAAATGATTTAAAAATTTAAATTTATGATAGTGAATAGAGTCATTTTGTAGAAAAAAAAATACACTCACTGATTTACAGACGTCTCTTTCGCCATGTAAGTCTATTGGAAAAAGTCTTTTTGGGCCAGAGGGCATTGCGTGAAGGGCCGCTATATTCACTCTGCTTCCTGGGGGCCTGGTCAGTGCGCCATGACCAAAAGGCTGTGGCAAAAGACGAGTTGGTCCTCAACTGATTTTTTTGTGAATGACAATAAAGTAACCTTTAACCTTTATAATTATCACCAGCTCTTCTGCCGCCCTTAGTCACTCCAATTAACAGTTTTTCTAACACAAAGATGCCATCATACTCAGGTGTGTGTGTGTGTGTGGGGATGGGGGGAGGAGGCAGGAGGGTAAGCAGTGAGAAACATACACAGCGTGTAGCGTAACAGTCCCTGCTGTACTGCTGCCCCAACATGAGTCACCATCAATGTGTTAGCACATTTGAGAGGCAGGCTGTCTCCCTCAAATGGGGTGAGGGGATAAGAGGGTGAGGGGGTCTGCAAAGTCCCATGTGTGTAAGCGCACATGTTAAGTGTATTAAGTCATTTTCCACAAATCTCTATCTGATATTTGTATTGTTTTGCATACTTCATAGCCTACACCTGCACAGTTTGCACTTCCAGTACATTGAAATCAGGAAAGCCAATCCAGTCCAAAGCAAGATGTGCTTGACAGGTACATAGCTCAACATCTTTCAGTGTAACCCCTGCAAACACTTGGCTTCCAGTTGCAGTAGCTGTTGCCATTCGAAATATCCACTATTCTTAGCATCTCTTTTGTCATAAATTTGCTTTGAGATTGTGTTTTTGCGTCAGGTATTAAACAGTCAGATATGTAGAAAGGATTTCATGTCTCCTGGCAACAGTAGCTGAAGCCGTCGTGTCCATTGACTGTCATTCTGGAAAATACTGTGGCAGAAATAGCATTTAGACAGCCTGTCTTCACTCCTAGCATGAACAGAATATCAAAGTTAAAATACAATTTTCACGTTTTCTTTGCATGCCTGAAATATGTCAGTAAAGGTGAGGCAAAGTTTTAAAGTGCTCATATTATGCTTTTTGGCTTTTTCCCTTTCCTTTGTTATGTTATATATATTTTTCTGCATGTTATAGGTTTACAAAGTGAAAAAGCTCAAAGTCCACCCCAAAGGGACTTACCATCTCCAACAGAAAACACTGTTCACAAACTGCTCCAAACAGCTCTATTGTAGTCCAGCCTTTACTTCAGAGACAAACGTGGTCACTTTGGAACACACGTTATAATGCTAGCCTAGCTGCTAGCGTGGCACGCCCTCATACTCTGCTTCTGACTGGCTAGTAGTCCTTACCTAGGTACTGTCAGGGCACGCCCTCATACTCTGCTTCTGACTGGCTAGTAGTCCTTACCTAGGTACTGTCAGGGCACGCCCTCATACTCTGCTTCTGACTGGCTAGTAGTCCTTACTTAGGTACTGTCAGGACACGCCCTCATACTCTGCTTCTGACTGGCTAGTAGTCCTTACCTAGGTACTGCCAGGGCACGCCCTCATACTCTGCTTCTGACTGGCTAGTAGTCCTTACCTAGGTACTGTCAGGGCACGCCCTCATACTCTGCTTCTGACTGGCTAGTAGTCCTTACCTAGGTACTGTCAGGGCATGCCTCTGCTTTTGACTGGCTAGTAGTCCTTACCTAGCTACTGTCAGGGCACGCCCTCATACTCTGCTTCTGACTGGCTAGTAGTCCTTACCTAGGTACTGAGCATGTGCGACTTCCAACAAAGATGGAACAGAAGTGAGAGGTCTCACTCTGTAGCTAAAACAGAGAGCTCAACACACAGGGTGAAAAGAGGAGCTGCAGCAATGTGCAGTACAACAAAATATGGTGTTTTTTGAAAATTAAACCATGTAAACCTATTCTGATATAACCTCTAAATACAATCATGAACCTAAAAATTAGCATAATATGAGCACTTTAAAAAAGTGTAAGCGCTTGCTGACCTAATGCTGTCAGTGTGAATATATTCATTGAAACCGCTGCTAGTTATTTTCCCTGCTGCTTCACAGTTACATTCCTGTGGGTTAGGACTCGTTTCCAGTGTTTTAACAGGCAGCGCTGGGACATCTTCAACACCTATATGACAGCTCGCTGCTGGATAAAACACCCATCTTGTAGATCGACTTTGAGCATATCTCTATTTAATACCATTTGTCTTGTGTAAGAACACACGCAATATCTTGTGTCATGCACATTGTAGCATGCAGCATAAAATCCAGTCCCTCCAGAGTTTTTGTTATAAAACCTAATTAAGTCTGAAATACAACATCACTGAGAAGCAATGTGTGTTTTCTGTAGCACTGAGTCATCCCTAAATTCTAAAGCATTCACAAAATCTTACAAATCTGTCCACAACTGCGCTGGAAAAAAAATAACAACGCATGTAGCACAGTTTAGTATGAGTCAATATTTAAGAAGAGGAGACATGTTCAAAAGCATCAGGCCTTTCTGTTCCTTCAATTGGTCCTCAAATGTTTCCCCTTTTCTGCCTCGCCCACTCTATCTTTTAACCACCACTCCCACTCTGTTTCTCTCTCTTCCTTACTATTTTATAATGATTCCATGCTTGCCTAATGGCGAGTTGCAGTGAACAGAGGAATGTGAGAGGCAGCTGGTAAGAGGGCTCAGCATGGACTGCAGTGCTGATCTCACAGCGGGTATCCGTGAAAAGCCCCAGAATGCCTCTCTAATGTCAAACACTGTGTGAGAGGTGGACGGTCCTACCGACAGTGTGTGTCCAGATTAATGAGCTGGGAACAGGATCCCCCACACAGCTGCTCTCAGACTATCTACGCAGACGTTTTATATGGATTTGCTTCTCTTTCTTTCGTTCTTTATACCTCCAACTTCCCAAAGACATTCATATTACAGGACAGGTGTATCTGTGGGGGGATTTTTTTGCACTTAAATTGGCAGAGTGTACACGCTGAGGCTTCCCACATATACCCAGAATAAAATGTAGGCAAACAGTACTTTGTTCTAGTAAGCAGCATCGCAGCCTTTTCAGCAGCTCAAACATTAAAGGGCCATGTGTACACCCAGGCCGCATATCAATAATGCAGAGAGGCTCGGGTGTCAAGTGTCACAAAAAAGGGTCCCCCCACTGACTGAATCACCAGATGCAAGGAACCCTGTGGGAACATTTGGATAGTTTTACAAAGTTTGGACTAGTTTTGAAAGTTATGCAGCTTCTCTGAGAAGGACTAATCAACCCCCTTATTGTGTTTGTGTACTATTCAATAACACAATTCTATTGGGGCCCCCCCCCCAATAGAATTGCGCCTGGTTAGCTCACCTGGTAGAGCGGGCGCCCATATATAGAGATTTACTCCTCAATGCAGCAGCCGCAGGTTCAACTCTGACCTGCGGCCCTTTGCTGCATGTCATTTCCCTTCTCTCTCCCCTTTCAAGTCTGTACTATACAAATGAAGGCCTGAAAAAGTGCCCAAAAAATAATCTTAAAAAATAAATAAATAATAATAATTCCATTGGGGATCTGTATAAGGTTCCAAACAAATATCTTTGTCATTAAACAAAAAGGGAGTCAAATTAGAAATTGAACGTTCGCTGTAAGGTTCAGGTAAGGCGTCTTGTTGTAAGGTCTCCTTTACTGTTCGTGTCTCGGTCAAGCTTTCCACTCTTGCACGATAGATAATAAATTTACAGTGATACCAGTGATATACATACATGTAGAAATCCAAAAACAGACTTGGACAGTTTTGTATTTAGCCAACAGTCAATTGGATTTTAGCAAACCTTTTGTTTTGATTTTCATGTAGCTTTATTGTCCTGCATCTGAAAATTCAAACAAGCAGGCAGGTGCTTTCTGACAAACTTCAGCTACTTATCCATGTGTTTCCCACACAGCACTGGTTCTGTGGTTGGCTACCCATGTCTTACAGTGTTACCTCTGTTTACTTTTTTGGGCTTTCTCCTGGGGCGGCCTGGCGCTAATGGTGACAGTGAAGTGCTTTTTTGACTTCCTAGATTATTTGATTACTCACTCATGCAAACACTAGACACCCCTGGGAATATCTCAGCTCAAGCTTTCTTCATCTGTGTACTGACTCTGCAGCTCTAACTCCAGATTTCCACTGGATGCGGAACGGCTGCGGACCGGCTCCGCTGCGTGTCGGCTCCATGCTCCGTCAATACCCACTAGCTCTGGATTTGTTGCGGCACGGCTGCACCCATGACTGACAGCTGTAGTCACGAGGCATCCGGCAAAAAATGGAAACTCTGCGTATCTGCTCCAGAGGGCTGGGACCGCCGGAGCTGGGACGGAGTCGGAACGCAGCCATCAGTGGAAATACACACATTGACTTTAATGGAAACCTAGCTAATGACTCCGCCGACGTTCTGGAGCGGATCCGCAGACGTTACGCATCCAGTGGAAATTGCCAGTAAGAATTTTTTTGGATTTCTTTCCCTTTTCAGTAGGTTCTCAGGAGTTTATTCCAATTTAGTCTATATCCACGATGTTCCACACAGGATTAGAGCCCTGCAAGCCGGGGCCCGACGGGCTAAGCCCATTCGGATGGACCCGGGCTCGGGTCGGACTCGGGCTTATTTTAGCTTCTCTCCTCATTGTGCCCATAATATACGTGCAGCAGAGCACACGTCACAAAGTGTGTATGAAATATTGTTATATTGATTATATTATAAATATTATACATCGCCTAAGAAAGTAACACAAACGCAACACGCATACACGTACGAGCAACGCGCGTCAGTCACGTGCATTAAACAGGTGACACTGACAGTTGATCAGGCCTATAATAAAAGTTTACCTCTTAGTAGCGTGTGACGTGTGTGTGTTTGCGTGTGTAGCAGAGACAGGGCGCATCAGAGAGCGCGCGTCAGAGAGAGAGAGAGCGCATCAAAGAGCCTGGCGAAAGAGAGAGCTTAAAAGTGATTGATGTTGGTCTCGGGTCGGGTTCGGGCTGAAAAAATTGCAGGCGTTGTCGGGCTGGGGTCGGGTAGGGCTTGAACACCACGGGCCAGGACCGGGTTAGGGCTGGAGTTTTTGGCCCGTGCAGGGCTCTACACAGGATTGTTGGCCTGATGTCTTTGGGCTTGTTGGCGTTCTAAACTCTGGTAGATTTCTGAGGACTATGGTTAACTGCTCCTCAGATCTCTGCAGGGTAAATCCAGACAGCTAGCTAGACTATCTGTCCAATCTGAGTTTTCTGTTGCACGACTAAAACAACTTTTGAACATACACATGTTCCACCAAAACAAGTTCCTTCCCGGAGCTCTTTTTCAGCGGCAATGTGGCTCCGTCCGGTGCTTAGAGACACCCAAAACTCGATCAATCAATTGTGATTGGTTTAAAGAAATGCCAATAAACCAGAGCACATTTTTCTCCCATCCCGGAATGCTATGTGGACTAGCCAGACCTTCCTCCGCAGCGCAGTGGAGGAAGGTCTGGCAATGCAAGACTTTTCCAATAACACTGTCAGATCCTACATACTTATTGCTTGGTTTAGATGTTTTGAGTCAACGTCGATCAGATTTCTACTGGCCAGAGCTTGTCCAGATCATGCTTGGATTACCCAAAGTGACAGCTCCAATGCCTTTATTTATTTATTTTTTTATTTAACCTTTATTTAACCAGGTAGGCCGTTGAGAACAGGTTCTCATTTGCAACAGCGACCTGGCCAAGAAAAGCATAAGCGTGCAAGACAACATACAGTTTCACATTCAATACAATACAGGAATACAGAATACAATAGGCTACATAAAGTGCAGATTAAGTAGGCATTACAAAGCTGGCGCAAAGTGAGGTGTAAGTAAGTCGATGGATATGCGAAAGTGATAAGGTAATAACACAATATACATGAATAGACAGTCTATAACACTGCTGAGATGTAGTAGAGTCAACATACAGTTAGTGCAAATAGTGGTCTAGTTAGTGATGTAGATCCGTTATAACACAGTAAACATGAATAGACAGTCTATATAGATGCTGAATGTAGTTTTAATGGGTTGAGTTAAATGGAGGGGGGAATGACCTTTTCCATATGCAACTATAATTCTCAGAAACATATGCTGCTGGAAATATGCAAAAAAAACACACACGCCCTCTCTTACTGTGCTTCTTTTCAGCCCAGGAATGACCAATTTTAGCACCAACACATGCAGATACACATACAGCCTAACAATCCATAAAAAGAAATTGTCTTGGCTGAATTATATGGTTCAGCATACAGGGTGGATATCTGTATCTGTCGCCTCCCTTGGAGCAGAACCTGCACACAACAGAAATATACAAGCCCCCAAGCTAGGGACGTGAACAGCTAACAGGAGATGAAGGGGCGGTAGAGAGGACAAAAGTAATGTACAGAGAAAAATATGTTTGACGGTTGACTCCCAGGGTTATGTATTTTTTTTTGTCAGAGCATCGCTAGTACTGTAAGCACAACTTAGAGCTTTAAGCAAAAGAGAAGTACAATTAGAGTAATTAAAGAAAGACTGATCGGCGATCACAGCTGATTGATGAAAAGCAGATCTGTTGACTGAGAGAAAATTATCAACATTATCGAATGTCGAAGGTGTCCCAGCATTGCAAATGCTTTTTTTTAAACTTTTGTTTCATGAATGTCGGCAAGACTATAGAGATCATAGTGGATTTGGGAAGAAGCAAGGAAGGAACTACGCCCCCTTTAATTTCAATAAGTCGAATACGACCTAACCCTTTAAAACAAAAGAGTCGCACAGTAACACGAACAAACTACTGAGACAGCACGCAGACCAGCAACTCCCGTGCTCTGCGAAGTAAAATGACTGTTTTCATCAAAAGAGTTTGGTGCTTTGAAGAGAGCCTAGATGGATATACAGCTTCAGTTCCCCGTCAGACAGGGCTGCCTGACAGCAAGGTAAAGCAGCGCAAATATTCTAAATATGTGGGTGGGCCTTTTTTTAGGTTGCTACAATAGGAACAAGTTTTGCTGCTGCCAGTGCTGCCCCCGTCTCCTGCAGTACATTGCTTATCTTCCGTGTCGGTACTCCTGCCTGCTTCTCTAAACTGGGGGCGTTCTAGGTAATACACTGACTAATGGATGAGTGCCTCATACAACCCCATTACAATAAATCTTTGCCGTTTGCCTTCAATTGTACTCGCGCACTTTGATATCAGTTACATGTATTGATGTGTTAGTCACACAAAAGAAAGGAATGTCCCTGATATATACGTTATATGTTATGAACTCTGTCAATTTTCCTCACATTGGACACAACGCACTTTTCCCATCGTATATAAACTGAATGAACGTGGGATTTTCTACCCATGAGCTGCATCACAGCAATCAAACTACAACTCTGCCAATAGCTGAGGAAAATGTAAAAGCTAAAGCTTCTATAAGAAGACAGTGCTGCTATCTGTGTCCGCCAGCAGTAGCAGCAGCGTTGTGTGGGATGCCAGCTCTTTCCTCAGATGTCACTTCCAGTCTCCACAGTCTGGATTCCAATGGAGCTATGCTACGCTGGGGCACAGTGCATTGTGGGTATTTATTTCCCTCCCCCTGTATGTTGCTTGAGGGTGAAGAGGAGCTATAAATAAACACTGTGCCTTCATGGTCCGTTCATGTGTAGCTCATCAAGGCATCACTCACGCAGCCTGGCTTGTACTGCACTCTGCACTCACAAAGCACAAAGTGAACACAGCATGAGTCACCCACTCAACAGTCTATAGGAAATATGAGAATAGATATAGAAAATATTGTAGAAAATAACATAAATGCTCAGCATGGCATGTGGAAGGTATTTTTTAGTATTTATATGAATTCAGTGTTGAATCTCTCAGCTGTGTTAAGGCTGGTATGACTCGCATACATCTGGCTTTGGGTGAATGACCCTTATCTTGCTGCTGTGGGAGTTTGCACCTGTGGTGATATGATATTTTTGATATTTTTTATTGACGTGTCATGCCACTAAGTGGCCCATCCCACATGGAATTACAGTACATGACACCAATACAACAGTTATTAATTCAACAGCTTCCGGTCCAATGTCCACACACAGTATACTCTTTGCACAAAATAAAGAATATATAAAACACATTACAGCCGCCACAACATAATAGTGTAACCCATAAATTGTCCAGCTAATGCTAAACATTTCATACATAAAACAAAACTACAGACTCACAAAAAATAATAAAATAATAAAGAATAACAGAGAATGTCACTTTCAGACAGAGACTCATCGATACAAAGCAGCCTTCCTTTTAGCCCATGCTTGTTTTAAAAAGTCTGCAAATGAAAATGTTTTATATGAATATGATTTCAAAAGATTTTGTACTGCATCCTTGATGCCACTGCATATATGAGAGACTGTTGCCTAGGAAACCACCTTGGCATATCCCCTTTTGGTGCTTTTGGTACATTTGTAATAATCCAGCATGAAAAGTATGAGGAGGATGTTGCATGGGTGTCGTGCAGGCTTGTGCAGATGCTTACGTGTGTGCTGCGTAGGGTGCGTGTGTGCATGCTTGGCAGTTTGCCTTCACTTGCACACAGTAGCTTTAATATCACTTACAGTTATTGATATGTTAAAGGCTGCTATTTGAAATCTGGGTCCGGTCAGTTGTGTGTTGGGCTTTGGCAGATGCTGCAGGGCATCCTGATGTGGTATTAAGTGACAGTTATCTGACACTGCGTGGGTCAATGTGGGTCCAAAGTGTGAGAGTAGAACAGGGGTGGCCAGCCAGTTCAGCATAAAGAGCGAAAAAAAACGCACCATAACACAACACACAACACATGCACGTCCACACTTCAACAGCAACAGTGACTTCCAAATCTAAGGACAGTCATAATACATAGCAGTTTTCATAGTTTTTTTTACCTAGATTGAGTCAGTGGGAAACCTGATAGTCTTTGTTATCCACAATCCTTTTCAGGTCTGGCTTGTACTTGGTTGTGGCCACTCCAAGCGAATCTTTCACGTGTTCATGTGTGTCCGTAAGAACACAACCATGTTCTGATTTTACTTGTTTCAGTGTAGAAAACACTGATTCACAGACGTTAAGTTGCTGCAAACATTGACATTAGCTTGAGTGCAGCCTGTTCAATATTGGGATATTCTGTCTGTGGGCACTATTTTTCCAGAACTTTGTGGTTCCTTCTCTCAACCCAGATTTCAGTCCGTCACCCTCAGAAAGTTCAATCATCTCCGACTGGGACGCTGCATCATTTGTCACTAAAGGAGCTTTCAAACAGTGTGATTCAGCAGTGAAAGGGCTAATGAGGAAGGTGATCTGTGGCTGCTTTTGTTTTTCTCAGGTTGCAGAATCTGTCCACAAAACTCTGCTGCATTCTTTTTTTATTTTAAAATTATTAGCAAATGTATTGGCAGTATTGGCAGTTCGTTTTTTTTGTACTTATCTGAAATATGTTTCCCAAAGTAAAAAGAAGAAAAAAAAAAGTCAACCCATAACACAAAGAGCCGCTGCGGCTCAAGAGCAACAGGTTGGCCACCCCTGGAGTAGAAGATCTCGATTAATACAAGCCCACTGGGTCACCTGCTAAAGGGACACCTTTACAGGGTATGCCTGGCATGATTTAATCATTTTCTTATTATCAAATGATCCCATACAGGGCCTGAAATGAACACCTGACCATGGACCAAATGCGGGTGAACTGTGCCATTGGCGGGTCAAACTGTAAATCTACCTGCCACGTAGGTGGGTAGTCGAGGAGAATTTAGTGATTCATTAGTTGTTTTTGCCACTGTGGTTTTTTTCACGTTTCAACCAAGTCCGCCATTTCCTTGGATTTCAACTTAAAAATGTTGCGGCACATTACTGGGGTGAAGAGGCCGATTGAAACAAGCAACCAACAAAAAGATGAGGATGGTTAAAAGAAAAGTAAAATAAGACGTTTTAATACCAAGTGGACAAGTTCATGACAGCAGTACAGAAAAAAATGTACTGCAGTGACTGTTGTGTGTATGGCTCAGAGAAAAAGCAAAGTTAAATCCTTTTGGAATTGGGACTAAAAACTTAAACTTAAAAGCATTTAAGGACCATGAGTCATTAAAAATTGACTGGTAAAAAGCCTGGCTGGCTAGTGGATTTTAAAATCCACCTGCCACAGTGGCTGGTGGCCAAACAAGTTAACTTCATGCCCGGATCCCATACATAAAATGACAAAAACCAACAATGCATTAGTCAGTCAATACTTTTGGCCTTCCCTACCCTGTCTGTGGCACTCAGCTTCAAGTTTATTGGTTTCTACTGAAGATATCTTTTAAAAACAGGGTCATAAATATGTAGTTTCATTTTTTAAAGAGCCTAAATCATTTCCTAAGACAGCTGCATTATTCAGCTGTCTGAGTAAATAGTGCAATTGTTGTGGTCTGCTGGTGCAAAAAAATAGCTGGTGAGTATTGTCAATTTGGGATTGACTCAAAATAATCTCACAGTTCCCACTTTCATCAAAGAAAAATTTGCATTAAACAGCTACAGAGTTTATGTTGCTATGGACGCAGGATTCCAAACGTAGAGACGGAACGGACTATTTTCTTTAGCGGAAGCAATACAATTGTATTTAAATCAATAAACTCCTTTTTAAATCAATATTTTGTGTCAAATTATTGATTTATTTGGTAAGTAAGCCATGTTGGGGTTGTATTCGCTTTAACAATTGTATTCGCTACATTATCCCTTACATAAACAAGCCTTACTGTTGCATCAAGTGACATATACCTTCATTACAATAAACATAGTATCGCATTGCCAGACCTTCCTACACAGCGCTGCGGAGGAGGGTCTGGCTCGTCCACACAGCATTTTGAGATGGGAGAAAAACGTGCTCTGGTTTATTGGCATTTCTTTAAACCAATCACAATGGTCTTGGGCGGTGCTAAGCACCGTACGGAGCAACGGTGCCTCTGCAAATTAGCCTTGGGAAGGAACTTGTTTTGGTGGAACGTGTACGTTCAAAAGTAGTTTTAGTCGTGCAACAGAAAACTCAGATTGGACAGATAGTCTAGCTAGCTGTCTGGATTTACCCTGCAGAGATCTGAGGAGCAGTTAACCATAGTCCTCACAAATCTACCAGAGGTTAGAACTCCAACACAATGGAAACTCAAGGCAACGGATATTATCTAGCCTAAATGAGTGAAATCTGGTGGAATTTCCGTCAGCAAAGGAGCAATCCCTGAAGTGGAACGTAGTGGATATAGACTACAATAAACATAACCAATTTATTTCATTTCATGCAGCTCGACAACAAGAAAATCACTTTCAACAAGGAACCATATCCCTGAGCATGCTCGGTGGCATCTGCCGACACCAGAGCTCGAAATTGAAGAAGAGCCCCACTGGCCATTTGTATTGTTTTAGAATGAATATTGCACTATTAAATTACTATTCAATGTGTTTTCAATAGTAATAGTAGACAACAATAGCGTTCTGGGGTGAAAGAAAAATCTATAACAAGCTGAAGTCTACACAGGAAATATTTTCAAGGATTCATACTCCATCAGCTTGTAGCATGATACAATTTCAGTTTGTGAAAATTGTACCGGACATTTCCTACATAACAAATGATGCTGCATACATTGCATACGTTTTGCTTGTGTCAAACAGAGTGCTGACTCACATGTGGCTGCATTCTGTAGCGCCGAGTGACGCTTTGTGTAGATATGCGCTACATGTCTGCATGTACGCCTGTTACAAAGTGCCTTACACCCAGACAGGTGTCTCTTTCTTTGTTTTTCCTCCCTCTCATTTTACAACCACACACACACACACACACACACACACACACGCACACACACACACACACACACACACACACACACACACACACACTGTAGAGGATGTGGACATGTCAGACCAATGGTTCTCCTGTCTTTGCTCGCTGCACTGCACAATGACGGCTCAGGTGCTGTGCTTGTAAATTAGAGCAGGGGAGGATGTGTGCGCAGACATGTGTGTGTACATTTGCCAGAGCGAGCCTGTGTGTCTGTGTACACTATAATACTGTAATATAAAAATATGTGTAGAGGCTCTTTTAATCTTCATGTCATGAATAAGCTTGTGTAACAGCTAAAACTCCCCAGGCTTTAAATGAAGGACATGTTCTGTATCCTGTCACTGAGGGACTGAAATGTCATACTAGGACCCCAGTACAAGACCTCATGTGCCTCATGTTTGGCTGCTACATTATTTTTTGACTCGAATAGATTTTGTAATATTACACATCTTGTAAACAGTGCGATAGGTCCCCTGGCGGTCCCCAGGGCCCACTTTAGGAACCACTGCTATAGGTTATATTTTAAACACCCATAAAATGCAGCATAGAGGCCAGTAGAAACTGTTAATCTTCTTGACAATGTTTTTCGTTTACAGTAATTGTATTAATGTCAACTTTTCAGTATCCACAGAAATAATAAAAGAAATGGGTAACTGCTCTTACAGCTGGAAAGACTCATTATGAATTACTCTCAGTGGTTCAATACCACCACTTCTTTATAGCAGCGCTCACTGATTTTATATTCCCATCAGGCTCTGCTCATAGTTTGGTGTCGTGTGGCTCTTTCTGCACTTGCCCAGTAGATCTGTTTGGCCACTTATTCGCTTTGGAGTTGTGATCGCTCTGATCTCAGTATTCATTTGAATTTAATTTCACGCTCTGTGAACATTACAGACTCCACAGCATTTTTAAGAGTACGAAGAAACATGACCCAATCAAATGAAGGAGGAGGCTACACCCAGTTTATGGAAATCAGCCTAATTGTCAACTAAGCCAGTAAGTAATGAGAACACAGTAAAGTGTAGACAGTAAAATCATTATTTCTCTGGTGGATTGGTGGCTTTCAGCTTCATGGGTTTCAGCAAACTTTACTGGGTCACAGGACATTAGCATTACATAAAATAAGAAAATAAAAACACATAGCAAGTCAAATGCTAATGACATCGACAAAATGTGAAAGTGACTGGTAGCTTTGCTATTTGTGGTTGCTCACCTTAAAGCAGCAATAGTATATTTGTTGTCTTGAGGGCAACAAGCTGCAAACACAAACTTGACATCACCTATTCACCTTATACAATTGACATTGCAATCTTGTAAGAAAATACTTCCTTATTTACACATCCAGCAGACGCAGAGCCATATTAGTATTCATTCGGAGCCATGTTTCTGGCCTGGTCAAACATTCAGTCTATTAGCTCTGTTTTGGTCTCCACCAACTCCTTGGGGAAGCTCAGGAGTTAGCTAAACCATGGCTGCTAAAAGCTACACTATGTTCACCAGCTAGTCGCTAACTTTGTCAGCCGTTTGATGCTGGGCAGGAAGCGTAAAGTGGGTTTTACAGTTATTTTTTTTTGAAAGGATGTTGGTGAAAGTGAATGAAAACAGTAAAGACACGAAAACACTGTCAAGGCTGAGGAGGACATACAAAGTTGGGTGTTTATTCTCTGTGGGTCCATCGCTACGAGCAAACCCTTTCACATTACACGTAGCCATATGGTCAATTGTTAATATAAAAACATTGATGAGTGCACCTCTAAATAGTAATTACCAAAACCTGGATGATATGGAAGTTTGAGATTTATCTCACCCGACTTCTTCTAATAATGTACAAAATGAGGGGAAGTATTTTTCCTTCGCTCAGGAACATGTTTACACATTAGGCTCAGTTTGCTACTCCTAGAGAATATTACTAAGCCTGTGAAAACATGTCACAGCTTGAGCTTGGAGACTACAAACAGAAAGCCTGTGCTACAAACCAGGTGCATGGAGTTGTGGGCATGAACCAGGCATGGAGGGTCTACGTTTTGATCTAGTGTTTTTTTAAGTTCCCCCAGCTATATGAAAATTCAATATCAAAATCACTGGAGAGTGACAGGAAAGGGGGGAGAGAGAAAGGGGGACAACACGCAGCCGGATCTTTGTCAGAATCGAATCTTGGCTGCTTTTATCATTGTCTTAGAAATGCGTCGTCACTAAGTCTTTGAGAATGCTTGAAATGTTTGCTATAAATGTGTGTACGTATTAGTCTGGCAGGAAGGCAATAACATATTCATGACTCAATATGTTGTATGTTGCAGCATATAGGATATGGAATATGGATCCAAGCATGCAGTTAATTGTTAGTCAGCGTGACTATCTGTGTGCTAGCTCTTGAGGAGGGCCACATAGATTATCGGGCTGCCTCTCTACTCACATTCACACGTATGAATAATTGAGAAGGAAGGTGGAGGGAGACAGTGAGTCAGGAGTTCCTGCTGAATTGTTGTTCAGCATCTCAATCAGAACAGAGACTCTCTGCCTGTTTCTCTGTCCCTCTCGCTACAGGATTCAGCTTCTATTCTACTGCATGTTTAAATATTTCCCAAAACTTTATCCGGCACATTTTCTAATAAACGTATCTCTGTTTACTGTTTACTTACTAATTACTTACTGTGATTCATTGAATAGAATGTTCATGAAAGGTTTTATATTTATAAGGTTCATAAAACTCCCCATGTGCGCAGTGTTTATCGCGAGCGGCAATGGCCGCCATAGCTGCACAGACAAAGAAAAGCGACGTCTTAGCATGAAATCACTGTTTGATTGGCAAGCGCAGTGCAGAGGCAATGGCCACCTGGCAACAAATCACTTTTGAAATAATTTACCCCATGAATTACAGCTATGATTTCTTGTAAATTTGTTATTGTACGCTTATTAGGAGATGATTTTACAGTAGATCAGAGGCAACTATTTATGTAGACGTTAAATGGTAGTGGCTGTGCAATCTGACCCTCACTGTGGGAAAAACAGAGAGAGACGGGCAGAGAGTGAGACAGACGGGCCAACACACTGGGATAGAGACAGACGGAGAGATGAAAAGAGTATGATGATGCAGGCTGCTGACTCATCAGCCCTGTAGGGATTATCCCTCTCAGTGTGTGTGTGTGTGTGTGTGTGTGTGTGTGTGTGTGTGTATATATATGTGTGTGTGTGTGTGTTTATCTGCTGCCTTACTACCGAAGAGGACATGCACACAGCAATCATTACTGCATGAAGAAAGCATGATGGAGGAAGCAAAAGCGCGAGCAGAGCAAAGTGACCTTGAATGCATTTTTTTTGCATTATTATTCATTCAGTCCCTTTTCACATACATCTATTATGGACTATTGGACTTGATTTATTCATGGAAGTAGAAAAGCGCATTCTAAACCAGAAAAAAAGAATGTATTAGCTGTGTTCAAAACAAATAAAAATATTACGGTGCTAATCCTCCATCATAACAGCAATGCTCCAAGGTCCAAACGTGCCTGGCTTTTAAAGGGAATGGGAGATGACACTCTGATTGGTTGATTACATGTTACGCCCAAAACACACCTCTGATTAATGAAGACACTAAGTACAACCCTTTTGAACAATGCGCCCAGCGCGCAGACCCTTTTTTCCGCCGTCAAACTAGCAAAAGTGGATTTGGACACGCCCTAAACGCACCAGCGCCAGGCGCTTCACGCCGTGCGCTTAGATTGTTAAGATAGGGCTCTATATAGGGAATAGTGAGTGAGTGAATGAAGGAATGGTTTTGAACACAGCTATTGGTTAGTCACAGAATCTACAACACTTGGGGTTCTCATTGGAATGTGACACACAGACAATTTAAGGTGGTTGTTTCAAAATGGAACCATTTTGGATTGAAAATCATTGGTCAGTGTTTGATGTTCCTATACTAAAGAGAGTCACCTTTCATGTCGAGGATGCTAAGTCAATTCCAAGGTACATACGAATAAATCATGATCAGAAAAGGATTTATTGCCAAGTAAGTAACACTTACCAAGGAATTAGCCTTGGTGGTTGGTGCCAGCGGTGGAAAAAGTACTCAGATTCTTTATTTAGTAGTACTAATACCACACTGTAAGAATGCTCAGTTACAAGTAAAAGTCCTGCATTGAAAATGTTACTTAAGTAAAAGTATGTAAGTATCATCAGGAATTGTACTTAAAGTATTAAAAGTAAAACTCAATGCAGAAAAATCTTCCCATTTTAGAAACTGGAAACAATTCAAACAGTTCTGTTAATTTAAATAAGTGTTTATTGGCTAATCATTTCAGCAGTATTTCTATGTATATTGTAGTTTAATTTATAATAAAGCATCGTATTGTATAAACTGTTTTGTGTGCAAACATCTTAATGTGTAAAGTAACTAGTAACTAAAGCTGTCAGATGAATGTAGTGGAGTAAAAAGTACAATATTTCTCTCTGAAATGTAGCGGAGTAGAAGTAGAAAGTGGCATGAAAAGAAAGTACAAGTACCTTGAATTTGTACTTAAGTATAGTTTTTGAGTAAATGTACTTAGTTACATTCCACTACTGGTTGCTGCATACATAAACAAACATGTTGAACATATAATATGAAATACACAATGAATACAGAAACAAATATATACAAAATAGCTGTTAAATATTAGAAAAAAAGGAGGCTGAATGGTTTAGTGCAGGATGTGCAAAATATATATTGTATGTGCACTGGACAATTATTGTCAACAAATCCCTTTTAAAGACCAAAAACCAACAATATATTAGTCTTCTCCTGATAGTTTCTGATCCCCCCACGCTGTTAGTGGCACTCTGTCACAAGCCCGTTTGTTAATATATATTTTATTTTTATAGCTGGGCATCGTAGTTTTTAGCAAACCTTACTCAAACAGGAGAAATTGGTTTTTTTTGGAACTATATTCAACTGCGGAGTAATACACATTTGGTGCTCCAGTGAGCATTTGCAGCTTGTGTGGGTATATCTAAGTCTTTGCTTGTTGACTCCAGGAAGTCTCCCGGGCCAAGAAATAGTCTGGACACAACATAACTTCCCATGAAACTGTTACAGAGTTTTAGTTTTATATCCTCATCATATATCCTTTCATAATACAATGTATCAACAACCCTATACATAAAACTGTCAAAACTGTCTTTTATAAAAGTTATCACAAACATTCAATTTGTTCCATGTCTTATTTCAAAGTAAAACCTTTTCGTTCCCAAACCCCCTATTGCTCATGCTAACTAGTGACAGATTGCTCCATGTGTGAGGTGTACTGCCATTTAGTCTATATTAAGCCAGCGTGGAAAAATCCATAAACACCTCTCAGCTACCTGAGTGTCTGCTGGCAGTAAATGTGCAGAATGGATATGCCACTATTAATGAATCACAGGACTAAACGGAGGTTGCTCTGCGTTTGCCCTGCTCTGCCGAATCAAGGCTTTTAAAATGACGTGGGTCATATTTTCTGTCCCTCTCTGTCCATCACTCTGTATACTTATCTAATTCCTCATACTGTCTCTGAAGATATGCCCTGAGGTTTCCCATGGAGCACAGCTCACACATCTGCCAGTGAATGGATGGATATTCCTCACATAGGCTTTACTGTTATAGCTGACAGATGCTGATACTAAGAAAACAAAGTTTTACCCTGGAAATCCAGAGTTCTTGCGAAAGCACAATTTGAATTAGCTCAGTGAGTCACTCTGGGATTCAGTAATGATGCTCATTAACTATGCCCTTGTAGCTGAGCTGCACCAATCACATCGGTGTATCTGATGTAGGCGGGCCAGAGGCGAGCTAAACAGATGATGACAGCGCTGCGACATCGAAGTCCGGAATTAGTCAGTAAACATTGGTCGTAGTGTTATCCGATGCGTGCAGTGAGATTTTCAAATGCATGCTTGGTGCCGCCCCTCGAGTTGGGCCATTTTCATTACTCAATGCCAGACCCTTAATCTTTCGGATTTGGGTCTGGATTTCCAGGCTAGCAAAGTATGCTGAGCTTTGGTAGATTGTCCTCTTGTTCAACTTACCACTTAAAAGTGGTAAGTGGTCCACCAACTCTTGAGGGAAATATGTGGCTCTTTAGCTGAAAAATGTTCCACTATGTTTACCAGCTAGTTGCTCTGTTTGGTGGGTTTATCCAAGCGGCAACATTCAGTGCTGAAAAATGAAGCCAACGCGGAAGTGCAGTTCCTTAAATGGCCACTTGAAGCTGACTGCAAAAGTGAGTCAATTCCCATTGACCCCATGTTAAAATGGCCAACGTTACAGCAGAAATAACATGCTTACATGATAGCTCAGTTGGTAGAGCGGGCGCCCGGGTTCGACTCCGACCTGCGGCCCTTTGCTGCATGTCATTCCCCCCTCTCTCTCCCCTTTCATGTCTTCAGCTGTCCTGTCAAAATAAAGGTTGAAAATGCCCCAAAAAACAATCTTTAACTAATTTCACCCTTCATGACAACTGTATGGGGTGGGGGGGTTGTGTTTACATTTTATAATGGCTTAAAGTTATGCATAATAAAAGAGTGTGAAAGGAGGCGAGTATAGACTGCTTCATTTGGCCTGCCTCAGCTCCATCCACGCTCCACCTCTTTGCCCATTTTTGGAATAGCCGGGAAGCACTGCCAAGATGACGATGGCCAGACGGAGACTACCTCCACATTTGATTCAGTCTATGGGTTTATCAAAGGATTTTCTTCTGAAAACAGCTGCCTGCTGTTTGGAATGACACTGATGAGAGAAATAGGAACAGTAAAGTTACAGCTGTAAAACCAAAACAATGAGCTAACAGATGCTAAGCTACAAAGAGCTGAGGGTTATTGCAGAGTCAAGTGAAAAGTCTCCGTAGGGTCATGACCATAGACTATAAAACAGGCCGTGACCTGTTTACATTACACACACAAATATTGATTAGTGCTGCTTTAAATAAAATGTTGTAACTTAAAATGCTTAAGTCACTTTTTTTTAAAGATTATTTAACACAACTCTGATATTATGACAACCTCAGACATGTGACTTTTAGCAGTGCAGATTGTTTAATGAGCAATATGACTTTTATTTCCCAAAGAAAGTGATTATTTTAAATTCATCATCATAGAGTAACATGGATTTATAGAGTCAATAATCAACAGATTTAGCTGTATTACATCAAGTCTCAAGAGGCCAGTCTCTCAGAACTTTCGTGTTCCTATACTGTAGCACTGTCTGTCTGTCTGTCTGTCTGTCTGTCTGTCTGTCTGTCTGTCCGTCTGTCTGTCTGTCTGTCTGTCTGATTCTGATCGGTAGAAAGTCTGATTCGCATTGCAATCCCTGCTTGTCTTCTGGTTCCTCTCTATCTCTCTGCTGTGGAATATTCCACTCTCCCTCTGCCTGTGCTGGCATTAATGACTAGCTGCAGAAAGGAACACAGCAGTAGCTAGTGTGACTCACACCAGGCAATAGAGGCATAATGGAAAACACTTATCTAGATACATTTCATTAAGATGGAAAATGGCAGCGTCCAGAGTCAATTCTGTTGATAAAAACTAGCTCTTTGTGCTTGCAAAAAGACTGCTAAATAGGTATCTGATGCCATAATAAGAGGAATTAACAAATTTTGACAGACATTGCACCCTGCAAACCTGTCAGATTGAACTAATTAGCTAGTCTTAGACTGGCATACAGTATAACCTCCGGTTTTAGTTAAATGGCCCTGTACTTTTGACTCGTTCAAGTGGTATTCAATAATGCTAATGGAGTTTGTTGCTAAAGATAATGTTCTTTACACAAGTGACAGATCTTGAATTTAAAATGAACACCTTTCTACTATAGTAAAAATGGTGAATTAGCACTTAAAACAAGGTATAATATCTCCTTTGCAGAGGTTTTGCCTATTTGAGGAAAAACTGCTCTGGGAAATACAGATGGTGAATTAAAATAAGGATGTGAAAGGGTGCGGCGGTGAAATGCAGCAGAGCCCAGACCCACTTGCACTGCATTACCTCTAGCACACTCCTGTTTGTCATTTCTCACCCATCTTATATCATTAGCACATGCTGTAGCTGCGCTGGGTCTCTCCCCAGCTATTATCCACCATCTGACCTCCTGTTCCTCCTCTGCTTTATGCTTCTCAGACCTGATCCAGGCCACCCAGGAGACCAATGTGAACGTCCCCCAGATGGCTGACACGCTGATCGAGAGGGCCGGCAATGCCAGCTGGGTGGTGGTTTTCAAAGCCCTGATTGCCACACACCATCTCATGGTGCATGGCAACGAGGTGAGCTTTTCACATACTGTTTACACACCTGAGTACGTACTTGGTGGCTGGTTTTAATGTCTGGTAAAATGCAGTCAGATGAAGTGAGTAAGTGACTTTACCCCAACTGATCCACTGCCACTGACCACCGTAGTGTGGTTGTAGCCCCCAGTAGAGACATCACAAGACTGGCTGTACTGGGAAGCTGTCAGATGTAAAGTAGGGTGATGCTTTCCACACAAAACCCAAGGTAGCCACACAACTACCAGCTCAAAAACACACGGTAGCAGGAGCACAGATTGCCTTTCATGCACGCTGTAGTTTTGATCTCTATTCATTCAGCCATGTTGTGAGTGTAAAAAGGTGGAAATAACTTATCAGCACACTAGTATCACAGTGAAAATGGGCAACTGTTAGTTCTGTTTGTTAAAAATAAGACAACATGTGTTTTGAGCTAACATTGCTTTAATTGACCAATTCATTCATTTTCATTTCCACCAATCCAGACAATTCATATTTTAATCTCATCAGACTTTTTTTCAAACCCACAGAACTACATTTTAGATTTGGGGGAGTTCCCAAAATTTCAAAAGACACCAATGTGTCAGGCTGAATTTTTGGTAAATGTGAATAACATGATGCACTAGGCATCTAGAATATATTTCCATTTGATGGGATGTCTGCAGCCATAAAAAAAGTCAATAGCTTCAAAGAAGATGTGATGCTGTCAGATGGTTTGGAATAAGTAGGTTTTTCATACTTTAAAGCTGCACTAAATCAATATTTTTTATATGAACGATAAGTCTGTGAAATGTGAAAGGTGCCCGCTTGTGGTGAAGTACCTTCATAGATGTTTTAGCGTCATTTTGGTTTTATAGACCAAGACTTTACTGTATTGGTTCTCTCTCAGGTCTCTTTCCCGATAGATCAGTGCCATTTCCCGATAGAGCAGGCAGCTGTTTTTAGCTAAAGGTTTTAATAACACCCACTGTACATTTCCTGCCTGGCACCAAGTGGTAGATGGAAGTTAGCGACTATAGCCATGAAGCATTAAGCAGCTAAAGATGCAGATAACTCCCTTAGGAGTTGGAAGAGACCAAAACAGAGCTAAAACGGGAATAAATATAGGACTTTCATTCATCAGGTGGACAGAAACACGACTCCAAATGAATGCTAATGTTGCATCATGCCTGCTGGATGTGTAAATGGTCAACTGTTGCTAACACACAACAACAATATTATCGTATAGTTGTTGTGTGTTATGTGTATAGTAATGTTATATTAGGTGACAATATGTCAGTGTTTACAGCTTGTCACGCTGCCCTCCAGTGGCCAAATATCAATTAATGCAGGTTTAAAGCTACGATTATTGAGTAACTGGCATTACTTCACCCCAAGGTCTTCTCTATACAATACCCTTTACATTTTTTACTTATGTTACATAGTTGTATGGCCTCAACCGCAGTCATTGAAGTATCAAAGGGACTGGCCTTCTGCTTCCTGGCCCTGACCCCCTGACCCAGTTTATGTCCCTTACAGAAAAGAAAAAGCTCTGAATAGACAACGAGGAATAACTCAGAGAGATAAACAGATGCTTGTTTACAGCCCTTTAGAGAACCCAAGCTGCCACTGAAATGCAGATGACACAAAGGAGAGAGAGAGAGAGAGAGAGAGAGAGAGAGAGAGAGAGAGAGAGAGAGAGAGAGAGAGAGTAATTGATACAGCAATACCAGAGAAAGAAGGACAACATATTCTAAAATATTCAATAGGAGAGAGCAAGAGAAAACAAACTGTAGTTGATAGAGACTGAGAAGACAATAAGAAATAATGTGAGATCAAGCCATCCGCTCATTTAGTCATTCACTTACGTTTCCCTATTCAAAATCATGGAGTGGGGGGATTGCCTTCCCAGCATGCATTGGGTGAAAAGAGATTTAGAGATATGAAGATAACAGCTTTAACCTCTCTAGAAGACACAGCAGGTGTCAGGGGTAAAGGGTAAATGGTGGTGCCACAATAGGATACTGTGGCCCTTATATGCACACACACACACACACACACACACACACACACACACACACACACACACACACACACACACACACACACATTTCACAAATAGGCTCAGTTTGTGTGTGAATGATGTGATGAAGTGATCTTTTATCTGTGTAAGCACTCAAAGTGATGGTGGTGGTGTCATAAACGTGAGAACAATGCAGTTATGATTAACAAGGCAATATACTGCATTTATACAGAACTGTGTGTCTTCTGTCTCTCGAGACGTGCCTGTTTTTAGCCAGGGCTTTGCTGTTGTATTGTCCCTAATGATGATACAGTGAGTGTGACTGGAGAGAGCAAATGAGAGTGAGAAGAAAAAGGGAGGAGGGGAGGTAATGTTAAGCTCACCATTTCTTCAGGGAGGGGTTTTCCTTCTTAACCTCCCCTTATGTTAGTATGCTCTGTATTGCGTAAATGCAGCCACTGAATAAGCATCAGCAGTGTGCGTGTGTGCGTGTGTGTGTGTGTGTGTGTGTGTGTGTGTGTGTGTGTGTGTGTGTGTGTGTGTGTGTGTGTGTGTGTGTGTGTGAGTGTGTGTGAGTGTGTGTGGTGTGTGTGTGTGTGTGTGTGTGTGTGTGTGTGTGTGTGTGTGTGTGTGTGGGGCATGCTTTTATGTCCATGTGTCACTGTAGTAAGCTTGTTCTTGCCGGGCTGCAGAGAGAGCCTATTTGTCTTTATATTCCCTGGTCCCTTCATGTCTCTAATTCATATTCACACCCTCCCACTCATGAAGGCTGCAGCATTGCTCCTTTATTGCTCTCTAATCATTTAAGGAAAAAGACGAGTATAGAATCACACCTGTTATATCAATTCCACTTCTTCTTCTGCTACAGGCACTTTCACAGGTTTGTGGTAGAATGCTGAAAGCGCTGAGATAGCTGTGAACATCAAACAAACTTTTCTTATATTTAAGAAGGAGCCATCTGTTTGAAAATGATCATGCAAATTTAACAAGCCATGACTACTGGGATATAATATGTTCATTCATAACTGTGAAGTGTAATCCATGGTTATTTCTCAATTAATGAAAATATTTATTTCATTGAAATTCAAAATTCTCAAAATTTGAGCTATTTCACCATTTGTCATTTAGTGACTGGCAGAAAACTAAATGCTGTGTGTGTGTCCTCTCCTGCAGAAATTCTTGCAGTTCCTGTCATCTAGAAACACCTTATTCAACCTTGCCAACTTCCTGGACAAAACCGGCTCCCATGGTGGGTGGTGTTACTTTTCTTCCCATCTTTGTTTTAAGCAACCCTACATCATTTTCAACCTTGATTCATCCCTTTATTCTGGCTTTTCCATTGCCAATTCCTTCACCCCTTCATTTGTGTGTTCCACTCTCCTTCTAACACCTACATTTCACACCTGTTTTTAAGCCGTGTTGAAACATGTGCAACAGCAGAATGTTACTTACAACCAACCCAATTATCCCTCTAGCCATCCCTTAGTTCCTGCTCTGTAATCCCTCGCTCCCCTCAATTAAACCCATCTCCGTGGTGATAAACACCGACTTCACAGTCTGTTGTCATGGAGATTTAGTCTTCTGGTGATTGGAGTATCTTCAGAGTTTAGAGAGCTAAATTTTGCTAAGAAACGTGTGATTCCACAAAGAAAATAAAACTCCATAGTTGTTAATAGTTTCACTTGCCAAAAGTTAGATAAGAAGCAACCACTTACTACAGTACAAGTACCTATTTAGCTTTAGATAGGTTTACCTTAAAACAGAGCCTTGCTAGCCATTTCAGTCTTTCAGCTAAGCTAATCGTCTTTTAGCATACAGACAAGAGAGTTAAATAAAGACTGATACCACTCTCATATCTGTCTGTTAAATATAAGGCTACAGTCAGGCGATTAGCTTAGCTTAGCTAAGCATGAAGACTTGAAGCAGGGGGAAACAGCTAGTGTGATTTTGTAACTTATTTTTTACATGTTGGTTTTGGTACGGCTTATGCAAATGATATAGCATGTTAATTAGCGAGTTGTAGAGATGCTAGCAGATGCATTTTTTCTTTTAACATTGGGCTATCTGTTTCCCCCTGCTTCTAGTCTTTATGCTAAGCTAGCTCCATACTTGGCATACAGACAAGTGAGTGGTATTAATCTTCTCCTGTTTTCTAAAAATGAACTCTTATTTTAAAGACTGAGATTAATCCACCATTGTATCACCCATATATTCATCACAGGTGTAAGGGGCAAAGACTCTTTACAATTGCATTCAAGACATTTTGAAACTTTGTAACATCTTGTTTTCGTAAGCCTTGTAAGAGCCTACTCATACCCTGCACTGAGTTGACATTGCACACTGTGCATGTGTTTACCTATGAGTGTGTCTTCCTCAGGATACGACATGTCCACGTTCATTAGACGCTACAGCCGCTATCTCAACGAGAAGTCCTTCGCCTACAGACAGATGTCTTTTGACTTTGTCCGAGCCAAGAAAGGGTAACGTTTCTCATTTCTCATGACACCGCCCTGCATGACTATTTCAGCATTATTATTGATTTTTTTAGTTTTGTTAGTTTATCCGGGACCAGAACATGCCCATTTCTTACTTGCCCTCCATATCCATTAAAATAACACACATCCCACTGGGGTGCAGTTGTGTGGGATGGACTCCAGCCCGGCGTTGGGCCAAGTGCATGGCTTTACTGCGTGTACTGAGTGCAGAGATGAATACAGAGTGGGTTATTACTCATTTTCACAGAGCGGACAGCTCTGTTTAGCTGGCAGACACAAGGTCCCTCTGGCTACATATCTGGCACTGAAAAATATAAATGCAGACTAAAGAATAGAGATCAGACATATTGGTGGATACTATATGTGTGGCAGGTACAGACAGGTATTCTACTACTGAATGTGTTGAGAGACAGACGTGGATTGGAGTCTTTCTGTCTGCGAGCTGCTGCTTAATTCTAACATTTTCTATTTCTTTCTGTCGCCCTCTGTCTCAGAGCGGAGGGAGTGATGAGGACCATGTCAGTAGAGAAGCTGTTGAAAGGAATGCCCACCCTGCAGAGCCAGATTGACTCACTGCTGGATTTTGAAGTGAGTGACACTCGCTAATAAGGAACAAAGTCACGTTACAAGGTTACTGAAGTTTCTGAGGGATAAACACAGTCGAGATAAAAGCTGCCAACTGGATTTAACAAAGCTCAGTGCTGTAAGCAGCAAAAAACAGTCTATGAAGACATGTCAATAGACCTTTTTCACAGCAGACATGTTGACATGTCATAGTAGGAAAAGCACAGGTATATTCAAAACCATTCATGATGGCTGCATTCCACTTAGGAGAGGCCCTGGTACTGTGCATGCTGACTCACTGAAATAGCTTAGTGAATGTTGAAACGAAACCTACGCCCTTGTCAGTGGTGTTGATTTCAAATGACTTATTACTGTGTAATATAAAATTCTCTATTTGCTATGCCTCCAATAGCGGGGCTGGAAAAATATACCATTGAGAGTACTTTTATACATTACATCAATATTAGCCTGTGACAGTATCCACCTTTGGTGAAATTGTATTGTCTTTTTCATTAAATACTGTTTGGAAATTTGTCATTTCAAAGCTGTTTTGTGCTCCATCTGTTCATCTTCAAAACCCTAACCACACTGTTCCTCCTGGCTTTTATTTCTGTCCGCAGGTGCATGCACAGGACCTGAACAATGGGGTGATAAATGCCTGCTTTCTCCTGCTCTTCAAAGATCTGATCAAGTTATATGCCTGCTACAATGACGGCATCATTAACCTGCTAGGTAAAGAGTCACTCCCTTCAGTTTATCTCTGGAGTCATTAAATAATCAATGAACACAAGTTAGGTACCCTTAAAATATAAGATTATTATATACATTTTTTTATTTGTAGTACCAAAATATTTTCCACATTCCCTACTCTGTCTGTTGCACTCAGCTCCAGGCCATTTAGTTATACAGTACTGCCAAAAGAAACTATTAAAAATAGGTCACAAATACATAAAGCTAATTAAAAAAAAGTTATTTTCTGAAACAGCTGAGCACTGTACTTTTTAACGAACGTTACTCAAACAGGGGTAAATGATTGCCTTTGATGGGGACTATTTTTATCCGCAGATCTGGTGCTCTAGTGAGTATTTACAGCAGCAGAACACTGTATGTGGGATCAAAATAAACTACAGTTCCTAGGTTGATGGTAATGAAGGAACCCAGTGCAGTGGTTTGGCTCACTTATGTGTTTTTAATCGTTTTTGGACATTAATGGAGCCTTATGGCACCACAGAGGAATAAGAGATGTCAGGCTTTGGTTACACAGACAATACATCAGTCAGTTAGATTCATTGTTGGTTTTGGTCTTTTCATGGGATTTGTTGACAAAAAAACAAAATAAATTTCACCAGAGTTATGCTTTTACCTTAACGGGAATAATAATTCACATTTCACCAATCTCTGTTATCCAGAAAAGTTTTTCCAGATGAAGAGAAGCCAGTGTAAAGACGGGCTGGAGATCTACAAAAGATTCCTGACACGAATGACTCGGGTTTCAGAATTCTTCAAAATTGCTGAGGTAGCCTGCAGAGCACGTTATATCACTGAATAGCAGCTACTGTAAATCTGGCTTGTAATGGTTGTATTGAAATGTCACTGTCTTCTTTTACAGCAAGTGGGAATAGACAAAAATGACATACCTGAACTCACCCAGGTAAGATTGACAACGGTGTTTCCTTACCTTTATTTATTTTCAAAAAAATATGACTGGAGCCTTTCAGTTTTTTAGGCTACATACTAACAGAGCATGTCAGTGTTGTTTCTAACTACTGCATGTCGTGTGAATGTCTAAAGCTACTCTCTGTTTTTTCACCATTATTGCTCCTCTTTGATAATAACGAGACATTCACACACAGCTACACTATGCTGTAAAAAGTACACATATCACTTCTGTGCCACATGTGCACTTACGTTCTCCACGCAACCAATGGGCTGTGGTTGTAGTTGATTGATGGCCCCTATGCCCTCCTTCTCTTTTCACTTCCAGAGATGCAGATTGATCATTCAGGCTGAGAGTGTGAGTAGTGAGCGCAGAGCTAGCTTTGGGAAGCATACAGCTTAGGAAACATTTAAACTCTCTCTGAGTGCACTGAATTGAAGCACACTGCACAGCGAGTGCACACCCAGCAGGCACTCTGATGAAGTGGGATGATGTGACTGGAAGAGCTGATTGGATACGCTGTGATATGCTGAGCAATGCTGCTGACCAGGCGTCTGTTTTCTGCTGCTAAAACTCTGAGCTAAACATGGTTTTAGTTCAACAACTGTATAAAGGCACAGCAGATTGCTATCCTCAAATTGTGCTAAAGAGTTTCCATAACAGCTGTAAAGATTATTTTTTGCCCTTTTTTCAATTTCAAATTTTTGGGTCACATACTATAAGTGATTCCCAGGATGACAAACCTACATGCAATTTCTGCTGTTGGCTCCTGAAGTAGTCCCAGGCTTCTAAACTATTTGTGGTGTGTGTGTGTGTGTGTGTGTGTGTGTGTGTGTGTGTGTGTGTGTGTGTGTGTGTGTGTGTGTGTGCGCGCGCGCACGTGCGTGCATGTGTGTGTTCTGTTGTGGAAACTCTATAGCTAAGGTTATTCTTTCAGACATGGCAGTGTGGATGACTTGCATGAAAGCATGCTGTAATGCTGTCTGATTCAACTCAGGCTTGATAGGTCACAGAGAGCTAATGGTATCAAACAGATCCACACCATGCCGAATTGAACATACTGTAACTGTATTGTAGAGCATTTGAAATAGATAAGGGGTGTTGGAAATCCAGAACATTTCAAATTCATTAACTCAGAGATCTTCAACAGGGGGTCCGTGACCCCTAGGAGGTCCTCAGAGTCAATGCAGATGGGCCTCCAAATTTTTTTCAAAAATTAGAAAAGTCCTAAAAAATGAATCCAACATATTATTAGCAAACTAGCCTATAGGTAAGGTAGTCACTAAGGCCATCCACAGATACAGTTATTCCTAAGGACTCACAGTGCCACATGAATGTTTAACATTAAAACAAGACTTATAAAATCATTCCAACAACTATTTTAATAGCTTAGTATTCTATGCAAATAGGTATGTATATAAAGGTTTTAGGCCACCCTACACGTTATTGTAAGCCCAGTTTATTATGCGATTGCGAATGCATTTTAAACAATATATTTAGTAGGTAGTCCCTGCTCCGTCTCTCTTCCAGTTAAGGGGTCCTTAGTTTAAAAAACATTGAAGACCCCTGCATTAACTCATGTAAATGGATTGATCAAAGCCGTGTAGACGTGCTTGGAGAGTTGGAACATTACCTTGAGTCAAAGCTAAGCGCTTGGATTATACAAGTAGACTAGGGACGACAACGCCCACAGATGGCATTTTTTTGCATTCAGTTCAACTTACAACTGAATGCAATAAAATAAATGAATAAAATAATTGCAATACAGGGGTTTCCTGAAAAGGCTTCTTAAATGTTAATGTCTCGCAGCTACATAACATTCTGATGTACTACCTGTGGCAAGAGGTTTTGAACTTTCTGCCTCACTAGTTATGGATTTTTTTCAGTTGGAAGTTTCTTCCTTTGAATATCAGTTAAAAATACTCTTGATGTCTTTTTTTGATGACATTATTCTTCCTTGCACAGTCCTGTAGAAGTTTCCAAACAATGTTTATATGCAACTGTTTTCATTAAAATACCCTAACCCTAACCCTAATGCTAGAAAAGCATGTGAATCCTGTTGGCATGCTGGTTGGATTTTAGCATGAAGCTGAGCTCTGTTTTTGGTGTTTGGGGTTAACAGCAGTGTGAAAAATTGTAGAACATTGTGCAAAAATGTCTCTGTGCTAACCTGATAAATACTCGGTCAGTGACATTTTTTGAATGATGCCACCATTTTTCTTGTTAACCAATGTGCACCAGTGGTTCAAGTAATACTCTGCCATAAATTTGGAGAATAATATCATTAATCTTCACAGCCCAACCAACATATCTTAATGGCCTGTCTTTAAAAATAAGATACCGTATGGGTGATGAAGTTCGATCAATGTGCAGAGAGCAAGCTATAGCCATCTCCCAGATCCCTCAAACTATCGTGGATTAATGTCAGTCTCCCCTTCCAGGAGGAATTACATCAGCACAAAAAAGACAGAATAGGGTGCCTGGGTAGCTCAGTTGGTAGAGCGGGCGCACATATAAAGAGGTTTACTCTTCGATGCAGCGGGCCCCGGTTTGATTCTGACTGCGGCCCTTTGCTGCATGTCATTCCCCCTCTATCTCCCCTTTCATGTCTTCAGCTGTCCTGTCAAAAATAAAGTCCCCCAAAAATATATAATAATATAATACTACCATCCGACTGGAGAAGTGTTGTTATGTCATCACTCATATCCACTTGCATGCTATTTTTTAGAGCTGTAAGTAGATGGCAGCGTCCGTCATATCAAATGATATTCCAAACATATGCCTGAAGGCCTGTTGCTGTCACATCCACAGGAAATTGTTCAGCAACTTTAATATTGGAATCTACAGACGAGAATGTCACCTGTTCATGTCTCAGAGTTTCACTAATAGAGCTGTTATTCCGGTATCTGTCCTTTGTCTGCAGAACAGCCTTCTTTGCCCTTGGTGGTGAGGACAGACCCTTTAAAATCTGGATGGTAATTGGTCTACCTCAATGCCAAGACAAAAAATGATCAGCCTCTCTGCCTTGTTGGTCTCTCAAAGTTTTAAGGATAATAGATGAGACAGCTTTAAATGGATGGATGCAGAAAATGAAGCAGGGAATTAAGGAAAGTGGATTAGTGACTTATTTTATTTTGGCTGAATTAGCTTGGATCGCTAAAACTATTCTTTTAAATGCATGTCAGGAGGTGATAATGTCCCATTTAGCCTGGTCGAGCATGCTGCTTTGCATCGTGGCGGGCTGGAACATTGTTCTCTCTATTTTTGTTTTATGGTTATTTGTTTGTTTGTACCCTTGCTTGATCCTCCCAACTTGAATTTTGGAAACTCGAAGCTACGGACACATTTGGTTGGTATTCCAAAAATATTGACAGATACCTAGTGGCCCTGTTCTCGGCGTGTGAAGGTTTATTTATGTTGCCGTTCATCACAGAAACATATCAGAATTTGCAAAGACAAGATATGAAGTGAAGAGCTCAACAAGACAAATGCATGACTTTACAGAGAACCGGAGAAAAGAGTAAAGTGTTCGTAGGGTCAGTGCTGTCAGGTCGATGTTGATTAGATTATTCTGAAAAACTGCACAAGGAAGATGATTATCAGTGTGCCAGGAGAATATCACATGATCTCACAGCAACTATCAGGATATTAGGCACCCACTGGTCATGCCACCTACAGTATGCAGCCATACAAAATAATACACCTACCTCTGTCATCTTTGAGGATGCCATGTATATCTTCCAGTAATATTTTGAAGATGTCCCATTGTGATATCCACCTTGTGGTGTAATTTTCAGCTCACAAACTCATTGAGACAGTTATCACTCAGGTCTTATTCAGGTCAGTGTCCAAAAGTACAGCAGTAGATCATAACCAGGGCCACGGAATTACAATGTTTAGCAGATTTGTTTTTTTTAAATTTAACAAATTAAAATAAAACTTAGAATGTTAATACTTCTCCACCCCAAGCAGATAAACAGTCTGCAGATTTTCATTCTGGATCACCACTGAAAACTGTAAAAAATAATCTGCAGGTTCCATTTGGGTCTAGTCATAGGTCAGTGTATCTTTTGGGTCATTAGATTTTCATTTCATAAACAGGTATTAAAAAACAAAAAACAAATGGTTATTTGATTTTTGTTTTAAAATACAAAATTTTCCTTTTCATGGTCAAAAGGGGATGAGAGAAATTTAAAATATACTTTGATATTCATTTTCTATTTCATATAACAAAAAAATAAAATCACTAGAAAACAGAAATGAAAAAAGGCCTATTTCTTCATATTCTGAGACCGGATGTTGTCATTTCCAAGGCAATAGCGCCAGTGTACCAGTGTTGCTTTCAGCACAGGCTCTATTTTTGAGTGATTTTATTTTTTGTTATATGAAATAGAAAATGAATATCAAAGCATATTTTTAAATATCTCTCATCCCCTTTTGACCATGAAAAGGAAAAAACGTCTTCAAATTTTGTATTTTAAAACGAAAATCAAATAACCATTCATTTTTTGTTTTTTAATACCTGTTTATGAAATGAAAATCGAATGACCAAAAGATACACAGACCGTCATAACCTGTCTCAGGCAAAGTATGTAGATGACGGGAGACGTAACAGCTCTAGGATACGACAGTGCTGCCTCAAGCGCTCCCATCCCGCCAAGGTCTGGGGAGGAAGTTAATACATACACACCTAACATTCAGACACACAGAAACTGCAGTAGTAACACACTCATAGAAACACTGGATGGATGAGATGTTCTTTGCACCAGATGGTCACAGATGAATGTGCTGCATGTGATCTGGGGTACCTACAACGCAGGCTAGGTAAGAATGGTTGTTGTAAATGATGACCAACAGCATCTTCACACATGCATAGATAATTTTAAAAGGACCTTATTTGGTAATCTCTGGAGTTTGGGGTGACACTACATTGTGGTTAAACAGTACTGCTTATTTCTATTTCTCCTCGATGGATATTTCATTAAATGCATCTGCATAAGTCATAAAAATTTCCTAAACCCTCTTCATGTATCCAGAGTCGAGCTGCTCCTGAGTTTTTCCATAACAAACCTGAGCACACAAGATGCCAGTTTGGTAAAAGGCGCAGCATAGGTTACATGTGGTTAATATGCAAACTCTTAAAACATGTATTCGAGGAGCCATCATCACTCAACTCCAATGTGATGGAAAGGAATAGCCCAGTTATTAAACGTTTGTCGCTGACTGTGTGGTCCACTGTGTTCTATTGTGGAGTATCATCAGTATTGTCAGGCCTCTCTGACCATACCAGACTTTTATAATGTGTTAACAACAAGCATACGTTCCTGTTGTATCACCTTCTCTTTATTATTCAACAGGCCCCAGAAAGTCTTCTGGAGTCCCTGGAGACCCACCTCAACACGCTGGAGGGGAAGAAGCCGTAAGTAGTTCAATATATATATCTGCAAGCTGTTCTCTTTTTTTGAATTTTACCAGCATTGTACCAGCAGTAACACAGAGCTAAAGCTTCAATAATCCTGTAATTGTTATACAGCTGAATGCTTCTTGCCATGCTGATAGCCATGTCTGTAGTGATTTGGCCTCAGGATAGCTTGGTATTCCAACATGCACCTGGGTTTGTTTGGTGTTGGGACAGTGATTTAGCTCTTTCTGTGTGGCCTGCGTTTGATCTTTGATCAGTGTTACATCAGTGACTACTCTGCATTATTTCCTTACTATTCCTTATTACTTCTCTAACTTGTCATTTCTTCTGTCTAAACTCATGTCAGAGAGGATAAGTAAGTAAAGGACTTAAATATTATTTTACCATCATATGTATCAATAGATAACCTTTTTTGTTCTGTTTGGGTTGCCGTTTTCAGTCATTCTATAGAAATGACATCTGAGCTAGCAACTGCCATTTGTATTGTTGTGTACTATAATTTTGTTCAAGATGCAGTTCTATAGAAAAGACACTTCTTAATATTACATTATGCTCACATTTGTGAACATAATTTGCATCATTGTTGTCATCGACACACAGTACAATGATACGTCTTGCCTTTTAGCTGATGCCATTACTATTCATATTATTCATCTTTGTTATCCTCTTACTGTACAATTGGCCCTGACTTTTACAAAGCTTTAGAAGCATGCCATTTACAAACATTCAGCTCTTCCTTTCTCTGTCTGTAATGTTGAAAAGCAAAGCTTTGTTGAAGACGAGCACGGGCCAAGATGCTACTACTCAGCTGTGTGGCGTGGGTCCATTAATTGCAGATGTGTACTAAATGCAATTGCTTTGAAATGCTGCCTGCCTGAAAACACCAACGTGATACTTAAGCTGTCAATTTGCGTCCAATCTCAGTATCAGCCATTATGCTTTAGCATGCACATCATTAAACTCTTAAACTCAATGTGCTATCATTGTTTTTTCAGGTCGCCCACTAAGGTAAGCTATGTTCCATAATAATCATAATGTAGTGGTAATGATAGTCTTTACTTATATATAGCACTTTATTGTCAAAGCACAGTTATTGAGGTCTTCACAAAGCAGCGTGTAAAGTAAAAGTAAAAACTGCAGATGCTTAATTAGACTTTTAACATTGCCCTTACCAGTTACTAGACAGGTAGTGATTTATTGTGCATTCATGTGTTAAAAAGCTGTTGAATCACATCAGCTTACATAACTGCGTTGGGCACCATGTTAATGGGGGTCTTCCTCTGCGGCAGGATGCGACAGCCAACAACAGCTCGCCTGCTGCTGCTGCTGCTGCTGTTGTTGCACCGGCCAGGCACGCGCCTGCCGTTCCTGCCGGTGGGCCCCCTGCTCGCCCCGGGCCACCTGCCAAACCTCCTCCGCCCTCTATCACCCCCACCGCACCAGTCCCCACCGCCACCACTACCAGCAAGTAAGAATCACTCAACAATGCTACACAGTGTTTGCAATGAGCTGCATCAATATTCCATTAGAAATGGATTGCCTCTGTCAACACGCCCTCTGTCTTTCTTTCTTTGTGGTTAGTGCTCTTGATGATGGGTTCTTGTTGGATCTAGACCCCATGTCCTCCTCAAGGGGTGCTACAGCCACTTCCTCCATGACTGGATGGGGAGGTGAGAACTTTCTGCTCTGTCAGTAACTGATTAGTCTAGCATCGCCATACCTTATTCCACAGTGCTGCGGAGGAAGGTCTGGCTAGTCCACGCAGCATTTTGGGATGGGAGAAAAACGTGCTCTGGTTTATTGGCATTTCTTTAAACCAATCACAATCGTCTTGGGCGGTGCAAAGAGCCGGATGGAGCCACAGTGCCGCTGCTAAATAGCCTCAGGAAGGAACTTGTTTTGGTGGAACATGTGTACGTTTAAAGGTTGTTTTAGTCGTGCAACAGAAAACTCAGATTGGACAGATAGTCTAGCTAGCTGTCTGGATTTACCCTGCAGAGATCTGAGGAGCAGTTAACCATAGTCCTCACAAATCCACCAGAGTTTAGAACGCCAACACAAAGAAAGCGGAAGGTAAAGAGTGTCATCTGGCGGACTTTCTGGCAGCAATGGAGCAATCCTGGAAGTGGAACTTCGTGGATATAGACTATGATAATGTCAGTGGTAGAGTTACCCCACCCCTTGAAATTCCACCATAGATTCATGATTTCAGACACAAGCAGACAAAAGTAGCTTCTCGTTTCTAGCCGGCGCCCAGCGATTTTGCCTCTGAAATGACAACTGTAGCTAGCAGATTTTATTCGTTATAGCTAGCTAGCTAATTACGCTAACGTTAACTCCATGAATTGGTTGAAAACACTGTATCCAGATGACTTTGTGATGTTTCTTTAACATACTTGTTTGTATTTTTCAAACAGTATGTTTTCACTTTTAACTTTAAAAGAGAAAATGCTTCTAGCATCTAGCTAGGACCAGCTTCCACACAGTACATGGGGGAATACTACACAGTGGATGTGCTTTGTTGTGAACAGGGATTATTTTGGCTAACGTAACCTACACCCTACATAATAATGTATTAAGGTAACAATTATGCTGCTTGGCTTCAGAAGTAATGCTTGGTTACTACTGTAGCTACTAAGCTAGTTAGCCAGACATGCTAACAATTGCAGCTTATATCAGAGCTGATAAACAAATTAAATACAGTCTAGCATTTTGTTTTGAAAATAGATATTGATTGGTCTAAAGTTTTATGTATTTACAGAAAAACATCTGTAAATGGCGAGCATATTTAATAAGACTTAAATTTCATCAAATGCAAATGAACGTTAATGATGCTGATGTTTTGGATGTTTCATCCTATTAACTACACACTTTTTTCCTTTACATGACCATTTGTCAAAGCACACAGCAAGTTGAGGTCCCTGTTAAGTGATTTTAATATCAGTAATATTTATGGAAACTAACTGCTGCTTAGAAGCAGAATTCAAAAACCTATGGTATGCCTTGGAAAATGGTTGGCAGTAATGTATATACAATTTGTATTAAATGAGCTGAAATAAAGTGTGATCTTTTAGAATTTTTTTTTTTATTGGACAATGTGGTTTAAATTACAGAACATGTCCATTATAAAGCTAATGCACTTTGGCCAGCCCAGTTGTTTATCCCCACATCTACACTGATACCCTGAAGATGGCCACAGTCCAACTATGCCCTAAATTACATTACGCAGCTTTTAGCTCAATTGGGGCTTTACCATCGGTCCATGTCTGTTTTTTTCTGGCTTGTTCTTTATAAAGTTGGCAGCTTGCAAATAAAATATTTCTGAATTTTATCAGGTCATCTCCATAACTAAAAATAATGAATTCTCTCTCACCTGTGTGTCTCTCTGTCTGTCTCCTGTGCAGATCTTTTGGCTGAGGGTGAGTACTCTGTTGACAGCACTTTGTTACAGACTGAATATGAGAAATGAAGGCAGTTGATTTTTCACCACTTGGCTTTTTACCTGAAGTTCTCAATGTCTTTGTGTCAAGCTATTTAAGCTATTTTCACCTTTAGCATCTGCTAAGCCTGTCTTTTTTTCATTTTTCAGTCTCTCTGACACTGCCGCCTTCCTTTCATCTCCTTTTCTCTCCTATTTCTCTCTATTTGGGGTTGTGACTGGGTCGTGGTGTTTGGATTATGTGGTTCATCCACATAGCAACTCCGCCTGCCACGGATGAAGCCTCTGAAGCTCTCCTAGCAGAGGGAGAGTCTGCTGATGCTGATGATGCAGCGGCTGCTGCTCCTGCAACTCCTGCGCCCAAAGCCGCTGCCGCTACCATTGCCACTGCCGCTGCCGCAGCCGCACCGGCACCCGCCTCTCTGCCCATCTCGGCTCCCACCTCATCCGCAGACATAGACCTTTTCGGAGGTCAGTCTGGTCCGAGGATAGAATGTAGCCTGCTTGTCTACAACGAGCCCCTTCATCGTTTAGTAATTTACTGATAGGTTTCCTATGTATAAAGTTGGTACATAGAGGATTGGACCTTCACTTTTTTATATGTATTGCTACATCATAAAACCACAAAAGGTCTACAGGCTTTTGTCCCATTAGATTACACGGGTATGTAATGTAAGCATTGTTTATTTTATTTACTTGCTAGAAACAAGTATCTAAATGTACATTATGACATTTAAGTAAGCAGATGGCACCAAAGCCCCAGTTTGTACCTCTCATGTATTAACATTACATTCGATTTTCAAAGTAATAATTACAATCTTTGAATGACTCAGCTGTGTTTAACAACACATACTGCTGTTTGAAGGGATTTCCAGAAACCTTAAAGACTCTTCTTACTGTACATCTGAATGAATTTTGCCTGCTGCACGATAAAAAAGTTGCAACTGGATTTCCATAGCCGTACATTACATGACATATATCCTTGCTCCTTTTGCAAAACAAAACGCTTTATTTTGTATTAAAATATTAAGTATGTAAAATGTATTTTTAGAGCGCTTTTCACAGATAAAAATCACAAAGTGCTTTATGTAAAAACTTACAAGGTGATACGTATTAAAAACAGAATATAAAATTAAAATTACAAAGTAACACATAAAAATAAAATATGCCGGTCTACAAAAAGAATATATATATTGGAGAGAAATCTCAATACATACCAAAAGAGGTGCATTTTCTTTATTAGGTAGTCAAATAATTTTCATCTTGTTAGAAAACTCTTTGAGGAATTTGGAAATATCTTCAGAGGAGCAGTAAACATTTGTAAATGACATTCTGGGCATTTCAAACATTGTTGGATATATATTCTTCAGAAAATCAAATGCTAGGGCTGTTCTCTAAAATGTAATGGTTTTCTGTGCTCACCGTTTTTTACTGTTTTTACATCCTGCTTTGTTACAACCGTGTGCACTAACGTGCTGACATAACGTCAAGTTTTCACACACTCTCTTTTGCACTGAGCACAGAGCGAACCGTTCCATTTGTGGCACATCCCAAAAATATGAGCCAGTATTGTGGACTACTTGCTTTTCTCTGGGTTTATTCAAGGCTGCAGAAATTGCAACAAAACACTAATGAGTGTTGATATTAACATGTTTTAAACATTCATCAGGGATAGAGTGTTCTATCATAATTACGTGCGCCTTATAAACCCACTGCAATGTAATTAATTTGCTATTTTGACTCGTATTATGGGGATTTGTTTTTTTTTATCATCACCCTTCAATGATTTCCCCCCTAATGTCTGACTAACAGTTTCATAAATATGTCAAGAAGATGAGTAGGTGGATTTCATTGAATGATATTTTGGCTTTATAATATGAACCCTTAACCCTTACATCTGAAAAGCACCAAGTATCTGCTGAAAAGAGCCAAGTGAGTTTCTTTGTCACAGAGAGACTTTGCGTTATCCATCACTGAACTTGACATTTTCCCTCTTGTCACAGAGTAAAAATAACTTGTGACAACTTGCCTCATTTCACCATCCTGCACAGGTGGTGCACTCACTGAATGCAGCATTATGCAGCCCTTCAAAACCCATCATGTGACTGATGCTACCATCAGATCATTCTCTGCAGTTACCGGGCTGGGCTGCATATTTCTTGTATTCTCTGCTTTTTCCTGATGCTGACCTCTCATTTTTGTTCCCTGTCCATTCCATCTGTTTACTCATCTTTTGTTCTTTACATCCATGTGTCTGTCGGGTGTTATGTTTTGCGTTCCGGCTGTTTTCGTCTGCAATACCCTAGATGCGTTTGCACCTTCCCCAGGAGATGGTCCTTCTGCCGTGGCCGCGGGCCCCGCTTCTGATGCTTTTGGTGGATCTGGTGGGTGACAATACAGCTTTTTGTGCATGTGTGTGTGTAAATGTGAAAGCTGTTGCTTTTATTATATCAAAGCTGCTTCTGCTTTCATAGGAGACAGTAGAACAAACATGTGCCCTCAGGGCCTACTGTCGCACCCCAAATCTTGCTCTGATGCCCCAGTCATGAACCCTCTCCTCCCCTCATCTCGACTACTCTTCTCCTCCTAATATTCACCCAGTGAATACTGCAGTAAAAAGCACAATGCAGCTATTATCTATACTTCAGTCTGAGAATGAGTACTATTTGTTTTGATACCCTAACCCCGGTTTCACCTCTGGATGAGGATGATGAGGATTATTTTAATCATTGTTGAGCCTTTTTTCTTTAAAAAAAAAAACAACCTCTATTTACTCTCTATTTGGCCTTGGATGTATCACAGGACAATGACTGGAGCAATCTATGTAATGTCCATGTAATTTTTTAAATGAATGCAATGTACTCCTTTATGGTCCATCTAGTCTGTGCATATCATACTAACCATAGCAGTAACAAACAGTTGCAGTTTATTTAACATGCTTCGCCATTAACTTTATTCTGCGCCCACACTTGACCTACTGTATTATGTGGTGTAGAAAGGACACACCCAGTTTTGAAACAGTTTGATGAGAATATACGTAGGCTCTTAAATTATCCATGTGACCCCCCATTTCCAGTGTTTCTTGCTATGTCTGGCAAACACATTGGTACAGAAATCCACAGTTGCCAGAGGATGAATAACTTTGGTGAGTCCCTGACTTTATAGCTCTGTCATTAGGTCACAATACTAGGACCAATACTGTATGCTGTTTAATACTACAATACTGTTTTGTGACAAATACCTGCAAAACTAATAACATTCCCATCAGCCTCAGCTGTACTTTGTGTTTTTTGATAGCCAGTGTTAGCATGCTAACAGGCCAAACTAAGATGGTGAACTTGCCAAACATCAGCATGTTAGCATAGTAATTGTGGATCATGTTAGCCTGCTGACTTTAGCATTTAGCTCAAAGCACCGCTGTACAGCCTCAAAGTCATTTTCTGTTGTTCAATAAAGAATTATGCAGGTAAACATTTTCATTTTAGTGGACTGAATAATAAATAGAGATTTAATAGATTTTATAGTCTGTGATTTTATAGTCTTGTTGAACCAAGTCGAAAGCAATTTCTTTAACGTTTATCACTTTTATCAGGTACAAGATCCCATGTCATAGTTTTCTAATTTTACAGTGTTTGCGGCCCAATATCGCTAATCCTCTTGTGCCAACATGTTGGTATTGTCACATAGCCAGCAATGTACAGTATAAGGGACATTTGGATGATTTGGGTGTTCTCATAAGTTAAAAAAACAAATTGGCCAATGGGCCAGTCAACCAAAAGTGGTCCAGCTGTAGTCAGTAATTAGTAACTGAAGAATTGTTCTATCTGTTGCTTATGGATGCAGTTCTGAAGTTAACGAGTGACCGTGTGCTTGATTTACTTTCTTTGTACCTAACCCTGATTTGGAGCTTCAGAGGCGTCTTGCCTCACACAAATATGCTTTTTACAGTGTTTGTTGCTTTAACAAACCCTCAATCCCCCCCCACTTCCCCTTCTTCATCAACCCACCATCCCCTTCCCTTCTTCTTTAATCATACTCCCCCCTAATCCATCAACACCACCCCCCTGCTGCTCTTCCTGAAGACCCCTTT